>NW_028095539.1:9284470-9884470 GCF_014824575.4 Sturnira hondurensis | reverse complement strand
CGCGGCACAGGCCGCGTGAGCGCTTTGGGTTGGAGGGTGTGAACGAGCTCAGTGGGCTCTGGGCTACAGGTGCCCTCTCGGTGCCCAGTACCTGGCCCTGGGGTGAGTTCAGCAGAAAGATACTGGTGCCAAGTGCGAGTTAGATAAAGGAGGTGGGCCCAGGCCGCGTAGCTCAGTTAGTTAGAGCATGGTTCCAACGCGCCAAGGTTGTGGGTTTGATCCCTGGTCAGGGCACATACAAGAGTCAACCAATGGCTGCGTGAAGAAGTGGAACAGCAAAATCAATGTTTCTGTCTCTCTCAAATAAATAAATGTTATATAGACATAGATATAAGTAAGGGAGGTGGGGATACGGGCTCTGGGTTGGTTTGCATGTAAAAGGTCTCATGAAATTGCTGTCCCAGGGGTTAGTCCCTGGGAGGGGCAGTCCCTCCCCAGCCGGCAAGGGCCCCAGATGTCAGAGCATCATGAATAAGAAAATAGACCCTGGCTGGTGTGACTCAGTGGCTCAAGCACTGGCCTGCGAACTGAGGGGTCACCAGTTGATTCCCAGTCAGGGCACATGCCTGCCTTGCACTTCCATCCTCACTCGTATGAGAGGCAATGAATGGATGTTTCTCACCCTCTCTTTCTCCCTCCCTTCTCTTCCCCCTAAAAATAAATAAATAGATGAGTCTTTCAGAAAATAAGAAAACACCATCAGTACAGCTCTCGTCTCCATGAGTCCTGTCCTCCAAGACTCCAGCAACTCTCTCCAACGGCCTCACCAGTCTGTCGTCTGTACAGCTGTCTGCCCGCCCCTTCCCTCATCCCAGTGTCTGCATTGCCTCCCTGACCACGCGGTGGACTCTGCCCCCTCCCATGGGACCCGGCTGGCCCTGTGCCCAGCAGTGCCATGATGGGAGATGCCGCACTAGTTGCAGGACCTCAGAAGGCCCAGTGGCTTCTCAGCTTGTTCTCTCGGTGTCTGAGCTGCTGTGTAAAAATGTCTGGTCACCCTGCTGAAAAAATTTCCGTGAGAAAGGTTGCCGGGACACGTGTGACACTGGTGCAGACTTCCTGCCTCAATCACACCCAGGCACCTCGATTGCTGCGTGGCCCTGGCCATGTCAGCCAGCTACCGCTGTAGACAAACCACCCCGCTTGTTGTCATGACAACGAGGCCGCACTCAGCTGCAGGCTCTTCTGCTCTGAGTGGGGTCTGCTGAGGATGGAACGTCCAAGACGTCTTTCTCACATACGTGTCACCTGGGGTGGCTGGGATAGCTCAGGTGTGGCAAGGTGACAGACCTGGTCAGGTATCTCCCATGAGGCCTCTCTAGGTGGCAAGTCTGGGGTTTTGCACAGCATGCTGGTCTCCAGGCAGACCGGTGGTGGCAGGCCCCCAAGACAGGGAGGGGAAGCTACCCATCCTCAGGCCTGGGGTTTGAAGTCCCAGAACTTTCTAGCACAGGAAATGCGGCAAGAGTCACAGGACCAGTGTGGGTGGTGCACCCCACACTTACTTAGAAGGAGAAAAGGAGTTGTGGTGACAACTTGAGACAGCTGACCTGCCAGCCAAACGCAGCACCGACCAGCCGAGCCCAATCTAGGCTGCAGAACCTTGAAAAAACGGTCCTTTGAACCAGGAAGTTTCGGGTGGTCTGTTATGCACCAGTGGGTCATGGGAACAGGCATTGGTACTTGGAAGTAAGATGCTGCCACAACAACACTGAGGTGTGGCGCTGACCTTGGAATGAGGCCACAGGTGGACTTTGGCAGGGCAGGCTGGAGGGAGGGAGCCCCATGGTAAGTATTGGCAGGAAAATGGCAAGAACATTGTCTGTGGAAACGTGCAAGACATAAAATGTATCTAATGATCTGATTTTCCTGGCAGAACGCTTAAAGGGTCAATTGGCTTTTTCCATTCAAGAAGCCATACAAAAGGGCTCCAAGAGTTTTGGGGTCATTGTCCCACTGCCCCTGACCTGTAGCCCCCAGTAGGGAGGAGCCTTCCTAAAGACATTTGCAATGAGCTTCTATCTAATGAAGTGGGTTACAGTTTGACGCATGGAAAAGCCACAGGTTTTTTTTAAGAGGGTTCTATCTGCTTGAATGAAAATGTACAGAATTAAAAATAAATGAGGCCTTTGGCGCCTAACTTTCTTTTTTTTTTAAAGATTTTATTTACTTATGTTTAGGTAGGGAGGTAGAAAGAAAGGGAGAGAAACATCAGTGGGTGAGAGAAACACTAATCGGCCACCTCTCACCAAGGAAGGAGCCGCCTGAGACCACGTGGAGCGAAAGAGCTCACTGACTGCAGAATCGTGACCCATTGTGAACTGATGTTGTTTTAAGCCATGAAGTCTTGGGAAGTCTTGTTACACATCAGTAGAAAACAGAGAAAGACTGTCATCACTAGCAGCTGCAGCCCCCTCACAACCTCAAGTCCACGCTTCTCTGACTACTGCCTCCTGTCCCAGCTCAGGTCGCCCGGTACCCCAGTGCCAGCCTACCTACCCTGCCCCTTGGCTGTTTTCCCTCCTTTCCTCACTCAGCTCCAATGCCATGGCCAAACACTGGGACCACTCTCTTTTAGGTTCTCCCGCCTCTCTCCCCATTCGCTCCAATGCGCTCACCTGGCACGACTCCACTCTGGGCTCACGCCGTCGCTCTTCTCCTCCTTGCCTTCTCTGGAGCAGCCTAAACAGGCTGGAGAAAAACACATTCCTCGTGACCGGTCCCCCTTGATACTGCCAGGCCCTCCTCCTGTATCGTTCTAGCTCCTTTCTAGCTGGTCAGTCACCCCTCGTCCTTCCCCCTAAACCACCAACCTTTGCTGCCTTCTCCTCACCTTCAGGTGATGACCTTGTTTTCGACTTAACTGAAAGACGGGAAAGTTCTCATCAGAAGATCATTCCCCAAACCTCTGCCTCCACACCCGCTCCACACCGTCACTGAGCGGCCCCTGTTCCCATTTAAAGCAGGCTCCTCATTCCTCGCCTCGTCTGAAATTCTTCCACCGCTTTTCTACATCATCAACTTCTCCTCTCTTTCTTAAAAGATTTTTATTTGTTTATTTTTAGAGAGAAGGGAAGGGGAGAGGGTGAGAAACATCAGTGTGTGGTTGCCTCTCACGCACCCCCTACTGGGGACCTGGCCCACAACCCAGGCATGCGCCCTGACTGGGAATCGAACTAGTGACTCTTCGGTTCACAGGCCTGTGCTCAGTCTACCGAGTTACACCAGCCAGGGCAACTTCTCTTTGGGAGTCAGTCTGTTGAACAAACATGCTCTTTCTTCTCTGACTGTAAAAACAATTACTCTTTTTTTTTTAAAGATTTTATTCATTTATCTTAGAGGGAAAGGGAAGGAGAGAGAGAGAGAAACATCAATGCATGGTTGCCTCTTGTGCGTCCCCTGCCGGGAATCTGGAACTGGCCTGCAACCCAGGCATGTGCCCCAACTGGGAATCGAACCGCGATCGTGTGGTTCGCAGGCCCACGCTCAATCCACTGAGCTACACCAGCCAGGGCTATAGACAATTACTCTTGACTTTCCTTCTCTTTCTAGTTTTCGCTGTGTCCCTGCTCTCGCTTTTAGCCAAAAAAGCTTTGGAAGAGTTGTCTGTCTCACAGTCTACAACTTTCTTCTTCCATTCCTTCTTACCCCGCACCATTCCATCAACACTGTGCTTCCAAAGACACTGGTGCCCTTGTGTTGCTCAGTCTGTTGACTGACTCCTATTCGGCCCCTCACAGGACCTACCAGCAGCGTTCGACAAGGCCAACCATCCCTCCCACCTACACTCTTTACCCGGCCCTCTCCTGCTTTACCTCCCACCTAACTTCTTGGTTTTCTTTACTGGCTCCTCCTCTTTCCAACTCTCTCCTCCTTACTATGGGAGTGCCCAGGGCTCACTCTTTGGCCTCCCTTCGTCTGCATTTCTCGCATGGAGATCTTGGGAATGCAGTGAGCAGGTGATACAGCGAGTGCCACACCGACACCCCAGGCCAAAGATCTCCCCTGAACCGGGGGCTCACACGGGCAACCGCCCGTAGTCTTAACATGGAGCATGAGTGTGAAATACATGTTTATTTTGTGAAGCCACTAGAACTTGGGGTTGTTACCGCAGCATGACCAGGGCTGCGCCGAGGGCCACAGAACACTGCCGCCACGCGTGTCCAAACACCATCACCTCTGGGCTTGGTACCCGCACCTTCCCAACAGCCTCCTTCCCTCCACTCTTTCTCCCCAGTAACTACTGTCTCCATCAGCCAGTGCGATTCACCAAAAAGCTGCTCCTCTGTTCAGATCCTCCCACGGCCTTTGTTCTTCTGTTATTTAATTTTTCAATGACAGTCGACATATGAGGATATCGTATTAGTTTCAGTTATACATTGTGATCAAGTATTTATGTAATTTACAAAGTCTTCACCCCGATAAGTGTAGAACCCACCTGGCACCACACATAGTTAATATATTATTGACTGTATTCCCTATGCTGTCTGTACTTTACATCCTGGGACTGTTTTATGTGGCAATTTGTACTTCTTAATACCTTCCTTTTTCTCACCCACCTGCCCAACCCCCTTCCACCTGGCAACTATCAATTTATTCTCTGTATCAATGAGTCTGTGTCTGTTTTGCCCATTTATTTTGTCTAGATTCCACATATCAGTGAATCCATGTATTTGTCTTCGATTTATTTCACTTGTTGCAGAACCTTCGAGGTCCCTCCATACTGTCACAGATGGCAAGAGTACATGCTTTTTAAGGCTGAGCACGACTCCCTTGGGTGTGTGCGCACTTCTTTCTCCTCTGTCTGGATGGGCACTGGGCTGCTTCCGTATCTGGGCTATTGTAAGTAACGCTGCAATGAACATAGGGGTGCATGTGTCTCTTCAAATGAGCGTTTGGGGTTTCTTCAGATAAATACCCAGAAGTGGAACTGTGGGGTTATATGGCAGGTCTATTTTTAATCTTTTCTGAGGAAGCTCCATGCTGTTTCCCCAGTGGCTGCACCAGTTTGCAATCCCAGCAACAATGCACAAGGGCTCCCTTTTCTCAACACCGTCTTGTTTGATTTATTGTTGACAACCATTCTGACAGGTGTGAGGTGGTGTCTCACCGCGTCCTCACTCCTGAGTGTAAACGTCCCAGTCCTCACAAGAGGCTATTGCTCCTCATCCACTGGTCACAAGGGCCACACGTTTTCAGACGCACCAGAAATGTTCCCAGTTTGGGGCCTTTGCACTGGCCTCTCCCCTGCAGGGACCCCTGCGTCAACACGACTCACGCTCTCTCCTTCCACTGTTTGTTCAAATTGATCGGCGACAGGGCCTGCTCTGCTCCCCACCTTCACTAGCAGCCCCGGCCCCTACTGCTGATCTCCGTGTTTCCCCCAAGGCATTCGTCGCCGTCCAACATACGTGACTTATTCATACTGAGTCTTTTCGGCCTCCCTCCCAGGGGTATAAATTTACGTAGCTTCAGTGGGTCCTGGGGGTGAAGGCCAGGCCGTTGCCAGGAGGCATGGGTGGTAGGCAGGCCTCCCAAAGAAGGCGGGCGGGAGTCCCTAGACCAGGCTCTCCACGCCCCGGGCGTCGCCCCACCTCGGTTAAGGAGCCTGCGCCCCAGGAAAGGTGGGTGTAGCCCTGCTTGGGGCGGCGGCCGAGGTCCAGACCAGGCCCCTGTGAGCAGGAGACGCGGTGACCCAGGAGGGAGGAGGGGCGCTGAGCTCCGGGCTCTTCCCGCGTTCTGCAGGCAAGGACCGCCAGCCCGGCTCTTCGGCGGCCAGGGACTCCGGGGTCCCATCCTCACCCGGTGCCCCTGCCGTTGCCTTGCGGACGTAGGGCCATTTCCGGCGTGGGGGGCCGCCGCGAGTCCTCCAGAGACCCGAACCCGCAGGGTCCTTAAGGGCAGCTCCGGGGCGCGAAGCCAGGAGCGGACCGAGGAGTCGGGGCGGCGCGCGGTCTGGACGCAGGGTCCGGCGCTGGGTCGCGGCTCAAGCGCCGGGTAGGGGGCCGAGAGCGGCGAGCGCGTGAAGCCTCGCACAAAGCTTCCCGCGAAACTGACGTACACCGGGCGGCCGCGAGGTACCGCCCCCCAGCCGCGCCCCTCCCCCGCGCTTGCCTCACTCCTCCGCGCGCCTGCGTGCTCTCCCGCTCCTCATTGGCCCCGGCAGGGCGGCGCGCGCCGGCCGGGGCAGTGCGCGCCTCGCTATTGGTCGGAGGGTGGCGGGCGGGGGGTGTGTCCGCGCCGCGCCCCGCCCCCGGCTTGGCTTGCGGTGGTGCGCGCGGCGATAGCGGCGGCGCGTGGCAGGTCCGGCGGGCGCGAGGCGGTGGCGGCGGCGGCGGCAGCGGCAGCGGCCTGAGCCCGGCCCAGCCTCGTCCCGCCCGGCTGCCCGGACCCGAACTCTGCCCGCCCGCCCGGCTCGCCTGGCGCGCGCGGCCCCGCCCCGGTCCGGCGCCTCCCGAGGGAGCGGCGCCGCCGACCGAGCGCAGGCCTGGCCATGACCGACTTCAAATTGGGCATCGTGCGGCTCGGCCGGGTGGCTGGAAAGGTGAGCGGCGCAGGGCCGGGGACTGGGCGGGTGAGCGCTGGACTAGGAGCGCGAGACTGGGCCGGGGACGCGGGGCCAGGCCGGGGGCGCGAGGCCCGGCGGTTGTGCGGGTGGCGGGCCGGCGGCGTGTCCTCGTGGGGCAGCCCTTCGCTGGCCGCGGCCTTGGGACTCGGGCGGTGCGCCGCGGCCCGCGAGGAGGGGGCTAGAGGCTGCGCTTGCGGCGCGGGGAGCGCAGCGCCCTTCTGATGCGGCGCGCTCGATCCTTGTCAAGACTGGTGTGTGCGCGCCGCTCCGTGCCTGCGGGTCCTAGTGGAGCTTCGCACAGGTCTCACGCTGCCAGCGGTGGCCAAGTCTGGCTGAGCCTCAGTGGGCCTCGCCAGAGCAGGGCCTACCTCTGCTTCTCTCCCTTACCTGGCCCCGCCCTCCGCGTGGTCGAGGCTGGGGCTTCCTAGCACCTGTGGGCATTGAGGCTTGGCTGTTTCCAGGAGCCGGCCGGCCGTGCAGCTGCACCAGCCACGGACCTTACCCTGGATGGGAACCCTGTTCCCATCACCAGCGGCGGAAGCTTCGGGTGGGAGAGAGGAGCAGAGGCAGTCAGATAAAGGTAAAACGGATTCAGATCCTAGAAAAAAGCTTTCCAAGCAAGAGTGAGATTGCGATGGGTCCGTTTGGGAACTGTTTCCTGCCCATCATGCAAGAGGGATGTGGCTTTCTAACTAGGGAAGGGTGGGCTTCCATCAGCTCTGAGATTCCCTTTAATTTAGGAATTGGTTACATTGTCGTTTTTTAAAGCTTTCATTTGGAACAAAAAGCTACAAAGGACAATTCAGTGAGCAGTTGTGTACCGAGTACCATTCCTAACCAGTAAACATTAATTGATACCTTCTGGATATTCTGCTTCAACTCCGGCCCCCTCCCTCCACTCCAACAAAGCCGCCATGGTGGGCTAGGTTTAGTGGCGCATTAAAGGCACAGAATAGAGGTTGGCCGGTTCTGTAGCAGTTCTTACGGTTAGTCCCATGCAGATGAGAAGTGCAGCCTGATACCCGCTCCTCTGGCACAGTCTGGGCGGGCGGTGACCAGCTTTTGGTCCGGCTCTCTGCCTTTTGTGGTAAACTACCCACGCCCCTACCCTGCTGACCTCTCTTAGTTTGAAGGGGCCGTTGCTGCCAATCACCAGTACCCTACCCAGATCCCAAATGTAACTTTTGAAATGTGGTTAATTTGTAGACCAAGTACACCCTGATAGATGAGCAGGACATCCCGCTGGTGGAGGGCTACTCCTTTGAGGTAAGGACGGCCTCCCTTTGTGCCTGGGGGTGGGTGGGTCAGTCATGAGGGCCCAGGAAGCCTCTTTCAGGACACGGGGTCTCAGCGCTGCCTCCATGACCCTGGTCCTCTCGGAGGCCACCCTACTTGCCACTCTTCCCTGAAAACAGACTGGCTGTACCGTGCTTGTGACCGAATTCAACTGGGGACAAGGCCTGGCTCTTTAGGAGATGATCTAGTGCCACCTACCTGTCTTCTAGCCTTGTCCCTGTTCCTTCTGGGGTCCAGTGCCTGCTTTCCACTGTCTCCACTTAATCAGCTTCTGTTCTTGCCCCAGGCCTCCCCCGCCCGTTCCTCCCTTCCAGAGACCCTCCATGAGACTGGGCCCAGCTCTCTCATCTGGGTCTCCTCACTCTCCAGCAGTCTCGTGTGCGGGGTTCTCTTTCTTGCTGGGTTGTGAGGTCTTTGAAGGGCAGGAGAGTATATTTCCCTGTGTGCACGGTGCGTAGCACAGTGGTCCATGAGCGTCCCTTGCTCAGATGCAGGAGAGCGTCTGTTGGGATGTGACTGATTTCTCGAGCTCTGCCGGCTCCCAGGGTCCCAGGAACAGGCCTGCCACCTGTCCCTCTGGCTCATTCATGTCACTCGGTTTTTCTAGGAAGCAATTAAACTGTTGGCAAGAATCAAGCTTTTTAACAGACCCATATCTTGTTTTTTCTCAGGCCCGGATGGAAGTAGACGCAGACGGAAATGGTGCTAAGATATTTGCATACGCCTTTGACAAAAATCGAGGAAGGGGGTCAGGGAGGCTTCTCCACGAGCTGCTTTGGTGGGTATTTTGAGTTGCTTGCCATACCCCCCCTCCCCGGGGCCTGCACGGTCCAGAAGTGCACAGGGCATGTGGCACCGGGGCAGCCTCCTGCCCTCACGGTTCGCACCACTGCCACCAACTCAGGAGTGGCTACGTGTTGTGGCACCAGCCACGCAGCCTGTGTCTCCAGGCCAAGAGCCCTGTCTGTCCCTCTGCCCGTTGGGGGACACAGCCTCCCTAGGGAGGGCGTCTGGCCCCTGCTGGGCTCTTGCTGAGCCTGTTAGTGGCATGTGGGGAAGGGGCCGCTCGGATGGGGTATTTTCTAGGCCATGTGTCCGACGGTCTGAGGTTCCAGCCTTGGCTTCCTGCAGCCTAGGCTGCAGGGACTGGACTGTCCAGGGACTGGACTGTCGACATGGTCCTGGTTGGGCACGGACTGACACCATGGATTTTGGGCAGCCTCGCTCCTGGTGCTGCTCTATCAGTGTGATGAGGGCTCAGCTCAGGTCCTGTGGCTGAGATGCTGGGAAGGTCTGGGAGGCAGATCGAGAGAGTTGTCTGTGTCCTAGGGAGCGGCACAGGGGAGGCATTGCCCCTGGGTTCCAGGTCGTGCATCTCAACGCCGTGACCGTGGACAATCGCCTAGACAACCTGCAGCTGGTGCCATGGGGCTGGCGGCCCAAAGCTGAAGAGACATCCAGCAAACAGAGGTGGGTCTTCTCCAGCCTGGCGATGGAGGCAGAGCTGTCCTTGAAGGCGGCCTCCTCCAAACCCTTGTTACCAAGGGGGCCCACATCTCTGCTCTGCTCTGGTGCTTCTGTGAGCTGGGGACCTTGGCTGCTGTCCCGCAAAGCGGAGGGCCCTCCTTTTCTTCCCGGAGACAGGCAGCATTCCAATGACTGTCTTCCTGGGCTGGTCTTGTGGTGACCGGCCCTGCTGGTAGAGGGGCTGTCTCCAAGGGCTGGATGCCTGGCACGGGTGGGACTTCTCCAGCGCCCTGAAGGGTCTTCATCTGAAACAGCACCTGTGCTCAGGATGGCTCAGGCAACCCACGTGGTGGGTGGGATGCAGCCCAGCCAAGAGCTTGGGGCCTTGGGATGAGCTGGGGGACCCATACCAGGACGGGAGCTAGGAGCCAGGGTATCCCTGGATGCACCTGCATTCCGGATTCAGGGGGGCTCCCCGGGGCTTTTGTGTGTGTGTTGTCGGGCCTCTGGGCAGTGGTGGTGGCTCCCAGTAGGCAGGCATCAGTGAGCTTCGGCAAGTCAGTGTCTTTTGGGATCTTGGCAAGTGAACACTGGGTGAACCGTTGGCAGCCGTCTCCTGCGAGGAGACGGCTCGCACAGGACAGCTCCCGTCTTGCAGGAGCCCTGTGCAGCAGAGGCAGACACAGCGGGATGACCAGACCTGGGTCCTGGTGGGAAGGGGCTGTCCAAGGTTCTGTGGAGGCCACACCCAGCCAGTGCTGCCTTACTCTGTAGAGCCCTGCACACCCTCACTTCCTGCCAGGCTTCTCAGGCAAGCAGGGCAGGGCTGGAGCCCACAGCCCCTGGGTTTTCTCCTCTAGTGTCAGAGTGGGGCCCTAAAGTTCCCTGCCCTTGAGAGGAAACGACCCTTTTGCAACAGTCACCCTGGAGGGTTCGGGTTGAAAGTGATAGGAACCGGCCCCAGATTGAAACAGACAGGTGCTTACTGGCCCCCCCGCGCTGAGGTGTGGACAGCCTCAGGGCTGTCACCTCCAGGTCTTCCTCCAGCACAGCCACCAGAGCTGCAGGCTTGCTTTCCATGGGGGCGTCGTCCCTGAGGCACTGAGGACATCTGGGGTCACCAGCTAGCTCATGTCAGCTCACTTTGCTGCCCACTCCCGGGGGGGGGGCTGTTCCACAAACAAAACGAAGGTGGTGGTGGCAGAAGAGGAGGGCAGCTCAGGGCAGGCCGGCGTCCACAGCCCCCCATGCTTCAGGGTGTGCACCTCAAACCTGCACCCCCTGCCCCCGGGACCCGGCCTACATTGCAGGCAGGTGCCCTGACTGGGCATCAAACCAGCAGCCCTTCAGTCCGCAGGCCAGCGCTCAATCCATGAGCCAACCAGCCAGGGCAAATAGTTCCTTTTTATTGAGTTTTTTCTCCACTACCATTTATTCCCCGATAGCCTCTTCCACCTTTACCCACCCCTCCCTTTGTCTTTTTTTTCCTTTAAGACTTTATTTATTTTCAGAGAGGGAAGGGGAGGGAGAAAGAGAGGAAGAGAAACATCAGTGTGTGGTTGCCTCTCACCCCCCCCCCCCATGGGGACCTGGTCTGTGACCCAAGCATGTTTTTTTAAGGTTTTATTCATTTACTTATTTTAAAGTAATTTTTGAAGGTTTTATTTATTCATTTTTAGAGAGGGGAAGGGAGGGAGGGAAACATCAATGTGTGGTTGTCTCTCACACACCCCCACTGGGGACCTGGTCTGCAGCCCAGGCATGTGCCTCCACTAGGAATCGAACCAGCGACCCTTTGGTTTGCAGACTGGTGCTCAATCCATTGAGCTGCACCAGCCAGGGCTTGCTTGCTTGCTTGCTTGCTTTATATTGTATTTTATTGATTATGGTATTATAGTTGTACTGATTTCCCCCCTTTTCCCCCTCCACCCAGCACCCCCACTCCCTGAGGCCATTGTCCCACCCTTGTTCGTGTCCCTGGGTCACATGTGCAAGTTCTTTGGCTTCTCCATTTCCTGCGCTGTACTTGACATCCCCGGGCTGTTCTGTGACTACCTACTTGTGCTTCTTAGTCCCCCACCTCCTCACCCATCCCCCACCAAGCATTTCATGTAATAATAGTTTGGTGAGGATGAACTCCTTTAGTTCTTTCTTCTCTGGGGAGCTCTTTACCTGCCTTTCGATTCTGAACGACAGCTCTGCTGGGTAGAGCAACCTTGGCTGTGGGTCCCTGCTTCTCATGACCTTGAATGTTTCTTGCCAGTTCCTTCTAGTCTGCAAAGTTTCTTTTGAGAAATCAGCTGACAGTCTTATTGAAAAACTCCTGAAGGTAACTAACTGCTTTTCTCTTGTTTTTAGGGTTCTCTCTTTATCTTTACTCTCTGGCATTTTAACTATGTGTCCTGGAGTGACCTCTTTGCATCCATCTTGTTTGAGAGTCTGTGCTTCCTGGACTTGCATGGCTATTTCCTTCACCAAATTACAGAAGTTTTCTTCCATTATTTTTTCACATAGATTTCCTTTTTTCCCCCTCTTTCTTTCTTCTCCTCTGGCACCCCTATGAAGAGAATGTTGGAATGATTGAAGTTGTCCCAGAGGCTGCTGACACTCTCCTCATTTATTGTTCTGATGGGTTGTTTTTTGTTCCTTATGTTCCAAGTCATTGATTGGATTCTCGGCTCCATCCACTCTACTGATGTTTCCCTGTAAATTGTTCTTTATTTCAGTTAGTGTATCCTTCATTTCTGACCGGGTCTTTTCTGTGCTGCTGGGGTCCTCACTGAGTTCCTCGAGCATCCTGATCACCAGTGTGTCGAACTTTCTTTGTCTCCTTGTTTTGGCAACCTCCCTGTGCTTGTTTCTATGTATTAGGTAGAGCTGCCACCAAAGGTGGCTTGGTGGTGTGGCCTAATGCAGTAGGTGTCCTGTGGGGTCCAGAGCACCACTTCCCCCATCACCCAAGTTGGGTACCTGAGGTGCACCCTTCGTGTGGGCTGAGTACACCCTCTTCTTGTAGTTGAGCCTTGGTTGCTGTTGGCAGGTCAGTGGGAGGGATTTATTCAGGCTGGTCAGCTGCAAGGACTGGCTGTGACCACTGACCACCAGCCTCTGCCCTCTGAGGAGGATCAGCTGTGCAGGGGCAGGGTGGTGGTGCTCCAGCATGGTCTTTAGCTGTCCACTGGATGTGCTGGGCCTGGGGTTTCCCTGGTGGCACAGGCCAAGGTCAGCCCCCGCCTGTGTTCTGCTGGAGGCAGCAATCTGAGATGGCTTCTCCTTGTGCTGGGCTTGGAGATTCCCAGGCGAAGCCAAGCTGTGAATCTAATCTGGTTGTTGGTAGTGCTGGGCCTGGGGCTCGTTTGAGAGGATTTAGGAAGTTGGGAAGCTTGAGGCAAGACCCGGCATTCACACGGAGAAGCTACCGTCCACAGGTCTAGTTGGGTGGGAATGGTGCCTCAGGGGATCTCCCGAGTGGGACAGACAGTGTCAGCCAGGTTGACAGAGTCTCAGATGTGGCACCTGCCGGTTCCGTGGCTCTGTTCACCTTTCTGTCTGGGAGGAAGCTGTTCCCCAGCTCCGGCCTTGATGCCAGATACCTCAGTTTCTCCCTGTGCCCCTGGTGCCACTCCAGCTGCCACCCCGGGCCCGGCTCCGAGGGCAGTGGGCCTGAGTGCGTCCCTGTGCAGGGTCTGCAAGGGGAGCTGCCCGGGGCCCCAGCTCGTCCTTCCACTGACTCAGTCCCTGCTGGTTTTGCAGCCAGAGTTGTGGGGACTCATCTTCCTGGCACTCAGACCCGGGGCTGGGGACCTGCTGTGGGGCTGAGACTCCTCGCTGCTGAGATACCCCTCCCGAATTTTCACCCACCACCCTTGGGTGTGGGCCCACCTGTTCTGCATCCGCTCCCGTCCTACCCGTCTGGATGGATGTGGCTTCTTCTATTCCGTGGTTGTCAGCCTTCCATTCAGCTCTATTTCCGATGCTTCTGAGTGATGGTGGTTCCGTATTTTAGTTGTAATTTTGATGTGGCTGTGGGAAGGGACACGCCATGTCTGCTTGTGCCGCCATCTTGACTGAAACCCTTTGTCTGTTTTTAGATTGTGTTTGTTTCACTATTGACATGTAGTCCTTTATGTCTTCCGGACATGAGTCCATTGTCACGTGTGTGGTTTGCAAGCATTTTCCCATGTTCTGTGTGTTGCCTTTTTACTCTGAGGACGGCACCTTTGGTGCACAGCGGCTCCGCGACTGTGCAGTCTGATGTGTCCGTGTTGTCCCTGGTCTCCTGGGCCCTGGGGTCATGTTGGAGAGGTCATGGCCAGGCCCGTTTGGTGCGGCTTTGGTTCTGTGTTTTCTTCTAGGAGATCTTTTGTTTGAGGGACTTTTAAAAATTGTTTGAGAGAGAAACATCGATCTGTAGTTTCACTTATCGATGCATCGTTGGTTGACTCTTGCGTACCCCTGACTGGGAACTGAGCCTGTGACCTTGGTGTGTCAGGGTGGTGCTCCAACCTATTGATCTACCCAGCCAGGGCTGTTCGAGGGCTGGCATTTAGGACCTTGTTTCATGTTGAGTTAGTTTTCGTGCACGGTGTTGTGTGAGGGTGACCCTTCCCTCTTTTAACCAAGTGTCCCTGCAGGCCTGGTCCCCGGGCACGGTTACCCTGCCATCTCCTCTCAAAGTGCAAGCGGCGCCTCTCTCGAAGCCCAGCTCTTGGGTGGGCCACCCCTGCCTGGGCTGCACCCGGTGGGCGGGGGGGAGGCACCGCTCCAGCCTGAGGAGGCACCTGCTAGCGGTCGGGCTCAGCTCTGGGGGCAGGTGGAGCTCCTCAGTGGCCACCTCGCTGTCCACTCTCACAGGACAGGTGTTCAGGGGGATTTGGCACCATTCACAGCATTGAAGGGGAGGAGGACTGACCAGGGGCCGAGGCAGGCGCTGCTGGGGCCACGAGCAGGGAGAGGGGCTGCCTGGCCTCGCCCGGGGAGGCTGGGTGTTGGGGCTGAGACCGCATGGTTCGCCGTGCCGGCCGTGTGCCCGTCAGTCCCCGGTGTGGGAGAGAGAGCCCTGCTGTGCATCTCCTGGTGGGAAGACAGAGTGCTGAGCACTTGGTGTGGCATGGAGAAGAGACACACAGTGCGGTGGCTGGTGGCCTCACGACAGTCGGGAAAGCAACCCGTCCGCCCTGCGGCCTCACCGTGGTCGCCCGTGCCTGGAGCTGGTCCCCTTCTCCCCTTCAGGGAGCAGAGCCTGTACTGGCTGGCGATCCAGCAGCTGCCCACTGACCCCATCGAGGAGCAGTTCCCCGTGCTGAACGTGACACGGTTCTACAACGCAAATGGGGACGTGGTGGAGGAGGAGGAGAGCTCCTGCACCTACTACGAGTGCCACTACCCGCCCTGCACGATGATCGAGAAGCAGGTACGGCTGTGGTGAGCTTCCTGGGCGCTCCGCTCCCTGCGTCCCCTCGGGCCCCTTGGTGCCTCTGTAGCCAGCGGGGGGCGGGTCCTTCCCCACTGGGCGGTGCCACCGCTGTGTGACTGTGAAGCCCCTGTTCTGTTCTTGCAGCTCCGGGAGTTCAACATCTGTGGGCGCTGCCAGGTGGCCCGGTACTGTGGCTCCCAGTGCCAGCAGAAGGACTGGCCCGCCCACAAGAAGCACTGTCGGGAGAAGAGGCGCCCCTCCCAGCAGGAGCTCGAGCCGGAACGATGACTGGGTGTGGGCCGTAGCACAGCCCTGAGTGGTGTTGGTCTTCCGTGGGTACCTCGGACATGGTGGTGGTTGAACCTGGTGGCGCTGAGGAAGCCAGCACCACGCCCAGAGCGGCGCAGCGGAGGCCCCTCATCACGGCCTTTCGTGCTGTGGCACAGCGCCCCCTGGAGGTGTTTCCTGGCGTAGAGACAGATGAGCCAGGAGGCTCCCGCCGGGATGCTTCTCGTTATTTATATGTTAATATGTTTGTAAACTCATGTACAGTTTTTTGGGGGGAGGGACTGGAGGATTAGAAAGTATGAATAGAACCATTTGTTGTAACTTCAACCGCCAGATGGTCAGGCCGAGTGTCTCACACTGTCAGGGAGGAGAAGCCGCTCCCCACGGGCATGCCACTGGGGTGTGGCAACTACGGGGCAGTCCAGGTGGGTGGGGTCCTCCACTCTGCCCCTTCTTCCTGCTGAGCACATTTTCCATGGGTCCTGGGGTGGGGTGTCTGCCTTACTCCTGGACTTGTCCAGCGAACCAGACCCACTCTTGTCATGGGGCTGAGCAGGCCAGCTGAGCTCAGCCTGGTTCTGGAAGGCTGCTGCTTGCACTCCACTGAGTGGCTGGGAGCTCTGTGGGGGCCTGAGGCCCTGCCTGCGCATTGAAGCAGCCAGGGTGCCTGAGCTCTGCCCCCTCCTACCCGCCACGGGCCTGGGCCTCCCTTTCCCCTCCTGGAGCCAGATGTCCAAGTTCTGGACAGCCTCTGGCCTGGCAGGACACCTTGCACAGCCACCATGGGGCAGTGAGCTGGGCTGTGTGGCTGGCATCTGGCCAGTCCCCAGGTCCAGCCAGCTCACTGGGGCCTTGCTTCTTGGCCATCTCAGCTCTGACGGGCCTGGCTGCCCCTGGCCCTCTAGGTGCTTCTGCCCTTCCCCTGCTGCAGCTCCCCTGCCCCCCTCCAGATGCCCCTGCGTGTTCACTGCCTGGCTGCAGGGACGGCCCTGTGGCAGCCTTGTGTCTGGAAGCTGAGCTTCCAGTGGCTGCTTCTGCCTGGTGTCCTGTGCGGTGCAGTCCTGGAGAATGGGACTGGGGAATGGGGGATGGCAACATGTGGGGGGCTCAGTCCTAACCCCGGGGGGGGGTCTTTCTGAAGGGGCAAGGGCTTCATGTGCTCCCCACACACTGGTCTTGACTGAGAAGCCCCTCTCTGTCACTACAGGCCAGGTGTGCACTTTCTAGGCCAGAGACATGTGCCGCCTACAGGGGTGTCATTCAGATCCCTCCAGACCCTGCACTAAGCAGCATGGGTGCAGAGCAGGTTGGGGTTGGCCGCGTATGTGATCCTGAGAGAAGGTCTTCCCTCCAGACTTCTGGCTCTGGCCAGGACAGCGGGGCAGGGCCTGTGCAGGTGGGCATGTTGGGGGTTGGGCGGCCTTTCCAGGCATGGGGCCCAGGTGCTCAACCTGCTTTCAGTGGCTCCTGGGACAAGGAGACATCAGACTGCAGGTTGTGGGTTTTGTCTGCCATTTGGGGAGTGGCCAGGCTGGTGCTCCAGCCGGTGTACACCCCTGACCAGCACAAGTTACGCGTCAGCTCCTCACCGGGAAGTGACATGGGAAGGGATGTGCCCGGGGTTTCGGCCCACCACAGAACATGCTGGGCCCTGACACATGGTTGCTTTCTGCGGTGGCTTGTGGCTCTTCTGGCGTAGCCTCGATCTGGAGATCACTGTCTACTGTGGCCACAGGGAGCTGGAGCCACAGTAGGTGGCTGTCTCATATCTGACTGCTGTGCCCACATCCCCAGTCTGCTGGTGGAGGGCCCTAAGCTGGAGCTGAGGGCACGGCCCCAGGTTAGAGTGGGCCCCAGTGGCAGTTCCGTCCCTGCACTCAGTCAACACCATGGCCCCCAGAGCAGATGCTGTCGTGAAGGTGCAGGTGGGTTTGTTTCCTTCCCAGGTGCAGTGCATTTTCTAGGTCAGAGACACGTTCTATGGGGGGGGGGGGGGGGGGTGGNTGGAGGTTTTCTTCCAAGTCTCCAGTTCCTACGCTGAGCAGCAATGGATGCAAAGCTAGTGGGGATGGGGGGATGTGTGTGGTCCCTAGAGAGGGTCTTCCCTACAGACGGCTGGTTCTCTTCTGGTGGCTCCAACCTCTTGCCCTTTGTATCCACACACCTGAGAGCATCGTTGAGTCTGGCATTCGGAAGATTAAATGTGGGGCTTGTTTCTAAGGGGTTAGAGCACAGCATGTGTGGCTGCTGACTGACCCTCTTGTACCACAAAGATGTGGTTCAGCTACTTCAGAGTGACCTGCCCTTTCTGCTTTGGCTGCTGCTGTAGCTGCTGACTCTTGTCTGCATTTGTAGCTGTAGCCTTGCCTTTGAGCTGCCGGCTGGATACCCAGGACTCCATGTGGGGTTCAGTCTTCCAGGTTCATAAGGTCTAGCTGCTGTAACTAGTATCCCTCAGAAGGGTGGATTAAAACAATGCATTGTCTCCTGGGGGAGAGGACTCAGACCCAAGTGTGGGGCAGTGCGGTGCTCCCTCTAGCGGCCCATAGGAGAAGAGGCCTGTCCGGGTCCCCAGCCTGCGGCAGGGGCTTGTCCATCTGTATCCTGGGTCTTCACGCTGTCTTTCTTCTCTGGGTGGGCGATGCCCCTAACAGACCGAACTCCCCGTCACCAACACAGCAGTCTCTGGATGAGGGCCCACCCTAATCGCCATTTTCACTGCATCGTTTCTGTGAAGACCCTGCCTCCAAAGGTCACGTCCTGTGGTGCTGTCCAACTGGAACATCGTTTTGGGCACAGTACAGTCCACCACTGTCCAAACTTGGGTCCCCTAAGCCTGCTGGGTAGAACACTAATTTCCTTGAATGGCACCAGTGCCTTTTCAGTCTCCCACATCAGGCCCTGGCTGTGCTGGGATGGCCCTTACAGCCTACCAGGGGTGTCAAATTCATTTTCACCGGAAGGCCACATCAACCTCACGGTTGCCTTCAAAGGGCCGGATGTAATTTTAGCACTCTAAAAATGTAAATACTCCTTAACAGACGAGAGCTCGGCCCTGCCACCAGGTAGAAACAAGGTGCCGACCAGATTCAGCCCAAGGGCCTTGTGTTTGCCACCTGAGGCCTAAACCTAACTGTCCAAGGGACCCCTGCCCTTCAAGAATGCTGGCTTTTCCCCCTGCGCTCGTGCACTGCCGGCCCAGGGCCCTGCCACTCACGTGGGGACCTCCAGCTGGTCGTCCGGCACGCACTCTGCTGTGCTGGCCGGCAGGGCTGTGGCGGGGGCCGGGGTTGGGGAGAGGGGAACAACAGGGACGGAAAAGCGGTCGAGCCCCGCCCCCTTTGACCTCGGACTCTGTTCCCTGGGCGTCCAGGCCCTGTGCACGCCGCCAGTTAGTTCCATGTCTTGCTTCTTTCCCCTTTCTGGGCCCAGCTGTCCCGCTAGTACGCACAGTACACAAGGGTCCTGTCCACTCCACCCTCTCGCCGCAGGACCGGAGGAGGGTGGGGGCGCGCCCTGCGGGCACGTGGTGGCCCGCCGAGGTCTTCCGGTCGGTAGGGGGCGCAGGAACCCGGCCTTTCGCGTGGTGGCCACGGCGACCGGAAGTCCCGCCCCTATATCCGGAACGAGCAGTGGGAAGGGAGCGCGGAAGGACAGCAAATACCTGCTGCATCTCCGGTGTGCTTGCGGCACTCTGGTCCTCACCTCTGACTCGAAGCCGACTCTTACCCGGCCTTGGTCGCGACCCAGGCTTACACGCTGGCTTCGAACTGCGTCCCCCTCATCTCGGCCTCCAGCAGCCCGGCGGTCACTGCGTCTTCCGGCTGCTGCGAGAATGGCCGTCACCTGCAGCTGCTGCAGGCAGTGGACACGGAGTACACCGCGGACTCGGTGGAGTGGTGCCCCCTAGAGGGCTGCCGGCGCGTGCTGGCCTGCGGCACCTACCAGCTGCGGGCGTCGGAGGGCGAGGTGCGCGCTGGCTCCGGCCCGGCGGTCTGACCGTGCGTGTCCGCGCGCGCCCAGTGGCGTCCCCTTGGGGAGGTCCGGGAGGGACAGGTTACAGCTCTGGGGAGGCAGAGCCGTTTCGACGTGGAGACCTTTCTGGCCGGGAGCTGGAAAGAAAGTCTGGAGGGAGTCACGGGGTGGAGATGCAGCGTTGGCCTCGTGGCCAGGATAGGTTGGGTGCGTGCACTGTGGCTCCAGCTTGCATGTGAAATCTCAACTAAAGAGGAGTCCAAACCAGGACCCTTGACAGTGAGTACGGAGCCCAGGCCGCAGCCAGGACTGTCCCTGTGGGACCCTGAGCACAGCTGGCCCGTGCACCGGCTTAGAAGGATGTCCTGGGATCGCACATCCACACATTCACTCATCCGCTGCAGGAGAGGAGACGTTTGTCCAGCTCGGAAAGTCCGGGGTTGCGCCCAGGCAGGACGTAGTCTCCGCAGACCTCCCCTCGCTCTCTGTCCCAGCATCAGTGTCTGGTAGGGCGATTGGGACACAGCTGCGTCTTTTGTAGGGTGAGCTTGAGGCCGCTGCGCCACAGACCCGTTTCGGCCGTCTGTACCTGTACAGTTGCAATGAAAACCTCTCTGCGTGCTCCCTAGCTGAGATCCAGAGGAGAGACACTTCTGCCATCCTGGACATGAAATGGTATGAACTTGATAACCACTCCGCCTGTCTGGAGTTTGTCTCTTGGTCAGTCTGGCCGCATTCAACAAGATGGGGCCACGTCTGAGCTGTGGGTTCATTCCTTCTCTGTCCTGCCCCCGTGGGCAGCTGCAGGATGAAGCAGATTTGTGATTCATTTCCTTTGTCAGTTTCCAAGCTTCACAGCTAATATCCTGAGAAGAAATTCAGTGTTTTGATTCATAAGCTGGGGGATCTCGTTGGGACAGAACTGTGGGCTCCAAAACAGTGTAGGGGCCGAAGGTGAAGTGGTGAGTTCCTGTGCCCTGGGCACCCCCCCTGTTCTGACTGGTCTGTGGATTCTCTCCTCAGGTGCCACATTCCGGTGGCCGGCCAGGCCCTCTTGGGTGTGGTGGATGCTGGTGGGTACATAGAGCTGTTCCAACTGGTGGGATCTGAGGTCAGTAACTGGGGATGGGCTTTGCAGGGGGTGGAAGGAACCGGAACGGAGCGGGTTTGGGAAGGAGACCAACACCAACGCTTTTCCAGGACGTTGCCTGTGCGTCGGCGAACTTGGTCACCAGACGCTCTAAGGCAGCACGCAATGTGTTTTAAATCACTGGGGTCTGCACCCGACCCCGAGAGGAGGGCACTTACATGTCACCAGTAGGAGTGACAGGCTGTTACAGGTTTACCTGTCGACGGATCTGGAAGTTCTTCCCTAAGGAGAGCCTCGACCAGCGTTCTTGGGTGGGCACTGCCGGGGCTGAGGACAGCCGTGGCTTGCCCCAGAGGGAAGGGTCCTTCCCAGTGACAGCAGAGCACGTGGTCGGCTCGTGAACTTCTCAGATGTGTGCCAGCTGTCTACAGGGACAGCCCTGACCGTTGGGAGTCCTGCCATGCAGGGAGGTGGACAGCCTGTAGGACCATACCTGCCGCTGGGACACACGCCTGTCCCTGCTGTGAATGGCCTGAGGTGCTGGCTCCGTGGCCGCTGCAGGCATGTGTGGAAAGGGCCTTACTCCAGGCTGACTGGCAGCAACAGCCCTGTCCTGGGAGCAAGGGAGGACGTTCGGGGCAGATCGGCCTGGGGAGCAGGTGGGGGGCGCCCTGGAACAGTCAGCCCGAGAGCGCTCCAGTGGAGCTGCCAGCTGGGAGCCTGTGGGTGCAGCAGGGCATGTGCAGGGCTGCTTAGGTGATAAGGCGAACGTAGGTTTTAGAAGACACGAACAGCACTTTAATGGCTGGTCATGACTTCTGAAAGGGAAACCCAAGGAAAGGGTCCACTGCCTGTGACCCTGGAGACACAACATGTGAGCCTTCCTGGGGGCCTGGGGAGCGGGAGGGTGTGTGGGAGCACTGAGTGGGTGTGGGTGGCGTGGGGTCTGAGCAGGAGTGGTGCCTGCTTCCTCAGGGTCCCGGGGGTGGGAGGTCCTGCAGGTGTGCAGAGGGCAGTGCCCGGTTCTGCTGTATCAGTGCGTTCTCAGTCGGTGGCAGCCATGGCCTGCCTGGCAGTGGGCGAGGGAATGCTGGCTGGCTGGAGCTGGAGGAGTGGTCTTCCTGGGGCCCTGGACTGCCCCCCTGACAGTGCCCCCTCTCTCCAGAGGGGCACACACGCCCTGCGGCTGGCGGCTAGCTTCGCCCTGGACGAGCAGTGTCTGGCCTTGTCGCTGGATTGGTCCACTGGGAAAACTGGGAGGTGAGCGTCCCCACCTGTGCTCTGAGGCTAACTTCCCATGTTCACGCAGGAGAGGATTCGGGCCCCTGTACGAGCCTCAACTGCTCACGGGCCTGGGAACGTCGGGCCAGCCCCAGCCCGAAGAACAGACACTGCAGCCCCTCAGGGCCAAGGGGTGGGGCTTCCATCAGGAGAGGGGGCGCAGACCTGCTGTGGCCTCTGCCAGGCGCCCCAGCCAGCCTCTTAGGAAGTATAGTCTCCCAGGACTTGTCTTGAGGGCACAGAGTGTTAGCGCTTGGGAACCAGAAGAGCGTGGTGAGTTTGGGTCTCTGAGTGATGCTCATCTGGGCTTCTCCATTCGTCTTCTGTGTCCAGAGCCAGTGGCCAGCCCTTGAAAATCATTAGCAGCGACTCCAAGGGACAGCTGCACCTCCTGAAGGTGGACGAGGCGGGGCCGAGACCACAGGCTGTAACCACGTGGCAGGCCCACAGCTTCGAGGCCTGGGTTGCGGCTTTCGATTACTGGCAGACGGATATCGTGTACTCAGGTGGGTGCTCCTCCGCCGGCCTCGCTCGCCCGGCCTCGTCAGTCTCCCTCCCTGAGGACTTGCTGGGGTAGCGAGGACAGGGGGCGCCATTTGGCGCCCAGGGCGGGCTCCCTCCAGCCCTCGTGCTGGGCCGAGCTCCAGCATTCCAGGTGCCGGCCGGGGCTCTCCCGGCCATGCTCTGCGGTGCTCCCTCCTGCTCCTCGCTCCTCCCCCCACCCGGAGCCTCTGCCACCCTCCGCCTCTGTCCTGGCTCCGCAGCGTCGCTCTCCTGGGCTTGGTCGCTGTCTCTTCTGGGGACAGCCACGCTGGGCGTTCACCTTTTCTTCTGAGCTCCTGGCCCCTCCTGTGCCCCGGGCCGACACTCCTGTGTGGGTGCTCCGGGCGCTGCACCCACACCCACGCAGAGCTGCTGCCCGCCTCGTTGGCCAACAGCACACCTGTTCCTCTCTTGGCTCAACCCAGGCACCTCTGTCCCCTTGTGCCTCCCTGGGGCCACCCTTGCTGGTCTTACCCTCTCAGGTCTCAGAGTTGGCAACCTCTTCCTCCCGTCACCTGTCTGGGCCACCATCTCGCCCCGCCGGCCTCCGCTCCTTGCGTTTCACGCTCACCCTCCCGAGGGCAGCGTCCTTCCTGCGCTCTTTGTAGCCTGGCGCAGCCTCTCGCAGGCTCGGCGAGGAGAGGCAAGACTTGCTTCGCGTTTGCGGTCCCTGATTCTGCGTTCCACTTGGGGATCAGCTAACTCAGAGCAAGGGTGTCATGGGGCAGGGAGTGAGGGATCGAGGACCGATTCCCTCGCTCAGCAGACGTCAGTGAGCGCCGGCTCTGCGCCAGGCCTGGCTCCTCCTGGTGGCGGAGCACAGCAGTGCAGAAGGGACCAGGCCCTCGCTCCCACTGAGCTGGCACAGAGGGAGACAGGAGCTGGTCCCAAGCAGCAGAGCCTGCAGCAGCAGGGCAGCAGGGAGGAGCCAGTGTGGCCAGGATGGCTGAAGGGACTCCAGTGGGAGAAGGTGACAGAGGTCACAGGGCGCCAGGCCCTAGGAGGGACCTGGCTCTGGCTGAGCATGAAGCTTTGCTTGGGGCATCCTCACAGGGAGGGGCTTCTCTCCAGGCCCACAGATGAGGCTCTGGCACAGGGCTGCCTGTCCTGGGGCTGTCCCTGGGTCTCTGCTGCCTGGTGGCGCCCTGAGCCCCACCCCCAGCATTGCCATGGTCAGTGGGTATTTCTGTTTCCACACAGGTGGGGACGACGGCCTTCTGAAGGGCTGGGACACCAGGACACCCAGCACACCTGTGTTCACCAGCAAGAGGTAAACCCCACAGGGCCAGCACTGGGCTCATGAGGGCGGCGCTGTCCAGCCGCCGTGGACTCTGACTGATGGCAGCCCCGCCCCTCTGCTCGCAGGCACTCGGTGGGCGTGTGCAGCATGCAGAGCAGCCCCCACTGGGACGGCGTCCTGGCCACAGGCAGGTGAGGCCAGCTCCCTGGGTCCTTTCTCAGGTCAGCTGTGGCGATGTCGGGTGGGTAGCTCCCAGACTGGGTGGAGGTGGGGGGTGGGGACTTGGCCCTGGGGCAGCGAGTGGGGCGGGTCCCCGGGAGGTGCTCCCCCACCGAGGGGCTCTCCCACCCACCTCCTGGGGTTGCCGGTCTCAGCTATGACGAGCACATCCTGCTGTGGGACACTCGGAACATGGGGCGGCCCTTCGCAGACGTGCCCGTGCAGGGAGGCTTGTGGAGGCTCAGGTGGCACCCTCGGCGCAGCCACCTGCTGCTGGCAGCCTGCATGCACGGTGGCTTCAGGATCCTCGACTGTAGGCAGGCCATCGGTGAGTGGGGCCGTGGCAGCTGCTAGCAGGGAGGGGCTCCCCGCTCCCCATCCCCTCGCTCTACCCACGTCCGTCCCCACATTGCCAGCGTCGCCTGCCATCAGCGACGTGCTCAGCTTGTGCGAGAGGCTGTGTCATCTGGTGCTGGGGCCGCTCGGCCGTCTGCACAGTGCGCCCCCTCCCATCTTCTCCTTCCGGCTTGTGCAGTGACTTGCGTCTGCAGGGAGTCCTCTGTGGCGGCGACGTGCTGCCTGCCTCCGTGGGTCGTGTCGGGAGCCCCTTCACTGCCCGTGTTCAATTGGTCCGTGGGGTCGGGGGGCAGCCCTGGCCCTTCCACAGGAGAGATGCTGTTTCCCTGGTAACCCAGTTGCTGTGGCAAGTGCTTGTCGAACTGTGCTCCTCCTCAGACCCAGTTTTAGAGAGAGGGGAAGGGAGGGAGGAGGAGGGAGAGGGAGAAACGTCGATCGGCTGCCTTAGCTCCGGCCCTGACTGGAGACCGACCTGCAACCCAGGCACATGCCCCAAATGTGAGTAGAACCGGCGACCTTGTGGTTTGTGGGACGCTAACTGAGCTACACCGGCCGGACCCTACTCACCTCCTACAGAGGCTGCATTTCACTGGGTTTTGGTCGTGCTCGTGCAAAAATAAGTGTGTCTTTATGTGTATTCACATGTCTCCTTTCTTGCACAAAATGCACTCCTTACACGCCCTCAGGCTTCATTTACTTCATTTTAAAATATAGCAGGGGTCGAACAGGTTGGCACAGCCCTCTGTTTAGCGGTGGTGTCGCCATGGTTTTGTCTGTGAGTGTCTGGGTTCTTTCCGGCACTTTGCAGCTACAGGTAATGCTCCACACTCGTTCTGCTTTGTGAGGGTGTGTCTTCAGGGTCCCTGCCTGGCCGTGGGACCTCACCTCACTTCCCCCCTGTGCCAGCCTGGTGAGCACGCCTGCCTCCCACAGCCTGGGGACAGAGCGGTGGCCCGTGGCAGGAGTTTCGTGTCCAGCGTATGAGAGGTGGCGGCCCAGCGTGCGCGCATGACATCGAAGGTGGTTTCATTTGTCGGAGGGCTGGTCTTACGGTTTTGTTTCTGTGAATTAATTGGCCGGTCTTTTGCTCATTTTTCTCTCTGATTTCTGTCTTTTTTGGTTCTGTAGCTTCGGTTCCTTCGTGTCTGTGGCTTTAGCCCTTTGCCTCTGGTCTGTGTTGGAAATGCTGTCACTGCCTTGGCCTTGCTTGTAGTGTTCTTCCCTCACGCAGAAGGTTTTTTAAAATATAAACTTTAAGTTTTTATTATAATTTTTATTGACTGATTTTAGACACAGAGAGGAAGGTAGAGGTGGGGAGAGAGAAACATCCATTTGTCGTCCCACTTGCTCAAGTGTTCTCCGACCGATTCCCGTACATGCCCCAACCGGTGATCGAACCCACAGCCTTGGCGCATCAGGATGATGCCCTAACCAGCTGCCCGGTCCGGGGAGTTCACCCTTTTGTGTGTTTTTTCAATATAATTAAACGGGTCGGTAGTTTTTCATTGCATCTGGATTCTGAGCCTTAGTTACAAAGCCTCCCCTCCCACGCTCAGGCTACAGAGGAACGCCCAGCACTCCTTACACGCCCTTCCTGTGGCTTCCCTTTCACACTGAGGGAGCTCGGGTCTGCGCCCTTGGGTGCCCTGCGCCCTTGGGTGCCGTGCGGGGGCGGGCCCAGCACTGTCCACGGGGGCTCCTGTCTCCCGGTGGCTCTGCGCACGCCCTGTGCTCGGTGCCTCGTCGCCCTCTGTTGCCCACCTGTGGCGCTGCACTTGTCCTGGGGCCCTGCCGCTGGCTCCTCTTAGCATTTCCCTGCTGTTCTTGTATTTTGAACTTGAGTGTCAATTTACCTTGTCTCATAAAAAAAATTTTTTATAGGGATTGTACGAAACATAAATGAACTTTACAACAGATTTGTCACTGGGGTCATCTTACTCAAGAAAAGGGACATACTTCCACTTCTTCAAGTCTGTTTCTGTTTTTCTTTTTTTTTAAGGTTTTATTTATTTGTTTGTTTTTAGAGACGGGGAAGAGAGGAGGAACAGAGGGAGAGAAACACTAGTGTGTCATTGCCTCTCCCATGCCCCGACTGGGGACCTGGCCTGCAACCCAGGCATGAACCCTGACTGGGAACCGAACCGGTGACCCTTTGGTTGGCAGGCCGGTGCTCAGTCCCCTGAGCCATGCCGGCCCGGCTGGTGTGGTGAGCTTGGAGGTTCCTGGGCGTAGACGTCTCTGTGTCTGTGGCCGTGTTGTTGCGTTGGGTTTGTTGTGCTCGGGCTGCTTGCCAGGCATCCTCCGCTTCCGACGGCGGAGGTGCCGGCAGCCTAACCCGCCTGCTCCCAGGGTCCCGTGCCCGAGCAGCAGCCACAGCACCTGTGCGGCATCAGGCCTGCCCATGCTCCTGGGGCTGCTGGTGGTTGTCAGGTGAAAGACTGGCAGGGCCCTCGCTGTCCCATGGACCTGTCCCAGGTCCTTCCTGGGCGTCAGTGTGGAGGGACTGGGATGGGTCCCTGGGGAGCACCCCTGCTGTTTGGGGAGCTCAGAGCCTTGCCCCTCCCTGAGGCACTGCTGACCTCTCGAGGCCGAGGTCTCCTGGGTCTGGGCTGTGTTCTCAGCGAGCTTCCTCCCTCCAGCGTCCACCCAGTCTGCCCTCGCTGGGCCTGATGGTGATTCAGGTGCGTGGGGCGCAGGCCCTGCACTGGGAGGCAGTGGCGGCCGCCCTTCCTGAGTGTGAGGTGTGCAGGCTCCGGGCTTCCTGCTGGGGACAGTGCTCTAAGCCTGCACCCGGTTCGCTGGGCAGCCTCAGCCCTGCCCTGGATCCAAGGCCCGCTCGGGTCTGGAGACACCTCGTCCTGTTTTTTTCTGTACGGTGGCTTTCAGGGGTCTGCCCCTGCACCTCCTGGAGCTCTTTTAGTTGCGCCCTCTAGCCTCAAAGTTGCCGTGGCAACTCACTGCCAGAAAACCCCTGCACCTCCTCTGCGACTCCTCCCCAAGTGGAAGGCCAACCCTGTGGTCCAGGGAGCTGCACTGGTGGGACTTTGAGCTTCCAGGCAGGCTGAGGGCATGTCATCCAGGCCCCTGGTTTGTGGTTCTTTGGACGGGTCGGGCCCTCGTGCTTCACATGAGCCTTTCTCCCCACCTGGGCATCCCCTTTGTCCTCTGCTCCTTCGTCTCCAGCGGGCCCTCCCACTGGGAAAGGCAGCATAGCCGTGTGACCTGCAGCCAGGCTGAGCGCACTCAGCAGCACGGTGCAGCGAGGCTCGGCCTGACAGCTGTGGCTTTTTACTCTGCTGCCTGCCCGCGTCTTGGCCTCTCCTGCACAGCAGGGTCTGCTCCTGGCAGAGTCTCCCTTTGCGGGTGGGCCAGGCCGTCGGTTTACAGTGACGAGCCAGCTCTGAGTAACGTAGCATTTCCCGTGTTCTGTCCTGCCCAGAGGAGAAGCAGGATGCGTGCACAGTGCTGCTGTCCCACACGCTGCCCAGCTCGCTGGTGTACGGAGCCGACTGGTCGTGGCTCACCCCCTGCGGTCTGCCACACGCCCAGCAGCCAGCAGAAGACAAGGCTGAGGGTCAGTTGCCAGGACCTCCTGCTCTCGGTTGTTTAGCAGCAGATGACGGAGAGGGTGGCCCCACGCTCCAGAGTGGAAGTAAGGGAAGGACTTCCCTCCAGCCATCCACCGAGGGTCAGCCACTCACCCCAGGGGCCAGGCTCTGTGACTCTGACCAGTGTGTGGAAGCAGCAGACTTTGACATCAGCCTCTTTGCCACTTGCTCCTTTTACGACCACACCCTTCGCCTCTGGCAGTGGGAGCCAGCGGTGAAGCCGGGGGCGGCACGGCTAGGGGTGTGCCTCGTCTGAAGCCCTAAAGAGCATGTCTGTGCGTGAACTGCCCTGACACCCCCTCAGAGATGTGTGCTGCAGGCCGCAACTCAGTGCAGGGCTCGTGTGTCTGGGGACCCAGTGTCCGCAGGGAAGAAAGCTGTCGGTGTTCCTGAAGTGACCCTTACCTGCTGGGCCCTGCGAAGTGGGGACCCTGGCAGGGGCCTTCCTGGTTCCCAAACTTGGTTTTACGTGGTTTGGACTTTCACTTCTTTAAGCAATATTTATATTAAATGAAGTTTTGTAGCCTTTTTTAAAAAAAGAGTTTGCTTTTTTATTCTTAAGGGGAAAGGGGGGAGAAAGAGGGAAACATTTATTGGTTGCCTGTCACGTGCCCAATCGGGACTGAACCCCAATCGAACAGCGACTTTGCACTTTGCGGATGGGGCCCAACCCTCGAAGCCCCACCAGCCAGGGCTAAATGCGGTTGTTTTTAAAGCTATGAGATCACCAGAGCGGTGTCACCCGAACTTTTAAAGAGCGCCCACCAAGGCACCCGAGCACGTCTACCAACCTGCTCCGCGGGGAGCAAGAGGCCATGTCCTGTGCACTGGACGCGAGGTGTCCCCCGGGTGGCCCTAGTGTCCTGAGTGGCTTCCAGATGCTGCACACGAGAACGTGGACACAGGGCTGGGCTCGTGACCCCCGACTCTCACCCAGCCTGTGGCCACCTGTCACAGGCCACTGGAAGCTGCCAGAGCCCCGGAGTTGCTGCTGGTGAATTTCTGACCCCAATCACTGCTGCCCGGAGAATGGGCACCTGACGCAGGTTGGCGGCACCTGCGGGTCCAGTGTGCAGTAAGGGGTTACTCTGTGCTGCGTGATCAGCTCCCAGCTGATGGCCCATTTACGTCCACAAACGGTGACCCCCACCGCCTTTCACTCCTCTTTTGAGTTAGTAGGTTATGAAATACGAAGCAGAGCACAGGAGATGGGGGCAGCTGTCACTGAGACAGGTGGACTCTGGGGAGAACCTATCGAGAAGCCCTACTTGGGGGCCATCCTGTGGTGCAGCCTCAGCTTGTTTGCCATAAGGGCAGTGGTCCCCCCCCCCGTGGAACACGCCCATCAGTAGTACCTGGAGGAGGGCCTGGTCTGTGCACCCTGCCCAGCCAGGCCGAACGCTCCATCTCACGAAGACCACATGCCAAAAACTCACTCTGCGGAGCCATGACCTTCACTAGAAACCGGGCACAGGGTCCTGAGTGTTAAGGTGGCCAGGATGTGGGCTGTGAAAGAATTCACAAAAGATTAAGTGCAGGCGACAAAGTTTTATTTCTATTTTCCCAAGAGAGGGAAAGGGCTGGGCGAGGAGGGACGCACCAGCTCAGAGGGGTTGGGGCTCTGAGTATTTATGGGATCAAAACGGGGAGGGATTTGTGGCCAGTAATCCTGGCAAGTAACTATCAGTCCGGTCATCCGTTCTCAGGCCTATTGTGCAGCTTCAGTTCATCCGCTGTTATCTTTGGGTTCAGGGTCCCGGGAGTCCGGTCTGACGCGTCCTGTCTAAGTTTTAAGGCAGCTGCGCGGGGGATGCTTCCAGTAGACTCTCCAGTCCCGAGCAGAGGCTCAGAGAAACAGCCGTTGTTGTGCCCGGTGGACTCAATGGGAGAGCGCACCAGCGCCGGTGAAGAGGGCCCAGGAGGGGCTTTTTCGTCCCTCCGGCTCGCCGCTAGCGCGGGAAGTTCTTGGGGTACAGCTGGAAGAGCTTGCCCTCCTGTGTGGGCTCGAAGCCGTACTTGTCCAGCCGTTCGGGGTCGAAAGTGCCGGCCCGGAAGTCCCTCTCCACGGCGGGCGCCACCACCTCCTGGAAGAGCCGCGCGGCCGTCAGCGGCGTGTCGTCGCCGGCGGGGGCGCGGTAACTCACGTAGGGCTTGAGCTTGAAGCCGGCCAGGTCGGGCACCACCAGCTCGGGCACCATTTCCTTGACCAGCACGAACTTGCCCTCGCGGGTGCGGAAGCCAGTGCCCTTCGCGCCGCGGCTCTTGTAAAAGGTGCGCGGGCCGCGCTTGCTGGTCCACTGGCTCATCCGGTCGGCGCCGCGCACCACGCAACGCGCCGCCGCACTCAGCAACCCCATTCCGCCGCCGCTCGGGCCTGTTGAGCTCAGTGCGCCGCGGGCCGCCGCGCTCCACTGGCCCCGGTGCACCGCCGGCCCCCGTGCTCCGCTTCCGGCCCCCGGCGGCTTCCGGCGCCCGCCCCCTCGCCGTAGCAAGAGCCGCTCCGATTGGCTGCGCCACCGTTCCGGGGGCGGGACCAGAGGGGCCGGCCAATGTGCAGCGAGAAACGGCGCGCTGCGGGCGCACGGAGCCCGGCTCGGTGAGTCGCCTCCGGGCGTCGGCAGCTGGCGGTCCCGGTCTAGCCAGGTGGGGTGGCTAGGGGTTGTAGGCAGCTCTCCCAGCCCGCGCCGGACGCACACGCCCGCTTCGGGGAGCCGCACCCCGACGTTCCTGTAACACCAACGCCTCTCCATAACCCCTACACCCCTTAAACACGATGCCCCCGTAATGCCAACGCTCCCCGTAACACTAGCGCCCCCAAACTCTATGCCCCCTCAACCTGACACCGCTAAACATGATGCCCTTGTAACCCGGGCACGCCCTAAGCAAAAAGCTCCTCTAACCCCAGTGTCTCTAACAATGAAGCCCTCCAACCCGAAGCCCCAGTGACACAGACGCCCCTGTAATTCCAACCCCCTAACCTACGCCTCTGTAACCCTCTAGCCCCCAGGCCTGATGCTTCCCTAACCCTAAAGCCCTCACAACCCTGATGGCACCCTAAATCTGACCCCTGTCATATCCCTGTCCCCTAACCCCGATATCCCCCTTCACCCTGCCTGGGCAACTATGCTGCCAGTGCCCTCAGTTCTGTGCGGGGACACCTTCCTGCTGGCCCCGGGCTGGCCCAGGTGCTGGAGATGGAGTACTCGGCCCCTCCACCAGCCTGGGGACCCTGGGAGATGGGCAGTAGCCAGGGCAGTGGCAGGCCCCAGAGCCGGGTCCAGGCCTGCTGGCCCTTGCCAAGAATCAGCTGAGAAGGGTTCCCCCCATGAGACGAGGACGTTTCCCCCTATGAGACGAGCCCATGCACCTGGCTCCACACCTGCTTTCTCCTCACCTTCTTGGGGTGGGATTTTGGAAGCGACACATGCTCTTTTGCTGCCAGTTTCCTAAGGGAGCTTCAGGGTAAAGGCCCACACCTGGCTTTTTCCCACCAGACAGAGGCCAGGTGTGCAGGCTGGTCCCCAAGTTTGTCGTCCCTGGACCCAAGCACACCAACTTGAGGGTTCAGCCACCCTGGATGGGGGGGGGGTCCCCAGGCATGGGCCACCAGGGAGGATCGGTCTCAGCAGCCACGGCCCCACGCTGGCCTCTGCCCAGCTGTAAGCTGCCATCAGCACCAGGCCTTGGCCCGACTGCTCACCGCCCTTGGCTGGCCAGGACTTGGCTGCAGTCCTAGGTGCCTGGGTGGCCACGTGAGGGCTGTTTACGGAAAGGCAGTGGCTCTGATGCTTCTGAAAAGGCAGCTTCTTTTCAGGGGGAAGTTTTTCGTCTGGCTTTGGCTGTGAGTGAGGATATACCTGAGGAACCTGGGGAAGGCGGGACACGTTGCTCTCCCATGTGACTGAGCTGGAGGGACACCTGCCTTTGTTGGAACCAGTCTTTCTTCTTTTCAGCTGGACTGTTTGCTTCCCCTTTAGCCATGGAGCAGGAGGAGGACGCCGGCCCGGAGGTATGGAGCTGGAGGGTTCAGCTGCGTACGAGCCCTGGTGTGCCCAGTCGGGCGTTTCCAGACCAGGAGAAGGGTCGGTGCAGCACCTGGTCATGTCCTCGGAGCTGAGTGCAAGAAAGCCCTGCCTCTCCCTCCCCTGAGGCTGGGTTGATGCCTCTGAGCTGCAGTGGCGGGGAGTGGGGGGGGATGTGTGAGATGCCGGCTGTGGTGACGGCTCACAGAGGCCGTGAGCACCATGTGCTCGGTCCCAGCAGCCCTGCTGTGCTGGGGGTGAAGGGTGTGCTCAAGGGTCTGGGCACTCTGTGGGCTGCGGGGGCTGGGGGTCTCAGCTGGGAAGCAGAGAGCCCCCACTGCTCCCATTTGCCTCCTGCACCAAGTGCAGAGGTTGAGTGCTCGGGACACTTAGTGTCCAAAGGCCACACTCCACTCGTGAGACACTGTTCGGAGCGCTCTTCCCAGTCCGTGGGCACCGGCGCTGCCTCCGATCTGGCTTTCTGGAGGGTCAGTCACACTGCCTCTGTCCTTGGGTTTGTGCAGAACCTGGAAGGACCAGCAGGTGCCTGCCCCATCCTGGAGGGGGGCCTATGGCCACCGGTCGGGGGGGGGTCAGTGTAGCTCGTTTGCTGCCCTCATTTTCCTCTTCATCTCCTCTGGGAATTGGCCAGCACCCTCCACGAGGGTGGTGCAGCCTCTGCCCACTCACCCTCTGAGATCTCTTCACCTCCTCTTCTGGACTTTTAAAGGCAGGGTAACTCTTCCCCTGGGGTGAGGTGGTGTGGCAGGGAGGGGGTGGGGAAGCAGGCTCACAGTCTTTCTCTGCTGTGAGCTGCAACTTAGTGTTCTCAAAACTCAGAGGGCTCTTCAGGGTCTCTCAGCAGCACCGGTGCTTGGGCTTCGGTATGTCCTGGGGCTGCCGCTGTCGTGCAGCTGGTGACCAGAGGGCACTGGGAGGTGGCCTTTGCCCCCACTGTGGCCAGGCAGGCCTTTTCCTCTGCTCTGGCGTTCTGCGTCCCTAGGGTTTGGATGTGTCAATGACTGGAGGAACACTTGCTGTCAACATAGCCAAGCCACCGGCCCCATCCAACAGTCCTGTGGGTGGCCCCGGACCCCAGCCTCTCGCTGTGCTCCTGGGCTGTGGGCTCAGGCCCTCAGTTCCTGGAGGGCTGCATCTTTCCTGAGGCCCCTCCCTGACCTGAAGCTCCACTCTCACTGCCCTGGGAGACCAGGCCTACACTGCCCTCCTGACTGCAATGCTCTCCTCCAGGCTGGCGTCTGTCTGGGCCCCACCCTGCACTCCTGGTGGCTGCAGGTGATGGAACAGCACACACAGTCCCCCATGGTAACCGCCGCACCCTGGGCACCCCGCGCCTCAGCACCTGGGCCCCTGGAGCTCAGCCTGTGGTTGGGTGGGGCGGGCTCTTTGCAGCCCAGTTGACAGGTGCTCCTTCCGCCTCCCCTCCTAGCTTGCAGGGATGGCAGTCGGAGCCCTCCTGGCCCTGACCCTCGTTGGCATCACCGTCTTTTTCATGTACAGGAGGATGAACCGACTCCGTGAGTATTTTGCGTCTGACTCCAGCTCTAGGGGCAGGGCTGGGGCTCTGCCCCAGGTGGGACGGGAAGTCTGGGCCTGGCAGCTGTTGTTGGAAATGGCTGTCCATCCAGGCCGGGGCTGAGCATGTCGGGCTGAGCCAGCATCCTTGGCTCCCATTCCAGCTGCCCTTCCTGCATCCCCTTGGTGGCTCTGGCAGCCCCGAAAGGGACGCTGTCCTTCCTTCCCCCCTGCTGAGTGATGGTGGCCCCCCTGCTTTCTCGTAGGACAAGTGCAGCCCACCCCCCAGTACAGGTTCCGGAAGAGAGACAAAGTGATGTTCTATGGCCGGAAGATCATGCGGAAGGTGACCTGGCTGCGGGCTCCTGCGCAGTGTGGCCCCTGCCCCCCCAGCCTAGCTCTAGTGGCTGGAGACAGCTCTGTGCCTGGGGCCGCAGGCCCGTGGGGCTGGGGAGGCCTGGGCAGGGCTCAGCCAGGTGGAAGCGTTTGCAGTTGCTTGGGCAAGTGCGCAGTGACAGAGGCCCTGGAAAAGAGGCTGGAAGGCCCCTTCCAGAACCCTCCCTGGGGCCGGTGCCCACAGAGGGTCCTGGCTCCGGGGCTGAGACCGGGCTTCCTGCCGGGATTCAGACCCAGGAGGTGGAAGCCCCCCTCAGGGAACAAGCACCTGGTCTAGCTGTCCCTGGCGACCCCCGGCCTGCTCCTCCCCTGAGGGTTCCATGTGATGGCTCCAATGTCCAGTTACATGGTCACCCCATGTTCTCTGTGCGGAGCTTGCAGTGTCAGACCTGAGGACGTATGGGGGTTCTGACAAGGGTCTTCTGCTCTGACCAGCGTCACGTGTTGGGGAGGGGCTTTGGTGGCTGCTCAGAGCTGGGATGCTGCCGTGCCAACTGTGTGGCAGGGCCGGCCTGGCATGCGGGGTGGCCTCACGGCGCAGGCCCACCCGCAGTGACCCTGGCAGGCCTCGGAGGAGCCCATGCAGGTCGGGTGGGGCCGCCTCTCCACGGTCCCCCTGAGGACTGCGAGGCAGCGGCCTGGGCCTGGGCGAGGAGAACAGGGAGGCGGTCCAGCAGTGCAGGGACATCCAGGGTGGGAGTCTTGGTGCCCACACACCCACAGTGCAGCCCACATCCGGGGCCGGCACTCCTCAGGGACCTGAGGGTAGCAGGGGGCAGTGGCTGCCTGGGGGGCCCACTCTGCGCCCCCACACCACCGCCTGATGGGGAGGGTGGGACATGGGGGCTGTGCAGCACAGCGGGAGGTGGAGAAGCACCCTGGGCAGGTCACGGGAGCTCAGGGGTGGGTGCTGGGCTGACTGGGAATGTGATGTGTGGTGGTCATTGTCCACAGCACCGAGGCTCATTCCCCATGTCCTGGGTAGGCTGAGGGCTAGATCTAGCCTCAGGGTTGTGACTCGTCCTCTCTGCAGGTGAGCACGCTCCCCAATACACTTGTGGGGAGCACGGCCGCCCCCCGGCAGCGGGTGAGGAAGAGGACCAAGGTGCTGTCTTTGGCCAAAAGGTAGTGGGGCTGCCCTCCCTGGGAGCACGGCCACCCTGGCCCCCAGGGGCTCTGCTCCAGGGCGTGGGTCTCTGCTGTGCAGGATCCTGCGTTTCAAGAAGGAATACCCGACCCTGCAGCCAAAGGAACCGCCCCCCTCCCTGCTGGAGGCCGACCTCACGGAGTTTGACGTGAAGAATTCTCACCTGCCATCGGAGGTTTTGTACATGCTGAAAAACGTGCGGTGAGAGAAGCTGGGTGCAGGTGGCCACGCCGGCTGGGGACCACCGCAGCCTGGCCTTGCAGCCTTCCCTGTGGCCGCCCACAGTGGGCGGGGCTTCTCTGCTGCTGGCAGAACCTCCTCTCCAGTTGTTCGCTGTTGTGTCTCCTGCTGGTCACCCTCCTCCCCTCCAGCAGGGAACTCGGCGTGTAGGGAGCATGTGCTGGACCGAGAGGGGTGGGTCGGGTCCCTCCACCTCTTCCTGGAACCCTACCTTGCCTCTTCCTAGCCCATTTCCCTGTCCTGTGAGGGCACTTCTCCATCCGGCCTCAGTTATGCACCTGGTTCAAGCTTAGAGTCCCAGCCCCGGAGGGCTTTTGAGCTGAGAACAGCTAACGGGGATTCCTGGGGCCTACGCTTCCATCCTGACCGTGACCGCAGGCTGCAGCCTGCAGGAGCCAACTCTGTGGGCCTGGCCGGGGTGGCGCCGGCCTGGATCCCTGTTGGGCTGCTTCCAGAGGCTGCCCCGCCGCCCCTCCTTCCTGGAGGCATCGCGTGTGCTCTGGTTCCTGCAGGGTCCTGGGCCACTTCGAGAAGCCACTGTTCCTGGAACTCTGCAAGCACATGGTGTTCGTGCAGCTGCCCGAAGGGGCGCATGTCTTCCGGCCGGGGGAGCCAGACACCAGCATCTACGTGGTGCAGGAGGGGCGGCTGGAGGTCTGCGTCCAGGACGCGGTGAGCGCCCGCTGGGTTCAGGGCAGGGCCCAGGGGTTCGGAGCGAGGCGCAGAGTGGGGTCTGCGTGTTTCACTAGGTTTGCTGCCTTAGCGTCTTCATACGTTTCCATTGGAAAGTTGGTACGAATCCCACGTTCTGGTTCTTCAGGAGGAGGGTGCCCGCGGCAGCCCCTCAGCAGGCCCTGGACCGGCCCCGGCCCTCCCTGCTGAGCCACGCGGCCGCTGTGCCTGCTCTGCGCTCGGAGGCAGCGCTGCCCTTGCCTCACGGTGTCGACAAGGCTCAGCATAGGCAGCACCCTGTCCAGGCTGGTGCCGGGGGCCGTGGGCTCCCTGTGTGGCCCCGGTGTGCAGCCGCTCCATCACCTGGGGAGGGGCACCTGCCCCTGTGACAGCCGCACGGCCCTGTGGCGCCAGCAGCACAGGTTTCTGCTCGCTCTCCAACCAGCGGGAAGATGTGGCCAAAGCTGCTCGCATGCCAACAGCACCGACACGGGGCCCACAGCCTCCCTGCGGGGCCGGTGCCTCTCCGTGGTTTGGTGAAGTGCAGGCTCAGGCCAGGCTCAGGGCTCCTGGGGCGGCCAGGGCTGGGGCCTGGACATCGTGCGGGCCGGTGGGGTCTCTTCAGTCCTCCCTCCTGTTAGTTCCCGCGCTTGCCATTCTCTGTATTTGAGCTTGTCACCTGTGACCCCTGCTCATCAGCCCAGGCATGGCCTCGGCCACTCCAGGTGGCAGCTGGCCAGGCCGGTCCAGGCCCTCTGCCAGTGACCCACTCTGCTCCCCACACGCAGGATGGCACAGAGGTGGTGGTAAAGGAGGTTCTCGCCGGGGACAGCGTCCACAGCCTGCTCAGCATCCTGGACGTCATCACCGTGAGTGCCCTGCGCTGCTCTGCTCACACTCTCCGGGGCAGCAGGTCCCTCCGCACCAAGGCCGGGACAGGGTCCTCGGTGCGGGGCTGGCCCAGGAGGGGCAGGGGACCCCAGGAGGTCAGGGTGTCTGGGAGCAGCTCCACACACATGCAGGGTTTGGCTGTCTCCGCGAGGACGGGTTTGGGGCCGGGCCTCGCACACCTGCTCCAGGATTCCAAAGGCGCGGAGCGTCGTGGGGGGCGTTTCCTCCTTTCCCCGCAGGGGCCCGCTCAGGGTCTTCTGCGCTGACGGCACCACTGTCGTTCCCAGCCCGCGTTCTCTGCTGCATGAGTGGCCCCGTCTGGACATTGCCCCACGTGTTCGGGGTCCAGTCTGTAGCCGAGACCTGAGTGGGGGCCTCAGGGCACATAGTGCCTGCTGGGGCTAAACCCCAGTCACTCCTCACCCCTCCAGCTGGTGAGCCCCTGAGGTCTGGTTCTTGCTCATCCAGTTGGTCTGAACACAGCGTCTTGGCTGCAGTTTCTGGGCTTCTCTGTGTGGAACGTGTCACACATCCAGACAGCAGAGAAGCCCCTTTGCACGCTGCCACCGGTCGCAGTCAGCTCAGCGCCCGTGCACCCCCCTCGCCACCCCCAGGGGCCTCCTCCTGAGTCAGGTCCCCTCCACACACAAGGGCCTCGCTGGCCCTGCACACACTGTGCAGCTCCTCCTCGACGCGCCCCGATGCTCTCCTTTCCCACGTGCAGGCGCCTGCCCCTCAGTCTCTCCGCCCAAGGGCTCTCAGGACAGACGGACCCAACGTTCTCATGCAGGACAAGGGACGACAAGCTGTGGGCAGAGATGGGGGTGTCCAGCACCCTCACCGTGCCCTGCCAGACCAGCACAGGCATGTTTGAGCCCCTTTGGGGCCGGGGTGGGGGTGTGAAAGGGACGGAGCATCACGCTCCATCCCCAGCCCCTAGCGTGGCATTGGCCAGACTGAGGGAGACACCCCTTCCCGAGAGCAGGGCAACCACCTGGAGCCGCTGGAGGGCATCGGGAGGCACTTCTGCCCCAGACCGGCCGATGGGCAGGGCGGGGCGGGTCTGACTCTGGCTGGCCTGCTTCTGCGTCTGCGCCGGGCCCTGTGGGCCTCGAGCCTCCGGTGGGGGCACCCGCTCGTGCAGGTGAACTGGGAGAGATGCAGCCTTCTCCACCTCAGCCACTGGCTTGAAGCGAAAAATAGCTTCGGTCCGAAAGATGGGGGCCTTTCCCTCTTCTGAGTGGTTGGGGCTGACGCCAACCTCCGGGACTTGGGGTTGAACGCCATTGCTCACAGCGCTCGGAACAGCACCCCCAGCTTATGGCGGCCCCCTCATCCTCGAGTCCCTAGCGGGGTCCACCTTCCTCACGTGGGGCGGGGGAAGAAAGTGGGGCCGACGCTTCAGGGGACATAACTCTGTAGGATCCGTTCGTCATCTGGAAGGAACTCACTCCTGCCGGAGCAGACATTTGGGTTTGTTGTTTTTTAAAAACGTAAATCTTCGTTAGCAAAGCCACGTGGGAAATTCTAAGCACATATGTGATGGTTTGTGAGCCTCTCTCATCGGACCTGCTGCTCCTGCAAAACAGCTTCTCTTGTGTTCCAGAACCTTCTGTCTTAGATCCCTGTCCACTTCCTGCACGGGGCCAAGGAGGCAAACAGTCCCAAGCGCGCACTCGCCTAGCGACCGGGTGTCCGACTACGCGATTTCGGGAGTGGGGCAGAAACTCACAGAACTGGAGGAGTGCTGAGGTCTGCGCTGCTCAGCTGAAACAGTGCGTCCGGGGAAATCGGAACCTGCGATGCGCGCCTTCGGAGAAGAGAAAGGTCCAAAGCAGAGACCCAAGCTTTTGCCTCAGGAAACCAGGGCGAGTGGATGAACATGCGGAGCTGGGGGTCTCGGGGGCCAAAGCAGGAATCGGTGAGGCTGGAAGCAGGAGAGTGACGGGGAAACCCACAGAACCAGCGCCAGCTCCAGGAGTGGGTGCCTCCGCGTGGCAGCCACCGGCCAGGCCAGTGAGGAGCAGGGGACAGCAGCTGGCATTGGCGGGGACGGCGGGGACGGTGCTGCGGGCTCTGTGGCCACCAAGGGACAAGTGTCAGGAGCAGCTCTGTCCCCGCTGGTCAGCACCTCAGCTGAGAGTGATGTAGGCTTCCACGGAGACCAAGCACCCAGCTCCCCGGTGGGGTGCGGGTCATCGGGTCCTCCCGCGTGTATTCTGGAAATCAGAGTCGCACTTTGGGCCTTTCCACAAGGAGGACTTGGGCCTGTGGCAAGCGTGGGGCAGGGGCGCTTCCCGACCCAGTTCGGAGCCAGTGCGACTCAGACGCCAAACTAGACACGTCACAGGAAAAGAAAATTGCCAGCCAGTGTCTCACGAACAAAACCACGAAAACCCTCCGTGGGCCGTGTTGGAGATGCGTGTCCCGCAATGCGTCAGAGGGGGCGGGCCAGTGGGTCTGTGGGGCTTCTCCAGGGATGTGGGGCTGCCTCCCCACGCAACCATAGGTCAGGAATCTACACCCGAAACCCACACGATTTTACTAACCAGTGTCACCCCAATACACTCAATAGAAAACAGAAAACAAAACCAGTTCGTGACCTTAACCAGATCGGCAGACAGAAGGGACACCACGGGGTCACCCCCACATAGGCAGGAAAGCACCGGACAAACTCAGGTCCGGCCACGATGAAACTCGGAAAGCTCTGAAGAGACGTCCCTAGTCCCACGACAGTCACCTGCCACACAGCTAATGTTCTTGACATGGAACGATGGCTGTTTCCCTCGCAGGCTGGGTCGCACCCAGGGTCCGCGCGCAGCACCCGAGTCGGGCCCCCAGGAGGCCCTGCCGGGGAGTCGGGGTCGGGACGGCGTGTGAGGTGTGCGTGTTGGGCACACGGCAAGGTCCTGTTGGAATATGTAGGGGATGCCAGAGCTTGGGAGGAGCGAGGCCAAGGTCCGTGTCCCAACCCAGTGGCATTTCTGAGCGTTGGCACTGAGCAACTGGAAATGGGAAACTTAGAAAACAGCAGCGTTGAGAACAGCGCCCAAGCCCACAGAACCCTCTTCGGCGTGACAGCACTTACGTGGGTCCATGGGCTGAAGGCCATGTCACCGATGCCAGGAGTCGGAGGCGCCCGCGACACTCGGGGCCGGGAGACTCAGCGTCGGCGAGAAGGCGCATCGGCCCGTCGGTCAGCGTCACTGCGGGGCCGCAGCAGGCATTTTGTCCTGGGATGTCACACCAACCATGAGATGTCACGGAGGAGCTAGAGCAGCTGAGCGAGTTTGAAAGAAAGAGCAACGCCCAAGGGCACTCACTCCCTCGTTCATGTCACAGCACGGGGCGTGACCGGGGCGCCAGGGCGGTCACACAGGTCAGCAGCCGGCAGACGGCCCAGGAGCGGGCATGTGGGCAGGCCGAGCTGGTCCTCGGGCGGATGTGCCGACGAGCGCCTGTCATTTCCTGCTTTGCCGAGACTTCCCAGATATGACAAAAAAGCCAGGACCGTGAAGGAAAAGAATGGTCACTTGGCTTCACCAAAGTTAAAGCCTGGCCTGGGAAGGGCACGGAGAGGACGGGGAGTCCGCCCACAGGCTGGAGAAGACACCCGGGCAACACGCACCTGCCAAGGGGCGCGAGTGCCGAGCCCACCCGGCACTGACCCTGAGCCTCTGCTCCCGGCGGGTCTTCCTTCCCGGCCTGGCACCGAGCTGCTGCTGCTCACTTGGGCACTGCCGGGAGGGGACTGTGCCGGTGCGGGGTGCAGGGCACCCCGAAGTGCTCGCTCACTGCTGGCAGGATGCTGTGTGGTGCCGCCTCTGTGGTGCTTCCTCAGGAGTTGTGACCACACGTCCCACTTCTCGATGCCCAGCCGGTGAAACAGGGACTGTCACATGGCGCCCCACGCGTCACTGTGCACAGCAGCCTCACGCATGCTTGTCGCAAACTGGAGACAGGCATCCTCTGACCCCCACAGGCAAGGATGCCGGTGTGTCCCTGAGTCCACTGCCCCGTCTGAACAGGTGGCCTGGAGTGACGTGTTGCAGGTGCACCATCGCAGCGACAGGAGCCAGCCCCCGTGTGACTCCATCTGTGTGACAGTTCAACACAGGCAGCGCCATCGGGGCAGGAGAGAGCTGGGTGGTTGCCGGGACCCAGTGTGGGAGAAGAGCATGGTGGCGGGGCCGGGCCGAGTGCTGGCGAGGGCACAGGGCACCGGGAATGTAGCCCTGGGAGCTCCCCCAGCCTCCTCCTCCCTGCTCACCAGGCTCCAGGGGGCCTTGCAGGAGCCGTGTGCTGGCTGGAGTCTCAGGCCCCGAGCCGCCGTGAGGCGGGGAGCTGTTGGGACAGCAGGGGGCTCACACCGTGCCTGTCACTGCAGGGCCACACCGCACCCTACAAAACCGTGTCTGCCCGTGCCGCTGCCCCGTCCACCATCCTCAGGCTTCCGGCGGTGGCTTTCCAAGGAGTGTTTGAGAAGTACCCCGAAACCCTGGTCAGGGTGGTGCAGGTGCGTGCCTCTGGGGCCACTGTCCCGGCTGTCAGGGTGTCCCTGTGCGTGTCGGCAACACCGAGGGGTGCTGTGGAAAGCCTCGTCACCTGTCTTCCCCAACAAATGCTAAGGCTCAGGCCTCAGGCAGGCCTTTCCGTCTGCCCCCACCTGCAAAGCTTTTTTCATTTTAAAGTTCTTGTTTGCAGTCAGTTTAGATTTACAGAAAACTTACAAAAATAATGCAGAGAGCTCTTGCGCCTGATGCCGACCCCCTAGGTGACCGTGGCCCTGGCCAAGACTGGGCGGGGAGGGGGCTGCAGGCCTGCGAGGCCCCCACGGGCTCACGGCCCGGCCGGCCCTGCCGCCCACAGATCATCATGGTGCGGCTGCAGAGGGTCACCTTCCTGGCGCTGCACCACTACCTGGGCCTGACCACGGAGCTCTTCAACCCGGTGCGTGCCCCTGGGAGAGGTGACGGTGGGCCGTGGGGACGCTCCTCCCCGAAAGAGAGCTGGGGCCCTTGCGCTCAGAGCCAGCCATGGTGGGGCTGGGTGGTGGGGTTCCTTCTACCTCCAGCACGCCGGCTGCCCAGCTGCCAGCGGCGTGACGGGGCCGTGGCTCCTGTGCCGCAGGGTCTCGGGTTTGGTCTGGACCAGCCCCTCTGACCCGCTGGTGCGCGCCCAGACAGCGGCCCAGTGGAGGCCGCCCCTCTTGTCCCTGGGGCCCCTTGACCGTCCTGCTGAGGCCGGCAGGTGGCTGTGAAGGCGGAGAAGCTCACTGCCACCCCCCTGAGTCCTTGGGAGAAGCAGATGGGACAGTTGTGACCAGCTGTGTCCTCGTGGCCCAGAGAGCGCCTGGTCCTGGGAGCCAGTGCTGGTCAGGGGCCGGCTGAGCTGGCCACGTGCCCGCGGCCCCCGTGTCTGTGTGCGCTCCTGGAGCCCTGGCCCCGGGACGCCCGGGCCTCTCGTCTGCTGTTGCTGCTCTCAGGGCTTTCTACACGACTTTTCATCTTGACGAAAACAGTTACAGTTTCTGAGAATTTTGAGCATTATTTAAACTCGCTGGGTCTTTGTCGCCGCAGACAGGCCAGCCCCGCTTCACGTGGCGGCTCTCCCAGCTGAGTCTGGACCCCGTCCCTGAGGTGTGGCTGCCCCCGAGGGTCTCCCGCTCACGTCCCGGGCGGCACCTCCATTCTCTCCCGTCTCCCATCCCAGGAGAGCCAGGCCATCCCCCTCCTGTCCGTGGCCAGCGTGGCCGCGGGGAAGGCCAGGAGACCAGCGAGCTGCGGCTCCGAGGAGCCTGGCGACCCAGGTACCTGCCCCTGGGACCCCCCTTTGCCCGAGTCCAGGCCCCACCCACCCGCTGGTCCTCTGGTCACCTGCTGTCTCCCTGTCTGCAGAGGGACTCGCCCCGGGGAGAAGGTTTTCAGGGAACAGGTTCTGAGCTTTGTGCTCCGGCCACACTGCTCTGAGGCTGCCAGTGGGGCCTGGATGTGGGGAAAGAAACTGACCACTGAGGCTCCCCGGCCAGGAGTCCCTCCAGGGAACCTGATGCGCATCCACTCTCCTGAGGGGCCAGGCTCCCCCTGGTGTCCCCTGGGGCCCTCGGCTGGGAGCAGCTCTAAGGAAAGACGCCATGGCTCTCTCCTGCGGCAAGACGTGACCTTCGAGGTGCTCGGCCGGCAGCGAGGGGCTGGGCAGCTCAGGAAGACCCTGGGGACAGGGCAGAGCAGGGCCTGCATCTGAGGCTGCCCCTGCTTGTCACGGGGCACGGGTGATGGCCAGCAGGGCAGGGGTGCAGAGGTGGTCCCCAGGCCCTGAGGTGGGCGGTGTCGGCTGTCGTGGGAACCAAGGCCTGGCCTCACACCCATGTCCCTGCCCCAGCAGACCGCGAGGGCAGCCGGGCAGCCGTCTCCGGGCCTCTGCTGAAGAGGAGCCACTCCGTCCCACTGCCGTCCGTCCACGAGGAGATCTCGGACGAGCTGGGCAAGGCCCAGGCCGGCGACCAGGCCCCTCCTGCTCCACCAGGTAAAGGGCCGCTCTCCCTGTGCTGGGTGCCCACTGGCAGGCGAGGCCTCAACCTGGGGGCCCTGTGCAGGCACTCTGGCTCTGGAGGACAGTGGTGGGCCCCTCGCCACACCGCCTGTTCCACCACGCCCCCCGCATCCGTGTCCTGGCGTGCGTGTGCACAGTGCATGCCCCCGAGCGCGTCCTCCCTCCCAGGCTGGGCTGTGCCTGCCCCACGAGAGCACGCGTCCTCCGAGGGGACGGTGTCCCAGGCTGCTTGGCCATCACTGCGGCTGCAGCGTCCCCAGGAGTCACTGCTTACGTCAGCCACCCGCCACCCGCCGGCTCCTGGCTTTCGGGGTGGATCTCACTCACAGAGGTCGCCTCGGCCTTTTGTCTGGCTCGCTTCCTCCGTGGAGGTGACACTCGCTGGCTTGTGAGCGCTGCGGCCCTCGTCCCCGTCTCAAGCTCGGGGCCCTGTGCTCCCTCCCGGGCAGCCTGTTTGCCTTGTCTGTCGTCCACAAGCTGTGGGCCCGCGATGCGCCCTTCCTGGACACCAGCCGCACCTTGGAAACAGGGTTTAGAGTCTTGCTCCTCCTTATTCCCGGGTCAGAAATGTGCTCTCGACTGTTTTCTGTCCGCTCTTCACACTCACCTGTGATGTCGGGGTCTCTCGTTCCTGCGCACGGTGTCCCGGTGAGAAGCTGCCCGCCCACCCCGGGAACGTCCGGCCGGCCCCCCTGCCTGTTTGGTGCTGCCTGTGGGGCCGAGTCCGCGAGTCCATGTGATGTGACCCGTGTGCCACGAAGTTCGCCCCTTTGAGGGTCCAGTCCTGGGGTTTTAGTCTGTTCTCCACCCATCACCACTGTCTGGTTCCAGAACATTCCTATCACCCGGCAAAGACACCCTGTCCCCGCAAGCATCGCCACCCCTGCCCCTGGCACGCACCGACGCGTTTCCCGCCTCTGGGTTTGCCTGTTGGATCTGTTAGGTGTTTTTCGTGGGTTCTGGGAGTGTTTGCCTCTTTCTTCAGGAACACCCGGTCGCCTTTCGTTCTCACGAGCCACGCACGGGGGCTCCGCCTGCCCACAGGGTGTGCGCACTGTGCGTTTTCATGGACTGGGCCCCTGTGAGGCCAGTGCTCGGCTGAGAAGCCAGCCGCCCAGGAACCCCTTGCACACTCCTCCGGGCCAGCAGCGGGGCCCTCAGGCCGTGCCCCCCACCCTGGACTCGGACGGCAGCCTGGGCCCCGGGTCTGTGATGTCCACGCAGGTCAGGTGACATGTGCTCTGCCCTGACTGCGGTGAGTCAGGCGTGGACACGCCGCACGTGTGTCTGTTGAAGCTAGGTACATGTTCCCACGGAAACCGCCGGTCGTTGAGTGCACGCCTGTTTACTGCTGAGATTTTTGTTTATTTTACTTTTAGACAGAGGGGAAGGGAGGGAGACAGGCAGAGAGAGAGAGAAAAGTCAACGTGTGGTTGCCTCTCACACGGCCCCTGCTGGGGGACCTGGCCTGCAACCCAGGTGTGCGCCCCGACTGGGAATCCAACCGGCGACGCCTCAGTCCACCGAGCCACACCAGCCAGGGCTGCGCATGAGTGTAGATGGACAGTCATGCCCACGGTTCTCCACCAGCCCCGCGAGGCCGTCTGATTGCTCTTGGCAGCATCCACACAACCCCAGCCACACGTGCCTGTTCACAGTTTGATCCTCAGTCCGCTCGGGGATCAGCACAGCTCGTGGGCCACGCCTCCGGCCACGCCTCGCAGGCCTTGTGGCTTTCTGTCGTCTTCGTTCTGTCGTCTTTGTTTTGGCCGCCTGTGCTCTCTGCGTGAGGCCGGGCCTTCCTGCCTCACGAGCCCAAGCACCTCCCGCAGCCCCGGGATGAGGCGGGTGACCCTGCGTGTCTCCCTGAGTCACACGAGCACTCGTGTCTTCTGTGCCCCGGGCGGACTCACAGGTTTGTGTGAGGTGTTTTCCGCTCACTTTCCACTCTTGATGAGCAGAAGTTCTTAAATTTGGGAGTCCAGCTGGTCAAGTATTTTCTTTCATGGTCTATACATTTTGTGTAGGAAATTGCCTGCAAGTTTTAATATTCTGTTTTGCATAGTTGCTTCTCAGGATTGGGTCTCTTATATAAGGTGAGTTGGGGTCCACATGGGTATCCGGTGGACTGGCCATATTTAAAAAATACATTCAGTACGTTTTTTCAAACAAATGAAGCTTAAATGGTAGATAACTGAAAACGGTAGTGGTCCATGCATGGTGAGCTCTCCAGTACGTGAGCACGGCAGTGAACGCCCCCCGAGGGGCAGCGTCCCCTCCCCACTCGGGCCACACTGTCCCGCAGCCCGCTCCTAGCAGGCGGCAGGCACACCCACGTTCCGGGGTTCACAGGCCACACGACTGCAGCCGCTGCTCGAGACGCGGAGGGCCTGCAGTGCGTGTGTTTATCTCAGGGAGCGCCTTCGGGTTTTATTTGTAATTTTAAACTAGACCTCAGTGTCTAACGCCTTGGTGTATTGGCCCTGCCGCTGATGAACGATGTGACAACTGGCAAACTACAGTACGTGTTAACATGTAGTAACATTGTAACCAGTACTGTAAAGTCACAGTATCTCAGGGTGGAGGAAGGAAGTTACTAACTGCTCTGTTACTCAGAACATTTCAAATCTTATTCCAATGAGACAGGAGCTGGGCAGGCTGATTCCCCGGGAAATGCGGCCTCTGAGTCGCTTGTGGGAGCCCGTCGAGCGGCTCCTGGTAACTGTCCGTCTGAGCACCGTTCTCGAGGCGGGGGCGGGGCGGTGCAGACCCAGTCCACTCTCAAAGCACAGCCGGCCCAGCCACCTGTCCCGTGCAGTCCTGTCCGCTTCCTCTGGCCTGCGCCCACCCTGTGCCACTTCTGTGCCCGCAGCGCAGCTTCCGTGCGCCTGTGAGCGGGCTTCTGCGAGGCCAACGGCCGTGGCCGGGGTGGGCCTGGGCTCTGGGACCCGCGGCCACGCTGCCATTGGTTGCTCCACCCCCGGGGAGCGAGTTCCCACCTTTTGAGGCTGCGCACAGCCAAGCAGCACCCGCCTCCCCTCACCCCCCAACCTCTCCTTGGGCGCCGCTCCTTCCTGTTGGGCCGGGCCGCACTTCGCGGTGTGGGAAGCTCACCGTGTTTCCGACTGCTGAAGGGTCAGGACCAGCCTAAGCCCTGGGCGCATTGCAGGGGCCACAGTCCAGCTTCTGCCTGGGGGCCGGGGGCCGGGGGCCAGACCCAGCGCCAGGTCAGCCGTGTCCGGGCGAGAGTGGCTGGTGCTGGTGTGAGCACGTTTAAGAGGCGCAGCAGCACCGCGGCCTCACTCCCAGACCAAGTCTCACCTACGGGTGGGTCCGCAGGTGTTGGGGCGCCCGGCCAGCTCTCCCTCCAGCACGTGTTCCGAGGCCCTCCTCTGTCCCCAGGTGCCACCTCAGACTCGTGGACGGCCTGTGACTGTGCCCGGGCTCCCCTGCATGCAGAGGAGCGCCCCGGGAATGCTGTGGCCAGTAAGGTGGGTCATGCCCTCCTCGCACCCCTGCCCGGGCTGCCCCTCCCGTGTGGCCCTTCTGACGGCGGGTCCGTGTCCCCCTCAAGCCCAGGAAGAGCGTGGTCATCACGGAGGCCCCCTCTGCCATCTTCCACTACTCGGACGGCAGCCCGGACGAGACGGTCACCAGCCCAAAGACAGATGCCATCTTTAGAGCCGCCAAGAAGGACCTGCTGACCCTGATGAAGCTGGACGTAGGTGTCCCCAGCCCCTGGCCGCACTGAGGTGGGCAGGCCTGTGGCTCTCAGAGGTGTTGTCCCCCGGACCGTGCCTGGGCCATGTCTCCGGGATGACCCCCCTCCCCCTGCGCCCTGTCCTCCTTGGAAACGGTCCCTGTGACCTCGTGCAGAAGTGTCTCTGTGGCTTCTCCTCTCCGAGGCTGCAGTGTACCTGGAGCAAGGACCCGGTCGTGGGCATTTTTGCTCTGTCGTCAGTGCGGTCCCTCCTCACTCACAGCACGGCACTCCCACCCACTGGGCCCACACAGAGCGGGGAACAGGCTTCTCCCTGCTCCCTTCCAGCCCTCGGGAGCCTCCTTCTTGCTCAGAAAAAGGGGCTTTAAAAAAAAGTCCTCACCCGAGGACGTGCCTTACTGATTTTAGAGCGAGGGAGCGAGAAACATCAATCCATGCGTGCCCCAGTCTGGGGTCAAACCCACAGCCTCTGGTGCACGGGACGATGCTGCAACCAACTGACGGGGCCACCCGGCCAGGGCGGGGAAAGGGGCTTCTGGAGTTTTTGTCACCTGCACCTAAGGCACCACACGGTGTCCCGACTGGGTTTCCTTTTGGGCCAGTGCTGGGAGGAATGATGAGGGCTGGGGGCCTCCCCGGACGGGGGTCCCCGCGCTGCTCCAAGGACGCACCCCCCTCTCCGTGTGGGGACACGTGGTTCTGCTCTGCCCAGATGGGTGCGGGTTTCCTCCTGCTCAAAGGCGTGGAGCTCCAGGCCGCTTCCGTCTGCCTGTCCGGGCCTGCTGGATGGCGGTCAGCGTGAACTCACAGACGCGGCCCTGCCCCTGGCTCTCTCCCCCGCCCCCCAGACTGAGGGGACCGCGTGCTGGCCTCCTGCAAGGCTCCACATGCAAAGCCCTCCCGTGCTTGGACGTGGATGTCCCGTTCCATTCATGCTCAGCTGGCCGCTGGCACCAGCCTCCCCCGCGGCGGCCCCGACTCCTGAGCTGCTTCTCACTGGGGGCAGAGCCCGTGCAGAGGGGCTGTCCACGGGGCTTCGCTCCACGCTGTGTCCCGGCAGAGCCCTGCTTGTCCAGGGCTTGCTCTGTGTTCCCCACACTGGTGTTTGCAGGGATACACCCCCCGCCACTCCCTGCCCGCCCCCCCCCCCAGCTCTCAGCTGCCCAGACGCCTGGCACGGGGGTGGTGCGTCCCAGCCGGTGCCCTTGCGCCTCCATCAGCTCTGCCTCAGACGCTAGAGGGGACGCCCTCTCACCGCATCCTCTCCGTCCCACCAGGGCACCGAGGTCGCGTCAGACACTGGGCGCAGCCGCACTGGGGTCTCTGGCCCGGGCCACCTCAGTGCCCGTGCTGGAGGGTGGCTGTGCCCCGCATCCACTCTGCCTCCTAGGGGAGCAGGCCGCCCCTCCCAGTCCCTTATGCCGGCTCCATGTCTCTGCTTTCAGGACCCTTCCCTGTTAGACGGCCGGGTGACATTTCTCCATGTCCCAGCGGGCACGGTGGTGTCCAGGCAGGGAGACCAGGTGAGGGGAAAACCACAGTCTGAAGGGACCATCACAGGCGCCCGGTGTTCTGGGTCCCGCTCACCCACTGCAGAGAAGGTATCCAGGCCCAGGTGACTCAGGCGTCGGCAGGGGGCCAGCTGGGCCGAATGGGACACGGGGCGTGGAGAACAGCCCCACGCAGGCCGTGGAGGCCCGAGGGCAGCTTCAGGCCTCCTGAGCACTCTCCCTGAGACACCCACGGGCGTCGGCGGCTCTGTCCTCGCCCCGTCCCTCTCTTCCTGCGTTTCTGTCCTTCCCTCGGAGGAAGTAGACAGCTGGCTGACTTCCCGCACCCGGAGGCTCTGGGTCTTCGGTGGAGATCCCTCGGCCTGTCCCCCAGCAGCCCACACTGGGCGGCATGCCTCTGCCCCGAGCCGCCCGTTTGGGCACCTGCCGCCCCGGCCCCCTCCTGTGCAGACCGAAGAGCCTCAGCCCGGTGGGGGAGGGGGAGTGGGTTTGGAAAGAGGCCACAGGATGGACACAGGTGTGGGGTCGGCGTCGAAGCCGTTTCGGGGGCACATTTGCCGATGTTGGATCCCAAACGCCTGTGGTGTGTGCAAGGCAGCGGGGGGTGGGGGTCTGCCAGCTGACATCAGAGGCAGACCCGTCCAGGCTGGGCAGAGGGCAGGGGTGCTGGGCAGGGAGAGAGACCACATCCCGACCTCGTGGTGAGCTGGGGCAGGGCAGGGGTGGGGGTGGGGGCGGCGTGTACCTGAGAGGCTGGCCTCCGGGGACGGGGTGCGGCTGACCTGGGCCCGTCCTGCCAGGACGTGAACGTCATCTTCGTGGTCTCCGGGCTACTGCACGTGTCCCAGCGCAAGATCGACAGCGAGGAGGACAGCTGCCTGTTCGTCGCGCGGCCCGGGGAGCTGGTGGGCCAGCTGGCCGTGCTCACGGGCGAGCCGCTCATCTTCACCATCAAGGCCAACCGCGCCTGCAGCTTCCTGAGCATCTCCAAGGCCCACGTCTACGAGTGAGTCCCACCGGCCCACCATGGGGCCCACCCGGTGTCTCACAGGCCCTGCCCTGCCTGTCCTGAGGCGACGGGTGTCCTAGCAGGAGGGCGGGGCGGCCACCGTGTCCCTGGGCCTCTGGAAGCTGAGGCACACTCAGCGCCTTCTCAGGGCAGCCGGTCTCCTGGGCTGGACGAGGCCCCTGGTCAGCCCCACCAGCCCTGCCAGGCCCAGATGCGGAGCAGCCTGGGGGAGCGTGGCCCCATCCCTGCGGGGCCTTGAGTGTGCGTGCGTCTGTCCCCAAGCGTGTCTGTGTGCTCACAGCCTGAGCCCCTGGCGGGGCGCCTCCTGCCCAGCGGCCGTCATCCCCTCCCTCCCAAGGGTCCTCATCCCACCTGGGGCTTCGGGCCTGAGGGCTCTGCCCACAGCCCTCTTGCTGCCTGTCCCCCCGCCACCCACGACACCTGGGGGTGGGTGACAGCTGGCAGGGACTTTGTGGGCTCGGGACATACGAGGCAGATGGGGCCAGCGGAGTGACGGGGCTCCGTGCCGTGTCGTGTGGCCCCTGGTCCGCCCATGTCACCTGCTCAGTGGACGTCTCAGTTTGATAAGCGGGGGTGGCAGGTGCTGCGTACTCTCAAGTGCCATGACCTGGAGGGATGGGGCGGGGCTGGAGGGGTCGGCTGCAGGACACGGGCTGGAGTGACCCTGGGCTGGTCCGGCAGGATCATGCGGAAGCAGCCAAACGTCGTCCTGGCCATTGCACATACGGTCGTGAAGCGCATGTCGCCCTTTGTGCGGCAGATCGACTTTGCCCTGGACTGGATGGAGGTGGAAGCCGGGCGCGCCGTGTACAGGTGGGCACAGGGACGCGCAGGGGCTGTGCGGTGGGGCAGAGCTCCCCAAGGAGGGGCCTGCCAGGCATGGCTCCCCAGGGCTTCTCCTGACACACTGCCCGGGCTCCGGCTCACATGCACACACCCGGACACACGTAGGCAAACCGCAGCCTCCTTGAAAGCAGCCCCAGAGGCAGCACCACGGCGGCGTCTGAGAAGACTGCATCCCTCTCTTGACCTCGTGGTGTGGCCTGGGGGTGCCCTGCCCACTGCAGCCACTGTCTCCGCAGGCAGGGGGACAAGTCGGACTGCACGTACATCGTCCTCAGTGGCCGGCTGCGCTCGGTGATCCGTCAGGACGACCTCAAAAAGCGCCTGGCCGGGGAGTATGGCCGGGGAGACCTCATCGGCGTGGTAGGCTGGGGGGCCGCCCGCTGGGCCCTGCCCTGGGGTGATGCCTGGCCCCGTCTGGCTCCTGGCCTGCTCGGCAGGCACAACAGGGGCTGCCCTGCAGCTTTCCGTTTCCTGTCGCAGGCTCGCCCGGGCCGCAGCATGGTGGGATCCAAGGGCCAAAGGTCTCCAGGGAGGCTGGCAGGGGTGGGGGCCCTGCCCCAGGAGTCCCACCTGCACCCGCTTTCGGGAAGCGCCGCCCTGAGGTCCACCCTCTGCTTCGGGGTGTGGGGCTGCAGGCACGCAGCACGGTCACGTCGCCTCCCCTGCAGGTGGAGACGCTCACCCGCCAACCCAGGGCGACCACGGTGCACGCTGTGCGAGACTCTGAGCTGGCCACGCTGCCGGCCGGGGCCCTGACGTCCATCAAGCGCCGGTACCCACAGGTGAGGCTCCGCGTGGGAGCAGGGCGCCTGCTCTGGGAGAGCAGGGCTCCTCGGGGAGCAGGGCGCCTGCGCCGGGAGACCACCGTGCCCGGGCGGGGGCGTCTGTTCTGGGGCCAGAGTGTGGCCCAGGGCAAGAGAGTCCGGAGCAGACAGGTTCCACGGTTCTGAGGGGGAACGCGGGCCTCAGAACGGGCGGCCCAGTTGACGGCAAGGGGAGGGAGGGTGATGCAGAGTGAAGCCTGCTGAGCACTGTGGTCCTGAGGCCACACCCAGACCTGCCATCTCCCAGGCCACGCTGCACTTGTCACCGGGGAGGGGTTGGCTGCAGGCACAGGCAGGTGCGATCACAGTGCGGGCTCCCCTGCCTGCAGCGTGGGGTCGGGGTGCGTGAGGCGGGCGTCCAGGGTCAGCGTGGGAGCCGGCCCTGCCCCTGGGCTGCTGCTGTGGCGGGCGGTCCGACCTGGATGTCCCTGCCTCTCGGGGTCTGGGAGAAGGGGCGTGAGGCCTGGCCGTGCCCATCAGCACACAAGGCCTGTAGGTGCCGTGCAGACCTCTCTGTTCTGGAACGAGTAGGAAACTCACCTGTGGATCGTGTGACTCGAACCGGAGCTTAATACAGAAACTCGGTAAAAACAACAAAACTTGAACCGGGTCTCTTAGCGCCACAGCCGTGATCCGTGCTGGCGAGTCAGCTGTGAAGGCGTGTCTGGTTCAGGGAGCGTTAGTCCGATGACGGGAGGCCATTCAATAGGGTGAGCTGTGGCAGAAGTCCAAAGGGCTGCGGTTGCATCGAGGCGTTTGACGAAATCCAGCCAGTCGTAACAAACGCTAAGTGAATAGGAGGGAAGGGAACCTCTCACATCTCAGGGCTGTTCCGACCGGAACGTCGGCCGACGCGGAGAGTTGGGAGCCTGAACCTCGGCACACGTTCGGAGGAGGGGTGAGGCCGTGGCTGCAGATGACGCGCGTGTCTTTTTCTTCACCGGAGAACCGCGGAGCAAAGTTGGTGGGGTTGTGGGCGTCGAGATCCGCAGGACCAAACCCAGCATTTCCTTAGTCCAGGGGCGTCCAACTCCCTTTCACTGGGGGCCACATCAGCCTCGAGGTTGCCTTCAAAGGGCTGAATGCAATGTTAGGACTGCGTGAATGTAACTCCTCCTTAACAGTTAAGCAAGAGCTCGGTGTTGCCGCCGGGTAGAAACCCGGAGCCGGGCTGGATAAAACAAGGTGGAGGGCCGGGTTCGGCCCCCGGGCCTGGTGTTTGCCACCTGCACCCTAGTCCTTCTTACCAAGTAGAAATGGAAACAGAACAGACTCCCAGTTAAATTGCAGAGTTCTTTTTTATTTTTAAAGATTTTATTTATTTATCTTTAGAGGGGAAGGGAGAGAGAGTAACATGAGTGTGTGGTTGCCTCTCACATTCCCTCAACTGGGGACCTGGCCTGCAACCCAGGCACGTGCCCTGACTGGGAATGGAACTGGGTCGCAGGCTGGTGCTCAGTCCACTAAGACACACGAGCCAGAGCAAAGTTCTCAAGGTTAAGGTCAGTCAGAAAGGCTCTGCCCAGTGTGGGCAGCAAGCCCCAGTCCCTCGCAGGACAGGACTCCCCTGCCAGGAGCAGCCGTCCCCTGGGTGACTGACAGACGGGGCACAGACAGGGAGACGCTAGGCAGAGGACTGACTCTCGTCCTGGTCCAGGCAGAACAGGACTGTGTGAGGTCTCATCACGCGGCGTGAGGCCTGTCGCCCACCCATGGGCCGGAGCTATTGGCAGCTATGGTGGCTCTGAAAACACGGGTCCGGGACGCCTTTGCTTCCTGGTCTAAAATGAGTGATTTCACCCCAGGTTGTGACTCGGCTGATCCATCTCCTGGGCGAGAAGATCCTAGGCAGCCTCCAGCAGGGGACTGCGCCCGGTGAGTCCACTGGCCGGGGCTCCGGCTGCAGCCTGCTGGCCGTCCTGGGACCCCTGCTTTGGCCTACTGCCCCCTCTGCCCCAGCTGCCAACTCAGCATGCCCCCCGCCCCCCTGGGCCCGTGCTCCCGGCCCCTCGGTTCCCCGGTCACCTTCGTGTTTCCCAGCAGCATCGGTCCCCGCCAGGCAACTGCTTGATGCCGCGTGTCTCCCCCGGGAGCTGTGTTGTCCCTCCTGTACTGGCCTGTGAGCTGCAGGAGGGCAGTGCTTTTGTCCGGGCAGCCCTGTGTCCCAGCTTGTCCACTACGGACCCCGGAGGGGTGAGGGGACAGGGGACAGGCATGTAGACGTGCTGTGGGGCTGGCAGAGGGGGCAGCAGGAGCCAGCCTTACTGGGGGGCTCCTCTCAGGTGGCCCCACTTGCCAAGACCCTATGCCCAGGGAGGTCGCAGTCCTGGGCAGACACGGCATGTCTGCCTCAGTTTACTTTTTCTGGGATGGGGGTTCATTTTATTTTATTTTTCTCTTGAATTATGTTTTACTGATTATGCAGTTACAGGTGTCCTGATTCCCCCTCTGCCCCCTCCACCCAGCAGCCCTCACTCCCTCAGGCCACCCCCACCCTTGTGTCCGTGGGTCACGCATGCAAGTTCTTTGGCTGCTCCATCCCCTGTGCTTTACATCCTCGGGGCTGCTACCTATTTGGACTTCTTCTAATTTTATAAACGTATTTATTTTTAGAGAGAGGGGAAGGGAGGGAGAGAGGGAGAGAAACATCAGTGTGTGGTTGCCTCTCGTCCACCCCCCACTGGGGACGTGGCCTGCAACCCAGGCATGTGCCCTGACTGGGAATCGAACCACTAACCCTATGGTTCTCAAGCCTGTGCTCAAACCCCTGAGCTACACCAGCTGTTTGTACTTCTTGATTCCCTCACCTCTTTCCCCATCACCCCAACCTCCCTACCACTGGCAGCCTTCCAGGACCTAACTTCTTTTTTCTCACTGCTTTTAGGATTCTCTTGTTGTCTTTAACCTTTGGCATTTTAACTACGATGTGTCCTGGAGTGGCCTCTTTGCATCCATCTTGTTTGGGACTCTGTGCTTCCTGGACTTGCATGTCTATTTCCTTCACCAAATTGGGGGAATTTTCTTTCACTATTTTTTCAGATAGATTTCCCATTTCTTGCCCTTTCTCTTCTCCTTCTGGCTCCCCTATGATGTGAATGTTGGAATGATTGAAGTTGTCCCAGAGGCTGCTTTTACTAACCTCATATTCTTTTTCGATTCTTTTTTCTTCTTGTTGTTCTGCGAGGTAGTGTTTTGTTTCTTTATGTTCCAAGTCATTGATTGGATTCTCGGCTCCATCCACTCTACTAATGTTTCCCTGTAAATTGTTCTTTATTTCAGTTAGTGTATCCTTCATTTCTGACCGGGTCTTTTCTGTGCTGCTGGGGTCCTCACTGAGTTCCTCGAGCATCCTGATCACCAGTGTGTGGAACTCTGAGTCTGACAGGTTGCTCATCTCTATTTTGTTTAGCTGTTTTTCTGGAGATTTGATCTGTTCTTTCATTGGGGCCATGTTTCTTTGTCCCCTCATTTTGGCAGCCTCCCTGTGTTTGTTTCTTTGTTTTGGGCAGAGCTGCTCTGACTCTGTGTCTTGGTAGCGTGACCCAATGCAGTAGGTGTCCTGTGGGGTCCAGTGGCACTCCCCGATCGTCCAGTTGAATACTCCAGGTGCGCCCTTCGTGTGGGCTGAGTACACCCTCCTCTTGTAGTTGAGCCTCGGTTGCTGTTGGCAGGTCAATGGGAGGTAGTTACCCAGGCCGGTCAGCTACAAGGACTGGCTGTGACCACTGACCACCAGCCTCTGCTCTCCAGGGAGGATCAGCTGTGCAGGGGCAGGGTGGGGGTGCTCCAGTGTGGTCTGTAGCAGCACACTGGGTGTGCTGGCCCTGGGGTTTCCCGGGTGGCTCAGGCCGAGGTCAGTCCCCACCTGTGTTCTGCCCGGGGCCTCCTGCCTGAGCTACAGGGCAATCTGAGATGGCTGCTCCTTGTGCTGGGCCTGAGATTCCCAAGGGAAGCCAAGCTGTGAATCTGGGCTGGCTGCTGCCATGCTGGGCCTGGGGTTCGGTGAGGCCAGCTGTGTTTGTTTGAGAGGATTTAGGAAAAAGCAGCTTGGGTTTTGTAAGTTGGGTGGGACAGACTCTCTGGGGATCTCTAAGGTGGGTCAATCCGTTAGCCAGGTTGATGGAGTCTCAGATGTGGCACCAGCTTGCTGGCTTAGTGGCTCAGTAAAGGGACAATGGTTTGTGCTTGCCCGAGTACCAGACGCCTGTTCCTCCCTGTGTGCCCCTGGTACCCTTCAAGCTGCCATCCTGGTCCTGGAGCTCAGGGAGTCTGAGCAGGTGAGTCGTGTGTGGGTTCTTTTTTTTTTTAAATATTATTCATTTATCTTTAGAGGGGAAGGAAAGGAGAGAGGAAGAGAAACATCAATGTATGGTTGCTTCTTGTGCATCCCCTGCAGGGAACTGGCCTGCAACCCAGGCATGTGCCCTGACTGGGAATCGAACCGTGATTGTCTGGTTCACAGGCCCAATCCACTGAGCTACACCAGCCAGGGGTGTGTGGGTTCTGGAAGGGGAACTGCTTGGGGCTCCAGGAGTTTCTTCCACCGACTCAATCCCTGCTGGGTTTTGCAGCCAGAAGTTGTGAGGACTTACCTTCCTGGCACTGGAACCCTGGGCTGGGGGGCCCGGTGTGCGGCTGGGAAACCTCACCCCTGAGATCTCTCTGGAATGTTTACCCACTACGTGTGGGTGTGGGACCAGCGCGTTCTGCATCTGCGCCCCTCCCACCAGTCTGGATGGACGTGGTTTCCCTAACTCCGTGGTTGCCAGACTTCCCTTCACCTTGATCTCTGACGGTTCTGAGTGACAGTGGTTCTGTGTTTTAGTTGCAATTTTAATGTGGGAGGAGGCGAGCTGTGTGCGCCTGCGCCACCCTCTCCACCCGGCTGGCACAGCTGTGTGGGAGGCAGGCTTCCGGGGGGGAGCACGGAGTTGGGCTGTGGCCTGTCCTCTGACAGCCTGTGTCCTCGTGTCCAGCCCGTTCACGTCCGATGCCGTCGTCCACAGGTCAGGGCGCCTGCCGCGTCACTGCGGTTTTCTGTCCTCCCCTTCCCCCAGTGCTCCCTTCCTCGCTCCCATCTCCTCTGCAGGGGCCCGTCCTGCCTCTCCCGCCGGCACCGCCTCACGTCAGTGCAGTGTGGGCGCTTGTTGCTGTTTGGCCGAGGCACTCTGCCCCCAGTGCCCCCAGTGCCGTGGCTGAGAAGCATCACCTCTGCGTGCGTGGAGTGAGAAGCCCTTGCACAGTGTTGTGACTTTTGCTCTGAGCTGTCAGGTGTGTCTGACGCTTGGGACAAGCGTCCAAAACCTGCCTTCCCAGTCCCTCTTCTGTCGCCCCGGTCCCAGGCTGCCCCAGCCCCCTCCCTTCTCTCCGAAGAAGCTGCGTCCACAGAGGTGCTCTTCACCCCCGTCACTTGCCATCACCGCCGGCTCTGCTCCACCTTCACCCTGAGGCCCTTTCCACGGCCCATGGTGTGCGCCCTGCCTTCCGACCGCCAGAGCCGCACGGGGTCCCGACGTGCAGCCTGTCCCTGGGATGGGGCACGGCACTGTGCTCTCAGCCTGCAGCCCAACGTGTCGTTGGCTTCAGGTTTAGGAATTCGACTCTGTGTCTGGGCGTTAATTGCTTTGGGTTCGTCCCGTTTGGGTTTTGCTCATCTTCCTACATTTGCTTCTGGAATTGCAGGTTTGTATCTTTCCCCAAATTTGTGAAGTTTCGTCCTTTGTTCTTTGAGCATTCCTCAGCCCTGGACCCCTTCTGCTCTCCGGGAATTGCGCGGCTGCCCGTGCGGGACCACTGCCGTCGCCCCGGCTCTGCTCCCACGTCTGTGCTCAGCCGAGGGGTTTCTTCTGATCCGTCTCCGAGGTCCTTGGCTGATCCTTGATCTTGCTCCTGCTCTTCAGTCTGTCCAGAAAGTTTTAAAATTTTTTGTCTCAGTTGTTACATTTCTGCACCTGTTTCAAGACTGCGTGCGTTCGCCGTTTCTCTCTGGTTACGACCACGGCTTTCTTGTCGTGACGGGCAGTCCCTGTGATGTGCTGTCACTCGTGCCTGTTGGCGTCTGTTCTCGCTCCGGCTGCGGGTCTCCTGGCTCTCGGCACACTGGCGACGGGAGGTGCACCCACACTTTGAGTGTTCCGTCGAGAGACGGCGCTCCCCACCAGACCCTGCTTTGGCGGACTGCCAGTGTGCCCACACGCACCGGGCATGTCCTGGCCTCGTTCCCAGAATGGGTTTGAGTGTGGGCTGACTCCCAAGGCCTGTGCATCCTGGCCGGGGCCCGGCCCATGCGCAGCCCAGCACCCGCGCAATGGCTGGCCCTGTTGCTCTCCCAGGCCCTGCCCTGTGGTGCGTGGGCTCCTTGGGAGCAAGCCAGGAACTTCACACTTGGATTCGGAGACTTTCTATCTCGGCCCCACCTCCGTGATCGCCCCCTTGTAGTGGGGGTGCTGCCTCTGCTTGCTGGCACAGGGCTGGAGAGTGGGGGTCCACCCTGCTGTGGGTGTCTGCCGAGTGCTGGGGGGGCCCCTGGAGAGCTGCCCTGGACGCGGCACCCGATGGGGAGGGGGAGGGAAGGACCCCACCTGCCTGGAGCCAGGGAGCAGCAGGGTCACTGCTGCTTTGGTGGCGTCAGCAGACCCTCCAAGAGCCAGGGTCCCCAGCTCCGGGTGCCCCTCTGAGGGGTGCGTCCCTGGGCTCCTGCCGCGGGGCCAGGACCAGGGCCCCATGTGTGGTGGGGCTCGTGGTCAACCCTCGGCTTCCTCACGGGGAGGGCAGTGTCGGCAGAGGTCACTGGAAAGACGGAGGAGGGCGTCCCGAGGAGGGTGCAGGCGAACCCGTGAGAGGGGCCCTCTGCTGCCCGAGTGCAGCCGCACTTTTCTCCCCCTGCCCCCGATTAGCTCCCAGCACCGCCCCACCCCCTCCTGCATCCCCCATTACGGTCCACTCTGTGCCGTGGGGACCGCCACCCACCACCAGGGCGGCAGGGCACGGCAGAGCCACAGTGGACCCACCCCCGGGCAGCTGGGCCTTTCTGTGTGTCCAGGGCACGTGCCTGGCCACACACTCTGGGGTCAGGGGGTCTGTGCAGGAACAGGACAACTGGGCTGGGGGGTGAGCAGTCAGGAAGCCGGGGGGAGAGCCCTTGGTGTGGCCTGGCCGCAGGAGGCCAGGGTCCGTGGGGCAGGTGGCTGGCAGGAGGGGTGAGACACCCCTTGGTGAGGACAGGAGATGCTGCCGTCCAAGAAGTGACTTTGCTGTTGGAAATGAACTTCTGCCCATGACCCTCCAATGGGCGTGGGTGTGGCGTCTCAGGGCGGGGGGCTGCGCCCCCTCCAACTTGTCCCCTGACACAAACGCGCCTGTCGACCCTGAGGGCCATGTTGTTTATCGTTTCTGGAACGGAGGCCGGCGCTGGCAGGCAGGCAGGTTCACAGGACCAGCCTTGCTGCCTCCGCGGGACGTCCATGTCCTTGAGTTTTCTGTTCTCTGCTCCCTCCCGAGGGCCGAGCGCTGCTGCGTGAGGTGTGCTCTGCGGGTGAGGCCTGAGCGTTGGCCGCAGGGGCTCAGGCGCCCGTCTCTCATCTCCACCCCAGGCTGCCTGTGCCAGGGTGTCCTCCGGAAACATCTAGAACCTCCAGGGTTCACCCCTCGCACTGACCCATGACCCTGTGCTTCCAGGTCACCAGTTTGGGCTGCACTCTGCAGGCAGCAAGTGGGACTCGGGGAACCCTGCCAGCAACCTGTCCACGGTGGCTATCCTGCCGGCATCCGAGGACGTGCCCCTCACCGCCTTTGCCCTGGAGCTCCGGCACGCCCTCAGCGCCATCGGTGAGCCCCGCCCCCCCCCAGGCCTATGGTCTGGCCCTCTCCCCCCCCTCCCTGCTTCGCCGCCCCCAGGCCTGTGGTCTGGCCCGACCCCACCCCCTGCCTCACAGTCCTTCCAGGTTTTCCTTCTGCAGCTGTGACTGGTGGTGGTGCCCTCGAGGCTGAGCCTGGGGGCTGGGGGGCTGCGCTTGAGCCTGCCGCCACCTCAGGAGCCGTGGGGCCCACTGGGTGGGTGCCTGGGGCTCTGCCACCCACCGGGCCTTGCACAGACCAGGCGCTGGGGGCTGCCTGCCTGCGCCCCAGGCTGGGTTTGGGAAGCTTGGGTTATGCTTCCAAATTCCTGAAAGCTGTCAAACTTTGGGGTTCAGAAGCAAGAAAGTCAGGTCCCTGCAAACCCTTAGGAATTCCCCCAGGCACACAGTTGATTCCTGATTATCAGCAAGCCACACGTTTTTGTAGAGTTGTGAGCCACCGCCATGAGAGACGGTGAATCGGTTTGCTGTGACCAGGTTCCACCAAGTGTCAGAGGTCGTCTTTAAAAGATGACACAATGACACTGCAGTGGACGCACAAATGTTCTCTATCGGGAAACAATTCAATGCCCGAGACGATGCTCTCTACCCGAGGCAGATACTTGATACCAGAAAGCATTGAACAAGAGCCAGATGACAACGACTTGTAAAATCAAAAGATGCTGCTATAAACATTCGATATTCAAAAGTTATTCTCAAAGTGAAATTTTACAACACAGAGAGCGTTACTTGCTTGCCCTTAGTCTTGTTTTCTGTTTTATAACAAACACTGCAGACCTGGAGCGCTCCCCACCGACCTCGGTCAGGCAGTTCTGAGGGCGCCCAGGCGCTCCCCCAGCCTGCGCGGCCCACGGGGTGCTCAAGCCCAGCCTCTGCCCTTGGTGAGGAGGCTTCGTTCTGGAAGAGGTGGGCACACGGGGAGCTGCAGACCAGCAGAGGTCCACGTGTCTTCCCCCGGTTCCGTGGCTGTAGCTTCGGGACCAAGACAAAGGCGCTTGTCTGCTCTGTGCCTGTTCCTCGGATGTCATTGATTTTCATGTGTCTGTGCCCACACATGCACATGTGTGCACATATGCATGTGTGCTCGAAATGCACCCGTGTGCGTGTGCACGTGCACCTATGCGTGCGTGCGTCTGTGTGTTACAGGGAAGCTCCCAGAAACTCGGTTCTTCTGGTCGACACAGTAGAGGATCACAGATCAGCAAGCCTGTTGGGGTGCAGGCAGAGTTCATTCGTGCTCAGTTCTAGTGGGGGAGCAGAGGCAGGGCGGCCTAGAGAAGGGGGGCCAGGAGCCCCCCCCCACGTAGCAAAAGAGCCAAGAGTCCTTTGTTCTGAGGACTTACATAGTTGGCGGGATGGGGGTGAGGAAGTTGATTGACGGGTGCCGGAACGTAGGTATGGGTGGGAGCCTGTTAGCCCAAATCCTTATCTTGCTCTAGACTGCATTCGCTCAGGCAATTACCCAAAGCTGTTTTATGGGGTGCTTCTCTGGGCACTGTGGGCCCGTCCCCTCCCTGCTCGAGGCCTTGTAACAAACGCAGTCTCAGGGTTTCCTTCCCCACTAGTGGAGCTGACACACACAGACTTTCAAGGGCCCCCCCCCAACTATTGTAGTTCGCGTATGCTGTGGGGGACTCCAGCTGCCCCTTCCGCACCTATGCCCTGGTGACCAGGACTCTGCTCTCCACCCTGCTGAGCGCCAGAATCCTGGGTGGGCAGTCTAGGGCCTCTTGAAATGGGCTTTCTTCTCTCAGAGTGATGCTGCGTAGCAATGATGTGTCCCTCCCACGGCCGAGGAAAGGCCACTGTGGGGATTCGCGTGGTTCTTTGACCCCCTCACCTGCCGGAGGGTGTGGGGTGGTCTCCAGTGTGGGCTTTTCGGAACAGAGGTCTGTGACCGTGCATGGGAAGGGTTTTGCATGCACACAGCTTCCCTGCTTCCAGTGTGGACGTCCAGGAGGGTGGAGGTGTGGGGAGCAGATTCCAGTTACCATGACTCCGGCTCCTGGCTGGAGCAGCTGCCTGGCTGGCGGTCGTCCCTCCGCCCCTCGCAGCCTCCGGGGTGGTCACCAAGTTTACCTCAGTGTCGCTGATGGGGCGGCAGGAGCCCATGGGCCCCGTGCAGTCCTGGGTGAAGGACTGCTTGCGCCGTGCTTGTTTTCCCACTGAGTCCTGGTGAGTTTTCAGGCTCCTTCCCTCAGGGCAGACACCGCCCTCTGCGGGGAGTTTGCTCAGAAGGGCGCTGCCCAGTCTCCAGCTGTCCTCCGTCCTCTTAACCCAGGCTTCCACAGGCAAAACCCTGGAGTTTCGAGGAAGTCTAGTTACCTATTATTTTTTCTTTTATGGATCATGCTTTCAGTGTTTCCTCTTCACCTAGCCCTAGGGCCTTGTTTTTGTACATTTTTTTCTGAAAGGCTTGTAGTTTTACATTTAAATCCAGGGTCTGTTCGGGGGCTTATTTTTTGTAGAAAGTATGGTGTTAGGTAGTGGTAATTTCTTTTGTGTGTGGGTGTCCAGCCGAAGGCCGGCCCTTTCCCCGAGGAGTGGCCACCGATGTGCTCGAGGTCTGTTCTGCTCACCGTCCCACTCCGGGGCCCACAGGTCCGACCTCAGCCAGCACCTCCACCCTGCAGCTTCGCAGCGAGTCTGCAAACCAGGCAGTCTGCATCCTCGGCTTTGTTCTGGCTCAGGGTCGTCTGGGCCGTGCAGGGCCCCCAAGACCCACCTGGATCTCAGGAGGTGCACGGCCGTGTCTGGGAGAAACACGGTAGGGCGCTGACCGGACGGCGCTGACCCTGCAGGTCGCTCTGGGCGGTCCCTACGCCTCAGCAGCACCGTGTCTCCCGACCTTCTGTGCCTTTCATTCCCTCCAGTGCGTTTGTTTTGTAGCCTTCCACCTCCTTGGTTGCGTTTATTCCTAAGTGTTTTACTGTTTTTGATGCCAATAATTACAAATTACTTCATAATTTTCTCTCAAATTGCTCACTGTTAGTGTATAGAAATCAGCTGATTTTTTAAAAAGTACAAGTTCTTTATTTTATTTATTTATCTTCAGAGAGGAAGAGGAGAGGAGAGAAATATCAATGTATGGTTGCCTCTTGTGAGTCCCCTGCTGGAAACTGGCCTGCAACCCAGGCATGTGCCCTTGACTGGGAATCGAACTGCAATCGTGTGGTTCACAGGCCTGCACTCAATCCACTGAGCTACGCCAGCCAGGGCTGAATCAGCTGACTTTTGTGTGGTTCTGTGTCTTGTACCTTCGTTCATTAGTTGTAACAGTTTTTGGTGGATCTTTTGGGGTTTCTTTTATATAAGAAAATGTATGCAAACCAAGATAACTCTACTTCTTCCTTTCCAGTTTTGACGTTTTATGTCTTCTTAATTGCTTAATTACATCCACAGAGCCGTGTAGAGTACCAGTGGCGGAGGCAGCACCCCTGCTCTTCCCCCTTCAGTGTGGTGCCGGCAGCTCTGGCGTCTGGTCAGTGGTCTGTTGAGGAAGTTCCTTTTTCTGAATTGATTTTAGGGAGAGAGACAGACAGACAGACAGACATCACTTTGTTGTTCCACCTATTTGTACATTTGTTGGTTGGTTCCTGTATGGTCCCTGACCAGGGATCAAGCCTGCAACCCTGGTGCAGGGGCACGACCCTCAGACCTCCTTAGCTCCCCAGCCAGGTGAGGAAGTTTCTTTCTGAACGCAGTGTAATGAGTGTTTTTGTTATGGAAAGATGTTGCGTTTGTCGGGGCTGTTTCTGCATCAGCAGAGGTGACGGTGTGTGCTTCCCCTCGTCCTGCTAATCTGGTTTTTCGCCCTGACTGCTGTTTCTCTGTTGGGCTGCCCCCGCACTCCAGGGCAGTCCCACATGGTGGTGGCAAACAGTCCTTCCCACAGACTGCTGAGTTTGCTTAGCTAGCCTTTGGTCGAGGGTTTCTACATCCGTGTTGACAAAGGTCATCCATCTGCAACCTTTATGGTGTCCTTGCCTCCTAGTGGCTTTGTTATGAGGGTGGTGCCAGTCCTGTGGGACAGGTTGGGAAGGGTCCCTTCTCCTCTGCATTTCAGTAGAATGTGAGGAGGACTGGTGTTAATTTTTCTTTAGATATGTGATAGAATTCACCAGTGGAGCTCTTGCGTCCAGGGCTGTTCTTTGTTGGTTTCATTCTCATCATTACTGGTTTGATTTTTGTGCCTGTGATAGGTCTGTGCAGGTTTTCTGTGATTCATTCTTGGTAGGGCTTGTGTTTCTAGAAACCTGTCCATTTCATCCAGATTATCCAATTTGTTAGTATTGGATAATCTCAACAGTTATTCATAGTACTCTCATGCTCCTTTTTATTTCTGTAAAGTCGGTAGTGGCCTACCATTTATTTTAGTGATTTGAATCTTCTTTTTTTCTTTACTCATCTTGCTAAACATTTGTCATTCCTGTTCTTTCAAAGAACCAACCCTGGGTTTCATTTATTTTCTCTATTTTATCTCTAATCTTTGTTATTTTTTTCTTTCTGTTAGCTCTGGGTTTATTTTATTATTTTACTTATTTTTTATCCTCACCTGAGGACATTTTCCATTGCTTTTTAGAGGAGGTGGGGAGAGAAAAACACCGGTGTGAGAGAGAAGCATCAATGGGTTGCCCCCCCACGGGCGCCTGGATGGGGGATCTCCTCACAACTTAGGTGTGTGCCCTGATTGGGGTTTGAACCTACAACCCTTCAGTTACAGGATGACGCTGCGGCCAACTGAGCTATACCAGCTAGGGAAGTTCTGAGTTTAGTTGGATGTTCTTTTTCTAGTTCCTCAAGGTACAAAGCCAAGTTGCCGATCCGAGGACTTTCTTTTCTTAATGTCCATCTCTGTAGCTGTGACCCCTCTCAGCCTCCCTTTACTTCGTCCAGGAAGCTCTGGGTGTTCATGGACTCGGGCGGGGCTCAAGGCTTTTCTAATTTCCTTCACCTTTGACCCATTGGTCGCGTATATTGTTTAACTTCCACAGACTTGTACGCCTTCCACTTTCCTCCTGCTCCTGGTTTCTAGTTTCACACCATTGTGATGAAGAAAGAGACAATGTGTGATTTCGGTGTATCGAGCCTTGTTTTGAGGCCCGGCCTGCCCCATGTTCTGTGCGCGCTGGAGGAGAGCGTGCGTCCGGGCCGTGGCGGACTTCCTTCCCGTGCACGACAGCAAGTGCACAGGGGCCTCCGTACACAGGGACGTGAGTTCTCAGGGACAGAGAAGTCTGCTGCCTGGCTGTTGGGGTGCCCTTCTTCATCAGTGCCTGTCACTGGGGTGCCACCTTCTCCTGCCGATGGCGGACTTCTGTCTGTGATCTGGTTACAATTCCTTTTTTGGATGAAAAGACTGCAGGCACTGTCCCTTTTCTGTGGCTTTTTTCTTTTTTTAATTTTCCTCCTCTCTTTCAGTGATGTCTTTTGGCAAACAGAAGTTCTTGATTCTGATATAGGCCAGTTTATCCATTATTTTCCTATCTTGATACTGATTTTTGTGATTTGGTCATGATAGTAGGTAGCCAAGATTCACTTTGTCTCTTGGTTTCTTCAGCTGACCTCATTTAGAACGTCAAACAATTCAGCAGAACCTCATTTAGAAAGACTGAACTCTGACCCAGCCTGGCTGGGCCACCTCTGCCAGGTCAGGTGGCCACATGTGTGGGCAGCCCTCACTTCTCAAGGCTGCTTTTGCCGAGTGAAGATTTCGGCCGACAGCCACTTTCCTCAGTAGGCGTTGCTCCATCTCCTTCAGCTGCCAGGGTTTGGGAGAGAAGCTGTTGAGCAGCCCGGCGGGTGGTCACTGTGTCTGTGTTTCCTCCAGCCTTGGGCCTGCACCACCTGGGCTGCAGACAGACCCCTCCCGTGGGTGGGATGGTCGCCACATTCCTGATGGGCAGGAGCTGCAGATGGTGCCATGGGAGCCAGAACACCACCTTTGGGGGCTCCTCACTCCCCTGGGGGCCTCAGAGAGTCCCCCCATGCCCAGGAGATGGGCACCAAGGGGCAGGTAGGGCCCAGCCCGGGTCCCCTGAGGGTCTCAGGGCTGGGCTCCTCAGTGCTCCTGCAGCCAGACATGCCTGCCTGTCCAGTCACATCCTGGATGTCCAAGGGGTGGGCAAGATGTGTGCCTGCGGTGCCCAGAGGGCCCACCCCCTGGGGAGGAGGCTGGCAGCTCGGCACAGCACCCTCCCCCAGCACCCCCACCCACAGCCTTCTGCCACATGAGTCAGCCACCATTGTAGGCACACCTTTATTTGGGGAATTCTTTATCTCACCTGTTAATCAGATGCCCTTGGAGAAGCTTTGGTGCAAGTGCAGGGTAAGAAGGAAGGCCTGTGTCCAGCCCTCCTGCTGCACCAGCAGACCTGGGCCCTCTGCAGCCCTTCTGAGACTGTGCTGTCTTGGCTGCTGTTCTGAGCCCCAGCGGCCTCTCCGTGGATTCTGACCTTGGCTGTGCTGATTGGGCAGGTCCTGACAACTTTATGGACAAGGGCACTAAGACGCCGTAGATGGGAGATGCTTGCTGCTCTCAGAGGCACAAATGTGAGAAGCTGTGCATCTCAGCGCTGTTGAACGGCACAGCACTGGATCCAGCCAGCCTCGCTGATCTGCTCTTGAGAAACTGTATTATCTTGCACTTTATGAGCTTATGAGTCCCCTGCCCCCAGCACACAGTCTCAGTGCTTCAGAGTTTCAAGCCCTTTGTGTATAGAATAAGAGACTGAAGTTCAAAGAAGCTCGTCCCTGTGGCTGTGAGCCCTCGGAGCAGGGTTAGCCCAGGACTGCACCTGCTCAGGGGGCTCAGCACCCACTTCTCACCATGCAGACCCACCCTCCCAGAGGCACCCCTCAGGCCACAGGCACTTCCTTGTTGATAGGTGCAAGGCTACACACAGCTTTCAGGAGCGGCAGCCATGCTGGGGGCAGCAGCTGGTCCTGTGGACAGGCCTCGCTGCCTTGGAGGTGGGCTGCCAGGGAGGTTTCCCATAACCTGGGCTCTGTTTTCAGGCCCAGTCTTGCTGCTGACCAGCGACAACATAAAACAGCGCCTTGGCTCTGCAGCTCTGGACAGGTACCCCCGCCTGCTTGTCGCAGACCGCCTGGCTTCTGGCTCTCAGCTAGTCCAAGCACAGCCTGGAAACGTGCCGTGTCTGCACCCCCCAGACTCTGCACCCCCATGCCTGTGTCCCCCTACCCACGGGGCCGTGTCTGCCTTGTGGTCTGCCCTCCATGTCTGCGGCCCCTTTGTCTGTATCCCAACTTGTCCATGCACCACCTTGTTGAGAACCCGACACCCGCCGTGTCTTCCAGTATCCATGAGTACAGGCTGTGCAGCTGGTTGGGGCAGCAGGAGGACATCCACAGGATTGTGCTCTACCAGGCAGACAGCACGCTCACGCCTTGGACCCAGCGCTGCATCCGGCAGGCGGACTGCATCCTCATCGTGGGCTTGGGGGAGCAGGAGCCCACTGTGGGCGAGGTGGCTGGGTCACCCGGGACAGAGGGGACAGCTGTGCGTGGGACAGAGCCATGGGCGCAGGGCTTTAGTGGTGGGGCTGGGCATTGGTCAGGGGCTGAAAGTGGGCCTGTGGGCAGGGCAGGTCCTCGCTGGGGTGGCCACTCTTTCCTCGTGCCCCCGCACACGCCAGGGAGCGTCCCTCTGTTGCTCTTCCCTTTGAATGGAATATTTCAAGCACTCGGAAAGGACGGGTTGTAAGAGTTAACACCCAGATATTGCATGTGGTAGCCGTTTTAGCGCAGAGCTCACCCCCACCCCCACCATGGCCTCTTGTGAAGTCGGAGCCTCTGTCCAGGTTTCACACGTCTGCTGTGAGTGGGCAGCTCTGCCTCACAGGGCGGACTTTTATAGAAACAGTGCCCTATTTTTTAAAAAATCATTTTGAAGTCTCCCTGAGTTCCCACCACCTGTCTGCCCCGGTCTGTGGGCTGGGGGAGGTCATTTCCTGCACAGGCCCACCCGGACTGGAGCGTCCGCACCTCCAGGTTCGCAGAAGGCCTGGAGCCATGTCCCCTGCTCTGGGCACTGGCACTCCTGTCTCTTTCCTGCTTCGTGGGTATGAGGTGGACGCTCTTCAGCTGGCATCTTCCAACTCCTTCCGCTTTCCGTCACTGCTCTCATCTCAAACTTCTGCCCTGATCCTGGGGCAGCTAGAAGTCCCTCCTCACTAATGCGGGTCCCTGTTCCACGGGGAATGAGGCTCCCTTGCCAGGGGGTGTTTGCAAAATTCACCATCTGAGGTCTCTGTGTGTGTTCAAGGGGCCACGTTTCGGGAGGCGGCCCGTGCACCGCGTGGCGGGGGTGGGCGGTGGGGAGACCCTTGGCCACAGCCTCACAGCCAGGGACAGAGGGCTCCACAGCCCAGCTGGTGCACAGAACCGGAGTGCCACCTGGTGCCACCGCAGCATCCAGTCCCATCCCGGCCTTCAGGGATGGGACTGACCGCAGCTCTGACCGCAACTCTGCTCCCTGCAGCTGGAGCGGATGCTGGAGAGTGCGGCCGTGCGTGCCCAGAAGCAGCTGGTCCTGCTGCACAAGGAGGATGGGCCCGCTCCCGCACGCACCGTCGAGTGGCTCAACATGCGCAGCTGGTGCTCGGGACACCTGCACCTGCGCTGCCCGCGCCGCGTGTTCTCCCGGAGGAGCCTGCCCAAGCTGGTGAGGCGCCTATCTCCCCCTGTTGCTGCGGCCCGGCAGCGAGCCCCACACGCGGCTGCCGCGCCCTCGGCCGGCGGGGCCCTGGGGTTGGAGTGAGCCCGAGATTCCAGAGGGCCTGCTGGCTGCTCAGCGGAGCCTGCTGCCTGTAGAAGCGAGTGCAAACCCCGAGGCGGGGAGGGGAGCACCGCCCGTCTGCCCGCCCCCGCCCCAGCTCCGTGCCAGCGTCCGGACAGCTGCATCCGCGCCTGGAGTCTGTGCCCGCAGCGCTGTCCGCCCTCGGGCCGGGCGGTTCGCCGGGGTTGGGGCTTCCTGTGCCTCGGGCTGCCGAGGCAGCTGGCCGGTGGGTGTCGGGCAGTCGGGCAGCCGCGCGTCCGGCGAGCAGCCCAGCCCCCGCCGCTGGCATCCCTCAGGTGGAGCTGTACGAGCGGCTCTTCCAGAAACCCCCAGACCGGCACTCGGACTTCTCACGGCTGGCGCGGGTGCTGACGGGAAACGCCATCGCGCTGGTGCTCGGAGGAGGCGGAGCCCGGTGAGTGCCTCCTCGCCCCACGCTCTGGGCATGCGCAGCCCCTGGCGCGATGTGCGCGTGCTCGGTCGGGCTCGGAGCACGTGGCTAGCGGTGGCGCCCTCGGGCTGATGGTGGCTAGTAGCGTCCAGAAGCTCCCTTGCGTTGCCTTTACCTATAACTACTGTGTGCCCTGTGTGCACCGCTGTCTTTGGCCGGCTCTGCCCAGGCTGGGCCGGCTGTCCCTAGTCTCACCCCCTTGGTGGAGGCTTGGAGCCTGTCGCAGCCAGCCCCGTGCCCTCGGCTTCCGTTATTGTGGTGCCTGGTTACCCTCCAGTGGCGTTGGTCACTTGCAGTTGCCAATCTGCTCAGTGCCCTGGGCGTCGTGGTCCGGCCCCAGCCCCTCTGCCCCTCACTGTGCGGGTGCTCCAGGCTGCTGCAGGGACTGCCAATCGGTGCGGACCCGCAGCGCCCGGTCTTCTGTGGCGGGCCGCTGTCACTTAACGCCCCTTCTTCGCGGCCGGCCCTGTGCAGTGTGGCGCGGGGCTTCGCCCCCGGTCCTGCTCTAAGATGAGCCCCGGTGTGCACCGTCCGCGTCCGTGGGGGCGCTCCACAGCTTCCGCCCATTTGCTCCCGGACTCGTTGAGCACAGTCAGCTCAGAGCCTGTGGTGGTGTCTGTCACTTGGTGCCTCTGGGTCCTGTTCGGTTGTCTGTTGTCCAGGTTTCCTCTCGTGCCCGGTATTTCTGCGAGTGGGGGCATTGCACGAGAAATGGGAACAGCCGCTGGTGGCTCAGAGTAACCACACTGGTCTGTCTCTGGCTCCTGCACCCCTGTGGGGGCCCCTCCCCTTCACACTGACCTCGGGGTATTACCAGGCGCCCCCTTTCCGGCGGCTTGTACTCTGGCCCTGTCCGCCCCCCGCCCCGAGTCTGCCCCAGGCCTGTTGAGCTGCACAGCCTCTCAGCTGCCCGTGGGGAGGAAGGGCCCGGAGCTGGCGCGCTGCTCGGGACGTCGCTGAGGTGGCACCGGACGCGTGGAGTCGGCCCCGTGGGGGACCGGGTGGGACCGGGCTGGGGCCGGCCCTGGTGGCAGTGCTCACTGTCTGCTCCTGGGCGGCACAGAGGCTGCGCCCAGGTTGGTGTCATCCGAGCCCTGACGGAGTGCGGCATCCCTGTGGACATGGTCGGAGGGACATCCATCGGGGCCTTCATGGGCGCCCTGTACGCGGAGGAGCGGAACTACAGCCAGATTCGGATCCGGGCCAAGCAGTGGGCTGAGGTAGGGGCCTCAGCTGTCCTGGGGAGAAGGACAGGGATGGTGGGGAAGGAGCACGCTGGGGCCCTGCCCCTGTCTTGGCAGGGCTCCAGGCTCAGGGCGTGGCTTGCAGCAGGGAGGGGGTGCACATGGGCTGCGGCCACTTCACTGTTGGGGGGCTGGCTCAGGGTGGTGCCTGGTCTCAGTTTATAAAGGTGCCTGAGGACAGCACGGAGAGGTCAGCATCACCCACAGCCCCCCTGGAGACTAGAGGCACAGCCTGCCCCACAGGGCCACTGGGGAACACCAGCGCCCGTCAGGAGGCAGGGAGGAGCCCTTCCTGGGGTGTCTGTGGGAATGGCAGGCTCAGCAGTTTAAGATCAGCACCTCCAGTGGGCTGGGGACGCAGGGGTTGTGCCCAGGTGTCTGGTCCCTGGGCTGGGGAAGGGTGGCGTGCTGAGAGATTTTGTGAAGGGGTCGGGGGCTGCTCACTCATCAGTTTGCAAGAGAGACCCCCAGGGCAAGCCTTCGCCCCTAACAACTAGGTAGGCCTGGGGTGCAGTCCCTCCCTCCGTCTGTGAGACCCCCAAATGCCTGGGCACCAGGGACGCAGAAAATGTCGTCCACACCTGTGAGCGATGAAGGCAGCAGGCGTGTCCGGGGCTAAGGCCCTGCTGGAGCAGAGGGGCGCAGCAGGGAGGGGCCGGATCCCTGCCTGCTGAGGGTGCATCCCGGGAGTGCAGCCGCTGTCTGCCCTTCTCAGGCTCTGCCTGTTTTCAGGCTGAAACCGTGAGCGGGATCGGAGCTGTTTGCATCCCCCTGTGAGAGAAAGGGGGGCCGGCGGTCCTCCACACAGGCTCTCTGAGGGCGCTGTCACGGCGACCCCCCTCTCCCGAGCCTGTGGCCCTCAGTGGCTGCTCCACGGCGGGGCCCGGGGCCCAGCCACCCGAGTCACAAGGGACAGCCTCCAGGGGCAGCAGCTGCAGGGGACACTGTGCTCAGCCTCAAGGCGGGTCTGTCCCAGGCCTCTCCCCACCCCACCCCTTCCTGTCTGTTGCAGATGTGGGAACCACCGGGGAGCTCTGGGCCTCACTATCCCGAGGGGGCCTCACAGCCTGTGTTCCCTGCCACGCCAAGGGGGTGGGTGGCCGTGGGGGCCACAGGGCCCTCTGGCACAGGGCCGAACTGGCTGTGGAAGACCCTGGGCATGACCTAGGCCTGTCCCCAGGAGCACGTGTCCCCCTGACAAGGTCTGCACACCTCTCAGCATGGGCACCTGGGGACGGGCAACACGCCACTGTGAGCACCCCCACTTCCAGCCCAAGCTCCATACACACAGAGGCGCAGAGGACCCTTCCTCTCCACCCTGACCCCTCAGAAGCTGGGCGGCCTTGAACCAGGGCATCCCTGGGGTGAGGCCAGCACTGCTGTTCGGTCATGTGTGCTGCCCCTTCCAGGTCCAGCTCAGCCCTGTCCACACGGAGGAAGGACAGCCCCGGGGCCCCCAAGGGGGCCACCTCTGGCAGCCAGGCCTTTGCAGGCCTGCTGCTTCCTGGGAGCCTGAGGGGTGGCCGCCATGGCGGAGTGTGAGGGCCAACCTGAGCAAGCCCATGGGCAGCTCCCCTCCCACGAGAACTCCACGAGTCTCCTTGGTCTGGGAGACCTCATGGCCAAGGCAGGCGCTCCCGCTGCTCACTGACCGTACCCCACCCACGCCAGGGGTCAGTGACATCCCCTTGGGACCTCCAGGCAGGCCACTCCCTCCCCACCCCTAAGGGTGCTTCCCAACACGCTCCTTCTGTTAACAGAAAGACACGCATGTGCCCATGTCCCTGCACCCCTCCAGGAGGCAGGCTCTTGTTGAGTCCCGGAGAGCCACCTGCTGCCTGTGTCACCAAGTGGGCTATGAGTCTTCCTGAGGCCTCACTGTGCCCCCTCTCAGGACATGACATCAATGGTGAAGACTGTGCTGGACCTGACCTACCCCATCACCTCCATGTTCTCGGGTGCCGGCTTCAACAGCAGTGTCTGCAGTGTCTTCAAGGACCGGCAGATTGAGGTGCTTGCTGGCTGCATGGGACGCCTGCCTGGCCTGTGCTCCCGCTCACACCCCTCTTAGCCCCTGGCCTTACCCCTCATCCTGGCGGCCAGGAGACCCCACTGAGCCCCCTCCCCTGCAGGACCTGTGGCTCCCCTACTTCTCCATCACCACAGACATCTCAGCCTCAGCCATGCGGGTCCACACGGACGGTGAGCACCGCCCCCAGCAGGGGCTCCTGCGCAGGGCCCTTCCCTGGGCAGAGGAGAGCCCAGGGACACTGTGCGTGTGTGAGGGGGTTCCGAGCACAGAGATGCTGTGTGGTGCACATGACAGGCAGGGCGAGATAGGGGAGATAGCCAGGAGCCCAGAGACACCCGGAGGGCCAAAAAGAAAGACTCTGAGAGGAGGAGGTGACATGCGAACTGGGTGGAGAGAGTGTGAAGGGTGCACTCAGGTCATGGGGGTAGTTGGTTGGCACTGGCTGTGGGCGAGACCGCGGTGGGCCCAAGGGGGGCGCTGTGCTGTGAGTGGCATGGAGGCCTGGTCCCAGCAGTGTTTCTGGAGCTGCCAGAGTGTGTCTGAAGGTGTGGGAAGGGGTGGGGCTGACTGAAGGCTTGGCGCCCGGTGTTGGTGCCTGGCATTGGCACGTGGAGGTGTCCTGGAGCACGCCTGGCTTTCCTGGGGCTTTGGGGAGGATGACGTCCGAGTGTGTCCAGGCCCAGTACTCTGGCCAGAGACGGGACGTGCAGGCGCCGGGGCCCCTCGCAGGCCAGGCTGTCAGCCGAGGGCACAGGTGGGAGCGTGTGGCTGGGGAGGCTCCTCTCCTGCCCTGGGCGTGTCCGGCAGCCTCCCCCGCTTTGGACCCCTCCCAGGCTCCCTGTGGAGGTATGTGCGTGCCAGCATGTCCCTGTCCGGCTACATGCCCCCCCTCTGTGACCCCAAGGATGGACACCTGCTGATGGATGGGGGATACATCAACAACCTCCCAGGTACTGCCGCCGCTGCCTCCACCCCTGCAGGGCTGGCGCACGTTTTCCTCGGCGTGCGCCAAGGGAAATTACAGGCTGGCTCGGAGCTGAGAACACACGCGCGAGTGCGCACACCCTGGTGCCGTGAGTCCAGCATATGGCTCGTTTGTCAGCTCGGCGGTGCTCAGAGCCAGGGCCAAGGAGAGGCAGGGAGCAGCGTGCTGGGGGGGGGGGCATCTTGGGCACACCTGTCACCTGTTGGACAGTGCTGTGCGCTGTGCTGGCCTCAGGACCTGTTGGGCAGGCTCTGTTCCCACCTGGGGCACCATGTGCCTGTCCCAATGGTGACAGGGCTGTCTCTTCCAGCGGACGTGGCCAGGTCAATGGGGGCAAAGGTGGTGATCGCCATCGACGTGGGCAGCCGGGACGAGACGGACCTCACCAACTACGGCGACGCGCTGTCTGGGTGGTGGCTGCTGTGGAAGCGCTGGAACCCCTTGGCCACCAAAGTCAAGGTGGGGGCACAGCCTGGGCGTGGTGGGCCCTGCTGCTGCGCTCCTCACAGCCTCCCCACACCTCCCGCTGGCCAGGGATGAGCTCTGGGGAGAGGGCCAGGGGAGAGCCGCATCTGCCCTGGGGCGGGGTGACCCCGGGTGTGGGTGTGAGACGCAGGCAGCTGTGCGGTGGCAGGTGTTGAACATGGCGGAGATCCAGTCTCGCCTGGCCTACGTGTGCTGCGTGCGGCAGCTGGAGTTGGTGCGGAGCAGCGACTACTGTGAGTACCTGCGCCCGCCCATCGACAGCTACGGCACCCTGGACTTCGGCAAGTTCACCGAGATCTGCGTGAGTGGGGGCAGGGCGTGAGGGCCAGTGGGGGGCAGTGTCTGCCTGCCTCTTCCCAACCCCCTGCCCTCTGAGCCCAGGAAGTGGTCCCACCACCTGGTCCCGGGTCCCCCCTGTGTGCAGGAGGTGGGGTACCAGCACGGGCGCACGGTGTTCGACATCTGGGTGCGCGGTGGTGTGCTGGAGAAGATGCTGCAGGACCGGCAGGGCACAAGCAAGATGAAGGCAGGCGATGTGAGTGCCCAGCGGGCGCCCCTCTCCCTGTCCCCTCCTGTGACCTGGCCTCCTCCCTGCAGCCCCTCGGAGAGGCCCCCATGGGCAAGAAGACAAAGTTAAAGGCAGGCAGCAGCTCTGGGTTCTGTCTCTCAGTCTCTGCCCCCAGGTCCCTCTCTAACCCTCCAGAGAGGATGGTGGTCTCCATGGGGGTCTGCTCAAGACTCTGCCCATCTTTCTTGCCCCTGCCCCTTCTCTGGGGGCTGTGGGTCCTCAGCAAGCTAGGGCCACAGGGGGCCCCAGAGGGGCTGTGGCAGGGGTGTGGGGAGCAGTGGCTTGGGCTGGATGTGTCCCGCCCCCCCCCGCCCCTCCCCGCTCCGCAGGTCCTCACCTGCCCCAACGCCTCCTTCACTGACCTCGCGGAGATCGTGTCGCGCATCGAGCCTGCCAAGGTGGCCGTGGTGGATGGTGAGTTGGACACAAGGGACGTGCACCCACACAGCCAAGGGTGCTGGCAGCAGCGTCCCAGAGCCTTGGCACACTCACCAGGCCTTCCAGGACATGGTGGCTGGGGATGGGGACCTGCCCACCACTGCAGGGTGACTCCTGCCCTGGGGAGGGACCCACAAAGCCCCCTCTGCCCAGACGAGTCCGACTCCCTGACGGAGTGTGAGGAGGGGCTGCCAGATGGCTCCCAGGACACCTATGCGGACTTCCAGAGTGCCCCAGCCAACGAGGGTTCGGACTTGGTGAGCCGCCTGCCCCTACTGGCTGTGAGGGTCCCTCGCAGGCCAGGGCTGGAGAGCCACTCCCTCCCCCAGGGCCAGTCCTCCAGCTTGTCTCCATCTTGACGGTTCGGTCTGCTTCCAGGAGGACGAACCCTCGCTTCACCACCAGCACACCGGTCTGGATTCCCCCAGACTGCCCCAGGATGCCTCGGCCCCCTGAAGCCAGCATGCCTGTGGGCCTGTGTTGGGCACCACGGCTCCTGGGGCAAGGGACCCAGCTGGGGCCGGAGGCTGCACCGGTGTGGCTGCCTCCCCGCACTGGCGCCCCTGCGCACACAGTGGCTCTGGGAGCTGTCAGCCCAGCGAGTCCCAGGGCCTCTGAGAGACATTAGAGTCCAGATGCTCCCGCCTAGCTTGTCAATAAAGGCAGATGTGATTGTGTGGGGTGTCCTGCCTGCGCTGAGGTCCTCGTGGCAGAGAGTGATGCCAAGAAGTGCCTGACTGGAGCCGGCAAACCGCTGTCCCCATCTCTGGCCACAGGCAGGCCCCGCATCACTGTGGTCCAGGCGGAGGTGGCCTTGTCTGCCCTCCTGGGAGGGCTCCATGTGGGGACTGTAGGGCCCCAGACACCCGACTGCTGTACCTTGAGAACCCTGGGCAACAAGTTCCAGAGGGGGGGGTCCCCGAGGTCCCCCGAGGCATGAGCTGGGGTCCCCCAAACCAAGGATGAGCTTCTCGTGATCTGGCCCCGGGACACACAGCATGCTCCCAAGACATGGGGTGCCCACACTTGCTGTTCCCCGTCTTTAAATAGCTCCAGGGATGCGGGGGCGCTTTTGTGTAAAAGGAGGGAAAATGCTGGCCCAGTGACTTTGGACACCACTGGCGCCGCAAGTCTCCGAGCGGGGGTCTGGGTCTGCACGGGGCAGGGAGACCCTGACCCTGGGCCTGGGCACGCGCGGAGACTGGACGGCCTGCCCCCGGTTCCCTGAGCGCCCGGGAGGCCGCGCCTGGCCCCGCCACGCCCCGGGGTGTTGGCGGAGCTGCCACTGAGGTCCTGACGCCCAGGGGGCCAGAGCCCGGGGCTCACTGACGTCATGGAAAACGCCCCGCCTCTCACGTAGCGGAGGGCGGAGCGGCTCCTCTGGGGTCCTGGCCGCTGTGCCGGGTGCGGGACGCGGAGGGCCCGGCGCGGCCATGCGGGTCCCCGGCCGGAGCCCCTGCACCGCGCGGTTGCCCCGGCGGAGGCGGCGGGCGCGGGGCGCGCTCTGAGGCCGGGGATGCGCCGCCGCCTCAACAATGGGCGCCGCCGCCTCCCGGAGGAGGGCGCTGAGAAGCGAGGCCATGTCCTCCGTGGCAGCCAAAGTGCGGTGAGCGCTCCGGCTGCGCCGGCTCCCCGCCCCCACCCCGCCCCCGCGGGCGCCCTCCCGGAGATCTCACCCCCGCGAGCACTGGGTGACAGATGCCCCCCAGGACCTGGCCAGGGCAGCTCTGCAGGCGTAGACAGGGCACTGGGACCCCAGGGTCCAGGCGGCCGTGACCTGCCTGCCTCGGGCTGTTTGCATTGGGTGGGAGTGCCCGTCCTGGGGGACCCCGACCCCTCCGTTGCCGTGGCTGAGCCCTGGGTGGGGACCCAAGCTTGTGTGCGTGCAAGGCCGGGGGTGATGGAGAGGGGGCTGTGCACTGATGGCGCCCCGCCGTCCGCCCTTCAGAGCCGCCCGAGCTTTCGGCGAGTACCTGTCCCAGAGTCACCCTGAGAACCGGAACGGTGCAGGTAGGGGCTCGGGAGGCATTGCCAGCGTGGGGTCCGTCCACAGCCCCCATCCCCCAGGCCGGGTCGCTGCCCCTGCTCCAGGCCGGCCCGGTGCCCCGGGCGCTGTGGGGGTGAGCCCAGCAGCTGCCTTGCCGGCCAGCTTCCTCGTCCCCCTGCCTGGCCTGGCCTAGAGCCCCAGCAGGAGCTCAAGTCACCCATCACCATGGCACCCACCCAGCCTGGGCCGTTGGCATGGCAACAGGCCTCCTGGCACCCCCCAGGGTTGGCACCACTGTCTCTGGGGGCCAGCTGGTCGGGGGGAGGGGAGACATTGGCATCGGGCACAGGAGCGCAGTGGCAGGCTAGGAGGGGGTCTGCTCCTTCCTGCCCCTCACCACCCACACACACAAGGAGGGGCTTGGGGCCCAGAAAGGAGGCAGGGGGGAGCCTCTGGGAGGAGCTCAGGGAAACAGGTTGGGAAGACGCAGGGATGAGAGTTTGGTCAGCAGGGCTGGAGACAGCTGCAGGCTCCATGCTGGGCCAGGCACCCGTTGGGTCTTTTCTGCCCTCTGAGCACCAGGAAAGTGGAAGGGCAGGGCCTCCAGGCTCCAGACTCACCTAGGGCCTCTTCGCCAGACCACCTGCTGGCCGACGCCTACTCTGGCCACGACGGGTCCCCGGAGATGCAGCCACCCCCCCAGAACAAGCGCCGCCTCTCTGTCATCTCCGACGGCCGCTGCGAGGGCAGCCTCTCCGAGGAGGTGGTCCTGGGGCGGCCGGCCGGGGAGGGCCCGCAGCCCCGCGTGTACACCATCTCGGGGGAGCCAGCCCTGCTGCCCAGCCCGGAGGCTGAGGCCATCGAGCTGGGCGTGGTGAAGGGGCGGCGCGGCCGGGAGCAGCACCCCCACCGCCACAGCCAGCCCCTGCGTGCCAGCCCCGGTGGCAGCTGTGAGGACATCAGCACGCCCTGCCAGAGCTGGGCAGGCAGCCGGCAGGGCTCCAAGGAGTGTCCGGGGTGCTCCCAGCTTGCCCCAGGCCCCTCCCCTCGGGCCTTTGCGCTGGACCAGCCCTCTTTGCCCCAGACCACCAGCCGCCGCAAGAAGCTGGAGAGGATGTACAGCGTCGACCGTGTGTCTGGTGAGGGGCACATCGTGGGCGTGGGGAGGATGGGCAGAGAGCTGGTGCTGGCATCTGCCAGCGGCAGCCATCGTGAGTCTTGGACAGGTGGAGGGTGCCCAATTCACAGCTTACAGGTTGAGTCCTGCTGTCCTGTCTCATGCCCCACAGTTGGCTTTGGCCCTGCCAGCACCAAGTCAATCAAAGAGAGCTTCCCGGAGGAGGGGGCCTGAGAGGGTCTTGAGAATTGGGCAGGTAGAAAATGTGGCTTAGTTGGAAGGCTGAGCTGCCTCTGGGTTGTCCTGGGGCACAACCCCTGCCCCAGGCCCACCAAGCAGGGCTCCGCTTACCTCAGGGCACACTCAGATTTTTGGGGCCTCGCCAGCCAGTGGGTTTCTCCCTGGGATTGTCGGGCTGCGTGGGTGCTGGGGACCCAGAGGCCCGCCGTGACTTGCAAAGGCCTCCCTGGGTGGTCAAGCAGCCATGTGCCCCTGGCTCTGAGGTCACTTGCTGAAAAGCAGAGTTCTAACCAGCCGAGCTGCCACATCGCCCGAGGACACCTGCTGGGCTTCCAAGTCTGCCGTCGGCCTAGGTTTCAGGGCGCAGGCCTGGGGTGCAGGCAGTTCACGTGCACGACCTCATGCTCCTCCAAGGGACACAGGCAAGGGCTTCGGTGGGGGTCCAGGTGAGAGGGTTGAGCCAATTCAACCCTCTCCCTCCTCCCTCCTCTAGCAGCTGTAGGGTCTCCATGCTCCCCGAGGGTCTTCACCTAGCCCTCCTGGAAGGGTCTGGGGAAGGACAGGTCTGGCTGAGCTTACTCCAGAGCATCCTTGCTTCAGAGAAGGCCCTGGAGCCCCCAGGAGGGTTTGTCAGCCATTGTCCCTGTTGCGCTCTCCTTCCCAAAGGGAGACAGTGGCCCTTCCCCAGAACAGGCTGTGCTCCCAAAGGGGCACTCCTCACTGTGGGCAGCCAGAGGGGAGCTGAGCAAGGATCAGCAAAGCGTCACCAAGCTGCCGAGCTGTCTGGGCCCCAGCGGCTGGGGCACGTGTGGGCGCATGTTACCTCGTGGCCCCGCTGGCCTCCACTGGCTCGGCCCCAGCACCCCCCTCCCCAGGAGGACCCCCAGGCCACCCTGGCCACTGCTCCCTCGGTCTCTTCCAGATGGCAGCCACACCCCCATCCGCACCTGGTTCCCCAAGGAAAGCCTGTTCAGTTTCCAGACCGCGACCACAACCATGCAAGCGTGAGTCCTGGCCCGCTGCGCAGGGCCCGGCAGGGGCCAACTCCCGGACCCGCTCCTGCCCCTACCCTGGGGCCACCTGGGTGGCTATTGCTGAGCAGCCCACGTGCCCAGATGTGGCGTTGGCCTGAAAGAAGGCAGGGCCAGCTGCTCTTCCAGCCCCCACCCTCCCCCGCTCCTCACAGCTCCTCCTGTCTGTTCGTCCTGTCTTGTCTGTGGGGTGAGCTGGAGGCTGCAGCTCATGGTCTCCAGTGGGGGCGGCTCTTCTGGGCCTGTGTCACCCAGCTCTGCCCCCACACATGCCCCAGACAGGCAGCCTGCTGGTGCCCCGTATGTGCCACGAGAGACCCGCGTGTGCTGCATGCATCTGGGTCTCTCATTTTGGGGTTCCTTCCAGGGGGCGGCACCCTTTGCTGTGGTGTGCCCCACACTGAAGACAGTCCTGAAGCACAGGCTACTGCCCTGGGCACAGGAAGTGGCGCCCTCTGGACCCAGGGCCAGCGGGGCAGCCAGGCCACCAGATGCAGCACCTGGTGGCCGGGGCCGTGGTAACCGCAGGGTCCTCTGCCCTTTCAGGGGCTGGCCACAGTGTGCAGCACCTCGCTGGCGCCCGGGTGCTTGTGAGGGACCCTGAGTCGAGCACAAGGAGGGAACTGACCACAGGGGGCTTGGGGGGCTGAGGGTCGAGGCTCACTGTGTCTTCTCTCCCACGCTGCCCCTTCCGGCCGCGCCTCCAGCATCTCGTAAGTACTCTGTGGGACCTCGAGGTGCCTAAGGGCACACAGCTGTCCCTGGGCGGCCCTCCGGCCCCCAGTAGGTCTGGGCAGGCCAGGGACCAGGGCCTAGACCGTGAGCGAGTGCTGTCTCCCAGCGGGCACGGAGGCTGCAGCAGGCCTGCAGGGGCCGGGGCCCAGACAGGGCGAGGCAGCCAGGGTCCCTCTGCCAGGTCCAATGCCCCGAATGCCCCACTGGTCCCCGTGCTCGTGCGTCTGTCCTCTTGTGTCTGTCCCTCTGCCCATGGCCAAGGGCAGTGCTGACTCCCGGCGGTTTCCCAGGGTGTTCAGGGGCTACGCGGAGAGGAAGCGCCGGAAACGGGAGAATGATTCCGCGTCTGTAATCCAGAGGTAGGGCCTGCCAGCCACTCGCCACCAGGGTCGTCTCTTGTCTGTGCTGGTCTGGCCTGGGCCCCCGGCCCCCGCAGCCCGGATGGGGGAAGGGTGGTGGCGACCACTGGCCTGGCCCTGCCCTGGGGACGCGGGGGCCGGGGGAGCCATGTGGCCTGGGCCCCCCAGGCTTTTGTTTTGGAGGCACATTGACACTTGTCTCTCTGGCTCTTGAAGCCCAGAGCTGTGGGGTCAGTGGCCAGGCTTACCCTCCCCGGTCCCTATCTCAGAGACACATCTAGGAGCTGTCTGTCCATCTCGGACACAGGGCCTTGTCAGGGCACAAAGTTTGGGGACCAAGAAGACCTGCCTCCAAGGTGGTCTAGGAACATAGTGGCGGGAAGGGGGCATCACCTGCAGGCCCCACATCTATCTGGGGGTTGCAGACAGCAGCACTGCCAAGCCAAGTGCAGGAGGCAGGAGCCCTCGGCCACTTGTGGGGGAGGCTGGCCCGGACCCAAGGAGGGACTGGGAGGGTGTGAAGGGGCGGTGGCATGCTGGGCACCCTGAGTCACCAAGAGACAGATGGTGGGGTGGCCAGAGAAGGCTCGGTCATTGTGCCTTTGTCCAGGTAGCAAAGGGGTGAGCCCTGGAAGGGTCTCAGTAGGAGAGGACTGGGTGGGGTTTGCTTCTGGGTGGGCGCTGGGCCAGTGGACAAGTTCAGGGGCGCTGGGAGAGCATCTCTCACTAAACAAGAGGGGGCAGGGCCGCGGGCTGTGTCTGGCTGCAGTGGTCAGGAACAGTGCGGTGGGGGGGCCATTGCCCACCCTCTCTCCAGCCCCCCGCAGCCCCCGATGCTTTTTTCCCCAGGAACTTCCGGAAACACCTGCGCATGGTCGGCAGCCGGAGGGTGAAGGCCCAGAGTAAGGGGCTGGGGGGGGGGGGGGCGGGGCCTGCTCCTGGCTGGCTGCGCTATGTTCGCTGCTGGCTGTGCCTGTTCGCTGCTGGCTGTGCCGGGGAAGACCACCTAGGCCCCAGACCCAGCTCCACTCCACCAGCGATTTCCGCCCCAGTGCACAACTCAGACGCCCCAGCCCTGCCCGGGACCCCAGGCTCCATCTCTAGGCCTGCGCTGGCAGCCCGGTCTCCGCCCACAGTCACAGTCCCCACGGGTGTCCTCGGGCCCCGCCCCTCAGTCCAGCGCTCAGTCTGGCCCTCCCCAACTCCATCCCTAGTACCACTCCAACACCTCCGGACTCCATCCATAGCCCCCAACACCCACCACCACCACCCTGCCCCCTCCCGCATTGGCGTCCCCCAGTTGCCCCAGCCTGGAGCTCCTAGACTGCCTCCAGCATTCCCAAATTCTGTCCCGGAGCCAGACCCCTATCGCCCTCGGCCCAACCCACGTCTTGCCCCTTCGGGTCCCACCCCCGCCGCTAACGCAGGTGTTGCTTTCACGGCAGCGTTCGCGGAGCGGCGCGAGCGGAGCTTCAGCCGGTCCTGGAGCGACCCCACCCCCATGAAAGCCGACACTTCCCACGACTCCCGAGACAGTAGGTGCCCCGCACAGGCCAGCACCTGTGTCCTGGAGGCTCCCCTAGGCCCCCAGGGCGGGTCCCTTGCTGGGGCAGCTTCTGTGCTTCTGCACTCGGAGCCTTAGTCTGCCCATCTGAGTAAACGAGGGTGCTCCATCCGGCACTTCCGGCCTCGCAGATAGAGCTCTGCTGTGGCGCTGTCGGGCAGGGTCACCTGTAGGCCTCTGCCCGCTGTCTGGCCTGAGGGGCTGTGACGCTCAGCTCCTCATTGGTCCAGGGCACCAGAGCTGACATTTGCGTCCCAGAGGGGTCCCCCCAGCCTTGCTCTGGGGCCCATTGGCCTTCCCAGTCAGGCAGCCTCTGGCTTCTGGCACGGGCCAGTCTTGCCCGGCTGGCGGCACTCTGGCCCTGCGCCCTCTACCACCCTGTGCTTCTCGCTGGCCTGGAGGACTCTCCGGGACTTGGCTCGCCAGCTCCGGCCACCGCCCATCTCCCGGAGTCTCAGCTTGTGGTCCCCAGCCCAGGTGACCCACCTGCCCTTCAGGTAGTGACCTGCAGAGTTCGCACTGTACCTTGGGCGAGGCTTTTGAGGACCTGGACTGGGAGACTGAGAAGGGCCTGGAGGCTGTGGCCTGTGACACCGAGGGCTTCCTGCCACCCAAGGTCATGGTGAGGACTGGCCCCTGGGCTTCTCCAGCCGGTCTGGGCAGGGGGGTCCTGTGGCACTGGGAACCCAACTCTCTGTGTCTAGGACTGACGCAGCCACCGGGGGCTGCCCAGGAGGACGGGGGCAGTTTCTCACTGGGCTCCCCTGGGGGCTGCCTGGGGGGTGTCTCCACGGGGGGGTTGGGGGTTCGCCTCACAGGGGCGCCTCCGGCCCCTGGGCTCTGAGGCGGCCGGACCGTGCCTGAGCAGCCCCGTGTGTCGTCCCCAGCTCATCTCCTCCAAGGTGCCCAAGGCCGAGTACATCCCCACCATCATCCGCAGGGACGACCCCTCCATCATCCCCATCCTCTACGTGAGCCCCCCAGCCCCCCTGTCCCCTGGGCCCGGTGCGGGTGCGGCCGGGCACGGCCCTGACTTAGGCGTGGCCTGTGTCTGTCTCAGGACCATGAGCACGCGACCTTCGAGGACATCCTGGGTATGTGCCCTCCGTCCCCACCACCCTCGGGGGGGCTGGGATGTGCGCAGGCCGTAGGGAGCCCTGGGGGCAGCACTCATCCCTCCTTCCCCAGAGGAGATAGAGAAGAAGCTGAACATCTACCACAAGGGCGCCAAGATCTGGAAGATGCTCATATTCTGCCAGGTAGGGCCACGCGCCTCCCCGCTGGGGAGTGGGGGTTGGGGGGAGCCACGGATGGATGCCTGGCGTGTGCAGCCTGCCAGGCTGACCATCGTCTCTTACAGGGAGGCCCGGGACACCTGTACCTGCTCAAGAACAAGGTGGCCACCTTCGCCAAAGTGGAGAAGGAAGAAGACATGATCCAGTGAGTGGGCAGGGCTGGCCCTGGGGCTGGGTGGGGGCTGGAGGCAGCGTCCTCTGCACCCACCCCACAGTCCCCTCCCCAGGAGGCTCCTGGCTGGGGCCCTGGGCCTCTCTGCTCACCCCTGGGGGCCTGGGTGGAGACCACCTGTGATGTGCCCCTCCCTCACCAGCTTCTGGAAGCGGTTGAGCCGTTTGATGAGCAAAGTGAACCCAGAGCCAAACGTCATCCACATCATGGGCTGCTACATTCTGGGGAACCCCAATGGGGAGAAGGTACAGGGACCCTCGAGCCCCACCCAGGCTTCTGGAGACCCTTGTCCCATGAGGAGAGTTGACAGAACTACCCCACCCACCGCGTTTCTCCCCGGATTCCCCTTCCCTCTTCCTTGAGCCTCCCAGAGAAGCCCCTTATGTCTTAGCCCAGCCAGCCCCTGCGTGCCAGCCCCAGAGGGGTTGAGGGTTCCTGCCCCCTCCTTGCGTCATGCCCTCAAATTCCCACCCCTGCCCCGGACTCATGGTTTTGCCCCCTCCTTTCAGCTGTTCCAGAATCTCAGGACCCTCATGACCCCTTACAGGGTCATCTTTGAGTCCCCGCTGGAGCTGTCAGCCCAAGGTGAGTTTGTCGGGCTGATACCCCAGCCCTCCCGGTGGGGTCTTGGAGGCAGCGCGCCTCCCCCAGCTCCACCCGGAGCGAGAAACCCGAGCCCCGAGTCGCAGCCCCGCCCCTTACGCTCCCGCCCAACCCTCAGCTTCTACCCCCTGGACCAGGGCCCCCACACCTCTACCCTGAGCCCCTCCCTCCTTCCCGCCCCGCCCCTGCACCCTGGGCCACGCCCTCCTGCCCTGGCCCCGCCCGGCCACGCCCCCCGCCGTCTCCATCCTGGCCCCTCCCCGCCCGCCCCCTCAGGGAAGCAGATGATCGAGACCTACTTCGACTTCCGGCTGTACCGCCTGTGGAAGAGCCGCCAGCACTCGAAGCTGCTGGACTTCGAGGACGTGCTGTGAGGGCAGGGCCGCCGCTCGGGCCCTGGGGCGCCCCCGGGTCCTGACTCTGCACCTCAGGGCAGCCTCCCCGCTCAGGTTCCCGGTCGAGTCCTCAGCCGGCGGGAGCGTCCCGCGGCCGCAGAATAAGTGCCATTTCCTCCCGTCCCTTGTGAGCTCGTGTAGTGCGTGCGCATCCCAGCCCCGGTCCGCGCCGGCGACCCGCCGGCCCTGCCGAACCCATCACCAGCACAGGGCCGCGCCCGGCCCCAGTCGGCGCGGCTCGCGCGCGCCCCTCTGCCGGCCCGTTGGAGCGGAGCGCGCCCTGGGCTGGTGTCCTCCTAGGGGTCCCACGGGAGCGCGCCCCGTGCCCCGCCCCGCAGCCGGAGGCGCGGGAGCCCTGCGTGCTCGCCCGGCCCACGCTGCTGCCGCCCAGTGCGCCCTCCCGGCAGAGGGAAGGGGCCGTGCGGGCCAGTCGGGGCTGCGCCCCGCGCGTGAGGCCCCGGACCCCGCCTCCCAGGCGGAGGGCGAGCTGCTGGTGGGTGGGGTGGCGCTCTTGTATATAGCTGGGGCTCGGGGGCAGGCCCCCCTTTGCAGAGCCTGGGCCTGAGGGCACCTGGCTGTGTCCCTGGCCGAGGAGGGCGGGGATGTGCGGGCTCTAACCATGTACGATACCCCGTAGAGTGACCATTAAACCTGACCCTCTGCTGCGGCGGCCCGCGGGTCCCTCTCTCAGCGCCGCCCTGTGAGTCCCTCTCAGCACGGTTACCTCCCTGGGCCCCGGAGCTGCTGGGCCTCCTAGTCTGAGGCCTCTGCTGTGGGGGCTGCCTGCACACCCCGCCTGGGTCCGGGGTCCTGGGATTCTGGACCTCCCCAGACAAGGGCACACTCCACGAGAGGGTCGGGGGCCAGGCTCCAGGACTCCTGGAGGGCCTGGAAACAGGGTGGGGAGTGGGGGGTGGTGCAAAGGAGAGCAGGTCCTGGAGACAGCTGCAGGGAAGCTGGGCATGTGGCCCTGGAAAGGGGCCTAGCGAGGGCCAGAGTTGAGAGTAGAGACACCCCCATCCCCAGCTACTGAGCAGAGGACCTCCACCCCATCAGGGCCCCTGTGGTCAGCAGTGTGGCTACAGCAAAAGGCCAGGAACTGACCCCAAGACCAGCCGGTCTGCCTTAGTCTGTCATTCCCAGACATGCCCATTGCCACTCAAACCTTGAGACTGAGCCATTACAAGGCATAGCCAGGCCCGGCTGCCCCAGTGGTTCCCAGTCCAGTGGCCTAGGAAGGGAGTGACTGGTGCCAGCTGGGCTCATCCAAGGCCACCAAGGGCTGAGGATAGGGAGAGGCCACCAGTGGGTGGCGTGAGTGCAGCCCGGAGGGTTACCTGTGACCTAGGGGTAAGTGGCCCTTCCCAAGGTGGGCATCACAGCCCCAGGGCAGCCCTGCCCCACCAGTTCCCAGGGTGTCCCAGCTGGGGCTGGGTGGGAGAGCAGAAGGCTTGGTACGAACGTGAATAGGTAAACTTTTAAGGATTTAGATTTAATACACATACCTGTGTTCATAGTTTGGCTTATGAAGTCTCTCACCACAAAGTCCCGTGATTCAGGAGTCCTCTGTACGTCCCCTCAGTTCCTGAGGCCTGCTGTGGCTCCCCTGCCCTGCAGAGCTACCAGAATCTCCATCTGTAGACAAAAACCAGTGCAGGCCTGTGCAGGCAGAATGCTCCCCCCCGAGCGCAGCCCACCCACCTGAGCACCGTGTGCACAGGGGCATGCTTACTGCGTCACCTGCAGTCCTGTCCCCAGACCAGCCAGGAGCTTGGCGACATGGCCCTGCCCCTCGTCTGGCCTCTGATGGGAACCCTGCAGTCTAGGGTTGGGGCTGCTTCAGTGTGTCTGCGGGTAGTTCCGGGGGTCAGCCGTGGTGGGTAAGAGCTGGGAGAGTCCACCAGCAGGGGGCTCAAGGTCTTGAGTTCTGGTTCACAAGATTCTGTTCCCCTACCTGTGACCACTGAGGAGAAGTGTGATGGAGGAAAAGAAGGCAAACCCAGAAGGTGCTCGGGCCCAGACGAAGTACAAACATGGAAGAGCATTTTGGGGAAAGCACAACACCAGTAAGGTGATGGCAGGTTGGATGAGGGCAGCACAGGGGCCAAAGCCACCCCAGGGTGGCTTGAGAAACACGAACAGGCAGCCGCCAGAGGTGGTTGGGGATGAAATACATACAGCATGTTAGGGAGAACAGGCTAAGGCCCTTAACATATAAGAAGACTTCCATGTGCTAATGAGAGAAATGCAGGAACCAATAGGGAAAGTGCGCAAAGGTCTAAAGAGACAGCTCACAGAGGGGAAACCCAGCGGCTGGCACATGCGCGGAGGGTCTTGGCCCCCATCGGGATCGAGTCAGGGACAGCAAAGGAATGAGGCGTTACCTCCTACCTGCTGGTTGGGCAGAAAAATGAAAGGGTGTTGGTGCCCTGTGCTGGTGAACACGTGCGGGAAAGGTAACACGAACTGCTCTCGTCAGTTTGGAAAAGAACCTGGCGATAACTTAAATACAGTGAATGGTGGTGAAACAGAGTCTGGACAGACTGGGTACCAGTGGGGGGATGGGCTCAGTCATCTGTTTTCTCCCAGAAAATGGAAGTCCACGACCGGATGACTTCACTGGCGATTCTGTCAACATTCAAAGGGTTGATAGCAATCCTTCTAAAACTTTTCTTCAAAAACAGAAGTGGAGCTCTTCCAAACACACTTTATGGAACCAGAGTTAACTCTGATCCCCAAACCAGACAAGGACACCACAAAAAAGAAAATTACAGGCCAATATCCCTGGTGAACTTGATGCCAAAACCCCCAACGGAATACTAGCAAACTGAATTCAACTGTGTTGAAAGGGCAGTTCACTACCCAGAGATGCGAGGGTGCTTCCACGTCGGTGCGATACACAGCCTGCAAAAGTAAAGGTGCAGATCATAGGGGGTTATCTCAGTAGACGGAGAAAAACGTTTGGCAAAATTCAACATCTATTGATAATTAAAAAGTCTCAACAAAGTAGGTATACGGGGAACACACCTCAACATAGTAGGGGCCGTGTATGACACGCCCACAGCTGACAACAGACTCAGCCGGGCTACGCTGCAAGCTTTCTCTCTCAGATCGGGAACAAGACAAGGATGCTCACTCTTGCCACTTTTATTGAGCATAGAATTGGAAGTTCTGGCCAGAGCAATTAGGCAAGACAAAGAAATGGAAAGATTTCCCAATTAAAAGGGAAGAAGTACAACTCTTTACTTGCAGGTGATGTAATATTATCTAGAGAAAAACCTAAAGACTCCTTTAGAAACTGCTAGAACTAGTAAGTTTGGCAAAGTTGCAGGATACAAAATCAATACACAAAAGGCTATTACTTTTTTTTTACATTGATAATGAACTATCAGAAATTAAAACAATTTTATTTATAGTTGCATCAGAAAATAAAATACCTGCGGATAAATTGAACCTAGAGGGTGAAAGACGTGTACATTGAAAACTGTAAGACATTAATGAAAAAAATTGAAGACACCAAAAATGGAAAGAGATTCTGCTCATGGGTTGGAAGGGTTAATATTGTTAAAATGTTGATGCCATGCAAAGCAATATACAGATTAAGTGAAATCCCTATTAAATTTCCGATGGCATTTTTTAAAGAAAATAGAACAAACAAACCTAACATCTGTCTGAAACCACAAAAGTCCCCCAATAGCCAAAGCAACCTTAAGAAAGAAGCACAAAGTTGGAGGCGTTTCGTCTCGATTTCGAACTGTATTACAAAGTATGGTATTGGTGTAAATACATGTCCATGGAACAGAGAACCCAGAAAGAAACCTGTGCTTGTATAGACAGTCACCTTATTTGCGAGGAAGGAGCCAAAAGTAAGCAGTGGGGGCAGGACAATCTGCTCAATAAACGGTGGTGTGAAAACTGGACCCCTGTCTCACACCACACACAAAAAGTAACACGGGAAGGGTTACAGACTCGAACCTGAGACCTGAAACCATAAAACAAGAAGAAAACAGAGGCGAGAGTCGCCTCACCATCAGTCTTGGCAGTGACTTTTTGAATCTGGCACCCGGAGCGAAAGCAGTGACAGAGCCGTGGGGCCGCATCCAGCTGGAGAAGCTGCCGCACAGCCAGGGACACTGTCAACGGGACGAAGCGCGGTCAGTGAACGGGAGCAAACAGTCGCAGACCGGCGGTCTGGTGAGGGGCTAGTATCCACTAGAGAAGGGCGATAAAGAATAATGCCGCTGAAAAGTGAGCATCCCTGGCCGGGGAGCTCAGTTGGTTAGAGCATCAACCTGATGTGGCAAGGTTGCAGGTTCGATTCTCAGTCAGGACACATACAGGAATCAACCAATGAATGCGTGAATACGTGGAAGAACAAATCGATGTCTCTCCCTTCCTCTCAAAAAAAAAAAGGTAAACTTCACTGTCCAATTAAAAAAATACTCAGAAGATCTTGTCAAAATGTATGACAGACGCCCTAACGGAGGGCAGACTCCAGAGGGCCTGTGGGAGGAGCCAGGAGAGCCCTACGCATGTTCATCACAGAGTGGCTTGTAGCCCCGCCCCTCAACGTCTTTCTCTTCCTGCAATACTTTGCTCCCTCCATTTTTTCCTCGCCATGACTCCCCACACAAGATGGCCATCCTTTCTTTTTCTCAAATCCTTTCTGGCGACATCATACCTAGTTGAGGTTTGTTTATGATGATCTGAACAGACATTTTCCCAAAGACATACAGGTTGCCCACAGGTACAGGAAAAGCTGCTCAGCGTCACTGATCATCGGGGAAATGCAGATGTGCCACCTCACACCGGTTAGAACGACCATCACCAAAGAGACACGAGACGGGCATTGCCGCAAGTGGGAGTGGAAAGGAGCCCTCGCGCCGGGGAATGCAACCTGGTGCCGCCACTGTGGAGACAGTACGGAGGTTCCTCAAAAAATGAAAAACGGAGCTGCATTCTGGCCCAGCAACCCCACTTTTGATTATTTGTCTGAAGAAAGCAAAAACACTAATTCAAAAAGATACACACACCCCCATTAATCACAGTAGCTACGCTATAGAAACAACCTAAATGTTCACTGACAGATGATGAATAAAGAAGATGTGGTCTGTGTACACCACGGAACTTCCGCTCAGCCTTAAAAAAAGAAGGGAGCCTTGCCATTGCGACAACATGGATGGACCCTGACAGCATGACGCTGAGACAGACACTGCGTGACCTCCTTATGTGGAACCGCAGAAAGAAAGGCAAGCTAACAGGGAGAAGAGGTTGGTAGCTGCAGTATGTGGGGGGTGAAAGTGAGGGAAATGGGTCAACTGGGGTTTTTTCCTAGTTTAAATAAATTAATGTTCTAAGATATATATTTATTAATTATGCTATTACGGTTGTCCAAATTTGCCCCCTTCCCCCCTTCTGCCTGGTACCCCCATCCCTCTAGCCATCCCCCTCCTTTCATTCATGTCCATGGGTCCTGCATGTAAGTTCTTTGGCTGCTCTGTTGCCTGTACTGTTCTTAATATCCCCTGCCGACTTCCGGCCACGATGGAGGCGTAGGTGGAAACACTGTGCTCCCTCCCACAACTAAATTTAAAGACAGCTAAGTTTGAGAAACAAAAATGCAGCCAAAACAGTGAAAATTGAACTGTACGGAAGTCAGACAACTATCCATTCAGCCAGACCAGTAAGAGAGGCGGGGGCAGTGGCGGAGTGGGGTCGGGCTGGAAACACCATTCGGTCCGACCGACCCAGGAGTGGAGGCGGAGGCGGTTGGTGGATCCCAGGCGTGGGGTGGCGATGGGTGGACCCAGTGAGGGCACAGGGCAGCTGGCTGACTGCGGTCACACATTCACATGCAGATAAACCGAGCAAAGAAGCGAGCCGTGAGACCACTCAGGCTAGGGCCCCAGCGACGGGAATTAGAGCCTGAAAGCACCAACTGGAAAGACTTTCTCAGGGTCGAAGGGCTGAGAGAGGCTCCCAGGCCCACAGAGAGTTCGTTGGAGAGACCCACAGGGTCCTGGAGAGTACACGGGCCCACACACCCGGGAACCAGCACCAGAGGGGCCCAATTTGCTTGTGGGAAGCCACAGAGGGGACAGAAATCTGAGAGAGTGGAGCAAAGCGCCATTTTTCCCCCTCTCTGACCCCACCCCCACATAAAGCGTCACCACCCAGTGACTGGGTCGCCCCGCCCTGACGAACACGTAAGGCTCCGCCCCTCAAACATAACAGGTGCAAACAGACCAAACATTATGACTCAAGAACAGCTCAAAGCCCCAGAGCCTATAATTCTAAGTGACCAAGAAACAGCCAGCCTTTCAGATGCACAGTTCAAAATACTAGTGATCAGGATGCTCACAGAATTGGCTGATTTTAGCCACAAATTAGAGGAACAAATGAAGGCTAAACTGATTGAAATGAAGGGAAATGCACAGGAAACCAATAGTGATGGAAAGGAAACTGGGACTCAAATCAAGGGAGTGGACCAGAAGGAAGAAAGAAACAACCAAACAGAAAAGAAGGAAGAAACAAGAATTCAAAAAAAAAAAAAAGGAGGAGTGGCTTAGGAACCTCTGGGACATCTTTAACATCCGAATTATAGGGGTACCAGGAGGGGAAGAGAAACAGCCACGGGTGGAAAATGACTAAATTAGTCATTACTTGACTAAATAATAAAGGAGAACTTCCCCAGTCTGGCAAAGGAAATAGACTTCCAGGAAATCCGGGAAGCTCAGAGAGTCCCAAAGAAGTTGGACCCAAGAAGGAACACACCAAGGCACATCGTAATTACATTAGCCAAGATTAAAATGAAGGAGAGAATCCTAGAAGCAGCAAGAATTAAGGGGACAGTCACCTACAAAGGAGTTCCCATCAGACTGTCAGCTGATTTCTCAAGAGACCTTACAGGCAAGAAGGGGCTGAAAAGAAGTATTCCAAGTCATGAAATCCAAGGACCTACATCCAAGATTGCTCTGTCCAGCAAAGCTTTCATTTAGAATGGAAGGACAGATAAAGTGCTTCTCAGATAAGGTCAAATTCAAGGAGTTCGTCATCACCAAGCCCTTATTCTATGAAATGCTAAAGGGACTTATCTAAGAAAAAGAAGATGAAAAATATGAACAGTGAAAGGACAACAAACTCACAGTTATTAACAACCACACCTAAAACAAAAGCGAACTAAGAGGACAGCTAGATCGGGAGAGGAAACATAGAAATGAAGATCACATGGAGGGTTAGCAACAGGGGAGTGGGAGGAGGAGAAGGGGGGAGAAGGTACAGAGAATAAGTAGCATAGAAGGTAGGTAGAAAATAGACAGGGGGAGGGCAGGAATACTATGAGAAATACAGTATCTAAAGAACTTGTGACACATGGACATGAATGAAAGGGGGGAATGGTAGGGGAGGGGTGTGCAGGGTGGAGGGGAGTGAAGGGGGGAATGGGACAACTGTAATGGCATAATCAATAAAATATATTAAAAAATATCCCCTGCCTATTCTGAACCTACCCATTTGTACCTCTTAATCTCTGCCTGTTTCCCCCCATTCTCCCCATTCCCCCTCCCAGAGGGTAACCCTCCAAATGATCTCCATATCTATAATTCCGTCTCTGTTCTGGTTGTTTGCTTAGTTTGTTTTTTAGATTCAGTTGTTGGTAGGGTAGTTGTGAGTTTGTTGTCATTTTAATGTTCATACTTTTGATTTTCTTTTTCTTAAATAAGTCCCTTTGCAAGTTTCATGTAATAATGGCTTAGTGATGATGAACTCCTTCAAGAAAAGGCTTCCTAGAAAAGACTCCCTTAGCTTTGTCTTGTCTGGGAAGCTCTTCATCTGCCCTTTGATTCTAAACGATGGCTTTGCCGGGCAGAGCAATCTCGGTTGTAGGTTCTTGCTTTGCATACCTTTGAATATTTCTTGCCAGTCCCTTCTAGCCTGCAAAGTTTCTTTTCAGACATCAGCTGACAGTCTTAAGGAAAGTCTTTTGTAGGCCACTCTCTGCCTTTCTCTAGCTGCTTTTAAGGTTCTCTCTTTAACTTTCGGCATTTTAATTATGATGTGTCTTGGTGTTGTCCTCTCTGGGTGCGACTTGTTTGGGACTCTCTGTGCTTCCTGGACTTGTATGTCTATTTCTTTTGCCAAATTAAGGAAACTTTCTTTCATTATTTTTTCAAATAAGTTTTTGGTTTCTTGCTCTTCCTCTTCTCCTTCTGACGCCCCTGTGATTTGGATGTTGGTACATTCGAAGATGTCCCAGAGGCTCCTTAGCCTATCCTTGTTTTTTTTGAATTATTTTTTTCTTCTTGCTGTTCTGATTATTTTTTCTTCCTTATGCTCCAAATCATTCCTTTGATCATCGGCTTCATCCCCTCCACTGTTTCTTCCCTGTAGACTTTGTAATGTAATGTAGCCTATGTTTCCGCCTGGGTCTTTTTATGCCATTGAAGTACCCAATGAGTTCTTTGAGCATCCTGATCACCAGCGTTTTCGACTCCACATCTGATAGATTGCTGATCTCCATTATGTTTAGCTCTTTTTCTGGAGTTTCGATCTGTTCTCTCATTTGGACCATGTTTCTTTGTCTTTTCAATTCGGCAGCCTCCCTGTGTTTGTTTCTGTGGGTAGTGGGTAGAGCTGCTTTAACTCCCTGTCTTAGTAGCGTGGCCTCTTGTAGAAAAGCACCTGTAAACTGTGCAGGACAGAACTTTAGGTGACCACCAGGGCAGGGCGTCCCGTGTCATGTCACCATCCGTCCTTCTCGGGGGGGGGAGGGCTCACAGGAGGGAGAATGTCACTACCTGGCCTCTGGAGTTTTTCCCAGGAGGGAGCCTAGCACTGGCCCTGTTGCCAGTCACTGGAGCTTCTCCCCGTGGGCCACTGGTGCCTCTCCTTCAGCTTTTGCCCTCGTGCTGAATCCCAGAGCGGGTGGGTCTGTGCAAGTCCCCAGTCCATTTCAGGCCCTTTAGGAGGAGTCTTCTGAGAACCCTGCAGTTTCTTCTGCCGCCCCAACCCCCACTGGTTTTCACAGCCAGAGGTTACAGGGACTTATCTTCCTGGCACTGGAACCCTGGGCTGGGTGGTCTGGTGTGGGGCTGGGACCCCTCGCTCCCGAGGTGTCCCGCTGATTTATACCCACCACACGTGGCTGTGGGACAGTCTGTTTCGCGTCTCCGTGCCTCTCTGTACGTGTCCACTCCTTTCTGCACGTCTCCACATCTCTGCCTCTCCTACCCATCGGATAAAGGTGGCTTCTCTGAGTCCTTGGTTGTTGGACTTCCATATGGCTCGATTTTCTGATGAGTCTGGGGGGTATTTGTTTGTAGTCTAGTTGTCATTTTTGCTGTAGTTGTGTGAGGAGTCGGAGCAGGTTTGCCTGCACCTCCATCTTGACTGGAAGTCTCAAAATAAATGTTAAAGATGTACTGGATCTTATTCTGGAAACTAGAAAATGCTGGTGAAAAAAAATTTTTAAGATCTAAATCTTTTATAAATTGTGTTCTTGGGTTGGAAAACTCAAAATTGTAAAGATATCAATTCTCCGTTAAGGCATCACAGATGTAACATAACGCCAGTCAAAATTTCAGGAGTCTGTTCCCAGTCAGGGCACATGCTTGGGTTGCAGGCCAGTTCCCGGCAGGGGCCAGTTCCCTGCAGAGGATGCACAAGAAGCAAGCATACATTGATGTTTCCTTCCTCTCTCCTTCCCTTCCTCTCTAAAAATAAATAAATAAAAGATTTTAAAAAAATTTCAGGAGTCTGTTTCATATACACGGAAGGGCAGAGGAATTAAAACAACGCCGAGAAAGAAGAACAAGGTTGCAGGACCCACGGCAGAGCATTAACACTTAGGGGTCCGCTGCAGCGATGGAGACAGAACTGGGGATGAGACCGTCGCAATGGTGGGTCAGAAATAGACCCGAACGAACATGGCCCTGGTGCAAGGGAAGGAGCTCACAGACAAGGGTAGTGTTTGCAAGCAGCGGCTACCCACTGCAGAGAGAGTGCACCTTGGCCTAAGCCCCGCACCTCCCACGGCCACGCACACCCCAGCGGTGTGTTGTCGGGTGACTCCATCACTGGGCAAACCCTAGGGGCCACACGGAGCCAGAGGGCCCAAGATTCAATCCCGCACAAGACAGACAATGTGGAGGAGACGCAGCGAACACCAGCGGATGAGGCTGCCGCCGGCGCACGGCGACGTGCTGTCCTACAGCAAACGTTTTTTGAAAGGTAGAGAGTGCACCCTAAAGTGACAGCAGAAACATACAGCACAGTAAACGCATTGGCTTCTGATGTGTAAGTTGTTCACGAGCAACTAGTACACCCTGTACACAATTGTTTTACTCTTAGGGGGCAGGCAGCAAAGGCTTGCTTTGCCAAAAATAGGTAAGCAGCCCCAGCTGCTGTGGCTCGGTGGACTGAGTGCCGGCCTGTGAACCAAAGGGTTGCCAGTTCGATTCCCAGTCAGGGCACAAGCCTGGGGTGCAGGCCAGGTCCCCGTTAGGGAGCGCACGAGCGGCAACCAGACACTGATGTTTCTCTCCCTCTCTTTCTCTTTCCCTTTTCCTCTCTCTAAAAATAAATAAAAGTCTTTAAAAAAGGAAGAAAGAAAGCAGAAGGTCTAGAAATGCCTGGGACAGGGAGGCCCAGCTGTGCGGTTGGACCCCACCAGGTGCAGAGGAGGGACGCTCGGCCCCCACAGGAGCCAGTGGGCCTTGGCCACAGGCTGAGTGGAAGCAGCCAGGCTCCCTCCACCCCTGGGACCGTGTCCCAGAGACAGACTGTTGAGAGGGGGCTGGAACCTGCAGGGGGGCAGCCAGGGGCGTGGCCACAGGGGTTCCAGGCAGGGAGGGCCCCGAGGCGGCTATGCACAAAGGGGCGACCAGGTCGTGGTCCACTGTGTGCGCAGAGCCCCACGGCCAGGCGTTCTGACCCCCGGGGACAGACGGCATGACGGTCTAGGCGGCCTCCTGGCCTTTGCTCTGGCTGAGCCTGGGCCTTCCGCCTTTTCTAGTCACCTGACTCTGACCTGCCCTGGTTGGGGGAGGGCAGGGTCAGAGGGTGAAGTCCAGCAGCCGCCAAGGAGAGGCGGGGCCCACCTGCTCTGGTCCCGAGGCAGGGCGGGCAGAGGGGGTGACACCCCTGGCGGCAGGGCCATGGAGGGGCCCTCCGCAGCGAGGGGATGACCCTGGGCAGGGCTGGAGCTCCACTCCACTGAGACCCGATCGTTGGTCTGTGAGCTGGGCGTGGGCTGCGGCTCGGAGTGGGCAGCTCTGGCCGGCAGCGCGCCTGCTTCAGGCTCTGCCACCCGCCCGGCTGCAGACCCAGATCCAGGGGGCTGGTGAGTAACTGGCGGGGCGGGGGTGGAGGGGGTTGGGACCGGGAGGGACAGGCAGGCTGGACAGAACCTGGCAGGTGCCTGAGAGAGCAGTCCAGCTTCCTCCTCGCTGCAGCCGCTGCTCACCAGCCCAGGTGAGGGGGCTTTTCTGGTCTGGGGGTCTGTCCCGATCTGGGTGAATCTGTACCAGTCCAGGGGAGTGCTACCCTGGTTTGGGGGGTCGTTCTGGTCTGGGGTGGTCTGTCCTGGTCTGGGGTGCTGTCCTGAGTGTGGGGAACCTTCCCATTCTCTTTGCTCACCCGGGGGAGCTCAGGCTTTGGTGCACATGGTGCATCCCCTGGAGGTGGGGTGTGACATGGGGTCCAGGTGTCCCTGGCACCCGCCTGGCACCCACCCCGTTGTCACTGTGAGGTGAGAGGTGGCCTGTGGCCTGGGTGCTGGTTGACGACACAGGCTGCTGGTCCCATCGAGGCCCCTCCTGACTGTAGCTCAAGCAGCCCCCCGTCTTCTCTGTGCCCCCGCCCTCCCTCTTTAAAGTGGGATCAGAGCCACATGGCTGGCGGCAGTCCCCACGGCCAGAAGCCTGGACAGAGGCAGCCTCCTCCTGGCACGTCACTCAGTCTGGACGAAGCGCAGGGCCAGGAGATATGATATAAAACCCCGTGACCCCAAAGGGCTGCCACCTGGAGATCGGCTTCCCTGGGCAGTGGCGCGCCAGCCTGAGGCTCCTGGTGACCCCGAAAGCGCGGCCAGCTCGAGAGCCCTGTGTTCCTGGGTCAGCTGCGGTCAGCGCCGGGGCCTTCCAGGGCCAGCCAAAAAGTCTCAGTGCAGAGACACCCGAGGCTGGGTTTTCAAGCAGGAACCAGATGTCTGTCAACTCCGCCTCGAGGTCCTTTTGTGGGATGTGCTTCCCTCGACCCCACCGACCCCAGCACCTGGGCCACGGGAGGTCCCCTGCACCCACCGGTTCAGGCTTGACCTCAGGGACTCAGAGAAAGCCCCTTCTGGGGGTGCCCTAAGGGCGGGGCCCAGAGAGGAGGCAGGTGGGCGGGAGCTGGCGTCCTGGGCCTGGAAGTTCAGCCCAGAGCTGACCGCGGAGCTGGGGGTTCGGGGCCCGGACACCGTGAGAGCTGGGCAGTCAGCCCCCCCGGCGCTGCCTCACAGCGGCGTCAGAATGGGGCTGCGCTGGGCTCCCCTCAGAGTGGTGGGCCAGGCCAGTCTCACCCTACATGGCCTCCAGGTGCCTGGTGCCCACACCCCCTCCGAAGCCTGTCCCACCCAGGCTCCCAGGCATGGCCTTCAGCCCTGCCCTTTCACCTGGCGAGCCACGCTACACCCCAGGAGCGCGAAGTGGTCTGCCCACTGCTGCCCATCACGCCTCACCCCCCAGGTGCAGCCCTGCCCCCACCATGAGGCTGACCTGCAAGGAGTGGGTCCTCACGGCCCTGCTGGGCGGCACCGCAGCCTCGGCCCTCACCACACTCATCCTCATCCTGGTGGAGGCCACCAATGTCCTGCTGCCCGCGGACACCAAGGTGTGCTCCCAGACCCTGAGCTGGGGGCGGGAGGGGCCAGGCCTGCGCCGTCCTGAACCCCGTATCGCTCCCAGTTTGGGGTTGTGCTCGACGCAGGGTCCTCCCACACGTCCCTCGTTGTCTATCGGTGGCCGGCAGACAAGGAGAACGACACAGGTGTGGTCAGCCAGGCCCTGGCCTGCAGAGTGAAAGGTCAGTGGGCCAGTCTATCAAAGGTGGGCGGTGTCGAGGGCCCTGCTGGACTGGGCCTCCCTGCTGGGTGGAGGCAAGGAGGCAGCACAGGCCTGTGTCCATCCCTGGGTGGGTTACCCCAGAGGAAAGGGACTCCCAGAGGTTGAGTGGGCTGCCCCAGGTGGCACGGCCAGTCAGGGCGGGGCGGGGCCAGAGCCTGCCAGGGCCCCCTGGGTCCGGACAGGCCCCCGCCTGAGCCCTCGGTCCTGCCTCCCCCAGCTTCGGGGGTACCTGGGGTTCCTGCAGCTGTGGTCCCCTTCCACCTGCCCCTGTCCCTGCACGGCTGCCTCCCTGGGTCTCAGTCCCCTCTCCCTTCTCTCATGAGGGCCCTGTCCCACCATGGGGGTCCCCTAGGGGAATCCAGGAGGATCTCAGCTTGAGGTCCCTACTGACATCTGCAAAGACTTCTCCCCAAAGAAGGCCATGCTGGAAGGTTCTGGAGGGGGTGAGGTGACATGGACACACCTTTTGGGGACCACTGTCCAACCCCCACAGACCCTCTCAGCCCAGCCAGCCTTCTGGGCCTGCAGCCTGGTCCCAGGGTGCTGTGTTTCAGGGCCTGGCATCTCCTCGTATGCCTCCGACCCCGCCCAGGCCGGCGAGAGCCTGGAGGGCTGCCTGCAGGAGGCGCTGGCCGTGATCCCAGCAGCGCAGCACCAGCAAACACCCATGTTCCTGGGGGCCACAGCTGGCATGAGGCTGCTCAGGTGGGGGCCGGCACTCCCCGAGGGTAGGCAGGCGGGGGGGCGGGCGGGCCCCCGCAGACCTCAGCTCCGCTCCCTCCCAGCCAGAAGAACAGCTCTCAGGCGGCAGACATCTTTGCAGCGGTTGCCCGGGCCCTGGGCCAGGCCCCCCTCGACTTCTGGGGTGCCGAGCTCCTGCCCGGTCAGGATGAAGGTGCCTTCGGTTGGATCACCGTTAACTATATCCTGGGCTTGCTGGTCAAGGTGGGTGGGCGGCCCCGGGGCGGGGGCTAGAGGGGTGGGGCTGGCCGGACCCGGCTGGTCCAGAACAGTGTCCGTGTGTGTGCTCAGTGCACCCTCCCTGGAGAGTGGATCCGGCCTCCAGAGGGGACGCTGGTGGGCGCCCTGGACATGGGTGGGGCCTCCACCCAGATCACCTTTGTGCCTGGAGGCCCCATTCAGGACAAGAGCTCGCAGGCCACCTTCCGCCTCTACGGCTTCGAGCACAGCATCTACACCCACAGCTACCTCTGCTTCGGGCGCGATGCGATGCTGAGCAGGCTCCTGGCCCAGCTGGTGCAGGTGGGCTCTCCCCGGGGAGGGGGGCTGCCCGATGGCCGAGCCCCTACTCCCTGGCAGGTGCTCAGGGCCACCTCCCGATCTCTCTGCAGAGCAGGCCCTCCCGCTTGGTCCGCCACCCCTGCTACCACAGTGGCTACCAGGACACGCTGTCCCTGGCCCACCTGTTGGAGTCGCCTTGTGTGCAGGCCACAGCCCTCCCCCACCTGCCCCAGAACCTGACCGTGGAAGGGACCGGGAACCCGAGGGCCTGCGTCTCAGCCATCCGGGATCTCTTCGACTTCTCCAGCTGTGAGGGCCGAGGAGACTGCGCCTTCAGTGGGGTCTACCAGCCCCCCGTGCGGGGCCAGTTCTATGTGAGCCCCTGGGGCCCGGCGCCAGGTGGACCCAGGACTCTGGGCTCTTGGGGACTCTGCACCCGGCGTGGGGCAGGGTGGAGACTGGTGCTGCCCCAGCCCAGAGACCCCTGTGCACAGAGCCCTGTCCCCCACAGGCTTTCTCCAGCTTCTACTACACCTTCCACTTCCTGAACCTCACCTCTGGGCAGACGCTGGCCACTGCCAACTCCACCGTCTGGGAGTTCTGCCAGAAAACCTGGAGGCAGGTGGGTAGCCCCGGGGGCCGCCCGGGGCCGCTGCTTGTCTGAGCGGAGACTGGGGGACCCCACCCCAGACCACTGGGGTTGGGGGAGCTGTGGAAGGGAGGCCGGCCCTCCCGAGGTCCTCCTGAGGCAGGTGGGACCAGCCCCAGCAGCCCAGGAGCGTGGCTTCAGCTGCGGGACTTCTCGGCCCAGGTGGAGGCGGCCTCGGCGGGGCGAGACAGCCGGCTGCATGAATACTGCGCCTCGGGCCTGTACATCCTCACGCTCCTGGTGGATGGCTACGGGTTCAGCGAGCACACCTGGCCCAGCATTGAGTTCCGCAAGCAGGTGGCTCCCTCTCAGTCCCAGGAAGGGTGGATCAGGGTTGGGGCCGGCCGGCCACGGCCCTGACCGCCCGTGTGTCCCCCAGGCCGGTGGCACCGACATCGGCTGGACGCTGGGCTACATGCTGAACCTGACCAACATGATCCCGGCTGAGGCGCCTGCCCAGTGGCGGGCACAGAGCTATGGCGTCTGGGTGGCCAGTGTCACCTTTGTGGTGCTGACCCTCGGGGCCATCCTCGCTGCTGCCGCCGCCCTGCTGCTCTGGCCCTGGGACTAAGCACCCGGCTGGGCCACCCAGCCTGGACGCCTGCGCTGGCCGGGACCTCTCCAAGCCCCTGACCATGAGGGGGTCTGGCCTCTGAGGGGGTCTGGTTCAGGCTCCAACCTCAGAGCTGCCCTGGCCGAGGAGGCGGTGCCGTGGCCCCCAGTGGAGCCTCCCCATCGGTGGCTTCTCTGTCCTGACACCCTGGGTCCCCTCTACTACGCTCTCTGGGGCAGCAGGGGCAGCTGCCCGCTGCCAGGCCTGCCAGGCGCTGGAGGGACGATGTGCCGGGTCAAGCCCCGGAGAGGGGGCTGATGGCTGGAGCAAAGGGGGGCCCAACTCCCTGGGAGGGGCAGGCAGGGGGCCCAGTGTCCTCAGGAGGAGGCTGGGGGAGGCCCCTCCTGGAGCCAGCCGTGTCACCCGGGCTGAGGAACAAGGGGCCCCTCTGGACTGGCCCACCCCACGCCCTCAGTCAGGCCCCCGAGTGCCCCAGCCCAGAGCACATCCATGCCGCTCACGAGGGGAAGACCGCTTTTATTAAACCCTCCCTCCTGCCACGGGACTTCTCGGGGCTGGTGTCAGTGTGTCCATCGGGGCTCCTCACGCACAGTGGCCAGCCGGGACCACGAAGCATTTGGGGAAGATGCCAACGTGGCCATCACAGTGGCCCTCCAGCCATGCCTGGTCCACTGCAGGGGACAGGGCATAATGCCAGGTCCGCTCACAGACCCTGCCTGCCCCGGTGGCCCCAGCGGGTGACGGGGAGAGGGCGCTGCCTGCCCCACCTTCACAGAGGATGTCCACAGTGTCCCCGGGCTGCAGGTCCAGGTCCTCAGGCCGCTGGGCAGAGTAGCGGTGCTGGGCCACCACCTGGCAGAGGACAGGCCGGCCGTCTACTGCCTGTGGCAGAGGGTCACTGCAGGGTCAGCCAGCACCAGCGGGCCTTCCATGAGGCCGCCCCACGCAGGCCCAGGCCCTGGCTCCCCGAGGCTCACCTGGCACCGGAGCTGTAGCCCTGCAGGGCCAGAGGCCGCGTCCTGCCAGGCCGGCTGCGGCACCTGCCCCTCGGGCAGGGGGACCCAGCGCCCACTCTCACCGGGCTCTCGGTAACTGCAAAGGGGCCCATCAGCATGGCCATGGCGGCTGCTGGCCCTGGACACCACAGCCTCTGGTGTCGCGGTCCCGGCGCCCCCCTCCCCAGGCTGAGAGGGGCCCACCTGAGCTGCCCACTCCGGGCCTGGGCAGGGAGGGCCTCGCACAGCAGGGCCCTCAGGCTAGACAGGCTGGCTCCTCTCGGGGCCTCCAGGGCCAGGGTGAAGGCACACTGCACCGTGACGGCCACTGAGCACGTGCAGTCCCCTGTGGCCACTCCCTGGGGCCGGGCAGAAAGGGTCTCTGGGGCCCTCGATCTTCACAGCCACGGGGGGCTTCGGGCCCAGGGGTAGGGGGTGTGGTGAGGTCCCGGACTGGGAGGGTGGGGGGGCTGGGGCTAAGGGACTGTACAGCTTCTTGGCTGGGACCCCCGGGGCCACTCAGGGACAGGGCCTGGTCCTGGGGAGTGAGGGCCTCTTACCCCAGCACCCACGGGGTCTGCAGAGGGCTCGCAGTCTGGCCGCCCAGCCGCCAGCTGCCCTGAGGAGGGGGATGGAGCAGGGATCAGCTGGCCGTCACCCCCAAAGGGGGACATTTGGGAGGAGCTGCCGGAACGACCCACCCACAGGGAGGCCTGAGGCTGCCAGCTTCCTTGTCTCAGCAACCCCTCCCCCCAAGCCTGTTCCCGCCCAGCACAGCAGGCAGGACGCCCTTACCTACAGGAGCCTGCTGGCCAACCTGCTCCCGGTGGGGTCTCTGCAAGGGAAGCCAGGGTGGGGCCACAGGTGGGGCCAGGGGAGCCAAGTGACAGCAACTGTCTTCCCTTTGATAAACTGAATGTGCAGTGGCCGCCTCCGTGCGCGGCAGGAAGTGAGGCCCGAGACCCTTTCTCCTCAGCCAAAGCCCAGGGCCTGGGCCCAACCCATGTCCAGTAGGGGAGGCAGGGGGATGGGGCCTGACTGAGGCGGGGTCGGCCCACAGCAGGGACGTGTGGGCTGCAGGCCAGGCCCCTGGAGAGCCCGAGGGGGGCGGGTGAGGAGGCGGCCTGCCCTGCCTGAGCCCCTTGTGGTGCCGGCTGTGGCCACTGGTCCCCAGGCTCAGCCCAGAGTGGGGGGTCCTCCTGGTACTGCGGCCCCGCCCCTTGCCCGGCCCACTCACCTGCTCACCCTCGGAGACAGGCACGTGGTGGTCAGCCCGCCCTGCCTGGCCAGATCCGACCTCCATGACTGCGCTGGGGGGCGTCCTGGGGCTGAGGCGGGTACTGGCTCTGCAGGGGCCTGTGTCGTGGGCCCTGCGGGGAGGGCGCCCCATCCTCAGGGCGCACTTCCCCCAGCGCAGCCCACCGGCTGCCCCCGCAGTCAAAGGCTCTACAAAAGGTGGACCTCAGGGGAGCCCTGAGTGCAGCGACAAGGGGGGCGAGGTGAGGGGCCTGCCCCCACCCTGTGTGACCTTCGGCTTCCAGTGGCAGCAGCCCCTCTCCAGGCCCAGGTGTGGCAGTGGGGTGGCTATTCAGGGCAGACACGGCCCAGCCCGTGCCCGCCCCGCCCTGCTGCCTGGAGCCCACCGAGGCCTGAGCGGTGGTTGGACGGCAGCACAAGCCCAGGACAGAGGGCACCCTGGGCCTCTGCACAGACGGGGCCACGGGGAGGACTGAGAGGCCGGACACCCCACACCAGGGGCTTTGGCTGGTTTCAAGCTGACAAGGGGACGTGGCGGTCCTGGCCTGTGGCCAGGAGTGGCCGTGCCGGGCGTGTGGGCTCCGCTGCCCCGAAGGGGGCAAGCACGCGGAGGGGCAGCACCCCTTCCTACCTTGGGCCCGCCCTGGGCCTGGCTCCCCAACCCTGGTCCGGAACCTGCAGGCACAGAGCGATATTTTGCTTGGTGCCCAGACACCCATGAGTGAAGGGCAGGGCAGGGGGACTGGCAGTGCCCCCCCCAGGCAAGACTGGTGTTCTCAGACCGCCCCACGGGACGGGACGGCCGCCCCACTGCCCAGTCAGGGGACACTGTGGAGTCCTGGGAGGGCTCAGAGCAGGCACAGCCTCTCCACGCCTCCTCCACAGGGGCGTCTCGGTGCTCTGACCCACAAGACGCGGGGCAAAGGGGCTGGGCCGAGGGGCAGCGTCCACCCACCTGGGGCTGCTGAGGGCCAACGCCAGGGGCCACCACCACCTGGTGAGGGACAGCAAAGGGACGGTGGAGTCGGAGGCGCCCAACCACACCCTCAGGGGCCCAGGGCTTCTCAGCCCTGGAAGCTTGCCTGCACCCCAAGCCTCCCGTCTGCTGGGCGGAGCCACCTGGGCCCAAGGCCACCAGACCACCCAAGGGCCGGCCAGGTGAAGAGACGTGCTAGGTAGAGGAAGGCTCATCGTTTTATTTTCATGGTACAGATTTTAAAATATTTTTGCTTCTTAGAAAGTCTTCCAGTGTGAAAAGTAGAGTCGAATGTGATAGGTCAATGCCACCCAGAACCCCTACCCCACCCAGCGGGCCGGCCTCCGCCAGGGGTTGCAGTGTCTGTGACACCCGCTCTCACACAGCGCGCTGGCCCGCGGTGACCTCAGGATGTCGGGCTGGCCCACGGCCACCAGCCCAAAACCAAAGTGACTTTTCCTCTGAGCACATAGGGGCCTCCTTGCCCGCCTGTGCCCTGTCCTGGGGGACAGGGTGCTCCCCAGTGTCCTGGGACGACAGTGCTACCGGCCTGACCCAAGTGGGTGCAGTGTGGCCAGGCCAGCCCAGAGCACTCGGAGAAGCTGCTGGAGCTGGCAGAGCCGTGGCAGCAGGGCAGCACCTGGGGCCCCTGCTCTGCCCCTGGTTCCAAGGTCCCAGGTCTGTGAGCCCCATTTGGAAACGTGCCCCCAGCCCTGTGCCCACCGTCCACCCACCAGGGCCTGTGCGGGACGTGTACCGGACCCCGCCTGCCCCTGAGAGCTCAGCAGAGGCCTGGCCGCCTGCCCATCTCTGGCTGTTAGGTCCTCTGGCCCCCAAGTGCCTGGGGCCCAAGAAGCAAAAAGCTGCCTCCTTACCTTGGCCTTGCCTAGGAAATCCATGGGCTCCAGGTGGTCCAGGTGCTGTCTGAGGGGCCGGAAGACCTCGCCCCTGGGGACACTCCGAGGCTGCAGGGTACCCTGTTCCTGGGGGAGGCCCGGCCCATGCCAGCCCTGCCTCTGGCCACCCGCACCTGCCATAGCCCCTGAGCTGCAGAGCAGACGGGGTCACTGGGGGCCTCCGCACCTCTCCCATAGGTGGTCCTGTGGGGTCTGTACATGTGTGGGCGCTGGACCCCACGGACAACTCTGGGGCAGCTCAGGAGCCTGGGGCCAGCAGCCGGCCTGGTTCTCCTTGCCCACCCCTCACCTGCACTTGGGCCAGGGCCCGGTTCAGGTCACGGTGGGCGCCTCCGGGCCCCTGGGAGACAGCTTCCTCCAGGCTGCGGGCAGCCTCGGCCCAGAGTCCCAGCCCGCACTGCGCTGCTGCCACGTTGAATAGCACCTGGGACCAGGTAAGGGTGGGCAACGGCCAGGGCCCCCTCCCCATCCCACCTCTGGGCCCCATAGCTGCCGGGGCTCTTCCGGGGGCCCAGCCACGTGGAACCGGCCTGGCCCAGGGGATTCGTACCCCAGGATGCCCCCAACCCGCGGTCTGTCGCTCTGGCCCATCTCCCATCTCTGGGGTGCCCTCTGGCCTGTCTCACCCCCATTCTGGGCCTGGCCAGTCCCCTCCATAGCCCCTTCCTCCCTGCACCGCACCCCCACCGGTCTGGTGTGTGGCCCTTCCCTGTCCTGTCCTCCCCCTCCCATGTGAAAGGGCATCTGGCAGACACGTGGGGTTGGGTTACGGCTGTTGGCGGCAGGGACTGGCCAGGGACTGGCCAAAGACAGGCCAAGGACAGTGGGCTCTGTCCCTGTGGCCCATGGGGGACACCACACTCCTGAAGCCAGCTGGCCACCCTCTAGGGATGCCGTGACAGGGCCCAGTGGGAATCCCTTGCGTTGCTCAGTGCCCTGGGCTGGGGGACCCAGGGGGTCTGTGGACCTGCCCCAATGGACCTTCCTCCACGGTTCCCAGAGGGCTCCATGACAGCACGTTTCTGGGTTGCCGAGAGTATTTGAGGCTTCTTCCCAGTGTCCCTCCCTCAGTGCCCGCACTGTCCCTTAGCTAGGCCGCCTTCTCTCACCCGGCTCTCCTGGCTAGAAGTGAGTCTGACATGCCCCCCGCACCAGGCCCCAGGCCCCAGCCTCCTCGGGGTGAGGGGATAACCAGTGGGGACACGGGGGCACCCTGGCCAGAGGGAGCCTCTGTCCACGTAGCCCCACCTGTGACAGTAACCAGGTGGAAGACAACAGGACCCAGAGAAGGCAGTTTGCAGGAACCAAGGACCTCGAAGGACCACTCGGGCCACCCACCTCTGGACAGCATCCCCGGAGGCACCCGGCCTACCTCCCAGGCCTGCAGCTTGAAGTGTAGGCCCAGCTGTGTGTAGTCAATGGCAGCGTTCCCGCGCAGCTGTGCCAGGGCCGTCTGGAAGTCGGACAGGGCCTCCTGGGACCTGCGGGCAGCCGGGGGCAGGGGGACCTCAGTAGGGAAAGGGGCCCAGCTCCATCCCTACCTCCCCCTGACCCAGAACTCCAGGGACACCTGTTGGGGGCAGTGGCGATTACTCAAGTCCCCACAGAGCCCTCAAGGGGTCAGTGTGCAGACATGGTTACGTGTGGAGTATGGGGTGGTGCCTAGCTCCAGCCCAGCTCTGCATTCTGGGCATCTCCCTGCCCCGCCCCTGTCTGTACCCCAGACCCCCTCTGATACCCCAGCTGTGCCCTGGCCATTTCTCTCCTGCTTCAAGGTCCCCTGCCCACCATTTCCCACCCCCCCTCCAGAGAGGCTCCAGGCTGAGCCTGGTGCCCAGTGTGGGGCTCCCATGGGGCTCGTCCTGGGGGCCGGGCTTGTCTCTGGGAAGGCAGCAGAGCAGGCAGCCTGGTGAACAGGGCGGACCCCAAGCCCCTCTGCCCTTGGTCTCCACAGTGGTCCTGCTACAGCGGACAATGTGGCGAGGAGCAAAATGGGGGACACCTGCAGCATGTGCACCCCACCCCACAGAAACGAGAGGCCTCGTGGCTCTGCCCCATCCCACGCCCATCCCGCAGGAGGTGGCCCACAGGAGAGGAGCCAGGGGCCCCGTGCTCACCTCTCCAGCTGGAAGTTGGCCACCCCTCGCTGGAAGAAGCCGACAGCCAGGTACACATCCTTGGCCACTGCTTGGTCAAATGCCTGGGAACAAATGTGCCCACGGAATGCCAAGAGCACCAAGGAACCCCATGTCACAGACGCAGTCCAGGTGGATGACCAGCAGTGGGACCGAGGAATTCTAGGGGCCCCGTGAAAGTGCCCCGTGCCAGCCCGGGCCCGTCGGAGCGCGTGCTTGGGAGCACAGGGCCATTCGGGTCCCTCCACCGCCATGACCCAGACCACCCGAGCCCTGAGGGGCCTCGAGAGGGGCTCAGAGTGCGGTGAGGTGGCGTCACAAACCACTTTGTTCAGCACGAGGACAAGGAGTCAGGACAAGGGAACAGGCCCACACATTGACGCCAGCTGCCTCGGCGGGGGGGTGTCTCTATGTAGGATTTGTGTCTTTTGCAGACCCTATTTTGGGTGGCTCGCACACAGGGACATACTTCTTGTCCAGCAGAATCAGAACAGCTCTTCCTCACACCGCACTCAGAAACGACGCCGTCTGTCCCTTCCGGGGACAGAGGCCCCAGAAGGGGTGTGGCGGTCATACTCTGCCAGGCCTACCGGAGTTGGGTCCTTGTGGGACTGAATCCGACCCAAGGTGGAAGGTTCTGTGTGTCGACCACTCGGAGCCAGTGCAACCTGTGTGTTAGCTGTCCTGCCGACCCCTCACCTCGGAGCAGCCAGCTCAGGGCCCATGTGGAGCCCAGAGAGCACGGCCCGACCTCCACACGCCCCTCCTTGCCCTGCGCCACTCCCCAAAACAATGATTGATGGCAGCTGTTCCACCGCTTTTAAAAATCTCGAATTTCCAACGAATATTCTATTTAACAGTTACTTCGTTGCATTGACTTTAGACAGCACGAGGCTCCTCCTCTTTGGGGAAGGGGAGAACCAATCAGGCGCCCCCTCCCTGGGTGACTCACAGGCAGCTGTGATGGCTGGACAGCCTGACACCGCGGTTACTGCCGAGCCAACTGGTGTCCACTGATTGGACGCCCTTCCTCGGACAGCAAATAAGCAGAAAAGGTTACTGAGCGTCATGGGTTCGTATGGGAGGTCAGAAACAGCGGCGGGCCTCCAGTCCCTTCCGGCGGAGGAGTTTGGGAGACACTGACATGGCATCGCCCCACGCCGCCTCCCTTTCTTCATTCATGCAGTTTTCATCCACCACATGCCGGACCTAGGAACTGGGCTCTTTCCAGAGGTTGGGGCCTGTGTGGCACGGGGGTGGGGTGGGCGGACACCAGGCCTTAAAGGACAGAGAGCGACTCTGTGCTGCCCCCTGGGCGGAGCCAGACGTGCAGGCGCTGTGCACCCCTGTGTCCCGGGTTCTGTGTTTGAGGAGCAGGTTGGGAGACAGAGGAGCCCTCACATCTGGGCTTTGGGCACAGACCTGTCTCCTCACCATCACCACAGACATCTGCTGAAGCTCCCTGCACCAAACCCTACACCTTCAGGGGCAGGTAAGCCCCTTCCCAGCCAGGTCCAGCCTCAGGCTGGTTTCCAGGTATGTCAGTGCCTCTTCCTGAGCACCTGAGCTAGTGTCCGGCGGGCCTTTCCTCGTGACCATACAGCCACCGCACAGTGGAGGCAGTAGGAATCCCTGCACCCCCATGGTGGCCCTGACTCCGCAGCTCAGGACGAGGGTCCCACGACCACAGAGCTCTCTCCTGCCTTAGGTGTTCATTGAGGCAGAACACTGGACGCACTGCCCCAGGTGACCCGCGGGAGGAAGGGCGGGGCATACCGCTGCAGCTGAGTCTTCATCACTCTGCTCACCGACCAGGCGCGCGGTAAGGGCCCCAGTGCCAGAGAACAGCCTCCCCCAGAAGTGGAGTCTCGGTGACCAACCCTGGGGCTCCCTGGCTCACCCGCAGCGCGGCCTCTGGGTCCCCGGCGAGCAGGTGCACGCAGCCCATATTGAAGCACATTTTCGCGGGCGGCCCCGGGACGGCCGAGAAGAGGCGCAGGGCGCAGCCCCAGTCCCCGCGTGCCACAGCCTGGACGCCCCGCTGCCAGTCGAGCACCAGGTCCCTGAGCGAGGGCATGACGGCGTCCGCACCTGTTCGGCCGCAGCGGAAGTCGTTGCTTCCGGGCCGGAGCGCGACGGATGGCGGGTTGGTGTCCCTTGAGGGGTCCGGTGGGATGACTCGGGGACCGAGGACCGCGGAGCAGGGACTTATGGATCCGGAGGTGGGCTAGGGCTGTGGTGCCCCTTCAAGGCCGGGGGTGGGTCAGGGGCGGACCGCTGGGCACTCGTACACAGGCCGGTGAGCGCCAGGTGAGCCACGCCTCCTGCTGTTCTTGGCGCCCCCTGGCGACAGAGCAGCCCCACCCCTTCCCCTCGCCCCGCAACGCCAGCCGGCCCCGCCCATCGCTATGGCCCCGCCCAAACTCCGCCCCAATTAGTGGCCCGGCCTCCCAGACCTGGCCCCGCCTCTCGGCGCCAGCCCCGCCCTACTCTGACCACGCCCCCGTCCAGCAGGCCAGCCCCTCCGGGTCTGGCCACGTCCCTTTTCTGTCAGTTCCACTCTGGACTTGCCCGGAAAATTCCGAAAAGCTCCGAGCGCTCGTGTTTCTTTGCCAGCCGCCCACGAGTTTGCTTTAGCCTGGGTGCTCCAGGGAAAGCTGTCTGGGTCCGCTACTGACTCTGCTGCCCAAAGGAGCAGCTGTCACTCAGCTGCTCTGGGTGACATCTGTCTGCCACACCCACTGCAGGGTCCGGGGGCACGTGGCAGGCTGCGACGCGCTCCCGTGCAACAAGCACCGCAAGGCCTGCTGGTCAGGGTCCAGATGCCTCGGGGTGCCTGCTGCCTTCCCCAGCCCAGCCTGCCCTGAGGATGGACCCTGGACACCCCGCCCCTTCTGGGGACCGTGCTGGTGGCAAGTGCTGCTCTACGGGTGAGTCTGGGTCCCACTGGGCTGCAGGTGGCTGGACTGCGTGTAGGGTGTGCAGGGAGCATGCCTGGGGAGAGTGTGCATGTGTGTGGTCTGTGCACAGGGTCTGTGTTTGGGGTGTGGGGCTGCAGGTGCGTGTGCAGAGTGTGTAGCTTTCTGTGCCCGGGATACACATGGATATGCTGGGAGGGGACCCGGATGGAAGCGTCCATGTGCTGCTGCTCTGGGTGGGGCTGCGGCACGTGGCGTGGCCTCCGGTGTGGATGCGAGTGTCCGCGGGAGCAGGACACATGGCCCCACTCGCTTGACATCTGACAAGAGCTGGCGTAAAGAGCTGGCTGTGATTTGGGGCCCTGCACAGAGCAGGACGGAAGCCACGGAAGGGGCCAGGGGTGGGGCAGCGGGCACCATGGCTTCCCCCTGACCACTGGCTCTGTACCCACCACCAGCCGCCGTCCCCGGGCCCCCCGCTGCACACTAAGGCCTCACCAGGAGCTGTGAGTGTGGGGGCCCCGGACCGGACATGGCACCCTGACCCTGTGCCCAGGCCTGAGGAGGTGTGTGCAGGGGAACAGCCCGGTGTCCCCACTGCCAGGGGCAGAGGCCCCCTGGGGGAGGCTGTTCCACTTTGGATGTGATCAGCAAAGAGCCGCCTTCTTGCTTCCACCCCGAGGACCTGTCCCAGGAGCTGTAGTGCACGGGTCCCTTGTAGGCACTCCCGTCCCCCTGTGTTCCCCCATGGGGGGTTCTGCTCTGGCCAGCCAGAGACAGGAGCAGGGACCCAGGGTGTGGGGGTGCCGGGACCCAACATCTGACGGGACAGAGACCTAGGGCCTCGGGCGACACGGCTCAGGGGTTGGGGTAGCAGGTGGTGCCCGTGGGGCCCCTCCTCCCCTCAGGGCCTCCCCCGCTGAGCACAGGGACGGCACAGACTCCCAAGGTGCACACACACACACGGATGGGCACACACTCACATACACTGTGTGCTCGGGTGCGCACACACAGACGCACACCCTGGCACACCCCTTACGCTCACACACCTCACACTCACAGATTTGCATTCCACCCCACCGACGACCCCACACAGACCCACACGGGCACTGTAGTTCTGGCCGAGCCCCGTGGCCTCTACCGGTTGGTTCTGGGCAGACCACGACCTTCGCCATTGACGGCATGACATCACCGCCTTCAGTGGGTCTTTTGTTGCTTTCAGCAGGTTCTGCGGGTTCTTTGCATGAACGGGATTCGTTGGACAAACCCCAAAGACTCAGGGGTTTTGTGCCACCGTAACCGGCACTGTTTGAATGTTTGTGTCTGTGCCTCCGTTGGGTCAGCTGACAAGCCCGTCCCGTGCCTCCTGAACGGCGGCTCCAGGAGCTGTCCACACCGCCACTCGGAGCCCCTCTGCGAAGCCACGCTGTGGCTGATGGCGTGCACGTGACACGACTTACCAGAGTCGGGAGCCTCTGTGCAGCCATGTTGGTAGCAGGGCAGATGTGCAGCATTTTCGGCGTGTTGTGTTTCATGATTTGAAGAAAGATAGTGATGCAGCCGAAACGCAAGGCTGTGTGCGGAGAAGGTGCTGTAACTGAGCGAGCGGGTCGGAGTTCAAAGTCTCGTCTTGGCCAAATAGCCCTTTGCCCTGGGGCTGCCTCATGCCCTGGAAGGTGTTTAGCGCCCCGTCACCCCCCGCCCCGGCCTCCACCCACTAGGAGCCAATGGCGGGAGATGGCCGACATCCTCAAAATACCTAAATCAATGACGTTATTGGTGAAAATGAAAACTGCGTCTTTTATTTCAGAGACACGAACTCAGTGGACTTGGTGGCCCGCCCGACACGTGGCGGGGAACCCGCTGGGCTGGGCAGGCGCCTGTGCTGGGCCCGTTGATCAGGCCTAACAGCTCGTCCAGGGGTTCTCGGTGGCTTTCCTCGTAACTCGTTGTTTTTCAGTGACCCACGGTGCTTCTGCTTTTATTTTTAAAGACATTTTTGGGCAGCAATTTTAGATCCACAGCAAAATTAAGGAAGCGCAGAGATTTCCTGTAGGCGCCCCCAACGCCGCAGGGCACCCCTGTCGGCCTCCCCCATAACAGCACCTCCAGGGCAGCCCACGTGTTCCAGCCGGAAGCCGGTTGCCGACTGAAGCGGCATCAACTCAGGTGTCCCGACTCCATAAAGGTTTTCTTTGGGAAAAAGAGAGGGCTGCGTGCAGACGTAGGGGGCCCAGACGGAGGGGCACTCACGGGAGGAAGGGGGCCAGGATCGCGAGCTCCGCCACAGACAGCCCCCTGCAGGGCCTCGCCGCCCCTGGTCCCCCTGGCCACCTGGGTTTGCCGAAACCCATGAGTCCCTGTCACTGGCGACGCATCATGGTCACTCAAGCCCATGGCGACACCAGGGCCTCGCGTGGTGCCATGCATTCTGTGGTTTGGACAAAGGTCTGCCAATGCGTGTCCACTCTCCCAGCCTCACATGGGCCCTCTCACTGCCCTGAAGTCCCCCGAGTCCCAGCTGTCCGTCCCCGACCCCGGCCCTCGACCTTTTTGTTGTCTCCACAGTCCCGCCTTTCCCAGCACGTCACACGGGGTGTGTCTGGTCAGGGCGGCTTCTGTCCCTCAGCCACATGCACACCAGGCCCCTGGGGTCTCTCCATGGTCAACCGCGAGTGTCCTTGTGTCCCAATGCAGTCCCGAGGTCTGGACAGGCTCAGGGCGCTACCAGAGCCGTCCCGTCTCTGGCCGCCTTTCCCGGTTGCCGCTGCGTGGGGACCGCTCCAGGCTCTATGTTTCGGGGGGTGTTTATGGCCACCTTCTGTCCGGTCAAAGGGGCTCTCTCTCCTGTCAGTGTTTTGAGTTGTTTCTTAAATTGTGGCAGCAGCTCCCACGTGGGCTGTGTCCTCCACTTGCTGGGAGGACGGCCCCGTCCCCTGGTCCCCAAATGAGTCAGTGACGGACGTCCAGCTGTTCACTTGGTGTCCAGACCACCCTTCTCTCACACTAGAGGTCAGAGGTCCGGGGTCAGAGGTTGGCCATCTCACCCCTGGTGTCTCGTCTGGGTCTCTGCGTCCTTGCCCCGATGGCTGTCCCCCACCTGGAGGCCTCCCCACCGGGTCCCATCAGCTGCAGGGACCTGGCACGTGGCTGTCGACCCCTCAGTTCTCAGGGAGATTTGCTGGACCCCAGTCCCCAGGTCTGAGTGGGGAAGTCCATTAGGAGCCTCTCCTCTCCTGTGAAGGTCCTGACTCTGGTCCCTGAGCCCACCATGGGGGGTCCAGCTGGGCCTGGGTCAGCGCCAGGGGCTCTTCCACTTCCCTGAGGGGCCAGGGGCACGTCAGGGTGGGGTGGGGGAGGGAAGGCTGGCAGGATTGCACCGAGGCACAGAGGGTGGGAGGCCTGGGGGGGCGGGGCTGTGAGGTGGGGTGTGGGTAGGGCAGACCCTCCGAGGCAGCCAAGGGCGCTGGTGGCTGTGGGTGACTCAGAGCTGGGTACCTGGGCCCAGGTGGCAGCAGCCTTTCCAGACCGGCTGACCCTCCTGGAATTGACCTTGGACCTAGTCCAGGGCACCCTCCTCATCCAGTGCGGGGGTGCCCCCGACCTCCTCTGGGCCTGACGTCCTGGCAGGTTTCTTCCTTGGCCAGCACTGGGATTCTGGGATCCCAGCCTATGGGTGGCAACCACAGGACAGGCCTGGGGAAGGGACCGAGGAGCTCTGGCCCGAGAGAATCCGGGAAGCCCAGGCACAGGGTGGAGTCCATGCTGAGCCCCAGCATTGGTGGGTATGGGCCTCAGGCTTTGCATGGCCCAGCCCGCCACCCAGCTCTCTGTGGCCTGTCCCCGCCACTAGCTGGGACGTGCCTGTGCTCCTGCCAGCCCGGCAGACGCTGTGGACGGCGCAGGAGCTGCAGCAGGTAATCAGGGGGCCCTGGGTGCCTGGCCGCGGACCTGCGTGGGCCATCCTGTCTGGGCATCCTGATAGACACAGGCTCCAGAGTTCTGGAGTGGGTGGGAAGGGCCCCCACCAGCTTCTAGCCACAGCAACGGAGCTGGGAGGCTGGGGCTGCCGATGTGCTTGGTGAGGCCGGGGACCCCACTGGCCCCCCCGAGGGAGGGCCTTGTCCACAGCAGCCTCTCCCCCGGCAGGCGGTTGCACAGCCTGTCTGGCCGTGTGCATCTGGCAGGAGCCCTGTGGCAGCTGCGTCGTCCACGGCCGTGTCTCGTTGTAGCCTTGCCTCGTGGGCCCCAGGGTGGGGGGCAGTGGGGGGGCACTGCCTGGGGCTCAGCCTACCCTGCGCGGTGCTCCCTGAGGTCGCTGACTGGCATGGGGGCCCTGGCACAGGGAGGACACCAAAGTCAGTGCTGCCCCAGCCACGAGCCCCTGAGCTCGAGGAGGGACAAGGCCCATCTGCGGCGCCCACCTCAGCCCAGGCAGCCTAAGCGAGAACGGGTGGGGAGCTGGGGGCGCCTGCTGGGTCTCAGGCTGCTCCCCGCTCCCACCCGGCGGCCTGGCGGCCACCTGGACACCAGGCCACAGGCTTCTGGGCTGTCGTTTCCATCTGTGTGGAGGGACAGGCCAGGGCCCCCTGAGGACCCGAGCCGCCTGGCGCCGCCCACCTCTCTGCAGCCTGCAGGTGGGCCTGGGGCAGCCTGCTGGCTGTCAGCTGGAGAAACTGGATGTTGTTGCCCAAGCCAGAAATGCCTTGGGCTTTAAATGGTTCTGTCCCGCAGCCTCGAGGGTGCGTGTAGGGAACATGACCGGGGGCTGCGCTGGACGGGCTGACCAAGTTTCCCGTGTCTGAGGCAGGCCGCTCCTGGCCCCGGGGGGCCCCGTAGCTTCTGTGAGCCTTTGTGTCTGGTGTCTGGTGTCCACAGGTGGGCGGGAGCATGTTCCCTGTCTGTCCTCTGACAGCAGGTGGCCGCAGGACTTGTGGGCCCCGCGCGTGTGTGTCTGGAAGTGTTCTCGGCCCTGCCTGGCATGTGGCACATGCCTGACCGCGGGCCCGGGCTGCTCAGTGGCTGTGGCCGCTCAGAACCATCTCTGGTTTCCTTCCTCCAGCGAGTTCCGGTCTCCCCACAGACGGGACCTGTGGCTCCAGCCCTGGCGGTGGTGAGGCGCTGTCCCCGCGGCCACTCTGGCAGCTCTTGGGTTGTGCTGATCGGCACCGAGCTTCTAGGTGCTCTGGTCGCTGGTTCCGGTCTGTCTGTCTGTCTTTCCCGGTTGTCACCGATGGTCCTGTGCCTCCGGCTCTTACGAGGCTTCCACAGCCCCAGCCTCTCACCACTGTCTGACGGCCGGGCCGACACAGGCCCCTCCTCGTTTCTGGCCACGAAGGCACCATCCGAGGGCCCTTGTTGTTGGTGGACCAGAGGCTTGTTCCGAGTGCCCTTCCTCGGGGGGGTGGGTGTGCTCCAAGCGCCTGCCTGGTGGGGCATTGTTGCCCCTGCTCAGAGCTCACTCTCCAGAGCTGGCCTGGGTTCAAGCCAGCAGATGGCGCCACGGTGCCCACTGTCCGAACTCAGGCATCCGCAGCGCCTTAGGGCCCAGAAGCAGAGTGGGGGCGGAGGGGCAGTGTGCAGCACAGGCTCCGCGTGTGTCCAGGCATCCCCCTCGGGTTTGGGGTGCCAGGGGCGTGGCTGCCGCTCTGGGAATGAGGGAACAGACGGCCTGGGAAGTCCTGACAGCTGACGAGGGGACGGCTGAGTGAGAGCAACAAGCAGGTGGGTGCCCCGAGGCTGCCAGAACCCCAACAGGACTGGAACCCCAACAGAACCAGGGGACTGGAGGCTGCCTGGAGGACGCACCCGGGCATCAGGGTGGACACGCGATGTGCCTGCTGGTCCCTGAGCTCACAGCTCTCACCGGCAGCTCTGCTTGGGGCCCCGCAGGGACTCGGCCAGAGGGCATCTCCCCAAATGGACGACTGCCTCCGGCAGAGTGGAGCCCGGCCCCGCTGACCAGGCCTCTGCACCTTGCTGTGCCCCTGTGGCCAAGGAGGAGAGCTCGGCTCTAAAGTCTGTCATGATGGACGACGCTGCCCCCTGCTGGAGTCAGAAGGTGGGGCGTGTGTGGGACTCAAGAGGTAGAGTCTCAACCAAAGGCCTTTTCCAGTCTCGGCTTTCCTTTGCCGGCTCCTGCTCCTGGTGCTGCTCCGCCCCACTCACCGTCCCCCTTCACGAGGCCCCAGCCCTGGGCCCTGGGCCTGCCCTGAGGCAGATGGGGCATCACCCGTGTCTGGCCCTTGGTCTCGGTGGGACTGTCCATCTGTCCGGAACCACTAGTGTGCACAGACACCACTGCCTGACGGGGGGGGGACATGGCCAAGCAGGACCTCGGCACAGGAGACGCCGAAGCAGCCGGGTGCTGCCTGGTGGTCGCCGTCCTGCCTCGGGACTGACTCCCTTCAGTGCTGCTGAGCGGGGACCAGGCTGGTGGGAGGGTTCGGGTGACGCCTGACTCTGTGTGCCTGCAGCTCAAGGCGGAGGCCTGGTGGGGCTTCACTGCCCTGGAGGCCTGGGTCACCCGTGAGCGGGAGCACCGGCTGCAGTCACGGGCCCCCCCAGGTCCTGCCCGGGTGAGCGCCGCCCTCACCCCACCGGTCTCAGCACCATGGGCTCCACGCTCTTCAGCCCCCGTGTACTTGGCCTCAGGACAGGCCACTGCACCTCAGCCTGTGGGCTTGACCCCCAGCCTCCTGAGAGCCACACGAGTCCCTTACTGGTGTCCCCCACCCTCTGGGCCTCCCAGCTCCAGGACGCCACTGCCAGTGGAGACTGGGTCTCGGGACCCCCAGGGCAGCCCGGGGCTGAAGCAGCTACAGGCCCATGCGCTCGGGGTCCTGCCGAGAGCCCCCCGGTCTCGGGAGCCTCTGGTCAGCATCTGCCAGTGGCAGGACACAGGCTGGGCCCCAGCTGGTCCCCATGCCCTGGGTCCACCAGGAAGGCAAGTTCAAGGAGGTGAGTGTGTGAGCTCCCCACCTTCCAGGTCGGGGGGGCGGGGGGAGGTGGGCCCAGGATACTCCTTCCTATGCTCAGGCTGTAGCTCCTGTCTGCTTGCGAGGTCCACAGGGGGACCGAGAGGGGCTTGGCTCCCCGGGTCCAACTGAAAGTATCCTCGTTGCCTCTCCACTGCAGGGGCTGCTGGGGGCCTTGGGGACCAGCCACCTGGGACCCAGCCCCCGGCCACACCTGAAGTCGGGGTCCTGGGAGCCCCCCATGCTGGGCCTGGGTCTACCCCACAGCACCCACGGCCTTCCTCCCGAGGTGCCACTGGGCCCTCCCTTCGTGTCAGCAGCACAGGACACCCCGGCTCCGGCTGGAAAGCTGTGTGCCAAAGCCACCTCCCCAGGACGCTCTGGCTGAGCCTCCTGTGTTAAGACCTGGCAACACTCTCAGGGACGCAGAGGAGCAGGGCCATGGCCACAGCCCCCCAAGAGCCCTGGGCACTGTGTCTACGCCTCCCGGCTCTGTCAGGAGGCCCTGCCTGGGGGCCGGGGGCCGGGGGCCACACTTTGCGTGGCGGCATCTCCTTCTGAATGTTTGCATGGACCAGGTGAGGCCATCAGTGGCGACTGTGAAGGACTGTCTCCTTGGGAGTCCTGTGGGCCCCCGGCCGTCACTGAGCTCAGACAGAGCCCACGTACGTCCTGTGCCGGCAGACCCAGGCCAGCCCCTTGGCACCACACTCCCGTTTTCGTGGGAGTTCAGTGGGGGCCGGAGTGCTGGCCTGCTGGGGCACAGACCGCCAGTCATGACAGTGGGAGCCGAGCATTTGGTGCCCGAGAGAGGGGTCACTGCCCCCTTGCTGGGGAAGGAGAGTCACAGGAGGCAGCAGTGGAAATTGGGGCCGAGCAGCTGGGGGTCTGTGGGTAAGTACTGGGGCCTTGCTGTCCCAGGTGCCTGTGGAGGCCACTTTGTGAGCAAGGCTCCCCCCCCCCCAGCTGAGCCCTGAAGAGCCTGTGGGGACGGTGGTGCCCGTAACTGGGACTCGAGCGCAGGGGAGCCCGGGGCTTCTCCGTGTGGTGACACGTGACCATCATGGGGGTGGGGTGCAGCGAGCGGTGGATCCACGGGGGTGGGGACTCCCATGGAGGGAGGAGTCCAGCATCCAGGCTCAATCCAGCTGGCTACACCCACGGCCCCCAGGGGCCCAGCCCAAGCAGAGCTCTCAGGGCCGGCTGGGCACCGAGGCCACGCGTGGGCCCTGCTCCCTGAGAGGACTGGCGTTGGAGACTCTCTCGATGGCCGGGGAGGAGCCGCTGAAGGGAGGCTCCAGGGCTTAGAGGGGCGGGCCCTGTTCGGGTCGCCAGCCACTGTCCAGCCCGGGGGGGGGGGGGGGGGGGCGCGNGGGTGGGGGGGGGGGGGGGGTCGCCTGGCAGCTGGTGAGTGGTGCTGTGACGCGGAGACGGCCGCGCGGGGACAGTGTGGGGCCGGGCTCCTGCTCACACAGGGCCCGAGGCCGTTCTCCGAGGGCTGAATGGGTGGCTCTGCCTTCGAAGAATGCAGGACGCAGGAGGCCGGCTAGTGTGTCGCGTCTTCTGTTACACTCGGGCCTTTCAGAGAGCGTCTGGGGCTGCTGAGTGCGCCCGCCCTGCCCTGCGAGGCAGGCATCAGGACACAAAGGGGGCTCTTGTCCCGCACAGGCCCCTTCTGCGCAGAGAGGCCATTGTCCCGAGCGGGCCGCCCGGCAGGCGGTGCATGCTCCAGTGCCCGCGCCCAGCCGCACGCAGGCCTGCGCACTCGGCTCCATGGCCCCGCCGGCTTAATGCAGCGCGGTATTTCACGTCCAGGCAGCGGCTGGCGGGATGAATGCCTGCTTTTGTCTACCCGGCTATTTTATTTACATTTTTTAAACAGCTTATCAAGGTAAAAAGATAGCTTTGCTTTAAAAAAGGGGGAGGGGTACCTTGGCTGCGGGCCCAGCCGAGCCACAGAGGTGGGAGGCGGGCCGTGCTGGGGGCCGAGGCCATGGAGGCGGGGGCCCAGGGGCTGTGGACCCTCTTCCCACAGCAGCTGCCCCAGCCCCTCTGGGTTTCCATACTTGTTTTCCCCAGAGCAGCTGCTCTGAGGCCCGGCCCGGCCCAACCACTGGGCAGCCTGCTGTTGCCCCTCCTGGTGGCCAGCTCCCATCCTCCCATGCAGAGGTCAGGAAGGCCTGCAAGGTGCCAGCTCCGGGCCTGGATCTGGGGCCAGTCACAGGTACCTGGGCTGGGAGGTGACCTTCCTGCACCTGCTGGGGCTCCCAGGTGACTGACTATACAGGGGCAGCCAGGCCTGTGGTCCCCTCAGCAGAAGCTCAGACTGAGAAGTGACCAGAGACTAACTCTAAGCCAGACTTGATGGCAGAATCATATGGACCCTGCCCCACCCCCACCTCAGCCCCAAGATGGAGGCCAGGCCAGGGGGGCTTCCTGGAGGAGATGGTTCTGCTGCCAGCTATTTCCCCAGGTCACTGCAGCTGCCCCATATGGAGCCAGGGCACCCTTCTGGGACTGTGCCCTTCCTCAGCCCAACTTCCAGGCCACCGAGGCTAAGGTGCCTAGTGAGGGTGCCCCCCAAACCGTCCCAGGGGGTGTCCACAGCCTGCAGCCTTGGGCACGCTAGCCACACCCCTGCAGCATCCACACAGGTTGCCTGGCCAGGAAAGGGCACCCTGGGCACACGGAGAGCTTTGGCCAGGCCTGGACAGAACGCTGACTGCCGCAGGAGGGGGGGCGGGAAAAGACCAGGGCGAAGAGAAGGGGAACGCCCTCTGGCAGTGTCCTGTGTGGCCAGGTGGAGTGTGCGTCCCCCTCACAGGTGAGGTCTGAGCTCGCAGTTCAGTCTGTCCCTCCACACAGGCCCCGCCCTCCCCACTGGGCCCTGGACACAGCACCCACTCTGCAGAGGCCCTGGCTGCAGGGCAGCGGGCGGGCAGGTCCGGCTGGAGCAGCAGTCCCTGACCCCACCAGCTCCCAGCGGAGCAGGGAGCCCTGGCAGGCACAGTGGGGAGCCTGGGGCTGGAGAAAGGCCACCCCGGGCTACCCCACCAGAGAGCTGGGCCCCGAAAGGTGATGAAGTCTGGCCCTCCGAGGCACTGGGCCCGCCTGACGTGAAGGCTGACAACCCCTCCCCCGCCCTCTGGCCCCCTCCCCTCTCGCCTCTCCTGGGTCACTGGCCCAGGGCCTGGGTGGAAAGGCCATCCTTCCCCGGCCCCCTCTCCTCCAGGCCCAGGCCAGCCCTGTGCACCCTCCCCTGGCCTTATGCCCACTTCCCCAGCCCTGGGCCCCCTGGGGGCTGGTGCAGGCCCAGCTCCTGGACCCCCGCCAGGCTGTGGCAGCGCCGGGTCAGGGCTGCACAGGGAAAGGCCCCTGGCCCTGCGCCCCGCCCCACGAGGTCCGGCTGATGGCCTGAGTGAGCCTTTCCCAGGCCGCTATTTTGGTCTGCTCTGTGAGCTGTGTGGGGCGGGCGGCTGCCCTGCCGGGTGTTTTGCTCATAATGGGAGCGCGATGTATGGAAGTTATTAATAGCACAGCCAGCGCTACGTGCGGGCGCTCAGGGCCCGCCTGCCCTCTGCCGAGCGGCCTGCAGGTCAGGGTCTGGCTCCAGCCTCGCCCACGCCCCGTCTGGGGGGCAGCTGCCCCTGAGGAAGCTGCTGGGCTTGGAGCATCTTTCTCTGTGGGCACATGGTGTGGGCAGCTGCCCCCCTCCTGTCCCCCACCCCCTCGTCAGCAAGCCCTGGCCGGGGCCACCGGGGTTTAGTGCCCCCCATCCAGGCCATGTCCCTGTCTGGGGGGCAGGGGCGGCGTTCCTACCCACCCCTCCCCTGTGAGTCTGGCTCAGTACAGGGGCTTCTCCGCCAGGACTCCCCGGCACCCCAGGCCCGGTCCTGTGCCCACGCCCTCCCTTTGTCTGTGCGGCAGCCCCCCCATGGCCGCCTGCGCCCCAGGCCCTGAGTAACTGCCCCTTTGTGTCTGCCAGGCTGTCATGCTGGGCACGAAGCTGCGGCTGCAGCCAGAACTGGACGTTGAAAAGGTGAGCGTCTTTCTCATGTAAATGTCAGGTTCTCGCTTGGCTAAGGCCCAGGCCTGTCAGGCTCTCAGCACTGAGACTTGGTAGCTGCTCCCCGCAGGGCGGGTGGGGGTGCCAGAGGGCAGGGATCCCATGTTACCACAGAACCGCAGGGGGGGGTGCTGAGAGGAGGGAGGGGCAGTGCAAGCCTCTGAGTGGTCAGCGGGCCCTCAGGCCACATGTTCACAGAGGGTCCAGTCTCCAGGAGCCCGCCCAGCCGGTCAGCCTCTGCCTTACAATGGCCAGAATGGTGTCCACAGGGGCTCCCAGGGAAAGGGCTCCCCATGAGGACTGGCCTGGTGGAGAGGGGCCCCTGTTCAGTCTGGGCTCCGGACAGCTTGACCTATGAGGCTGTGTGGGGGGCAGGGAGGAAGGGAGGGAGGGGGCTTTGTTGGGGCCTGGTTCTTGCAGGGGAGTGGCTGGCCCTTCCCAGGCCCAGGCCCACATCCAGGGCCTCCCTCAGGGCCTGCTGGGGTGCCCGGGCAGCTTGGGGGTTTTGTGGGCCTGCGCCAGACCCACGTGCTGGCCTGCCGTCTGGCCCCCACGAGGTGTTTTCTGGGCCACCAGGCCCAGTGCTGCTGGCTGGTCTGCACACTGCCCTCTGCGCAGAGTTCCCCCGCCCTTCACCACGGAGGCAGGCTGGCCCCAGAGCCTCAGGGACGGGCCGGGGGCGGCAGCCTATGTGTGTGCGGGTGCCCACGTGCGCGGGCACTGGGGGCGTGCATGGTGTGCACCGGTCGCAGGCACCAGCAGGGTGAGTGCACCGCCCTCTGGGAGCCGCGTGTGCAGGCTCCTCGGAGGGGCCGGCTGGCATGGGGGCTGCGTGGCCTGCGGGTGCGTGCTCCCCCTCCCCACAGATGAGCGCGCCGCTGCCCCTCCAGGACAAGGCGAACCTCGTGGAGCGCTACGTGGACGGCTTCCCGAACCTCCAGAGGGGGCTGCTGGCTCTCACAGACTCCCGGTGCCAGCCATGCTTTGACAGCAGAGTCGTTGCCAGGTGAGCCCCGGCGGTGCCCTGTCAGGCAGGGGCCCGCATCGGTGGGACCGGAGCCGCGGGGCAGGCACCCGCAGGAGAGCGTTCAAGGCCGCGCAGCCCCTTCATGTGTCCCTGACTCCGCCCCGTCTCCCCTCCAGGACGTCTCTCCGAGCGCCTGCCACGAGCGTCCATTCCGGCAGTTGCAGAGAGAAGCGATGTACGTGTGCGTGCGCGCCCGCGCCAGGCCAGGGTCGCTGGGGGCTGCAAATGCCGCAGGGGAGTGACCCGGCCCCTGAGACTGCGCACCCTGGAGGGGGCGGTGCAGCCGCGTGACTCATCCACGCAGAGGTTGTGCAGGGGCTTGTGCCCGGCAGCCTGTGGAGTCCCGCTACCTTCTCTGTGAGAACCACCGGACTCAAAACCTGTGTGCGAGCCCTCGGCGTGGGCTCGGGGGGCGGGGCTTCGTCCCGCTGGCCGAAAGGTCGCCAGTTCAGTTCCTGGTCAGGGAACGGGCCTGGGTCACAGGTTTGGCCCCTGGACGGGCGCCTGTGGGGCGACCAACAGACGTTCCTCTCTGACGTCGATGTTTCTCTCCCTCTCTTTCCCTCCTTCCGCTCTCTCCAAAATTAAATATATAAATATTAAAAAAAAAACGTGTGTGTGATAGAAATGACACCTGAAGGCATTCATCTAAAAAGAAAGCGGGGCTGGGCAGGAACCGCGTCTCTCTCCTGCAGACGACACCTGCAGGGGACCCCCTGGAGGCTGGAGAAGCTGAGCCTGCGAATACAGGCCCAGCAGGTCCTGCACTTGCTGCAGCGCTCGGGCCTGGACCCCGGTGAATGCACCTCGCACCCGCGCCGGCGCCCGGTGTGCTGGGCGCAGGGCCAGCGCCGCCCAGGACCCACGACCCGCAGTCTCCTTCAAGCCTCCTGTTTGCTCCTGCTCAGCAGCAGCTCGGGGCCTGGTCAAAAGGCAGGCGATGGGGCTGTCAGCCCCTCTGTCCACCTGGGGCAGCTGCTGGGAGGCCAGGCATCTGGGTGAGGGCCGCCGAGGCTGCCCCTGCACTGTGCCCTCCCACCCCCAGTGCTCCCCTCCCCTGCTCCCCGTCCTCCGCAGTCACGGGCCCCCACGCCCTTCGCTCACCTCCGAGGTAACGTCTTACGGATGGATGGCGTTGTGTGGACCCAGCGTGTTGATTAGATCGTGGGAATCCTCTCGATTCCTCGTCGCGACTGTTTATCGGGAGTGGACATTGAATGGCATCACATCCTCTTTCTGCCTCTGTGGGGAGGACGTGCTCTGTCCTGTTAGGTCTGTGACTGGGGCCTCCAGTCTCGCAGCCCGGTCGCAGCCCGGCCAGGCCGTCTGCCTGTGCCTCCTCGATGGTGGGCTTCGCATCTGTGCTCCCAACAGACTCCCCGCGTCCAGGCCTGTGCCTGAGTGGAGCCGGCCTCGGAGCGTGAACCGGGTAGAGGCGGGCCCTCTGAGCTGGAATTGCTTCTTCCTCGGGAGTCCAGCAGAGTCGCCTGCCTGTGAGCCCGGCTCCTCCTTGTTGGGACACTGAGGCTATGGCTTTGCCTCAATGGGGGTGCGGGGTGGGGGGGTTGTTATTTGGGGGGATTCGTCTGTGTGGTTTTAGCAAGGTCCCCTTGTTATTTTTCAAACGTCTGCAGACAGCGGATTCTGGAGGTAAGCGATCAGGACTTCTCTTTTTTTATTTTCATTTCTCTTGACCAGTTTCTCTCTAAGTGTTAGCTTTCTCGAAGAACTAGCTTTTGGCCTTTTCCTCCAACTTTTTTTGAGATAGAATTGGCATGTAGCATTGTACTGGTTTCAGGTATATAAAGGGGGCCCCCCCAAATGGGGTTGTCTTCTGGAGGGTGGGCCTCTTGTGGGAGAAGTTTCCTTCGCGGGGCCGGCGTTCCGGGAGCCCGTCTGGGTCAGGGCACCAGCTGGTGTTGCTATGAGAGGATGCATTTGGCTTCGGCAAATTTTTCTGAAGATTCTTTCACCACGTTGGCCCATTTCACAACGGGTGATTTAGGAGTGTACCCTGCCCACACCACGTGGAGTGCTCAGCAGATTTCGATAAAAAATCAGCATGGCCTCGTGCCCCACCCTCCCTGTTCACCCAATCTCACCCTGAGCAATATTTTTGTTTCCCGGGGTGAAACAAGTCCTCAAAGGGAAACGTCTCATGAATGTGGAACGTTTTTGAAACAAAAAATGGCAGAAGCACTAAAAGGCATCAAAACGGGTGAGTTCAAAAACTGTTCTGAGCAGCGGAAAAAAGTCTCTGTAGGGGTTTGCATCCCGTGAGAGTACGTTGGAGGTGGCTGAATTGAAACACGTGAGAGCAAATACACAACTTTTTTTAAAAAGATTTTATTTATTTATCTATAGGGGGGAAGGGAAGGAGAGAAGGAGAAAAATATCAATGTATGGTTGCCTCTTGTGAGTCCCCTGCTGAAGCCTGGCCTGGTGTGGTCACAGACCCACTCAAGGCATGGGGGTGGGCGCCCCCCAGACAGTGTGCACACATGTGCAGCCTGGGCGTGGGTGTGTGGCTTGTGTACACACCTGTGGAACACAGGTGTGTAGTCCCAAAGCCCCAGCAGGTTGGCGAGGAAGGTGCAGAGAAAGAGCCCCCCTGCCCAACAGAAATGCCATCTCAGCAGCCTTTCAGCCAAGCAGAAGGTGGGGCTGTCCCGACCTCAGGGGTCACTGTGGGTGCAGGCATAAAGTGTCCTTGGAGAAAAGTAGGGCCTGGGGGACCCAGGTACAGCACACACAGGGACCAGCATGTGGCGAGGGCCACCTCCCTCCCTGGTGGACAGCACACCATTTATTGTCCTGAGTGGTGGTCAGGCCAGCTGTGTCCAGCGGGGGGCAGTGCTGAGCTGCCCCTGGAGTAATGGGGTGGGGAGAGAGTGGTGAGTCACCAGGGAGGAACTCGGACCCCAGGGCCAGGCCCGGAAAGCCGGTCCCCCCTGGGTGCCGAGGCTGAGGCTGCCGGAAGGGCAGCGGACATCCTGAGGAATGCGGAGGGGTTTCCACATATTGTCGTCCACGTGGGAACCTGCGGCCTGCGGGAAGCAGGGGACCTGAGGTCTGGGAGGCGGCCCGCCCACAGGCCAGCAAGCAGGGCCTCCTCGGGAGCTGCAGGGCCTCAAGGCTGGAGGTGGGGCGGGGGCTCTGACTCCACCCCTTTTCATATCCTGGGCGCTAGGACTCAGCCAAGACTGAGCCCCCAGGCTGGGACCTGCCGGGGCGCGTTCCCTGGGCCGAGCTCCCACACTGGACGTGGGTGTGGGGCAGCCAACAGACAGGAGGGCCCAAGAGGCCCCCACAGTCACTGCTGCCCAAGGGCTGCCCCTCTGCCCTTTCTCTGGGCTGTGGGTTCAGGGGTGTCCCATGAGCTCACCCTCCCTGAGCACGTTGGCAACTGAAGGCAAGGTGAGGGGGTCGGGCCGGGATGCCGGAGGGCAAGGAGCCACGCCACAGGGAGAGGGTGGAGGAGGTGCAGGGCCAGCCGGGTTCCTTTAGCCCAAGAGGAGGGGGTGTTGGTGGGCCCTGGCAAACAGGGCAGCAGCGTGGGGTGGGGCTTGGACGTGGGGAGAGGAACCGCCGCAGAGGGTGGGGCAGGAACAATCCACCCGCTTTGAGTGCAGGGGCAGCCGTGGCTCAGAACTGGGGCCCTGCAGCCTGAGCATCTCGGTCATGGGAGCTGCTGCCAGCCTTCAGGAAGCACCTCTACCTGAAGGCTGAGCTCGGGCTCCAGGGCGGGGCCGGGGCCTGGGGGCCTGTGGGGCCACATGCCCTCTGCCCCAGGCAGAGTCCCGAGACCCAGCCCACACCCTGTCCTGTCCACAGAGCCTGGTGGGGCCCAGAGAGTGCCTGCAGGAGCAGCTGCTGCAGCTGCCGGCCTCGCACAGTGACGAGGCCACAATCGCCTGCTGTGCCCGGGACCTTGCACTGCCCGAGGAGCGCCTGCTGGCCACGGTGGCCACAGAGCTCAGCCGGCTCAGGCTCTAAGACAGGTGAGCAGTGAGGGGCCGCCCAACTCTGGTGGGAGCCCACTGGGTTGTCAGGCCCTCACAGGCTTGGGGGCCAACCAGAGGACACGCCCTTGGGCCCCTGTCCCTTGTGGCTTGAAAATCAGTAACAGAGAGAACCAAGAATGGGGTGCCCATTCCCAGAATGCTGGTGTTCAGAGCAGCTGCAATGGGGGTTCCTCCAGGGGAACCGAGCCCCCCCAGCCACACTCCCCAGGGGCTTGCAGACCAGAGGGCAGAGGCGTGGGAGGAAGACCATAGGACAGTCCCGGTCCAGCCAGGCCAAGATGTGCTGGGGTGGGTTGGGGACACCAGGGACCCCAGGTGCCACAGCTGTGATCCTCCCAGGACTCCCAAGGTACCTTCGGAGGACACAAAGGACCGCTACTACAAGCTGCCCATCACCAGGGAGGACATCCACTTCCTGGCCTCGTGGGCGGACCTATCCAGGCAGAGGAGGAGCTCCTGCAGATGGGCCCCCAGGCTGAGGGGCAGGCGAGCAGGCAGGTCTATGGGCTTGGCCCCTTCTGTGCAGAGTGAGGGGCTGCCCGGCTCATGTGGGAGCTCACAGACGGCTGGGTCCTCCCCACAGAGGCACCTCCCCTGCCTTGGCCCCAGGGAGCCAGGCAGGCAAGCCCTGCCCTTCCAGTCCCCAGCTGCACCCGCTCAGGACCACTTCTGTCTGCAGTCTAGCCAGGTGGTCGGCCTGGGCAGGAAGTGGAAGCCCTCCTTTCTCAGACCCATCCATCACCAAGCTGGGTGAGTGCAGCCCCTGATCTGTCAGGCCTGCCTGCCCCCAGAGGGGGCGCCGGGAGGCCAGGGCACCTCCCTTGGGCCTGTCACCCAGTGGCCCCTGCACACAGGTTATGGGATGGCGGGGGACCTGAAGAGCCTGGGGGCCTCCTGCCATGCCCTGGCCCCCCCACAGAAGCTACTGTGGGCGACATGGACCTGCTGCAGGTGCACAGGCAGGTGAGCATGGCAGGGCGGTGACAGGGCCCACAAGGCTGGCAGGTGTGTTCTCTCACTGCCTCCAGGCCTGGCCCTGCCCCCTGATCACCCATGACCAGGAGCCCAGACTGCAGGGTGCTCAGGAGGCTGTCACCGCATGTGCCTCAATTTCCTCAGAACCAGCTCGATTCTGGGCTCTGCTCAGGAGCTCTTGGCATGAACCTTGGGGGTTAAGACATCAGGGAGCCACAGAGCTGACCGGTGAGCAGTGACCATGGCCGAGACCCCAGCACAGCCAGCCTCGGCCATCCTTACCCCTCTGTCCCTGCGAGAACCGCCATGGAGTACAGGGCCTTCCCCAGACTCCCAAGTGTGTGTCCAGTGGCCAGTGGCCATCCTCCTCCCAGGGCAGGCCTCATCCTGAGGGGATTGCCTTGGCAGAGTCGGGTGACCAACATGCCTGCCCTGGGCATGGATGGGCAGCCTCCTGGTGCAGCAGGTGCTGAGCAAGTCCCTGGACAAAACACAGCAGCTCTCCAACTGGGATCGGGAGCCACTGGACAAGGGGCAGCTGCTGTATGCAGGTGTATGCCCCTTGCCTGCCCCCCATGCCTCCCACTGCCCTGGCCCCCCGAGAGCAGGAGGCTAAGGCTAACCACTGTCCACCCAGCTGCTGACACCTACCACCTGCTGGAGGCGCACCAGGCACTGTGCAGAGACCCCACCTGCTTCCACCTGACCAGGAGCCTGCGCCCAGGACACAGCCAGAGACCAGGGGCTCAGGAGCCACCCCACATGCAGGAGGCCTCTGCCCCACCCCAGCAGGCAGCTGGAGCCCTCCAGGGTCCCTCTGTAAGGTTCTCAGGGAGGAGGGCCGCAGTCCACACCATGGGGACACTGTGAGGGTGGAGGCCTAGGGGTGGGGCGTGGGGCACGGGCTCCTTCACAGGGAAAGAAAATGCAGAGTGTGTCCTGCGCCCAAGGTCCAGGGCAGTATCTGGCTGTCTTGGTGTCCCTGGAATCCTAAACCCCACTTATGCACATGGGATCCCCAGAAAGCGAGCAGTCTCCTTTTGGGGTCCAGTGTGCCTGGTTCTGTATCATCTTACCCATTTTTTGCAATGAATACATATTGCTCATGATTCTCTTTATAAAGTTTTGAAAATAAGAGTGACCACACAACCCTGGAGCCCACTCTCCCCACCAGGTTGGGGGTCGGGGCGGGGGCCCAAGGGGCGCAGGCTGCTGAGTAGGCCATGCTGCAGGTGCCTGGGGCCCCTAGGTCCCGACCAGGACCTTGCTCGTGGTGTGTGACAGCATGCTGCAGGGGCTGGCATGCGGGCTGCACTGACTGGGGGCCAGCGAGGACCACCACCAAGTGGCCGAGGTGAGTGGGGGGTGCCCCACACTGCCCACTGGGTCCCACACCCCAGTCACAGGGCTCTGCTGGGAGCAGGGCAGGAGGGCTGGGTGTGTACTGGGGCAGTGGCCACTTCATGCACAGCCCCTAGAACCCCAGACTCAGCCAGGGCCTGCCAGCTGGAGCCCACCTGGCTCCTTTGACACAGGCAGACCCTGGGAGGTCCTGTCCCCTGGGTGTCCTTTGGCACCTCGAGACGCTGCCCTTATGTCCTCTGAGAAGCCAGGGTGGATGCCTGGTGTGAGACCAGGGTGCTCTCCACTCAGGCTCCTTGCACACCCACATGGGCCCCACCGAAAGGCACCAGCCCCAGGGTGGTGAAGAAGCACCCTGCCCTGTGGGGAGCTCCGGTGACCCTGCCACGTGGGCCACAGCAATTGAAGTCTGTGTCTGGTCCTCCAGAGACTTGTCTGGCCCCTGTGGAGGTCGCTGTCATCAACTACAAGGGGACCTATGTGTCCAGTATTTTTCATGCCTGTGACCTACCAAACAGCCCTGAGACTCCCACTGGGTAGGGGAGACACAGGGAGCCAGGCTGCCCCCATCACAGGGCCCAAGGCAGGAGGAAGGCCACACTGTCCTCAGTCACCAGGCCGGTGGGTGCACGTGGCCAGAGCTGCCTGCCCAGGACCAAAAAGCTGCCTCTGAAAGCAGGGGCGGGATGTGCATGGTCAAGGCCTCTCCCGCAGGTTTACCGAGGTGTAACTCACACACCACGGGACTCCCCGACGCAGCAGCGGCTTCACTGCGCTCGCAGGCTGTGTGGCTGCCTTTGCTCCATGTCCAGAACGGTCAACCCTTGAGTGTCACTCCCACCCCTGGCTGACTGCTTCCCGTCTGCGCATGCGCCCCTTCTGGGCATTTCGTCCCGTTGCTTCCTACAACATGCGGCCTTTGAGGGCTGGCTTCTCTCGGCACCGTCCAGGTTCATCCGTGTGGTGGCACCTGTTGGCGCTGTGCTCCTTCCTATGACCACGCAGGGTGCCATTGTGTGGACAGCCCATGGCTGTGGACACGGCCTTCCCACCTCCCGAGAGTGGGCACCTTGATTTAGGCGGGACCCCCTGGACAGAGCCAGCAGAGCCCCCGTGGGCCAGGCTCCATGGAGCTCTTCCCACCGTGTGGGAAATGCCGGGGCAGCATTAGGAATGGTACAGACTTCGGCCCCTGGGCACAGTGCCGCTGGCTGGGACAGGCGCCCGCAAATGGGGAAGTGAATTTCAACCCAAGTGTCTGGGGTGGGGACAGGAGGAGTTTTGAGGATTGAGACAGAAAAAATCCTCGAAGACCTTGGACCGAAACGCAGATGCTCGGGCTCCGCAGGTGAGGGCTCGGAGGCCGGATCACAGCAAAGGAAGCGGCATGCACCTGAGACACCTGCAGAGCGGAGGACAGACTGCGGGTGTTGTAAGGGTGGCAGGGCCCCGTGAACCAGACCCAGCTGGGACCTCTAGTGCAAGGAACAGGAAACTGTCACTGTTGGTCAGATGAGAGGGCCCAGCACCCAGAGGGCATGGGGGGCGGGACCCCGCAGAGCTGTCATCCTGACTCTCCACCTGGACCCAATCTAGAGACCGGTTTCACCCACGTGTTCTTCCCAATCCTTCAACCTGCCCGCCTCCTGGTCTGCTCCGAGCCCCTGACGGACTCTGCGTGCTGCGCACGCGCCCTGCAGGCAGAGGCTTCCTGCCAGCGCGCTCGCCCCGTGGCTCACGCAGGCGCCGTGGCTCACGTGAGCGTCGCCCCGGCGGGCAGGCGTGATGACGCAGACGCCGCCGAGGCCATGGGGCATTCTCCGCGAGGAAGTCGTGGGGGTGGGAGCTACTGCCTCCCTTTTAGTTTCCGAGTCCTCTGTCCGCGCCGAAACTCCAGAGCAGATGAACGGGGGCGTTTCGTAGGAAAGGATCGCTTGGGGCTCCGTTCTCTGGGCCTTTTATGAGAACCGTCAACACACGAGCGTGAACAGGAAGAGGAAGGGGCCGCTGTGGGGCCTCGGGCGCAGTGCGCCGCCGCGCGAGTGGGGGAGCAGAGGCCTGGCTGGAGCAGCCGCGTCCGGGGGGCGGGGGCCCGGGGGGCCCGGTGGGGGCCGGGTGTCGAGTCTCCCGTGCCCGAGCGCTGACCTGACTCTCCTCTGGCGTGTTTGCCGCGCGTTTGATCACCTCCCCGTGACGCTCTGGCGTGTGGCCCGTTAGGACTCACGCCCGCAGCGTCCCATTTTGCTGCTGTGGTAAATGGTGCCGCCCTGTTTCCCGCTGGCACCACAGCTCCCAGTTCCCTGAGGACCGGTCTCCTCTCCAGAAACCTTACAAAAGTCTCCAAAATTCTGCAAAACTGGCTGTCAGTTCTGTGGGGCTGTCTTTGTGGGCATGTGACCCACAGACGATGGCAGCTTTAGTCCTTCCTGTCCAGCGCTTATGTTCTTTTAAAAGATTTTATTGGGGGAAGGAGGGAGAGAGAGAAACATCAAAGTGGGGTTGCCTCTCGCGCGCCCCCTCTTGGGGACCTGGTCCGAAACCCAGGCTTGTGCCCTGACTGGGAATCGAACCGGCGGCCCCTTTGGCTCACAGGCCCGCACTGGATGCGCTGAGCCACATCAGCCAGGGCCAGCCGGGTGTGGTTTCTAATTTAAAGAGAATGTGTCAACATGAAGTCCAGGGGTCCCCACCACTCACAGACCGTGGACGTCCGGTGACCCCGTGTGGGCTTCACGTCCTCACTGCAAGAGGAAACTGGTCCCGCCAGTCCCACCAACTTCCTCGCAGCTGCTGGGGGGGGCCATGGTGGGCCGCCCCGCCCCTTCCCGTGTGATGGGCGGGCCGTGTTCCCCGCGTGGCCTCAGGAGCTAACTTGCCGTTCCCGCTTCGCCGCCTTGGTGTGCGGTCCCTCAGAGCCACCTCTGGAGCATGTCCAAGGTGGAACTTTCCTTTCCTGTCACCTTCTTTCCCAGCCTTAGAGGCGAGTTGGAGGGTCCTCCTCTTTTCCATTTCCCGCAACTTTGAGTGACAGGTGGACTGTCTCCTGCACAAGGTCAGCTGACTTCCCGCAAAACATCCTGGGCCTGGTGCTTCCATCGGCTGCGTTGTCTTAGTCACGGTGGCATCTGCACCTTCTTCTGGGATGTGTCAGGCAGGACAGTCGCTGGGGCTCCTAGGTGTCTGCCCCCCTCTGTGGGCCCGCCTGCTGCTTAACCCCTCGGCGGCTGGTCCTGCCAGTGAGTCTATTAACGGAACGAGGGTTTGGCGCAGTTGATCCTTTCCATCGCATTTTTGGTCTCTGTCTCGTTAATTTTTGTTCTTATCTTTATAGTTTCCTTCCTTTGCTTTTGTGGGGTTATTTCCAAGTGGAGTGCTTAGCTCTTTAATTCTCAGCCTTTTAAATTTTACAATGTAAACAATTCAAGACCATAAATTCTTCTTGAGGTACTGTTTTCACTGCATTCCATCATCCCGTAATGTATTTTCATTGGTCTTTTTTTAAATTTCAAATAATTTTTTAGCGTCTGTTATAATTACTTATCTGGAGGATGTTTTTTAACTTCAGAAAGCTTGGAGTTTGTTTTTTAACTTTAGTTATCTTGTCAGTTGAAGTGGCTTTCTAACCCAACTGGAGTGCAGTCGGGTCGCCTCTGCCCACCGGATGCTGGTGACTCCGGCCTCGAGGCCACAGGTGGTCCTTTCCGGCCATGCTCCCCGTGGACTTTAAAAGGATACCTGATCTCCAGGCTCGTTCCTGCCTCCCTCTTGTACACTCACGCACAGTCACACTCACACCATCACAGCCGTGCACACACACAGTCACACTCAGTAGATCAAGCCTCCTAAGGGTGCTGCTCACACCGCCTGTGTCTTGTGTGGCTGTTTCCCTGCCCAACTGGACCAGAGGGCGCTGCTGGCGTCCACGCGTGGTGATGGTGATGGAGCCATCGTGCTTTGTGGGGTCCCGTCAGTGTGTGCGCTGTCTCTCTTAAGTGCTGAGGTGCCTGTGCACACAGCTCTTAGAATTCTTGCATCTTTCTGTTGAGTGAAATCTCGTACAATTAGGAGGCGAACCCGTTTGGGTGCAGGAAAGCTCCTCACCATGAAGTCAGCGTAAGCTGAACTGTTAATGCCGCCTCTCCGGTGCTCTGATCAGTGTTGGTACACCCTTTGCTCACCCTCCTCAGCCTCCCCTCAGTCTCATGCATCGGGTGTGTCTCTCCCCGACTGCCTCCAGCCGGGTTTTCTCCCGGGTCTTGCTCAGTCTCCCTCTCCCACCACCTTCCCGAACGCCTGTTACTGCTTTCAGTTCTGCAGGGTGGACACCCTGCTGGGTCTCCGTGCAGGAAGCCCTCTGGGCGGCTGCGTGTAGCCGTGCTGGGCCCGAGGGCCCCCCTTTGCCCTGCTCTGCCCTGCCCTGTGCCGCCTCCCCTGTGCATTTTTGCTCCCTCTCTCCCGGCGGTGGAGAGTGGGGTGGGGTTTGTGCCTGCAGGTGGGCAGGACTTTGAAAGGGGTCCACTGTACCTATGGAGACCCTGTCCTGTGTCCTCTGTCATTCTTGCAGAGCTCGTCTGTTCTATTCCGTTTTTTCCTCTGTTCACTTCGTTGTGTTTGTTTTCAATTTTTGTATTCCTCACATAGGTATGTATTTGTTATCACTATAAATAATCACTCACTTTGTGGCTTTTTCTTTCCTTTTTTGTGGTGAAATAACAATGTGTCACCATAACGACATTTAAATTTGTCATTCACAAGTGGTGTGTAGCCGTCAGCAGTACCTGTGTCCAGACTTTTTCATCATCTTGGACACCACACAAGCGCGCTCCGTCGCCCGCCCTGGTACCCACCGGCCGCTGTGTCCCTGTGAATTCGACTCCTCTCAGTGCTGCATACAGCGGAATCACACACTGTGTGTCCTCTTTAAAATTTTTTATTTATTTATTTTTAGAGAGAGGGGAAGGAAAGGAGAAAGAGGGAGAGAAACATCATTGTGTGGTTGCCTCTTTTGCACCCCACACTGGGGACATGGCCTGCAACCTAGGCATGTGCCCCAATTTTGGGGAATCAAACCAGTGACTCTTTAGTTAGCAGACTGGCGCTCAATCAATCCACTGAGCTACACCAGGCAGAGCTAGAAATTGCTTTTTAAATTTAATTTTGGCCCTGGCTGGAGTGGCTCAGTGGATTGAGTGCTGGCCTGTGGACCAAAGGGTCGCTGGTTTGATTCCCAGTCAGGGCACACGCCTGGGTTGTGGGCCAGGTCCTCAGTGGGGGGTACAAAAGAGGCAGCCACACACTGATGTTTTTCTTCCTCTTTTCCTCTCTGTCTAAAAATAAAAGAATTTTTAAATTTAATTTTGTTTGTAATTATGTAAAATGTCTGCACGACTCTAAGACCACGTGAGGCAATGCCCAGGACTCAGGCTGCAGGCCCCTGAGGGCTGCTGGGGCCCAGGCAGAGGAGACTCGGAGGACAAAGGCAGCCCCAGCCCTGGAAGGCCATGGGCCCCTCACTGGTGGGTCTCACCTCTTGCACACGTTGCCAGGCCGGAGGGAAGGATCCTCACGTGGGGGCTGCCGTACCACATGGTAAGGACCCCGCCGGCGCCCAGCCCCTCGGCCACCCCCAGCTCAGGCTCAGCCGTGTGGCCGAGGGCAGCGGGGCTCCCCCAGCAGCGCTGGCATCCTAGGTGGGCCAGCGGGGAGGCTCTGGGGTGGGGGGTTGGGGGAGGCGGGGCGGCCCGAGCAGCTCAGGGCTCAGAGCCTGCATCTCTCTGCAGCTCCAGGCCCAGGCCGGCGTGGGGCGCTGCCTCTGGGTGGAGGCAGCAGAGCGCGGAGATCAACTGAGGATGGTGCAGGGTGCTGCTCCCTGAAGGCGTGGCGGCAGGCTCAGGCAGCGCTCAGGCATGTCAACGTGCGTGTGGCCCACTCGGACCTCTTCGGCCGATGCTAGGCGTGTCCCGCGTGGCCCAGGGCTACCGGGCACCCCCTGTGTGGTGGGCAACTGAGCACGTCCCTGGAAGGTGGCTGGAGAGCAGAGGCCGTGTGCCGTGGCCCTTCTGCCCACCTGAGCCGCAGCCACCGCTTCCTCGCAGGGTTTTCTCCTCCCTCCCACCCCCACACCCCAACACCATGCGCAAGGCGGGTGAGAGCCGGAAGCAGGTGGTGGTGGCTGCGGCCGAGGGTGCAGCCCAGAGTTAAGGTTTGGGGCCTGTCCTGCCCCCAGGACCGCCCTCCCTCAGGGGTTCTGGCTGGAGTAAAGGAAGCCCTTGAATTCCTGTGTGGGCAGGCATGGGGTGAGGTTCCATTTTCCGAGGGCACTGTCCACAGTGCAGGAGGCCCCTGGGGTCCACCCTGACATCCGGAGGGGTCTGAGGGAGGAGACCCCCAGGTGGGGGCTGCCTGCTGGGTCAGGAGCTGAGGGCGGCAGGAGCTGACTCACCCTGCAGTGAAGGAGTTCCCCATCTCTCCCTCCTGCTGGCCGGGTGGTTCTCTGGGCTCTTGGGGCCCTGGGCCGTTTGGCTGAGGGGGAGGTGATGCAGGCTGGGTCTTGGCTTCTCCCAGAGCATTCCAGAGTGTGGGCCACGGCGAGGAGGGGTCCACAGCGCTGCCCCCTAGGCTCGTTCCCACACCAGCACCCCTGGGCAGGCGCCCAGGGAGCGCGAGGAAGGAGGGGCGGTGGGGCATGCACCCAGGCCCTTCCTCTGGGCTGCATTGGCTGGAGAAGGGCAGGAACTGTGTTTGCTGCCTCTTTGTCCTCAAACCAGCGAGTGTGGAGAAGACCCCAGGACGTCCGGGAAGCAGGGGGCACTTTAATGAGCTTTTCAGAGCCTCCGCCGGTGCAGTTTTCTTGAGAAAACAGGAAGTTGGGAGCTGGGAGGAAGTCCGCACTGGTGACCTGGGAAGCCGCGTGCTGGAGCGCAGCCTGCTTTGCACCAGGCCCACCAAGGCCAGGCCGCCCACGGCCCCCACAGGGCCAGTGGGGCTTGGGCTCTGACACAGCACCTGGGGTGGGCGTGGGGCTGGCCCAGAGGCTGGGAGGCAGAGCGCGTCCTGATGGGGACCTTTGAGTCACCAAAGGGAGAGGGCAGTGCCTGACGGGACAGCAGTGGACAGGTCTGGAGTGCCCTGACTACAGGGCAGGGAGGCAGGAGGCCAGAGGCAGAGGTGGCTGGCACCTGAGTGGCAGGCAAGGGTCAGAGGGCGCAGAACGTGATTTTAGTGTGCAGCCAGGTGCCAAGGTTTTAGGCTGAGTCCACAATACAGGAGGGTCGGCGTGGGGTCTGGTGTGGAGGTGTGGAGGGTGGATCAGACACCGGGCCCTGGGGGTCGGGGCATGGGGGAAAGGATGCAGCTGCCTCCGCCCATCCTGTTTGTGGTGAACGTGCCTCCCTGTCTTGGGCAGCGGGGCGGGGGGGGGGGTGCAGCAGGGCTCTGCTCCAGAGGAAAGCAGGCTGTGTGTGCCCAGGGCAGGACCCGCCCTGGGTGGTAGACGGGTCTTTTGGGGGGATGCACAGGTATACACCCTGAGGCCTCCTGAAAGGCCAGGGTGGATGGGGGCAGGTGAGCAGACAAGGGGGTCTCTGGGAAGCCAGGATTTATTTCTACTTTTGAGCCTGGGTCAGTGAGCAGGAGGCATACTGGGCATGGGGCGGGAGGCGCGAGGGACCAGCTCACGCCACGTTGTGTCAGCCAATGGGTGGTCTTGGTGCTTCGGCCAGAGGCTGCATCCCTGTCTCCAGAGCAGAGGCAGCTCCCAGCCAAGCTGCAATGGCCCCTGCGCACAGGGTCCACGAGGGCCTCAGGCCTCGTCCCCACCTGCTCCCCAAACCCCTCGGCACGGCATTCCGGTGAACCCCAGCTCAGCCCCAGCAGCAGCTGGGAACAGCTGACTGCCAGCCCTGCACATGGCCACCCCCACTCCCGGCCCAGTGTTGCGGGGAGCGCTGCTGTCCTCAGGGCCAGCAAGTGGACCAGAGGCTCTCCCATGGGCGGACACTGACAAGCCCAGAAAAGGTGCCCCCAGACCCCCCAAGGTGGTGGCCCGAAGCTCAGCCCAGGAATCAGGCTGGCCCCATGGGGCCGCAGAGCGCTGCTCTGCCCACAGGCCGCAGAGAGGGCTGGGCTGGCTCATAAGCTCATCTGGACATCAGAGGGCGCTGGCCGGTAGAGAGTGGTGCCCTCAGGCTGACCCAGAGAGGGCCCTGCCCTGCACCCCAGCAGCCGGAGCGCCTGGCGCTGGCTCAAAGCCTGCACTGTCCCCCACCCTGGCCGGAGCTGGCCACCTCCCTGGAGAGCTCCCACCGCCAGGCTGAGTTTCCATTTCTTTTCCTTCCTTCTGCTATTTTGGTGCCGTTCCCAGAGGGAAAACCCTCTCGGCGAATGGCGTTCCCAGAACAAGCGCAGCCACGGTCGGCGCCAGCGTGTCAGGGGCACCGAAGGAAGGAGTGAAGGTGGGAGAGGGTGGTCAGGGCCAGGCCAGGCCGGGGTCTGTAGCCTGGCCTCCCCCACGCCCAGCCCCTGACCCAGGGCGGCGCCGGCGAGGCACATGGCAGGTGCCCTGGGCACTGGAACCCCAGCCCGGGACGCCTGTTGTGCGGACAGAGCCCGCAGAGCCCACTGGCGTCCACTGGCCAGTGAGTAAAGGGCGGTGGTCTCCTCCTGGAGGGTGGGTGGGACCCCGAAGCTGGTGACCTGGGCCTGGAATGACCCCCCAGGAGCCTCTGCCAAGAGGACATTCCCAGTACTGTCCACCATGGGAAAATATTTTATCAAAGAAAGTTGAGTTTAAAAAAAAAAAAAGCCTACGCACGAACCCCTGACGTGGTGGCCCCAGCGAAACATCTATTTTTACTGTCCCTCCGGTCCCCTCCATGTGGTGGGGAGCGGGCCGTGGCCTGAGTGGGAGAGAGGGGGTGGCTCCCAGAAGCAGGGGCTCCGGGGCAGCTGCACCCAGTGCCCACAGCCAGAGCCCACCCTGGGGGCGGCCAGAGTGCCTGAGGCCCAGAGACCCTGCCTCCCTCCCTGACAGCCCACCCCAGACACACGGACAGACAGGAAGAGGCCCGGGCGCTGACCCCACCCCTCCCTGGCCTTTGTGCTTTGCGGCCCCCAGCCCAGTTCCCACACTCGGGCCCCCAGGGTCACACAGGCACAAAGGCTGTGGGAGGGGGGCCGGGAGCTCTGAGGGGGGAGCGTCGGAGCCCTAGCCAGTACAGAGGTGCCAGGGCTGTCTCAAGAGTCTCAGGGGTGGTGCGAGCCACCAGGCAGGCCCCAGCAGGACTGAGGCCCAGTGTGGCCTAGACTTGGGATGCTGACCGGGGTGATGGCCGATGAGCAAGGTCAGCCCAGTCCCCAGGGCTGAGGGTGGGGGAGGCCCAGGCTGGTAACCGCATCCTATGAGGCTGTCCCAGGCACTCCCCAAAGCCTGTAGGTCACCACCCCCCACCGCCCCCCTCGCCTGCCCCGTCCCTTCCCAGAAGAGCCCTGGGTCTCAGCCAGTGCCCAGCCTCAAGTCCCACCTGATGGCCCTTAGGGGACTGAGGACCTGGACCCCACTGCCCAGGAGACCCCTGGCCCCTGGTGGCCCTGACCCAGCCCCAGCCACTTCGGGGAGGGTTCTGGCACTGCCGAGCTAATATGACACCCACTCCCTTCACGCCGAAGCTCTGCTGCGGCTGGACAGGGCCACTCAGCAGTCTACCTGTCCCTTTCCTGTGTTGTCCCTGTGACCAGCCTGGGTTGAGGGGCCTTCAGCGGCACCCCTGTACCAGTGCCTGGGGGGGTGAGCCCTTGGCCTGGTGCACACCCTCTCTCCTTCCTGGTGTCACGTCTGGGGAGGCAGGCCTGGACCCAGCAGTCAGCCCCTCTCTGCTCTGACTGTGGGCTTCTGAGGGGCCTTCCACATTGGCATTCTGGGGCCTCAGGACAGGCTTCTCCAGCTGCACGGTGGATGCCAACAGAAGGATGGACATGAGTCCTGTCTACTTCCAGAGGGCTGAGAGCTTCAAGTCACAACCCAGAGGGTGACCCAGATGGGGCCTCCCTGCTGCCCAGGCTGCTTTGGGGATGGGACCTCGAGCACACATCAGGCCCGCTCATTGTCAGGATTCGGTCTGTCCATATGCACCCTGCCCCTGCCCCGGCCAGGACTCCAGCCCCAGGCCAGGCCAGTGACTCGAGATGGTGCCCCTGAGACCAGGCAGCCAGGGGCCCAGAGGAGGGGTGGCAGACCGGCTTTGGGAGTAGGCACGGGCACACCGGCAACTCTGTGCCGTCCTCTCAGGCTGTGGTCTGTTATGAGAACCCCCAACGCATCTGAGGACACGGGTCCTCCAGTCCCTCTGTTCCACTGACCACTGTCACAGTCTGTCCCCTGAGGGCCCTGGCCGTGGAGCCATCAGGAGCCACTGGCCGGCTCTAAACCCGCTGCTCCCAGGGCTCTGCCTGCAGCCTAGAATTGGGCTGGGGGCCCAGGGGAGGAAGGCCTGCATTGTGCATGTGGGTGCACAGGCCTCCAGGCACAGAGGGGTGCAGGGGCAGCTTAGGGCCGTAGAACAGAGGCGCCCCCTCAGCCCTCAGGTCCCCAAGGCTTGGGGCTGGGGTTTGTAGCACACCACAGCCTTCGAGCTCAGCCACGTGAAACTCAAACCCCAGCAGCCGCAGTCGCCACAGGGTCTGGCCGGCATCTCGCTGCAGGGTGCGGGGGGCCATTCTCCTCGCCTCGGGGCACCTGCAGCCCCAAAGTGGGGCTGGTGGCCACAGGCCTGGCTCAGGACCGAAGGCCTCTGCACAGGCACAGCCCACTGGACCCTGGGCGGAGGGGCAGGGCAGGCCCGGTGGCCTTGGAGCTGTGCTGTCCGAGGGGCTGCAGGTAGAAGAGGCCGTGGGCAGCTGGGCAACGGGGCTGCTGGGCGGCTGGGCTTTCAGCCTGGGAAGGGTCCTCAAGGTGACAGAGCAGGATCTGCCAGGCAGTGACAGGTCCATTTGTGTCCTGACAGGGCAGGGACCCACGGGGAGGCAGCTGGTACTGCAGAGAGATCCTCTCCCTCCCAGCCTGGGCCCCTGCCCCTCCTCCGCTGCAGGGCAGTGGGGGAGCTTCCCTCTCCCGCCCCCACCCCGCCCCCTCCCCTTCCAAGGCAGGGGGTGGGGGCGGGGGGAGCAGCCTGGCGGGTGAGGCCTCAATTGGGTGGGCAGGATGGCCCCAGAGGTGAGACCCCTGACCGCCTGGGGGTGGGGGGCTGCTCAGAGGAAGGGGCCCTGTGAAGGGAGAGGCCTGCTTAGCCCAGCCTGGCACCCTCCTCGGGGTGAGAGTGCAGGCAGGGGAGGGGTGCCGTGCGGGGACCCCTCAGAAAGGTGGTGAGAGTGGGGCCCAGGCAGAAACTGCTCCCCCCATGGTCCACAAACCTGTCTGATGGGACGCTGACGCTTAGCTTGACTGGGGTCCCAGGCAGGGCGGGAAGGGGGAGGCTGGGACAGCCCTGCCACTGTGCTCAACCAGAGGCTGCCCCTTCGGCACCACCATCCCCCCCCCCCACCGGCCCCTTTGGTTCCCATGGGCCCCGCCCATCTCACCCTCTGCACCCAGCCCACAAAATCCCAGTGTAGATGCTTCTTCCTCTAGGAAGTCCTCCAGGCGCCTGGCCTGATTTCAGAACGCAGCTGTTCTGTGGAAGAGGACTCAGAAGCTCCCCCACCCCAGACAGGGGACACAGGGGACAGAGATGGTCCCCTGGCCCCAATGCAGCCCTGAGATGATGAGTCGGTGACCAGCCCCAAAGACTTTAAGGTGGGTCAGAACCCAGGCTTCAGAGCCTGCCACCTGCTGCCCCAGTGGGGGCGCTCCTCTGGGTCAGGGGGCCCGGGCAGCCCCGCACCCCCAACTTCCCCAGTGGGCAAGCCCCGCTGGAGCCCACTACCCCCGCCCCAATGGCCCTGGGCTAACGGGGTCCCCCAGCCCCCCCAGCTACACTCGTAGTCCTAGGAGGAAAGAGGCTCCTGCCCCGGCCCCCCCACAGCGCCCCCCATCGCCCCGGCCCGCATCCCAACAACCGCCCCCACCACAGGGCGCGGGAAGGCGGGCGGGCCGCCGGCCGTTTGCTTTTGAATCTCCGCCCGGCGCCCTGAGTGGCCCTTTCAAAGGCCGGCGGGGGCGGGGGCCGTTCCCAGGCGCGCCCCGCCCTCCCTGCCCGCCCTGCCCCCGCTTTCCCACGCAGCCCGGCCGCCGGCGGGTTCTCACGGCCGCTGCCCCTCCCCCGCCTGGGAACGGCGCTATGCCGGGGTGCCCGGGAGCCCCGGCCTGGGGGCGCCTCTCGGGCTCCTCAGGACTGGGGGCCTGGGGGCCGAGGGGGCCGCTCAGAGGCCACGGGGGTACAGGGTGCCTAATGAGGGGGACAAGGGGGGGTGGAGCCTCCCCCCACCCCCAGGGCCTGGGTCCAGAGGCGTCTTCTCGGCTCAGATTCTGTTTGATTTGACTCGGGACAGGTGGTTACCCGCATCCCGCCTCATGGAGAAACCTGGAGGATCGCAGGCAGGCCTGCCTTGGGGGACCAGGTGCCCCGGATGGGCCTGTGTCCTGAGCCCAGACCTGGGCTGCTTGGTTCCTGCAGAGCCTGGGAGCACGTGGGGGGCTCAGCAAACACAAGTGCAGACCCGTTGGCCACTGTCTGAGAACCTGGGCATAGACCCCCCATTATCCAGACTCGCTCTCTGGGTCGGTGTACTTCCCACACTGCTGTGCAGCCCCGGCCAGAGTCCAGGGCTCCCGCTGGTACTTGGTCGCTGCCCCCAGCCTGCCTGGGGGTCCTCCAGCCCACCCGAACCAGCTTCCTCCAGAGGTCTCATGCTGAGGGGTGGATTGGGAGCCCACACAGGGCGGGCTGGGTGTCTGCTGGTCCAGGTCCTAAAGCGGCCCTGGGCGGTGGGTGGCACAGTCAGAGAGGCTTGTGGGGCCGAAGCTAGGGGCTGAGGGGAGGCAAGTGGGGGGCCTGCCTACACGTCCATCTGCAGCCCCCCCTCGGTGTCCCCAGCCAGGCTGTGGATGCTTCTGCATCTGTCCTTCTGCCCGGGGCAGCTAAGACGAGCTTCCCTCCCCTGCCAGCCCCTCTTCCTCCCTTACAGTCGGAGGGTCAGACGGGCTCCCCGGCCACTTGGCAGGCGTGTGCGGGGTTTTGGCCAGGGCCTCCACCACCAGAAAGTCTGAGGCAAGCCAGGTAGCCCTCCTGTCCCCACGGCAGGAAGTGGGCCCAGTGGGGGTGGGCCGAGGTCCAGTGCAGGGGTGCCAGGCCCCCATCTCCCTGTGAGGCCAAGGTCCAGACGGGGGGTACTAGCTTAGCGAGGCTGTGTTGGCTGCGAGCCCAGCCCAGCTGGGACAGCCCCAGATGTCATTGTCTCCTCCCCAACTGCCTGGAGAGGAGGCTTTTGGGGGCTCCTCGCACCCTGAAAACAGAGGCCCAGAACACACCTCCCTCACTGCCCAGTGGGGCGCATGCAGGCACCTGTCCAGGCTGCTCACATGCACACGGTCCGGGGACACAGGAGGCACAGGCTTGCCTGCACTCATGTCCCCCACCTGTGCTCACACGCAGGCGCAGGCTCAGCCGCTGTCACTGGGAGCCCTGGCACCGCCCACCCATGGGCCTGCTGGGTGCCTGCCTCCACACTGGGTGCAGCAACCCAGCGCTCTCAGAGCCGCCTCGTGCCCCAGGGCCCGTGGCCCCTGACCCCCAGGGCCCTGCACTGAGAAGAAGGCGCCCGCCGCCCATCCCCCACTGCTCTGCAGGCCTCATCCTGGGCCCACAAAGGGGCTGGGCTGGGGGGAGGGGCTGGGCCTGTGAGAAGAGGCCTTCCTGGGCCTGGGGGTCACCCTCCCAGGTCTCTGGTCCAGGGCGAGGCCAGGGGCTGGGGCCCCAGTCCTGCTCCATGGGAACAGAACAACTAGGGTACACCCCCCAGCCAGGGGCCTCCCAGGGGCCTGGGGCCTCCTGCCCCAGCCTGTGCCCCACTGGCGGGGTGGGGGTGGCACCCCATGGTGCCAGCCCAGCCATCTTGGAGAGGGGACCTTGTCTTCCTGCCCCAACTCAGCCCGTCTCCAGTGGAAATCGGCCCAATGGGGAGGGATAGCACCCAGTGCCCGGGCCAGCGGGGCCTTTGTGGGAAGGTTGGGTGACACAGTTGTGGAGGAGGCTCCTGAGCCATGTCACTTGTGGGAGCAGATGGTGCAGGGCCCCACAAGTTGCTTCCAGGACAGGGGCAGCATGGGAGAGCGAGGTGTGGAGCTGACCCAGGCCTTGGGATCCTCCCTGCTTCCTCCCGACTGGTCCCGCCCCGTCCAACGAGGTGTCGGGCCGACACTCCAGGCCATGTCCCCACACCTGGCACCATTTGTTGGGGCACCTCCGGGGGTCAATGTGGGCAAGCCAGCGGGAGTGGCCTTGGGCCACTTCTCGGGGCAGCAGCCCTGGACGATGCAGGAGGGCAAGGTGCTCTGCAGGAACCAAACGGGCGACAGTCGCCCCAGGGACAGGGACACTGGAGTCCTGAGGCTGATACCATGTCTCTCGCTTCCCTGACAGGAGTGTCTGTCTGAGACTCTGCTCACAGAAGGTGCCAGAAACCTCCTGCGGCCGTGCTGGGGTGGGGGGCGTTTCCTTTCTCCTGAGTGTCTGTGCTCAGCTGCCCCTGTCGGCTGGTGGCCCGACGACACTCGGGAGCGAGTCACAGCTGCTCTGCCGGGGCCCCCGGCCTCCTGGGGGGGTCAGAAACCCCAGAGAGGGGCTCCCAGGGCCCCCAACTGACCATGCGTCCCTTCCTCCACACAGGGCATGGGAGCAGCTGTATCACACCCTCCCCTCAGCTTCAGCCCCACTCAGTGATGCCTGGGGCTCAGGGCTGACTCAGGCCCCAGGGTTTAGAGGTGGCCATAGGCGCTAGCAGTTTTCAGCACCCAGGGGTGGGAGGGCCCAGCAGGATCTGGGAAGAGCACGTAAAGGCCCTTCCACAGCCTCCGCCCAGCCCTGTCCACCGAGGTCTTCAGCCCCGTGGGGCCTGCCCGTGAGAGCCCTGCCCCCACCCCTACCTGGGAGCCCGCTCCACTGCTCGGTGTGAGTGCAGCAGACCCCCAGGGCCCACAGACCAGGACGGCTAGGGACACAGACGGTCCCTGGGACGTGGTTCTGGACAGACACTGGGACCTTGCCTCTAGTTCAGCCCTGGCTCATTGGCCAGGTTCCCAGGAAGCAGGCTGGCCCTTAGCTGTGGCCCTCGGCACCTGGGAATGGACCCTTTGAAGCCCTCCAGCTTCTGGCCCCCAAGTCTCAGTTTCAGAGGAAGGGCCAGTGTTCTGGGGCCTGCAGTGGCCCCTCCTCAAGCCCCTCAAAGCCTAGCAGGGCCCCTCCCAGGGAGGCGGCTGGGACAGCCAGCCGGGGGGCATAGGGGCTACTTAGCGGGGACTGCCAGGACAGGCCTGCCTAGCTGCAGGTCCCCAGGCCCCACCAGCACCCAAGACCAGTCCCTGGAGGTGGCCCAGCTTCCAGGAAGCTGCCTCGTGCTGCAGGCGCCTGCCCAAGGCTGTCCCTTGCCTGCCCTGAGTCAGGCTGCACGGCAGGCGTTGGCTCCCAGCAACCTCGCAAGCCGTGGGAACCAGGCGGACCCCTGGGACTCGGGAGCCAGGAGCCTTCCCAGCCCCTCCTGCCCGACTCACCTGGTCCCGCCCGCCCAGCCAGGATCTGGGGGCGGTGGCCAGCCCTGCCCTCAGGCTCCCGCACAGGATGCGGGTGCCACAGAGATGGGGGGAGGACCCTAGGCCCCTGTGCAGGACCCTCGGGCCCCTGCCGGCCTCTGCCAGACCCACAGGCATCTCAGGCCAGGGTCTGCCCAGCCACCCAGGAAGTGGGCAGTCTCAGGTATCATCTGCCCATGCCTCTCAGCTGGAGGGCCGTGGCAGGAGGAGGACCTGGTGTGGGGCCCTGTGACGGAGCACGTCACTCGGCTTCCCCTGCAGGAAGCCCCCATCTTCAGAATGGGGGGGCAGAGGCCCCGCCGCCCCTCAGTGCCTTGGGGGGTGGCCCTGAGCCGGGGACCAGGCGAGTGCTCAGAGGGAGCCCTCCAGGGGTGAGGCCGCAGCCTCCCCCCCGGGGTGGCCGGGAGGGAGCAGGGAGGACCTGGGTGCCGGCCCTGCCCTCCTGCAGGTGGGAGAGCCAGGGCACAGGGCGGGCCACGGGCACAGAACCGGCTTTTCCAGCCCGGGGCGGGGGTGCGGCAGGGCCTCGCAGGACCCACCGGGTGACAGTGGGCAGCGGCCGTGGGAAAACCGGCACTGGCGGTTCCCGAGGGTGTGGCTGGGTCCTGGTGGATGGCACTGGGCGTTTGTCTGTGTGCCGTGACTCAGCCCTGAGCTGGCAGCCACGCCCCAGTGTGCACAGCAGGCCCAGGTCCTGGGAAGGAGGGCAGACCCCTCACGGGGGGGCCCACACCACCCTCCTGCTGCTGCTCCGTCCCTCCCGAACCTGCTGGCACTGCCCCCTTAGGTGGCCTGGACGTGGCAGATGCCCCACGGCAGCAGAAGGGCTGGGCCGGGAGTGCCCACAGGCCTCCCTGGAGCCAGGGCCTCGCCTGCACTCCCTGCCCAGGGGGTGGGACCCAGAGCGGCCCCTTTGTGCCAGAGGCAGGTGGAGTCTGGAGGTGGTGGGGCAGGGGGCCCCCCAAGGAATGGGGGAGGGTTCTGCCTTGGGCCCAGCCCCTGGCCACCTGCACTGCTGGGGACGGCAGTGAGGCCACAGCTAGAGCTCGAGGTGTCGAAAGGCCCAGGGGAAAGGGCACGCGGTGGCAAGGGCTCACCCTGTGGCTCCCGGGGCCCACTCCAGGCCCCCGAGGCCTGCCATCCCGGGCTCCTGCCCAATCACGGGGAGGGCAGGCAGGGACTGATCACAGTCGCACAGAGGGTGGCCCCATCCCCCCTGTGGCTCAGGAACCCCGGCCCCCCACAGGCCCTGCCCTTGGCTCACCCTCCTCCCCCAAGCTGGTCCCACGTCTCGTGTCCGGAAAGGCTGTGACCTGAGACCAGTGCTCACACCTCCGGAGGGACCCGCCAACACCTACCAAGGCGGGGTCTCTATGGGCACAGACTGCTCCTGTTCTCCTGGGCCCTGTGTGCCCAGTCACCCCTGCTAGGCAGCGACTGTCACGGAGCGGGCCTGGGACAGCTGCATTGGGAGGGCAGGGGGAGCCCCCAGCCTGTCAGCACCCCGGAGTCCAAGAGGCCCGCGGCGCGGACCTGAGCTCCCTGGGCTGCCACGTGTCCTGGACAAGGCGTCACGCACAGCAGCACAGCAGCTGCGCTCCCTGGGGCCAGGGACCTGGTGCCAGGCTGCCGGGGCAGCTCCGGCAGGCGCACACACTCCAAGGGCCTGGCTCTGCCCACGATGGGTCTCGGGCCGGGCAGCCATGGGTGTGTGCACCCCGCGCCCACCATGGCCCCTTCACGCCGGGCCTTGCGCCCCCACCTCTGCTGAGCAAGCCGGAGTCGCCCAGGCCTGGCGGTGCCCTTGCAGGCCCTGGGTGCCCTTGCGGAGGACGGCCAGGGCGACAGCCATTCCCTACAGTGTCTCAGAAGCTGGAGAAGGCTGCCCAGGGCCCGCTAGGAGCCACTGCAGTCGGGGAGGGCTCCCCGAAGTGGTGCCCTCGTGGTCCTGCTGGGAGGAGGGAGGTGTCGTTCAACTGAGTGAAACACCCGGGCCAGACCCAGAGTTGCAAGGAGTGTGTGGCTGAGGAAAGGGTGAGGAATGGAGGGGGCCTCCCCTGGCCTCAGCACCCCCTCTGCCCCCAGGCCTGCAACTGCGACCAGTACCTGAAGGTTTCCAGGGACGAGATGCAGCAGCTCACGTGGCTCAGCGGCCACCAGAAAGGCCCCAGCAGCCCAGGTGAGTGCACCCCGGGGGGCCAGGGGTGGCCTTGGGGGGGTGTGGACGGAAGCCCCAGCGTGCTGCTTGCAGGCCACTCCTAGGCCGCTGCAGGGTGCAGGCCAGGTGAGGGCGGGGGCGGACGGGCGTGCTCAGGGCTGTGCCGGGCCCCTGTCTGGTCAGAGCACCAGCTGCCTGCGCAGGGGACCTGGAAGCTGAGGCAGGCGGAGCCCCTCCCGGTGGGGCCAGCAGTCTCTCTGCAGTGGGCTGCTCGCCTGCCCCGCCCTGTGTGAAGCACACTCAAACACCGGCCCACGCACACCCGTGGGTGTGAGTGCCCTCCCGCATTCTCCTGCCCCGGCGACACCTGGCCATCGGGATGTAGCTGACCCTGGGCTCACGTGTCCACCCCGTGCTGGGACAGCTCCTACCAGGGGACCCAGCCCCAGGTTTCTTTCCTGGGAAACTAAAACGAGCCTCCTCGGAGGGCGCAGGGCCCCAGAGGACTGTGCAGGTGCCGACTGGGGCGGCAGGACCCCTGTGTCCCCAACTCTCCAGAGAGAGGGACCCAGTGAAGGACGTCACCTCCTGGGGTGGGGGGGGCAGGGCTGGGGTGAATAAAGGGCATCTTAGGACCCTGAGGCTGGGGTGCCTCTCCAGGAAGGGAACGTCCCCACCCAGCAGCTCCTGTTCTTCCCGCCTTCCTCCGAGGTTCAGGGCCCGTGCAGGGCCACCCACGAGGCAGGCGAGCCATCTCGATGGCTCTCAGCACGGGCAGCGCTGTCCGGCTGTCTAGGCCCTGCGCCCACCCAGAGGCTCTCGCTAGTCCTGGGCACCTGCGGGCTGTCTGTCTCGTGTCTCAGAAGCCACCTGGGAAGGGCTGGGGTCGAGGCAGGAAGGCCAGATGAGGGTCGTGGCCTTGCTGGGCTCCAAGGAGGCAGTAAGCTAAGGCGGGGCACCCTCCACTCAGGCCCCGGCTGCAGTCAGTCCGCAGCTGTCTGTAGAGAGATGTTTGCCCAGCAAATTACAAGGGTCAGCAGGACCGGGGAGGCCACTTTTCCCACCTGCTGGACCAGGCTCCTCAGTGTCCCCACCCCCAGCCCCTCGCTGGCCCCCCAGACTCAGGCAGCCTAGCTGGCTCCTTGCGCTCTCCATGGGGTGGGGTGGGGAGGGGTGGGGAGGGGGCCCTCCTGCGGTGTCCCCTGCACCCTGAGCCCCAGCCGGTCTCCTGGGTCCCCGCCCGCCGTCGTCCCGGTGCTGGCTGGTTGTGCAACAGACCCCTTGGCAATCAGCTTATCTGCTCATCGCCACAGAAGGCCCGCCCCGCCCCCGCCCTGCTGCCCGTTCTCAGGCCCCCGAGTGCCCTAATCGGCCGATCTCGCGTCCAGAACATGTTTCCCAAGGACCTTTGAGTCCCAAGAACGTTCCAAGGTGTGAGTTCCCGTGGGAGGGGACTGGGCTGGCACGGAAGCTTCTCTGGCCCCTGCCCTCTGCCCTCTCCACTGGGGGTGGGGAGAGTCTGGGGCTGCCAAGCCCTGTCCTCAGGAGTCCCTAATGCCCTTGACTGACAGGTGACGAGGCCCAGATCGAGGACACACAAGAGCCAGGTGGGCGTGGGACTGCCCATGGAGAACAAACGAGGCCCCGGGGGCGGGACCCACCACCCTAAGCGGGGGTTTGTGTCCTGGCCCAACAGAGGGGCTGCTCTGAGGAGACGGTCCCCAAGTCCAAGGCTGGAGTGGGGGAGAGCGGCAGAGAGTGGTGGGAAGAGAAGGCTGGGTCCCCCAGTTGGGATGAGGCACAGGGTCTGGTGCCTGGGAGACCAGGAAGGAACATGCTGGAAGCCTGGGCCTCAGGGTGGCTGCTTCCCTGATCCAGGCTTCTCCCCTGAGGAGACACCGGCAGACTGCACCTGTGGCCCCCCTTGCCGCTGGCTGGAGGAGGCACCCGGCTACAGCTGGCGGGGGGTCCCAGCAGGCCTGTGGCGGTGGCCAGGGCTGTGGCAAGGTCTTCTGGGAGGGGTCCCGCCTGGGCCACTTTGCCTCTCAGTTCCTTGAGGTCCTGGGCAGTGTCCCCGACCCCAGCACGCCCAGCAGACCCCCATGAGGGCTCCCCAGCCTCCCTGGCTTGGGGACAGTAAATGTGGCAAACGCTCTACCCATGTGGGCTGAGGTCGTGGACTCATTAGTAGTGCATGTCCCTCACTGTGCACACGTGATGCCCAGCTGTGGGGCAAAGGTGAAGGTCTCCGCCCGGGCAGGACTCTGCACCCCAGTCCCGGAACTGAGCGGTGCTCAGGAACGAGGCAGATGGGGGGATGGGAAGGGCACACCTGGTGGAGGACGTGGTCCGGCCAAAGGCCCAAGGGCTGGATCGAGGCGGCTCCTCAAGTCAGCAGGGGCCCGATGAGGCTGGTAGAGGGTGTGGGGGTGGACACGCAGCCTACCCATTTTGCTGTGGCAGTAGGTGTCACCCCGTCCACCCTGCCTCCCCACCTTCGCAGGTAGAGAGCCGCCCCCCTGGCCAGGCAGGACAGGACTCCCCTTGCCTTCCCCCCCAAAGGCCCCCTGGCCCCAGCCAGGGGCCTCCAACTTCAAGGAGCATGATGGTGGGATCCTGGGGGCTGGGCCCCTTAGGCCAGGTCCGGGGTCTTTCTGGGGAACAGCTCAGCCCAGCCATCGAGGGGCTGCCCTGACCCCTCACTCTCCTCCCCTCACCCTGCTCAGGGCCAGGCACTCTCTTCTTGAGAGAGAAGCCAGCGACCACGGTCCAAGACAGAGCCCCACACCCAGGTGTGGTCGCACCTCTGTCCTCTCACGTGCTGGGCATGCTCTGGGGGAAACTGAGGCTCAGGCCCACGGCTGGCCCCACGGAAGGCCCGAGGGCACCAGTGCCAGCCGTGGTGGGGCGGGGCGCCGGGGGATGGGGCCCACTGGTGGAGGCTCCTGCCAGTGGCAGGCCTGGTCCCAGACTGCATTCTGCCCCCGCCCACCTCCCCCTGCTCACCCCCCAGGAATGCACCCCTCCCTTGCTCACATCCCTTTCCTGTCCTCGCTGCCCGGAGCGGAAACCAGCTCAGATTTGGCCAAGGAGCCCAGGCGGAAGCCTCGGGCTGTCGGGAGGCTGGGGGACTGTGCAGGGTGGCTGCCTCGGCCCCAGCGCACCTGCAGGTCCAGGTGTGATGGCCTTAAGCGCAGGGTGGGCACCGACCATGCCAAGCCGGCCCCTGCCCCCCCATTCCTGACCATACCAGGGATGGCCATTGGCCCCTTAGCCCCCAAGGGATGCAACCCAGTGGGGGGTCCAGCTGAGGAGTGTGCAGAGTTGGGGCCTGTGTAGGGAGTGCACAGGTGTCCCACCACACTCCACGTCCTTTCCCTGCCCTTGGAGCACCTGCCCTGTGCCAGGCACCAGCCCGCAGAGCCCCCCAGCAGCCCTGGGGCTGTCAGGGCCAGGGTGCCACTCCACCGCTGGAGGGAACCCCTGGCGGAGTGGGTAGCCCTGGCCTTCCTGCTCTGCTTCGTCACTGCTGAGCCCACGAGTCAGGCAGGGGCGCCAAGGTGAGTGGGCAAGTTGCACCCCACCGGGGACCCTCAGAAGCTGGGGTGCAGCTCCCAGGAGCAGCACCGCTGGCCCCATGCCCTATCCTGGGGAGGCAGACTGACCACCCTGCCTCCCTGGTGGGGTTAAAGGAAGCAGTGGGGGTGCCCAGCCACTTCCCAGCACAGCTGCTTCCTGGAGACTCTGCTGTGACCTGAGGCCCTGGTGTTGCAGCCAGCCCTGGACGGACCGAGCTGGAGCCATGGAGAGGCTGGGGACTGCAGGCTCGGGGACAGGAGGCCATGTGTCCTTCTCATCCCCCAGCAGGCCCAGCCCCAGCCTCACTCTCCCCTTCCGCTCTGTGACATCGCTAGGAAGAGGAGAGGGCAGTTGTGGGGGGACATGCCAGCCCTCTGCTGCCCAGAGTGGCCGGGACGCCCTGGGCTGTGATGCTCGCTGCCGACCCACCCTGGCTGACCCATCGCCACTCAGGTCCCGAGCCTGCCTCAGCGTGGGGACCACTTAGGCCCCTTCGGAGCTGGGGTCAGACCTCAGGCGGATGGACCAGTCTGTGGCCCTAGTGCCAAGAGGTGCCTGAGCGGCCAGCCGGGCAGGCAGGAGCCGCCGCGATTGTCTGCCGCAGTTCCTGCCCCGGGCGTCCTTCCTGCGCACTGGCCCTGGCCGCGCTGGCCCGGCTGAGTGTTTGTTATTTGATCTGTATCCTCGCTCGGCCCTTCTACCAGGTGTCTGGGCTGCTGGGAAGAAATCCTCTCCTCTTTCCCACGCTCCCCGACACATTTTAATGAATTAGCTGGAAGCCCCGCCCCCCTGCCCGCCTGCTCGCCGGCCTGCTCGCCCTCCCTCCCCTGCCCAGAGCCTTTAAGGTGGCCCCAGGCCTCAGCCCAGCTCTGGCCAGGCCCCCCCCCATTGGAGCTGTCCTCCTCTGTGGCCCCCAGACCTCCCCAGCCCAGGTCCGTAACGCTCCCCAACCTGCCCCACCCCCACTTCTCTGAGCCTCCAAGGAAAGGGGGTTCCAAGAGAAAGAGGGCTCCCTCTCACACTCTGACCTCCGCGTTGGCCCCCCAGGACAGAGTCCAGATGCAGTAGCCAGAGTTAGATCTGTGCCCCCAGATCCGAGGTACGGGCGCCTCCCTCAGAGCCAGAGAACCATTGCACGCGGGTACAAATGTCCCCCTTTCCGGTGTGCCCTTCAGCAAACGTTTAGAGCGTGTGTGTTGGGGACCTGGGCGGCACAGAGTCAACTCTGGCACGTGGGTGTGGACTCGCGCAAGGTGGAGCGGAAGTGCCCTCTGGCCGCAGCCAGGGAGCGCCAGGCTCGGTGATCCCTCCGCTGCGCTGTCCCGCGGAGGAAGCGGTCGCCGGGGCCCACAGCGGAGCAGCTGGGTGAGGGGGGCTTGGGGCGTGGCCACATAGCAGGGACAGGCCCAGGCCCACCCACATGACCTGTCCTCCCAGTGCTGGCTGGGTGGGGTGGGCGCAGACTGCAGGCTAGACTCCTGTGGCTACTCCAACCACATGGTCCCCGCGGGGGGCGCCTAAGCTGCCAATTTCATGGCCCGTGGTGGCGGCCGCGAGTTCCCACACTGAGCTCACAGGGCCCCTTTGTCTGCCCACCGTGACGCTCGCCCTGGGTGTCAATGGGACTTTTCTCCGAGGCTCTGCTCCCTGCCCAGCAGTCTCCAGATGCCCTTCTCCAGACCAGGGGGCCTGAGCCCACCTGGGCAGGGGGCCTCTGTGAACCCACCACCTTCCGGGGGTGGCCCTGTGCACGGCTAGGCCCTGGCAGGTGCATGGAAAACACAGACCTGAGAGGGAGGAGCCCTGGGTCATCCACATACGCTCTCAGAGCACAGCCACCCTCCCATCCGCCCTGCTCTGGGAGTCCAGGGGGCAGCAGGTGGGCGGCCCTGCTCCAAGGGCCCCTGTGCTCCGCTCGGCCTCCGTGGCAGCCCATGCCACGGAGTGGTCCCTGGGTGCCGGGGGGGCGGGGGGTGCTGGGGGTGATCAGGAGCTCTACCCCCCAGGTGCTCACAGTTCAGCAGCCTCCTCACCAGGCCAGGGACACAGCTCCCAGCATGAGCGGTCCAGGAGTGGGGCAGCGGGGGCAACCCTGGGCCACACCCATGGCCGGGCCACACTCAGAGCGTGGGCTCTGGTTCTGCCAAGGCTCACCCACCTGCTCCGGGGGAGGGGGGCTTCTGAGGGGAACAGGTCTGAGCAGACCAGCTAGACCACCAGCCTCAGGAGGTCCAGAGCAAGGGACGCAGGCGGCCCTGACTACCAGGAGGACCCCAGGCCAGACAGCCAGGGTTAGGTGGGAATGCAGCGGGCTGGGGAAAGCCAGACCTGGGGTGGCCTCGCCTAGTTTTTCTTGTGGTTTGGCTACGACCCCTTCCGGAGCACCGGGCAAGGTGTGGGCACACCCACATCCTGAGGGATGGTGGGGAGCCCATCCCCACCCCCAAACAAGACCTGACTGGGTGGTCTCCCCGGGGGAGGCACAGAGCCGCCTCCTGGGGAATTCCCAGCAGCCTCTGGAGGAACGGAACGCAAGTCCCTGCGTGCTGCCCGGCTGCTGGCCTCAATGCCCAGCCTACAGCTCCGAGAATCATTTCTCCTTAATTCCCAGCGACCGCAGCCAAGCTGTAAACTGTAAAATCCTAATGAGGAAATTTGGCGGGAGCGTTAGGGTGTAAATTAAAATGGTTTACAGTTTGGAAATGAGTCACTTCAGATTTCCCTTTCAGAGCAGTCCTTGGTGCCTCACCTGGGGCTGCTCACCTGGCCAGGTCTTCCTGTCCCCATTCATGCAGATGGGGGGCCCAGGAGAGGGGAGGCAGGCCCTCCAGTCCAGCTGGCTGACTGCCCCCACTGCGGAGCTTCCTGCCACACCACTCCCAGCCCTGGGCTTTTATTTGGAGACCTGGCTGCTTCTTGGTCAGGACAGGGCTGAAAGCCTCATGTGTGGGTTCATGCCAGGCGGGTTGGGGCTGGGGAACAAACACCGGGTGATCCAGGCCACTAGGGGAGCCGCCGTCGAGCGGGAAGGACCCGTGTGGCCACTCGCCCGAGCTGCTCCTGGAGTAGCCACTCGCATGGGCCGGGCATTCCTGTGGGTCTTGCTGGGGATGCAGAGGGTCCGTAGCCCGCCCTCTCAGCGCGAGCAAGATCAGGGTCTCTGCCCGGACCTCCTGAGGCTGAGATGCTCGAGAACCCCCACCCAGGATAGGCCGTCCTTGGGTCCACTTGGGGGTCGAGCTCGGCCCGGAGCTCGAACCGCCGTTCCCTCCGCGAAGGGAGTTTGGAATTCCCCGGATGGCCAGAGGAACAGTGGGCGGGACGACTACAGAGACTCCGGGGGCGGAGTGGGAGGACGGGGGGCCCGGGGAGTCCGGCGGCGGCGCGGCGGAGCGAGGACCTCCCCACCGGGAGCCTCCTAGCTCCCGGTCCAGCGCGGCCAGAGACCAGCGCCCCCTGCCGCGAAACGCACCCCCCGGACACGCCCCCTGCACGCCACGCCCCTACTCCGCCCCCAGGCAGCGTCGACCAATGGGCTGACTGCCGGCGCGCGCGTCACGGGGTCCATTGTTATGCAAATATAAAGGCGGTAAAAGGCGCCCCGGCGCGGCGGGCGGGCGAGTGCAGCGGCGCGTGGGGAGGCGCGTGGGGTCCGCGTGGGAGCTGCAGCCAAAGCGAGTAGGGACCAGAGAGCGCGGCGCCGCCGCCTCGGCTCCGCCGGCCTCCAGGAGCACAGCGTCCGTCCCGGTCGCCCGCTCGCACGGGCGCGGCTGGATGCGGCGGGGGCCCTGCGGCGGCGGCCCCCGGCCCCCAGCGCCCAGAGCGCCCAGGGGCGGCGTGCGGGGCCCGGGGGCACCGCGCCGTCCATGCGCCGAGGCGGGCCCGGAGACAACCGGGGGCCTGCGCTGAGCCCCGGCCCGACCAGCTGCCCGCGTCCGGCAGCATGAGCCAGACCGAGCTGTCCACCTGCTCGGCGCCGCAGACGCAGCGTATCTTCCAGGAGGCCGTGCGTAAGGGCAACACGCAAGAGCTGCAGTCACTGTTGCAGAACATGACCAACTGTGAGTTCAACGTGAACTCCTTCGGGCCCGAGGGCCAGACGGCGCTGCACCAGTCCGTCATCGACGGCAATTTGGAGCTCGTGAAGCTGCTGGTTAAGTTCGGCGCCGACATCCGCCTGGCCAACCGTGACGGCTGGAGCGCGCTGCACATCGCCGCTTTCGGCGGCCACCAGGACATCGTACTCTATCTCATCACCAAGGCCAAGTACGCGGGCAGCGGCCGGTGATGCCCGCCCGGACCCGATCCCCGACCCGGCCGCGGGACCCGCGCGAGTCGCCTCTGCTGTACCTTCCCGCCAACTACCTCGGTGTGCGCCCGGCCCTCGGCGCCGCGGCCACGACGAGTACGGCGCGCGTCCGTGCACACGGGGCCCGCACGGCGCCCGCTGGCCCAGGTCGACGCCCCCCCGCGGCCGCCTGGAGCTGGGCCGGAGCGCTTCCCACGGCCCCCGCCCTCCGCCTCGCGGGTGGGGGCGGGGCGCGGGCTCCAGCCCCTTTGAAATTTGAGTCTCGCTACCAGCAAGTTCGGAATCCCGAGACACCGGATCCTCCGCTCAAAATGTTTTCTCCGGAGGTGGAAGGCGGGTGACGGGGACGCCGGGCTCCGGGCGCCCCCCGCCCGCGGGACCCGCGGCCGACGCGCCCGGAGGAGACGCTGTGCTGTCGCTGAGGCTCTAAACTATTTATCGTGTGTGTCTATTTACTTGTGGGTGAAGTTTGTGCGCCTGATGTTTTTGTTCGGAAAATACTGTGCGTGGTCAATGTGGTTATGGGGGTGGGGGGCATTTTTTCCCCTAGTCTTACAACTAAAAACTTGAGTCTGTCGTTTCTCGGTTGCACTGAAAACGCCGCCCAGCCCGAAAGCTTCCCCGCGCCACTTCCTCTCGCGCCTGTTTCTCTTCCGCACCTCGGCCCACTTTTTGCAGCCTCCCTCTTCTGTGCCGTCTCACACTCGCGCGCACACACGACTTCGTGTGCGCTTTGGCAGCCCCAGGCCTTCTCCCTTTCTGTGACCGGCCATTGTCCCCAGACCTGCTGGTTTTGCAAAGTCTGCGCGGGAGCCTGGGTGCTCGGGTAAGGCGGTGATGGGGCGGGGGGGTGGGGACCATACCTGGTCTAGCGAATTCTATTATAGTTAACAGTCGGTTGCACACTTTTTTAAAAAAGTAAATGGATTTGCCACGATTAAATGTCATAACATTTATGACAGTATAAAATATTAACATATTTTAAGCCAAGTCTTAGGTGTATTTGTTGAATCTTGGTGATAAAGCCAATTTTAAAGGGCGTTGTATCCAGCGTTGTGTAGGCGACAGTGTTCCCATATTTATATTTTTATAAAAATCCTATAAGACTGTGAATCTTTTATGCTAGTTGCTGAGTGAGTTGAAGGACTGTTTGCCTCTCTTCAGCCTCCCGGAGTTTCGAGAACCCGATCGGAATCCTAAAATCCTGCCGTGGGGGAGGGGCCGCCAGGGGCTGCTGGGGGACCTGACCGGAGGCGGTGCTTCTGCGTCCCTTTCGGTCCCAAAGGCACCCTTCCTGGTCTCCGAGGTTCCCATTTTCTATGCAACCCCACACCCCTTGTTGTTTTGATCCTGAGAAATAAAAGGGAGACTGAATTATTCAAATTTAAATGAGGCTTCCTGGGTAGAAGTGCTGCTGACCCTTCGTGCAAAAATGGGGAGCACTTGAGGACACAGGTGGGTGGAGGCCCTTTGTACGTGGCTGGTCAGATTCGGGCAGTCATCTTTGGCTTTATATAAAACCCTGTGTGAGAAGAATATATTGATAATGTCAGTGAAACAAGCAGACATTGAAACTGAGGCACAGATTACTCCAAAAGGAGTTTTTCTGTATATTTTTTCTAGATGCAAATAACTTTTTAATTATGTTAATTAATGTTAAGACTTTCTAGGCTTATGAAAGCTATGTATGGGGCCCGGTCTGACCACTTCTAACTGGATGGCATCTGCAGCCCATTCCTGAGTGTACGATATACTTGTAGCCCAGCGTGAAAAATTTATAAATAAATTTTTCATTGATCTTTTTATATTAAAAAGAGAAAAAGGTTGTTGGTTCTTCTTGGGCTTGGCACCCGAGGGTCAGGCCGCAACATGCCGGCTGTGGGTGATGTGTACACAACGCTTGGCTCATGCTCACCCAAAGACAGAGCCTGGCAAACTGGCTCCGGGCTCCGCGCTGCTGCTGACCCCAGTGGGCCACATACAGGACTCGGGAGGTGCCCCACGAAGCAGTGAGGCCTCTGAATGGAAGGTCCTCCTTGAAGCTCCTCCCAGCCCCGACCCCCAGCCAGCCTGAGAAATGGGGATCGCAGCGGTGGCCGGGCCCCTCTTCCGGCTGCTGTGGGTTCCTGTCGCACCACCTACGGCACAGACGGCATCTTTTACATTTGGAGGAGCACCGTGGCGGCTCACTTCTGACGAAGGAAAGGCCCCCTTCTCTCCCGCCCCGGTGGTGTCTGGGAGTGGAGAAGGCCAGCTGGGCCTGGAGCCCGGCTGACTTGGGGGGCAGTGTCTAGTCTGTGAGTGTGGGGAGCAGGGCGTCTGCTCCGGCACCTACTGGGTGGAGATGTGGGCCCACTGTGGAGCCGCCTGTGGGCCGGGCAGGGAGGGCTGGAGGACACCCCGGCAGGAGCAGCCGCTCAGAGGAGCAGAGGGCAGGCGGAGGACGTTTCCGCTCAGCCTTGACCCACTGCCGCTTTCAGGCCCCTTTGCAAGGAGCTAAAGGGCGCCAGCTTCCCCGTAAGCAGGGCAGCCGGACAGACACGTCACCCTTCCCAAACTAGAAGCCTTTCCCTCCGTGCCGCCTCTATCTCCTGCTCCGTCTGCCCCTGAAGGTTTTCTGAGCACATTGGTGCCACAGGCATCTGCTGTCCCCCTGCTGGCCTGCCAGACCAGGTCCACCCCAGCCTTAGACACCACAGAGGTGAGTGGAATACGATGCAAATAAGCCTCTGGGGAGGCAGTGTCTGCCCAGGGCTCACAAGCTCGCTCTGGGGCAAGTGGCCTGCCGGCGCCAGCCAGAGGGAGGGGGGGCCTGCCCGCGACAGGGAGAGTGGCTAGGAGAACTTGGATGTGGGGTGCCTGGAGAGTGAAGTCAGGCCTGAGCATGATGGGCCGCCCACAGACATGCTGGGCAGGGCCTTCATTTCCCAACTAGGGCACTTGCCCCCAGGAATTGGGGGAGCCCTCTGGAGACCCATCGAAGGCTACGCGGTTCTTGGCCTTAGCCAGTGGGATGGCGGATGCTGGCCCTGACTGCACAGCCCTTCCAGTCCTCCCTGGCGGAAAGGCCAGTCAGCCAGCTGGTGGAGCCCAGGCCCTGGGGTGCATCCAGGCTGAAGGCTGCCTCCTCGCAAGACCGTCTGCAGCTGTGTGAGTCCGCTCTTCTTAAAGACTCGCTGGCCTGGGATAGGCTTGGCTTCTCACAGGAGACAGTTTCCTCCATGTGAACAGAAAGCCTAGGCCCCACCCGGCCCCTGGTCGGGGAGCCCTGGTGGGTTCTGCTGCCCTTCTCCCCAGGGGCTGTTCTGTGTGCAGATGGCACTTCCAGCCTGGGTCCTGGTGGCAGTGAGGGGCTCCAGGGGCCCCAAGGACAGGCAGGTCACCCTTTGGTTGGCAGAGCCCCAGCAAGCAGACTGAAACCACAGTCTGTTGGCCACATGGGGTAAGGGTACAGGGCAGACCCTCGCTCCGGGGGCCACCGACTTCAGCAGGTGGGAGTTGGCGCTGATGGCAGCAGAGTCACCTGGGAGTCCCCGTCACCCCTTCCCACATAGGCTGTCATGGGTGGAAACATCTTTTACAGCTTCCAGTGAGGAAAAGGCCCAGCTGGCCTAGCCTGGCCTCTGGGACCTGCAGGTGTGGGCGTGGGCATGCATGGGCATGCGTGGGTGGAGACCAGGTGGGGCCCCTGCTGGGGGCAGCAGGAGACCCAGAGTGGGCAGGAAGTCTAGCAGGCTGGGGCTGGGCCACTGAGACCCCCGGAATGGCTGCCATGAAGAAAGGAGACAGACCAGATGGACAAGGACAGGGCCCAGCCCAGTCCATGGGAGCCAGGACAGAGTTGGTGGGAGGAGGGAGAGCAGGACCCAGAGCCCAGAGCCCAGACGGGTTAGGACAGAAGGGCGCTGCCCTCTGTATCTGCCCCCCAGAGGCTTTGCAGCTAGGCACAGGAGTGCTGGCACTGGGGTGCACGTGGGTGCAGGGGCACCGCCCTGCCGCTCTGACCTCAGGAAGACCCCGGCCTGCTGCGGCCTCTGTAGAGCACACAGAGAGGCCTGCGTCCACCTGGACCTCAGGGAACGGGAAGGAGGCCGTGCTGGGCAGCTGGGGGACAAAGCCTGAGGCCAGAGTGTGAGGGCGCAGGCCATCGCGGGGCCGTGGGAGGTCTGGGAACCGCCGCAGCGGCTCCCCCGGGGCCTCCAGCGTGCCCTCTCCTGGGGGCTTCGGGCTTCGGAGGCCGCTGGCCCTCCCCCTGCACCGCCCGCGGCACACTCCACCTCTGCGGCCCCGGCGCCGCTCCCCCAACACTCCTTTCCCCTGGCCCAGCGCATTCTTCAACTCGACGTCGGACCGTCCCTCGGAGCGTCCGTCTGTCGGTCTTTCTTCTCTCGCCCCCTCCAAAGACGCGGCCCCCATTCATTCCCGAGGCCTCTGCCCTTTCCTCCGCGGGTCCCCGCTCGGCGAGCAGCTGCTATGCTAATGAGGGCGGCGGGCGGCGGGCTGGGGCTGGCGGCGGGCTGCACTGGGTTGGGGGGCGGCAGGGGGCAGCGGAGGTACTGGAGGGAGGGCCGGGGGAGCTGGATGGGTGGGAGGCTGGGAGAAACAGGATGGGAGGCAGGCAAGGAGAATCTCGTGCGTCGGGCTAGGAAAGCCAGCGCGGAGAGGTGGGGGCAGATCAGTGGCCGGGGAAGCCGGGTCTTGGGGGGCCCTGGCAAGGGTTGGGGGCGGGCGTGCACAAAGGCCCGATCTTTGTATTCAAAACCAGCGGGGACCATTCAGCGCCGGTGGGGGCGGGGCCGCTCGCGCACCCGGAAAGCGCACCGAGCCCGGTGGGGGCCCAGAAGGCCTCCCCGCCGCCCTTGACTCACAGCCCACCCCGCGCACCCACTCGCCTGGCGTGAGTTGTCAGCGCTAGAGACCAGCTGTCATCCCTATCCCGGGGGCACGGCCTGGAACCCGTGACTTGATCCGCCTCTCCCATCCCCCACCCGCGCACACACTGGACCCCGCTGGACCCGGGGCTCGGGTGCGCCCCGCACAGGTTGGCGTCTGAGCAGAGGCGGACGGTGGGAGACCTCTGCGCGTCCCCAGCACTACGCGGGTGGACGCCGGAGGAGGTACGGTGTGGAGAGGCCCCAGAGCAGACGCCTGAGGACCCCAGGCCTTGGCGAGGCGCGGGAGGGGGTGGAGGCGGGGCCCAGGGGGAGACTAGGGCCCTTACTGCTGCCTACCAACATCCGAAGGGCGACCGGGATGGGGGCAGGGGGACCCCGCGAGTCTGCCTCTCGGCCCGGGACGCCCCTGGCCCCGAGTCTGGACTTGCCTCCCACACCTCGGGCGGGAATTCCACAAGTGGGGACCGCGGCAGTGTCCGCAGTGGGTGGGAGTCTTTCGGGAAACCCGTCCTGGGCTGGCTAGCCCCAGGCGGGGCTCTGACCTAGGTAGAGGTTCTGGCCGAAGACCACGTGGCATGGGCTGTGCTGCCGCCCCGCGGCCGCAGCGGGCACTGCGTCCCGGGGCGCAGGGCCCAGGACCGCTGGCCCGAGATGGGCACGACCCCGCTGGCACTTTGCTGCAAGTAGGTGCCCTATACCCAGAGGCAGCAGACCTCTAGACTAGCGTTGTCTGGCCCGCTCTACGCACCACCCTCACGGGCCTGGGAGCACATGTCCCACTACCCTGGAGCCCAGCGCTCCTCTCCCGGAAGGTGGCCAGCTTACATTGGGGTTGGCCAGCTGAGTGGTGTGGGGTACGCCAAGGAGGGTCCTTCGCCCCTGTGCGGTGGGCAAAGGCAGGCTGCCAGCCAGAGGAGCCTGCGCCGGGACAGCAGCGAGAGGGGCGTGCTAGGGAGCCAAAAGCGGTTCTGATGGGAGTGACCAGGTTACGAACAGTTCTGAGCCAGCAGCTCTGGCTGCAGCCACCAGAGCTGGCTTTACTGTGTGTGAGGACAGGGTGGCAATGCAGACTGCCCAGAGGAGACAGCAGTAAAGAGTCCAGGATCATCGTGGTCTCTCTTGGGACACGTGGGAAGAGAACTCCAGCAGGCCCCAGGCGGTGTTGCTGAAGTTGCAACCCTGCCAATTTGTGGGGCTTGCAGGGGATGAGAAGGAACCAGAGCATGGGCCACGTGTGGAAGGGGTGGCACAGGGGCCCTTTCCTGGTGGTCAGCCCAACCCTCAGCATGTGTCAGGAAAGGGCAGGTGTGTTGACCCAGCAGGGGCTTCTGGCTTCTGCAGTCCCCACCAGGAAATCCAAACCAGGGCCTGGGGATACAACCCCTTCACTGTCCTCATCAACTGACTGGCAATGTGGGCTGTTCTCCTTTGAAATGGAGAAGACAGCACATTCCAGGACTCCAGGGCCACGAGTGGACAGCTAGGAGGACGCAGGATCCCTCGCAGGTCTGTGGACATGGCCACCATGGGTCACACTTCAGGGCTTGGACCATATCTGTCCCTCAGCACCATCAGGACCAGTCATGGGGTGCTACCAGATCACCCCACAGAGCCCAGAGCCTCGGCAGAGGGGCCCAGGGGCAGGCAAGGCTCTGACAGTCGGTGGAGGTGGGCATTGATTGCTCTTGCAGACTCTCCTGGCCATGACCCCACCCCACTGCAACAGAAGAGCTCGTGCTGGGCATGTGCAAGGAAAGAACTCACTTTGTCTGAAGTCATGCCTGCTCAGAGATGGAGCCCAAAGACCACGTTTACTCCGGGTTCCCCGGATGGATAAAACCCAGCTCTGCAGGTCTCCGGGCCTCCTCGTCAATATCCTGTGGCCAAGAACCCCCAAGGGAACCAAGGGAACCAAGGGAACCATAAACTGTGCAAAGAGCTGTAACAACAGTCCAAACAGGAGTGGTGTAAACAAGACAGAATATATGCATTTCTCATCACAGAAGATGCAGCAGGTGGACCTGGGCTGGTAAGTGGTGTTAGGACAAAGGATCCTCGGGCATCGTTGTTCTGCTGGGTCGGCTCAGAGGGTGGCTCAGGTGCAACCACAAGTCCACATTTCAGCCAATAGCAAGGAGGAGGAAGAGGTTAGCTAGGGTGTAACTACAGGTTGACTAGGGTCCTCTCTTTCCAGGGCACTTCCTAGACATTGCTCCTGCCACATGTGCTCACATCCCATTGGCTAGAACTTAGCCACGTGACCAACCCAGCTGCTAGGACAGCTAGGACTTGTCGTCTGTTGACTTTAAACAAATAGCCAGATATTCGTCCAGCAAAATGGGCGTATTGGGGCACAATAAAGAATTTCAATTCAGTATATGCACATGCAGCATTATGGGGAACCACGCACCATCTATCCCGGAGGAAAACGCAGAGAAACGCTCACAGCGGAATACGGCGGCGGGACGGGGCTGCTACACACAGTGCCCATTGGACGAGGCTAGGCGGTCCAAACGGAGTGGCCTCTCATTGGCTGCGTTGTGAGGGCCTCTCATTGGCTGAGCTGTTGCCAGGCAAGGAGAAAACCTTCGTCCTGCTATGGTAGCAAGTTAACGGAAAACATCTGAGGTCCCGGTGGGTTTGGGATCATTGACAATCGGTGGTCGGGCTGGGGAGCTACTCCTGCAGACCCCTCCCCACTATAACTTAAAGGGGTTTCTTTTTATTTCTTTTCATGTCTTCATTCAAGGCTGGGCTTGCTTGAAATGGGATCATGGAAGGAGGGCCGGCTGTTTGCGGATGCATGCGTGGCTGGTGGTGGACCCTGTTCTTCCGGCTGGGAGTACACGCTGAGCTCCGACCTGAAGAACTTCCTAAGAACTGAAACCGCCTGGCACTAGAGGACCAGAATGAAGGACGGGAGCCCTCTGGAGGGTCGCAGCGGGCGGGCCTTGCGCTGGCTGGAGCACATCTCCAGGCCTGACCCCTGTGCGTGATGGGTCCGGTGGGCACAGTCCTGTTCTCCCTGCACGCTTTTCTGCAACAAACATTGTTGCGGATGAGGCGACTACCACCGTGGTCGTGCACTTGCTGCTCCAGAGGCGCTCAGACCACTGCGGAGGCCTGAGCCTGTGCCTCTGCCCTAGCGGGGGGTGGGGGTGAGGGGGCAGGGGCGGGGCAGGTGAGTGCGGATGAGATTTCTTCGTGCTCCTGCTTCCTGGCTCCCCTTGCCTCCACCTCCTCACCCTTATCTTGGGGAGTAATGAGTAACCCAGCCCTCTGAGTTCTCAAGGTTATTAGGTCAATAAAACTCTCCTTCTCAAGGCTTCTTTTCATTTTAATAGAGGCTGGAAGGGAATCGTTAGGCTTATCGTTTTTGTTCCTAAACATCAATTTATGGCGGTATAATTTCCACACGATAAAATGCAGCCATTCAGAGCACGGTAAGCACTGAGATGTTTGCACCCACATAACTAATGCCATAGTCAAACCCAGAACGTTTCCATCTCCCTCCACAGCTCACCAAGTGCCCCCGCCCCCCCGCCCCCGGGGTTAGCTGTGCCTGTCTTGGAGTTGTATGTTAAACGGCTCATGTGGCCTGTTCCTTTTTGCCCCGTTCTGACATTCGGACAATGCTTTGACATTCATCCATGTTGTTGGGGTCCGTTGTTGCAGTAACTTCTGGAGAATCGGGAGTGGAAGGGAATGGGTCTTCCCCCACTTTTTTTCTGTTGTTTTCACTAGAAAAAATCTGGTGGAAACACAACACACGATTTTTTTCATTGTCAGTTTTTCAGTCAACAGAATTCTTTTCCTCAGTAAGAGATGTGGCATCATCAAGGTGCCCTGCAGGGCTCCAGGGAGTGGGCACCAGCCAACCCCTTCCTTTTCCAACAGGGCACAGCACCCCCAGGGCCTGTCACAGCCCACCTCCTTCTCTCCGGCACTGAGTCCTGAGGACGGAAGCCCAGAGCCAGCCTCACCAGGACACTGTGCTGGGCTTGCTGCCTCGAGGGTGGAAGGCTTGAGACCTGGGGCCTCCTTGTTTCGGGAGGGAAGTTCAATGTGTGCCCAGTCACCATGCTAGGACTGACATGTCAGTGACCAATGTCACAGGATGCAGTAGGCTCGTAGCCACTGCTTTTCTATATCCAACATGTAGGACCCAGAAAAATGGAGGACCTACCTGAAACCTGAACACTCTATTAACCAAAGTCACCCCAATAAATCCAATTTTAAAAACTTAAAATACACCATTATGGTCGTATCACAAAACACAAAATACTTAAAGAGACACTTAATGAAAGCCGGGTAAGCTATGAGGTGTTATTCAAAGACCTAAATTAAAGGTTCATGGTCTGTAAGATGCAGAACGGTTGAGACGTCAGTTTCAATGCAATCACCCCTGGAGTCCAGCCAGGTGTGTGTGTGTGTGTGTGTGTGTGTGTGTGCGCGCAGGCGCGCAGGCGTGCGGAAATTGACAAGATGATTTTTTAAAAATAGGTACCTGTCAAGAATCACTTTATTTTTTAAAGATTTTATTTATTTATCTTTAGAGGGGAAGGGAAGGAGAGAGGAGAGAAATATCAGTGTATGGTTGCCTCTCATGTGTCCCCTGCTGGGAACTGGCCTGCAACCCAGGCATGTGCCCAGACTGGGAATCGAACCGAAATCCTTTGGTTCACAGGCCTGCGCTCAATCCACTGAGCTACACCAGCCAGGGAGATAAGATGATTTTTAAAATTCATCTGGGAAGACAAATGACAAAAAGTAGACAAAATAATCTCGAAAGGAAAGCACAAAGTTACAGGATATCAAACACCTCAAGACTTACTAACAGAGATCAAAACTGTGGACCGGGCCAGAAGAGATTTATCCATGTGTTGCTGAGACAGATTAGAGTGCAGAAACAGCCTCACACACCTACCATTAAATTATTCTTAGCAATAATTGTTCTTAGTATGCAAAAAATTATTCTTAGTATGCTAACACAATCCAATGAGGTACAGAAAACCTCTTCAACAAATGGCACATCACCAACGCATATCCATTTGAGAAAAAGAGAGCTTTGAACCTTACTGCACATCATTTAAAAACCAATTCAGGCCCTGCTGGCTGGTGTGGCTCGATGGACTGGGTGCCAGCCTGCAAACAGGTCGCCAGGTCAATTCCCAGCTGGGGCACATGCCTGGGCTGTTGGCCAGGTCCCCAGTTGGGGGCATGGGAGAGGCAACCAATGGGTGTATTTCCTATGCATTGATGTTTCTCCCTCTCTTTCTTCCTCCCTTCCCCTCTCTCTAAAAGTAAATAAATTCTCGAAAAAATCAGAGCGCCTCTAGGAGGCAGTCAGTGGAAGTCTCTCCCACCCATGTTTCTCTCCCCCCACCCCACCCTTGCTTCCTCTCTTTCTAAAATCAATAAACATATCCTCAAGTGAGGGTTTTAAAAACATTTTTAAAGATGGATTAGACCTGCATGTAAATGTATAATGATAAAATTGTTAGAAGAAAACATAAAATAATAACTTCACCATCTTGGGGCATATTTGTCAGAGAAGACACTGTACTCTTGGCCTTCAACAAAGAGTCAGCCAGATAAGGCCCCCGGCAAAGTGGGTTTGTTCCAAAACAATGAAGAACTGCAAATCAGGACACATGGGGAGGCCCGTGCCCACCCTGAGAAACAAAAGAGAGGAGCCAGCGGTCGGGAGCAGAGGAGGAGGCCGGGAGAGCGGTTACATCACAGCCTCGTTTGGCTCTGCCGTCAGCACCAGCAGGAGAACCCCCTTGGCCAGGCTGCTTCATTTTAAATGAGGCTTCCGTTTGTTAATTTGTGCATTTCCCTCTTGATCAAGATCTTTCTCTGAAAGCGTCTCCGATTGGGCCAGGTTGTCTTCGAGGTCCGCAGCCCACCTCCCTCCCGCCCGGAGGAGTGTTTCCTGGTGCAATGTCCCACCAGGGACAGCACTCAGACTGGGAAACTATTGAGGTCACGTGAGTAACCAGGTGGGGGCAGGAGGAAGACCTGTCACATGCTGGGTCTCTAAGTCCACTTGTTATCAAGGTCACCATCACGAGTCAGCCTTGGCACTGGGCAGACGGCGTTCGGCAGGCCAGGCCCGCCCCTCCTGGAAAAGCTGTCGGCTCAGGTGCGGTGGCTTCAGTTCCAGGAAGCGCTCACTCTCAGGTGGCTGCGGGCAGGTGTGGTCGGGGTTCGGTGCTTCCTCTAGACTCAAATCCATGCTCCCTGGAGTTTGGCGGCACGCAGGCAGTTGTGTGCCTGACGGGCTGTTCCAGGGAGATTGAAGAGTCTCTTTTGAGGTGTCCTTCCCAGTAGTCTCCAGGTTGCAGAGTGTGGGGTACGGGGTTTTCACCTCCTTGAAGAGCAGTGAAAAACCTGCTCCGACGCAGCCGGGTTACTCCACCCGGGGCAGTTAGCGCCACGCGGTGCTGAAGGGCGTCTCCCTTCATTGCCTGCGTTCGCAGAGAGGCAGGACCCAGACAGGCGCACGGGGCACCCCGTAATTACTCAGCGCAAAGGTGAGTTGGTGACCCCGAAAGGAGCGGGTCTGAAGCTGAGAAGGGACCCACAGCGTTTGGCTAAGGCGTCTGCACATTTTGCCAATGGAGACTAAGGCGGCCAGACTGGAGGGCGGAAGGTGGGGAGCGGGTAGAAGCGTCAAACCTGTTCCGGGGCAGGCTGGCGGGGCACGTGACCTGGAAACGAGGCTCCTGGGTCCCTAAGGAACGCAGGGGCGACTCCCGGGGTGGGCTCGCTTTTTCTAAAAGGACCTTAGCCACCGCAGAAGCAGCAGTCTGTCGGCAAGGGACAGTTTCAGTCCAACGAGAAAAACCTGCGGTCCGCGACTAAGGCTCGTTTACGCCCGGGGAGACGGGGGAGCCGAGCAGAATCCATTAACCGGGACCTGCGTGGTCCGTGAGGCCACTCGAGGTGCCCAGGGCCATGAGCACAGGTTTCCCTAGGTGGCACTTCGTCACTTGCCACGGTCTCATTACTGTGTCCCTCGCCCCCCACTGCTGCTGATTCTCGACCGGTCAGTGGGCGGGCGGCTTGCTGCTTGTCGAGCAGTGGCGAGTGGAAACCTCGGAGTGTCCAGCAGGACGGGGCTGCTACTCCGTCTGAGCGGAGCTTTCTGTTTCATCCAACCAGCAACCGCGGGACCTCTCTGGCCAGGGTCTCTAAGTGGCACGCTCAGCAGACAACCCTTCGGTCCACGACAGAGCCGTGAGAGCTGCTGGCTCCTTCAGGGGCAGCAGGCCTGGCAGACTCGGGACTCAGTGATGCCTCGAGCTCCCCGGAGCCAAGTTTGGAACGCTCCCTAGCCCGCCCGCCCAAGAGCCGGGTGCTGGGGCCAGAAGTCCCCGCCCCAGTTCCTGATTGGTCCGCAAATGAGGACGCCGGGTCGTCTCAATTTGATTGGCTCGAAAGGTACCCCGGAGTCGAAGTAGAGCCTCTCTGATTGGTCAGAGCTGCGCAGCTCTGATTGGGTGGGGGAGTCCCAGTTCCGTGGCGTGGACTCGGGCTCCAGCCGGCCCAGACCACACTGCAGGCCAGCGGGCGGGGGGTGCCGCTAAGCGCGGTTTGCGCGAGAGGCCTGTGGGCAGCTGGCTGCGAGGCTCTGCATTTTTATTCGAGTGAGCGCCGGGCGCCCTTCTTAGTCCTGAGCGTCACATCGGCCTTAACCAAGAAGGCAGTAGCAGCACTGGCCCTGACAAGGGAGTGTCCCCGAGCCCCAGTTGCTTAGTATCCTCCAGGCCCAGGGTGGCCCCCGTGTTTGGGGTGAGTACCAAAGCCATTCGCCCTTTTCTCGGACAAAGGGAATCTGGTCGTGGGGCCACCCAAGGGCAGGTGGGGCCATGATGCTCTCTGCTAGGGCTTTCCAGGTCACATCGTCCGTTCTTGCCATGAACTTGGGTCAGGACCCTTCAGTCTCCAGTCAACACACAGAGGCTGGGCCACAAGAGATGGTCGGCACCCAACGCTGGCAACAGCGGGCCAGGCAGGGAGACCGTTGGCACCGGTGCATGCCCTGGGGTCTCGGGGGGCTGAGGGTGCCAGGAAGCTTATGTGGGTCCAGGTGCAGCGCTGGTTCCGCCCGAGTATGGAACCTGGGTTTGGGTACACTGCCATTCTCCCCTGGCGACCACAGGTCCCTTAAAGGCTAAAGCTTTTAGTAAGTGGATGTTGTCTTCCCAGGAGGAGGTGCAAGAGAGCGACCAGGGAGGTCGCAGGACTTGGAGAAGTGGGGGGGGAGCTCGCAGGAAACCCCCGAGGCTGCTGCCCAGGAACCACTTCCTTCCTTCAGGAAGGCACGGGGGTCTGAATCAGCTCCAGGAAAGGACAGACTTCCAGCTGGGATGGGGGCCAGCAGCGTGGGAGGGCCAGGACGTCCAGGGGTGTCCAGGGATGACCACGTGGTCACTGCTCGAGGTCCTGGACACATGCCCAGCCTCAGTGTTGGCTGTCACAGGTGAAGCGGACTGTTACAGGGACGAGTGCAGGGCCAAGGCCCCGAGTTACATGACCTCAGTGGTGGGCATGATGCCTGGAAGGGCCTCTGAGGAGTAAGTGATTCTGGGAAAGGCCTTGAGGTTCTGTCTGAAGCTCAGTTGGAGACCCACTGAGGATCCTGCCAAGTCGGCCGAAGGTGCTGCCCATAAAGAGGTGGCCGCTGACCAGTGGTGTCCGTGGTCAGTGCTCCCAGATGCAGCTGCGGGACCGTCGGAAATGAAGCAAAGAAAGACGTCGAGGAGGGACATCCAGTCCTGCAATTCTCACAGCTTTTATCACATCCTGGGTTAGGTTCCCCTTTGGGAGGAACTCCGGCCCAAGACTTCTCGGCCTACTTGATGACAGGGGGTGGGGGACCAAGGGGAAAGGGTGGGGACAGGTGCAGAGTGAGGAGCCGGTGGGGTCTGTGAGAGACCCCACACTTGCCCCAGGAGGCGGGGGCTGCCTCGCAGCAGAGAGGTGGCCGAGTGTGGCGACCTCATCTGGATGGTGGTCTCTCCCAGCCGACGGGGCTTCTGTGGGGACAGGCAGTGTTGCGTTTCTTGACCCAAACAAAGGGCACGCACATGGGCAGTTGCCTTGTGATAAAAACATCAATGTGTATTTTGCTTAAAACACTTTTCTCGATGTATGTTGTGCTATACAGCACCACCCTTCCCAACACCAACCAAAAATTATATGGTTTCTAGGAATAAATACTAGAAATGAGCCAGGCCTGTCTGCAGAACCCCACCAACTGCTCCGAAAGCGCACCATCCGCCTTCGTGTGCAGCCGCCGTGTGGAGTCGCCAGGACCCCCCAATCCTACCACAGGGTGTGTAGCTCCAATGAACCCCCGAAGGCTCTCCAGAGGGTTCAGCAGAATCAAGTTCTGAGGGGAAAAGCCCAAGAAAAGGAAGTGACTCTTCAAGGACGAGGATGTCCCACCAACTGCTGTGACAGCCCCCCCACAGAGCGGGGCTCAAGGGCGCTGCCGCACACTCCCTCCCCCCACCGAAGGCGTGTGCCTGCCCACGCAGGGTGGGGGAAGGGTGGACAAGGGCTGTAGGTAACTGTCCGTGCATTAAGGAGAAAAATGGAACCGCACATTGGGGGAACCTAAAAAGCAAGTAATAAGAAGAAAGACATACAAAAAAAGTAGGACAACTAAAAGGCACAACATGAAGTCGCAAAGGAGTTCGGGCCTCTGGGTTCCATCTGTCACACACACCTTGAGAAGACTGACCTGGCAGCAGACAGCAGGGCTGCGCGCAGCCCTCCGGTGCAGGCTCCTGGCCAAGGGCGCCACCTCCAGCTGCCCCCCAGCATTCGGGGTTAGGGCAGACTGGGGCGGGGGTCGGCATGGCCCTGGGGGTCCCAGACCTGGCCACCACACCCAGCTCCCGGGGAGCCCCAGCAGCAGGGAGCATCCTTCCTGTCCTGAGCCCAGGGTCTGCTGGCCCGGCCAGCCCCCCAGATTCCAGGCGCAGGGACCCAATCCCCTCCCCTTGGCCAGACCTCTGCCCAGGGCCACAGATGGCGGGGGCAGGAGCTGAGACCACACAGGGCCCTTGGGGAGCCAGCCCGTGAGCAGCTCCAGGAAAGCAAGCCCATGGTCCCCAGGGCAGGGGTCAGGCTGAGTTCTGAGGTGGGGCTGCACAGCCTCCTGCCAGGCACACTCCACACCTGCCAGAGGATGGAGCTCCTGGCGTATTCCGCTGCACCATGGCGGTGCCCCCACCTTTTGGGACTGGTTGTTGTGGGGGCACACGTCATCTGAGCATCCCCCACCGCCCGGCCACCGCAGCCAAGGCAACCCTCTTGGTGGGCTGGGCTCCAGGTAAGGGCAGTGGGGAGATGCAGCCACCAGGTGGCAGCACTGAGGCCATCTGGTCTCGGGATGCGGGTGCTGGGGGTGGGGGGCACTTTCTGGGAGTCACCGCACAAAAAGTAACTGCAGAGCCCTAGGGGGTGGCAGTGGGACTGGGGTGGGTCCAGGCTGGCAGGGGTAAGCTCCCCCTTAGAGGCCTGGGCAGCAGTGGGACTCGGGCTCTGCGCCCGAGTCTAAGATGCGCACGCAGATGCCTCCCTGGGACAGGTCCGTGGCCAAGGCAGGGGGTTCCGAGAGGTCAGGGCTCCCCACTTGGGCCACCTCCTGCCTCTGTCACACTGAGCCCCCCCCTGCACCTTGCATTCAGGTGATTCCACTGGTTCAGCTCCCCAAGTGGACACACACCTCCATCCACACAGTTGCCTCCTAGGCCTGGGGCCACTGGAAGCTCAGGCAGTCCCTGCGGTTCTTCGGGCTGGAGAGCGGCTGCCTCGGGGTCCCCGGGGTGAGCGTGTGTGGCAGCGGGCAGTGAGGGGGCGTGGTGGCTGCTGCAGGCACCCCCACCCCGACCGCAGTCACAGCCAGCTCTCCAGGGGACCGGCTGTGCAACCACCATCCTCTACCATGGGGACAGACTGCCCACCTCCTGGGCGGGGCTCACACAGGCGCTGAGGAAGGTGGCCGAGCCCCCCGAGGGAGCAGACAGGGCGCTCTGGGGAGGTGGCGTTGGAATCGTGAAGCAGCAGGGTCTCCACAGACAGCTTTATTAGGGGCCTCAGGCCTGGGGCAAATCCCCAGGTCTCCTGCCACCCAAGATCCCACAGGACCCCTGACCCCCTACCGTCCACCTCGGCCTGTGCTACAGGAGGTTCACCTTGGCCACCACCTGCTTGCAGCCCACGACCGCGAACTCGCGGCCGGCGACGCGGTAGTAGCTGAGCTGCGCGGCTAGGAGCTCTGCGCGGGCCTGCTCTGGGAAGAAGCCCTCGGCCGCCATCTCCTCCCGGAAGCAGCTGACCACGTCCCGCTTGTCCAGCAGCAAGAAGGGCACGATGGCCGCGGCCTGCCAGAGCGGGTGCTCGCGGACCAAGAGCGCCCTCAGACTAGCGCTCAGCTCCTCCTCGGCGCGGGCGCCGCGCGGGGGGCCGCCGGGCCGCGGCGGCAGCGAGCGGGATGCGTTCTGCAGCACAAAGCGCGTGACCTCCGCGCCCCCCACGCTGCTCAGCAGCACGTAGACGGCGTTGTGGAAGTGATGCGAGCGCTGCGGCTGCAGGAGGCCGTGCAGCTCGTCGAGGAGCGCCAGCGGCATGAGCTCCACCTCGTCCAACACCAGGAGCGGGGTCTTCTCCTCCGCCTCGGCCTGCGCCACCACCGCGGCCACCCGCCGCGCCAGCTCCTCGCGGCAGCCCTGCGCGGAGCGCGGCTCCGGGCAGTGGTGCCGCACGTGGTACTGCAGCACGAGCTCGCTGTCCTCCAGCACTGCGCGGAAGTGGCGCGCCAGCAGGCGGCCCACGTGGCTCTTGCCCACTCCGCTGGGTCCGTGGAGGGCCAGGAGCAGTGGGCGGCTGTGCACGTGCGTGGACAGGTAGTCCCGCAGCAGCGCCACGATGCGTGCCACGGCGGCCGGCTGGCCGAACACCGCGCGCTGCAGCGCCTTCTCCAGCCCGTCGAGGTCGTAGCGCTGCTCGTTGTCGTCCAGGTTCTCAATGGCGTTGAGCACCTGGAAGCCCACGATGGCCACGAGCAACAACAGGCAGCGCTGTGCGCGGCTCCGGCGCTCCGCGCGCGGCCGGCACTTGCGGGAGGTCTCGGGGTAGAGCACCACGCGGCTACGCCGGCGCCTCTTGCGCGGCGTCCTTGTGGACAGCTCCGCAGGGCTGTCGAAAGTGAAGATCTGCGGCTGGTCCGGATCCCTGTGGGACACCAGACGCCCTGAGTCCAGCCCGGCGCCGGGGGTCAAGAGGTGCCTCTTGCGCAGGAGGTGCACGCGGCGGCGCAGGTGGACCACGGCGCGCAGCGGCGCCATCACACTCTGGTCCGGGGCTCTGGGGGCCGGGGCCACAGGCTCCACGCTGGGCTGGCCGTGGTCCATGGCGCAGAGGCAGCGCTCACATGCACGTTGCCCTCCCTGCAACAGGAAGACGGGAGGGTCTCCAGGCTGACGGACGGTGGGCTGGGACCCTTCACCCAAGAGAGCGCACCCCGCTGGAAAGCCCGGAGTGTGGCCAGGCGGCCCCAAGGCCCGGGCGTGTTCCCGGAGGTTCGCCCCCTCCGACCAGGAAGCAGCTCCCTGCGGGGCCCCATGCAAATCCCTCGGGTCCTCCTATGTACTCAAGAGCCCCGAAGAAGTGGCTAGGAATGGGGGTGACAGGGTGTGGCTTATCGCTCAGCCTCCCAGCTTCCTGGGGGAGGGGTCGGTCTGGCCTGCTGCAGATTAGGGGTAAAGAGGGGTCAAGGCCGGACCCCGCCCCGACTCGCGGCTCCGACTGCCAGGCGCCGACTGCCAGGCGCCGGGTACTCGGTGTCCCCAGACGAGTCACAGGGAAGCAGAGGCCGAGACCCTGGAGCTGAGAGACACCCCCACAATTAAGAACACTTGAGGGGGAGGGGGAGATCTGGCCAGCACTTCTGCTTTTCAGAATGGGCCCCATCCCGGCCCCCAGGAAGATGGACAGAAAGGCAAGAGGAGCCGCTGAGGGGACAGACACAGGGTAGAGCCCGGGCCCCCCAAACCACTCCCCTACCTGCAGCTGCGTCAGGCCAGGCTCCTGCAGGCCCCCGCCCCCGGGGCAGCCCCCCTCCGCCCGCCTGCACACTGAAGCCTGCTGCTTGGGAAGCAGAAAACGCCGGCTTCCCTCCGAGGGTCAGGCTGGGGTCAGGGTCTGGGGCCTCCCCGGCCAACCGGGCCTAGAGGGACAGTGGCACCTGTGGGTCCCCAGGGAGTGTCCAGCGCAGAGGAAGCTGGGGGAGGTTTCCGCTTCTAAGCAAAGGAAGTGAGTCAGGGGTGTGTGGTGAGGGCGGGACTTGGGCTGGACGGAGGCACCAGGCAGGGAGGCCCGCCTGCTCGCCAGGCCCCTGACCGGCAGGTCCCCTACCCTTTCTGGCCCTGCAGGCCTGAGGTGCCTGACCAGCCTAAGGCCACCCCCCTGCCCCAGGACCCCAAGGGCTCTCGCACCTCTATCTGCCCTCCACGTACCCCCTGAAACCCCCAGGCTCACTTCTGGCACCAACCCCCCACAGGGCCCCTTGGGGGAGTCCCTGCTCCCCCCCAACTCCTCAACCCCTCCCCTGACCTGTTTGGGCCCCGAGTGGGGCTCATTTATCTCCCTCACTGTCCCTCTCTACCAGGGCACCCCCACCCCCTTCCTCTTCCCATGCCCCAGCCTGGAGCCCCCTGGACAGTGTAGTTCGGCGGGGACCCAGCTCTTGCACCAGGGAGCTCCCCGCCCTGTGCTCAGGGCCCTGGGGCAGGGGGGCATGTTTAGGAAAAACTCTGGCCCAGCCCCACTGGTCGCCACCTCTGCTCAGACGGCCCTGCCTGTCTCCTACTGTGTCGGGGGTGGGGGATCGTCCTGGCAAGCCCAGGCCATGGGCAGCACACCGTGCCCTCAACCCCGGGGGGATGAGTGAGGCCTTTTCCATCAGCAGTGAGGCCCCAACTGGCCTTGGCACCTGCATCACGCAGGCCCAGCAGTCTGTCCTGTCTGGGGTCCCCCTTCACAGGCCCCCCAATCCCTTTAACTGCCTCCCTGAACCTCTAGAGGTGCAGCACACCCCACACCACAAGGACCCCTTCCCCTTAGCCCCACACTTGCACCCGTACACTGGCACTGGGGGGACGGTCACAGGTGTGGGGTTTCCTGTTCCCCAGAGCACAGGATTCATAGGCATGGAGTTCCTGTCCATCCATCTGTCCAGGGGCCTCTGCAGCATCTCCATACCCCATGGCTGTGCTGCCCTTGCTGGGAAACCACCGCTCCCCAGTCCATGCAGGGCTGGTACTGGGAGACCCAGCACCTCATCCACCGTGTGGCCCATGACCTGGGCAGGACACTGCCCAGGCTCTGCCCCAAGACCCTGGCACCAGGCTTCTCCTGACAAGGGAAAGGTTGGGGCGTCAGGCATCTTTGGTGGCTGCTTCTGCTGGAAAATGACCCAGCAACGCCCACCCACACCCTCCACCCGACTTCTCACCCACTGGGGCTTCTCATTCCCTCCTGTGGGCGGGAGGGGCCCACCTGCGCTGACCCATCTGTTTCGGTCTTCCTCCACCTGGAGCCTCAGGCAGGTCCCGTCTGCCCACAGGCTCCTTCCGTGGCTGGGATCTTTCGGGTCCACTCTCCTGGGCCCCAGCTCTGCCCGCCCATCTTCAACCCAGGTCCAGGCGCCCTGCTTCCCAGAGAGGGAAGCAGCTGGATGGGGACCCCAAGCACCTGCACCCTCAGATCCGCCCCCCTCAGAAAGTCCTCTCACAGGGCCAGCCAATGCCCTGGCCCCGCCCCCTCAGTGACAGCCAGCCACCGCCCCTCCCTGGGTCATTCCCATCAATGCCAACATACTTCTTCCTTCCTAAGAAAAGCAAGCTCCTCCTGAACACCCCCACCTTTGCCCTCCTCAGCTGCCCCGTCAAAGTCACTGGCCTCCACAGGGCAGGACCTTCTGCATGTCCCTGCTGGCGGGGCCAGCCCAGTCTGGTGGCCTTGAGCAGCCTGGACAGGATGTCCACACCCAGGCCCTCCCACCCAACTGCGGCCCACAGCGACAGCAACACCCCTGGAGAAGCTGCCCAGCCCTGGGCAGCTTCTGACGGGCCAGTGGCACAGAAACGCTCCTCCCCAGGACTGACCACAAAGCCTTTATTTACACAGAAGCCCCACCCAGCTGAGACAGTGCCTGAGCCAGGGACCTGCTCCCAGGGAAGCAGAGGGGTGGGTGGGCCTTGGGCCACGCCTGCTCCCTAGGCGCTGCGGGCCAGGGCAGGAGGGCTCCCTCCCTGCAGGGCCTGGCTGACCCAGCAGCGCTGCAACCTGTGCCACCCGCCTACCTCCCATAGAGAGCGGGCGGCTTTCTCCTTGTCCCTGCCCGCTGCCCCCCTCCAGCCATGGGCACCCACACAGAGGCTGCAGCAGCCTCACGGCACACAGCATTGGGAAGCCAGGCTCAGGGCATTTGGGCAGAGGCTCTGCTTCAGAGGTCTGGCCGGGCATCTCACCTGCCTGGGGTGTGGGCACAGGTGGCATTCAGGCACACAGCTTCAAAACCCAGGCCAGGGTGTGGCTGTGGCACCAAGGAGGCGGTGACCAGGTGTCCCAGCCCAGCCCCCACCCCCACCCCCGGAGCAGCTCTCTGACTCCAGGAGACACGGGCCCTGGTTATCTGAGGTCAGGGAGCCTTTTCCCAGCAACCAGGGCCAAGTGGCCCTGCACGGCCCCAGGGGAAGAAGCGTCAGAGCCCAGCTGAGGCGGGCACGGTGGGGAGGGGCAGCTCCAGGGCTGGGGTCTCGACAGCCGGGGCTGGGCTGGGCTTCCGGTGGTCCAGCTGCTCCAGCTTCTCCCCGAGCTGGGAGTACAGCTCCTTCACCGCTTCTCCGCTCTGTGGGGGGGGTGCAGGCTTGCGGTCAGGCCCCCGGTGGGGACACCCGGTGCGAGGCTCGGGAGCGGGCGGCACCCACCTGGCTGGTGGGCTCCAGGGCTTTCTGCAGGGCCTGCAGGCGGGCGGGGGCCACGCGGGGGTGCAAGTGGAGCAGCAGCCGCAGCACGTGCCGCTGCACGTTCTCCTTCCTGGAAGAAGCCACGGCAGCTGCAGGGGCTGCTGCGGCGGGACCCACGGGAGCCGCCCAGCCGCCCAGCCTGCAGCCTGCAGCCCAGGTACCTTGGGGAGGCCGTGAGCAGGAAGCCGTCAAAGAGGCTGCTGCAGAAGTCCTCCAGGGCGAACTCGTCAGCCAGCAGCGCCAGGCTCCCCGTAAGCAGGTGCAGGAAGATGTCGCCGAAGGCCAGGTCTCCGAAGGCCTCCGCTGTGGGCACAGGGGGCATCAGCCAGCTCCCCACCACCCACACCCTCACCAGGCCAGCCCTGGGCCCCGCCCCCAGAGAACCCTGGGGGCAGGGAGACAGCCCCCCCTGTGCAGAGAGCCAGAGCAGGCCTGTGCCTGCCTGGGTTGTCGCCCACACTGGGAGGACCTTGGGCCCAAGCGGGAGGCAGGGCCGCAGTGAGGGAGCCTAGGGGACTCTGGCCTGAGCGGGGTCCAGAGGACAGCAAGGACACAGACAGTGGAGAGCGCCGGCCGGGGGGTGGGGGGGCTCCGTCCTCACGGAGGGGACAGAGCAGAGGAAACGCTGTGTTTCTTTGAAACCGTGGACATCGAAACCCGAAAGAGACGGCTTAAGGGACACAAGTCTCTGCACAAGCAGGGACGGGGCACCTGGTCAGCCTCCCGACAGGAACAGACCATCCAGACAGAACGGGGGACCCGGGGACACAGCCCCAGCGTGTCCGAGGCATCCTGGGCCACACGTCTTTAAGAACGCCCTTCCTCTGCTGGCACGCCGGCCACACCACCCACGCGTGGTATGCGGGGCTGCGGGACTTCCTGTGGCCACCACCGCGGGGGCCACACACAGACCCAGTGGGGGTGGGGTGGGCCCAGGGCTGCAATCCCCACAGTAAGAAGGTGAAAGACAAAAGGAAGAGAGTGTGTAAATTGGCATCTGTCCTTCCTAGAACCGCCAGTAACAGAAGCAGGAGCGGGTCCCTCACAGCCTACTGGGGGCTACAGCAGGTAGGGGACACGGGTGCCCTGGCCACAGCAGGACACCTGTCTCCAGCTGATGAGCGGAGGACAAAAACAAGCGCAGTGGAACCAGCAGGAAGAAGGCAGCACTCACGGCCTCTGTGCCCCTGTCCCTGGGTGTGCCCAGGGACATGCCCGGCAACCCCAAAGCTCAAGGCCAGAGACGGGGAGCGACCCCACACAGCCCTGCGTCCACACGGGGTCCTGCTGAGGGGGAGATGGGCACGGGAGGGCCAGAGTCAAGAAGGACAGACCTGGGGACAGGAGCAGCGGGACAGGGGCCGTGGAGGCGCGTGGCTACCAGGAGCAGCACGTGGCCAAAGCCTGCAGGAGCAGCTGGCTCTGCCCACACCTCAACTGGAGCCCTGGCCGCATCCGACAGGCTCTAACCTCCAGAACAGGAAGGGAGCGAGTTCAAGTTGTGGGTCAGGTGGTGGCTGAGTGCTAGTTAACACCCACAAAGGGACAGCTTCCTCCACAGGGGGAAGTCAGGAAGCAACTCGAGCTTCCTCATTGGACACACCAATGACCTGGAAACACACTCAGCGAGAAACGTGCACCACCTTCACACAGACCCGACCCAAGTCAGCAGAGGCCACTGGGCCCAGGTGCTGCCAGAACCCCACCCCACTGCCCCACAGCCTTCAGCTCACTCAGAGCCCCCAGATGCAGCCCACTCCGACCCCTCTCTGCTTCCTGGCCCCAAGTGCCCTGCCCCCACTCCCCCAGGGCCTTTACCACCTCATGGGGCTCACCTGAGGACCTCAGGGCCACACTCCCTGGCTCCCCCGCCACCGCGGACTGCAGGACGACAACAGCAGTGGCGCCTCCACTCCTGCTCTGGGACAGCGCCCAGGGACCCCCCACGGTGTGGGGGCACAAGCCGGCAATGCCTGCAGACTCACCGAGCCCAGGCAGCAGGCGCAGCAGCGCGTTCTTGTTCCGCTGCTTGGCGACATGCAGCACATAGTAGAGCCCCACCTCGCAGGCCATGCGCTGCTCTTGCAGGAACCTGTGGCACCAGCACCCGGCCCTGAGTGGCGCGGCCTCGCACAGGGGCAAGGGCACAGCCCTCACCCACGCCCTCCAACCGTCGTACTTGGTGAAACTCTCGGGAAGTGTGTTTGGGTAGGCGGCCGGGCCCCTCTCCTCAGCAGGGAGCTTCTGGTCCACATTGAAGGCGTGGTCGTCCACCACGAAGGACATGAGGGTGGGCAGGAACCTGGTGACGAGCTCCGCCTCCTAGGGCAAGAAGCGGAGGGCCCAGGGCTCAGGAGCTGCAGCCTGGAGCTGTCCTGCTCCACCCCTGGGCCACCACACCCACGCCATTCCCTGGCAGGAAAGCCAGGGGAGGGCCTGCCAGACCCCTCACCATCTTGGGCTCCTTGAAGACCTGGCTGTCAATCATGTCCCAGGCCCCCTGGCCCAGCGCCAGCAGCCGGAGCAGCAACAGGAGGTCGGGGCTGTCCTGGAAGGGGAGGGGAGGGGCCTCAGATCCACACCCTGAGCCCCGCTGTCTCCCGACCCCGCACGCTATTCAACAGTGAGTGGGCACCACAACTTCACTCCCAGGCCCCCAGGCACTGGCCGAGAGAGGGGGGTGGGTGGGTGGGTGGGTGGGTGTGTGGGTGTGTGTGTGTGTGTGGCGGGGGGGGGGGGGGGGGGGGGACACGGGTGTGGGGGNGGGGGGGGGGGGGGGGGGGGGGTGGGGGGGGGGGGGGGGGGGGGGGGGGGGGGGGGGGGGTGCAAGCTGAGGTGGCGTGCTGTGCCCAGGCGCCCACCTGCAAGATGGCCTGTGGCCAGCTGAGCCCACTCACCCTGGGCAGCGTCTCCTGGCCGACCAGCTCCTGCAGGTGCCGGACAGTGCTCAGGGACAGGGTGTTGATGGCGAAAGGGTCACACAGGATCATGGACAGGTCCCTGCAGAGACAGGCCCTGGAGTTAACACCAAGAGCTGCTGGCCCACAGGGAGCAGCCACAGGTGGAGCCACCTCGGCCTGTGACCTGGAGAGATGACCCATTACATGCAGCAAGCCCAGCCCACTTTGGACCCCTTCCCCCAAAAAGGTTCTAGAACTTGCAGTGGGCTAACTCAAAATCCAGCAGTTAGAAAGGTTCTCAAGATGTCGAGGGCACATCTGGTTCTGAGGACCTGGTCCAGACAGAGCCACTTCAGCCCAGGGCCCCAGATGAGTACAGGGAAGGCGGGCCAGGTTGGGGCTCACACCCCACCACGGCACTCGGGTTGAGTCTCAGCTGCAGGCAAGGGCCGCTGCATGCCAGAACAAAAGACTCTGGGGGGCTGGGGGGCTCGCAGAGGCTAACCCTCACCCCAGAACTTGCTCTTGACCCTTCTTCACTCCGTCGAGGAAGCCCTGCAGCTCCCGGGCCCTCTTGCTGTCCACGAAGCGCTCCCGGATGCAGGCGTCTAGACACCAGGTGAACTGCGGGGAGCACAGTCAGGGCGGGGCTGGGGCCACCCGGCGGCCTCTGCCCCGCCCCCGCCCTGGGCCCGCTGGGTCAGAGTGTGTGGAGACACAACATTTGAGTTTTGTCCTAAGAGGGGCCCCTCTCAGCCCTGGCCGACCGCTCAGCTGGTTGGTGCCGTCTGATACACCAAGGTGGGCTCAGTCCCTGGTCAGAGAGAATGGGCAAGAATCAACCAACGAGGGCACCTGTCTCCCAAACCAGTAAGTAGTAAGAGCCCAGGCTGAGGAGAATTCAGAGGAAGCAGGGCGGCAATCTGAACCCACAATAGCTCCCTCTTAGCAGGAGACCCACGGTCCTTGTTAGCCTGCCAGGGACTCCGCACAGAGCCTGCCGAACAGCTGGGGAAGCTGTGGATTTGAGAGACCTGGGTTTCTACGTTTCACCAATTAATAAAAGCTGTCTTTGGTGTCAGTCTCTGAAAAGACAACAATTAAGGAAATAAACAGGGCCCCTTTCTGGGGGCCCCTGCAGTGGGGTGTTGGAGCACACACCTAGGAGGCGAGGCCCTTGGGTGCCTGGGGACAGGAGCAGTGCGAGTGGATGCTCACCCTTGAGCAGCTCGAGGGCTGCAGGGCAGCCAGGCTGGACCACAGGAAGTGACGGAGCAGGCAGGGGAGCAGCCCTGGCCCTGGACGGCGCCCATGCCCCGCCCTGCTGACGGGGCAGCAATGGTGCAGAGGCGGCTGCGTGCTTGGGGGTCAGGTGGGCAAGCGGTCAGAGCCCAGAGGGAGAGACTACCAAACCCCCAGGGAGGAGAGAGAGGAGCAGAGGAAGAGAACAGAGGAGAGGGGGCAGGGCCAGGCACAGGGCAGGGCGCCACCTTGTGGCAGGGGTCCACAGAGCAGATGTCGCCCACATCCAGGTCGTGCAGGGACATGAGCAGCTCGGCGCGCAGTGTGCAGTAGTGCACGTTCCGCGTGCGCAGGAAGAGGGTCCGCAGGAACTGCAGCACCATGTCATACAGCTTCACGTTCTTCCCCACCATCTGCGTCAGCTTCTGCACCACCTGTGGGGAGACCCCATGGCAGGTGTCACCAGGGCCGTGGTACAGCTTCTCCAAAAGGCCATTGGCCTGTCATCTCAGACTCCGCCAGAGGCCCCAGGAGGTCCGGCCCCGGCCCACCTGGTCAGCTGACTCAGGCCCAGTTGAAGACACGGCAGTCGCGGCCCTCAGTGCACAGAGCTCTGCTGCCACCTGCCCCACCTGGGGCTTAGGCTGTGCTGCCCCAGCCTACAGGAGGCGCTCTGCCTGCTGTCCTCAGGATGCGAGCAGGAGCAGAGTTACGGGCCAGGGGGTGATGGCCATGCAGGGCAGTCTGAGGTGAGGGAAGCCCCTAGGCACCAGGCTGGACACAGCAAAGGGAGAGTGGCAGGGGCCACAGGGCCCCTGACAAGCACAGCAGAGCCAGACGCGTGGCCCGAGTCTCGGCACCCACACAAGGGCCTCTAATGCCAACGACAACTGACACGCACCAGCCCAGACCCCAAGCCCCCTCTGCCTCACACGTGCACGGGAGGCACAACATGGGGGGCCGACTCTCAGGGCAGCTGGCCACGCACTCAGGGCTCCAGCGGCTGTGCCACACGCCGAGAACCACAGGGTGACACGGGGACCTGCAGCCACCTTCTCCCCTCTCAGTGACACAAGACACACAGCAGGACCCTGGCTGGGGGGGACCGTGAAGAAGGGACAGCCCCCAGCCAAAGGCCTGGCTCCCCCAAGGTGAGCGGGGAGGAGAGGGCGGGGCACAGGGACGCACGCCCTCTCGGCCCGGCGGGACGTCAGGGAGAACCTCGGGCTACCTCCTACCTCTCACCACACACAGACCCCAGCGCAAAGCCGAATGGGAAAGAATGCGACTGAACACACTCCACCACCCTGCCAGTCTGGACAGCCGTCACTGTCACCTCCCTCCTGAGGGAGTGGTCATCCTGGAACTGGGCTATGCAACTCCAGTCACCTCCAACTCACTGGAGGGGAGGGGCAAAGCGTCCCCAGTGGCTCGGCCCTCCAACCTTACCCTGCTCACCTGCTGGCTCTAGGCTCCACACCAGCCCCGAAAGCCCAGCCTGCCCCTCCTCTGAGCCTCTACTTTCATCTGGCTCTTCTGCGACCTCTGCAGCCTTTGTCCAATCCTCAACCGCTTGGTGACTAACGTGTGACATTTACTGAGTACTGCTCCTGCCCTCGACTATGTGTGCCCCGAACTCCAGGGTTGCTGAAGAGCCCAATGCCTACGGCAGGAAGTCAGCACTCAAGCAATGCCTGCCAGCCCTGGGTGGTGTGGCTCAGGGTACTGAGAACCTAAGGGTTGGGGGGTCAATTCCCAGTCAGGCACACGCCTGGGCTGCCAGCCAAGCCCCCAGTTCGGGGCGACAGGTAACCGACTGATGCACCTTTTGCACACTACTGCTTCTCTTCCTTGTTTTTCCTACCTTCCCCTCTCTCTAAAGTGAACTCTCAAAGAAGAAAAAAAACCGCACACGACTGACTTAAAAAATGTTTGTCAAAGTAACTAATGACTGAAATCTAAACACAGAAATCAACCAGAGCTGAGAGAAGACACGCCGAGCTTAACTGAAAAGACCTGCCCACTTGCAGGTGCCGAGCATGCGAAACCCAGACGGTCCATACCCAGGCGCAGCGTTGCAAAGGCCCTCCTACTGCTCCTGTGGACAAGCCTACCCTTCCCGGAACAAAACGACCCAGACACTCAGGGGGGCAGAGGAGGGGGTAGCCAGTGTGGCCCACCAACCATGCCGCCCTACACACAGCCCTGCCCCTGCCTCACCTCGCCCTGGCGCCTTGTTTTGGGGGATGGACTGAAGAAGTTGTGCAGGACGGAGAGCTCCGTGCTGAAGAGTGCACTCTCCTTCTCCAGGATGTACTGCTTCAGCAGCGGGGAGACCTCATCGCCGAAGAGCGCCTGGTTGTCCTGCCAGATCTGCCGCTTCACCTCCACGGCACAGGCCCGGTACAACTCCTTGTCGGCCATGACCAGCTTGAGCTTCTTCTCAGGGACCTGCACGACCACACCGGCCGCCTGTGAGCCGCACCTGTGCCCCGGTGCCCCCGCCCTGCAGAGGTCCCCCTCAAACCCTGCCCCAACTGAAGGGGCACCTGAGGCCGCCCTCGAGCCCTGGCAGGACAGGCAGCCACACGGAGCGCACACAGCCCTCTCCCAACAAGGGCCGCGCCCCGACGGAACACCACACCACCCTCCGGTCTCTGTGAGGCTCGGCAGGGAAAAGCCAGCCCAGAGGATGCACCTCCCCACTGCCCTCGCCGGGCAGGCAGCTCAGGTAACCCCAGAGCCCACCTTGGGCAGGTGCTTCATGACGCACATCACCACGGGCTGCAGGGACGGCATCTTCACCAGGGAAAAGCTCTTCTCCAGCAGGTCTTCCAGCTTCTTGTACCTGGAGACACTCAAATGGCTGAGAAAGCAGCCACCTGACTGTCCCCTGGGTCAAGTCTCCACAGGTGAGACACATGGAGCACCCCTTTTTCAAGCAGGAACGTGTAGCCAAGGGGACAGCGGTGCTACTACCTCTGTTCCCACACTGAGAAGGCAGCTGCACTCATCGCCTGCCCACCCACCTTTCCTCAGCCTTCCCCTCAGAAGCAATGGCGGACACGCGCTCCAGCAGCTTGTCCCGCAGCTCGTCAAACACCGACTGGTGGAACTCCAGCCGAGGCGTCCCGTGCAGGTCCAAGAAGGGCAAGGCCGACTGCAGGGACGGCAGCAGCACGCCGTTCTCTGTCTGAAGAAGCAGAGGGTCAGCGTGGAGTCAATTTCGCTTCTCTGCGGCAACTACAGGAACCAGCGGTAGCTACGTCTGGGCAGACACCCTGGATGCGCCGTGTGTACGGAGACAGATGCAAGGATGTTCCCAACAGTACTGGTTCTAACTACAAAAACTGAAAGCCACCCAGATGACCACCCATGGGGCACTAGCTCAGGACACCTGGTCCCTTCATCCCGGGGGACAGACGCAGCGATCAGAGACAGGGAAATCTGCCCGCTCCCCATGCGACCCCGCCCCCCTGCCAGGCTCCCGCGCCGACTGCCCGGCCTCCGCGCCCCCGTCCCACCTGAAACTGCTCGATGGCCTTGAGCGGTTCCGTGCAATTGGTGAGGGTCTCCTTCAGGTCCTCGCCGTTGGCCACACCCAGGTCCTGCAGCCCCGCGAACATGGCCGAAGCCCCCGCCCCAGCCCGGCTCGGCGCCCCATCTCCACCGCGCTCCGCCGGCGCCGCCGCAGCCCCCGCAGGCCCCCCAGCAGCCCGCTCGCTCGGGCCGCGGGGGCCGCCTGAGCTCCTCTCCGCCGCGCCCTCCAGTTCGGCTGGGTGCCTCCAGCAGCGCCGCTCTGCTAAAGCCGCAGCCGCCCACTTCCGACGCGGACAGCCAGTCCACCCGCCAACCCACCCCTTCCGGAAATGCTGCCGCCGCGCAGAGGCTCCTGGGAGAGAAGCCACGCCAGGTTGAGCTACTGAGAGGGAGAGCAACGCCCAGAGGAAGCGCGCCGCCAGCGAGGCCCCGCCCCGTCTGCGTGGCCACGCCCACCCGCCGAGCTCCGCTGTGTCCCCTTGCCGCCTTCGGGGCCTGGGCCACAGGCTCGGCCTGGCAGGATTCGCCGGCCATCCCGCCGCCGGCCTTGTCCTTCTGTCTGGGCACAGAGGAACCTTCGCCGAGCCGACGGAGCGGAGGGCGAGGGTTGCGGGTACCGCGGCGGGGGACGCGGGGGTAGCCGCTAGATGAATTTCAGAACCGGTATTTCGGCCGACTACATTTTATGGAAAACCACCACCGATAGCGGCCCCCGACGTTGAGAAATAATCGGACTTATGACAGACCTAGAGGGAGAAGGGAGGCTCTGTGGGAGGCGGTTCTCGCCTGGCGTCACAGCGAAAGCCGTCCCCGTCCCCCCCCCCCCCACACACACGCACACACCCCGCCACGAGCAGGACCCTAGGGTTACGTCAGAGCTCCGAGGGCCGTGCCAGCCCCGCCCCTAACTTCCGCTTCCTGTCTGCAAGTTTCTGCTCCGTCTTTGTGTTGTGAGCTCCGTGGTGGCGGACGTTGAATTGCAGTTTTCCTCTTGCGGCCGAAATCCTATTTGGTGACAGGCATCTGGTCGCTTGTCTTTTACAGTCCACGTGTTAGGAGCTCATTCTGGATCCAGGGAGGGGAAGCCCAAGCGTCAGGGCAGGTGAGCCGCCCGGGCGCTGCTCGCCCTCGGTCTGGGAGGCCTCGCATGGATCTTCTCCTGGATCCCGCGTCCGCTCTTCGTGCCTGACGCTCTCAGGGCCTTACTGGGAACTGCTTACCGTTCTCTGCTAAATGTCCTTACTTGTCTGCTGTTTGCCTCTAAGGCCTCCATTTGACAGGTAGGCCCGTTACCTCGGGGATCAAATCAGGCTGTTTCTTGAGACAGGCTAGCCTTCGGCCCATACGTTTTTGTTTTTTATTATACTGACAACTTATTGTTAGAAAAGTGCTATGTTTATCTTAAATCTCAAGCCTCCGACACTTTTACGATGTGTTTGACTAAATGGTTTACTTAGTAAACCATTGATTGTTAGTTATTGATTACGCTATTATGGTTGTCTCATTTTTCACCGATTTATTCGCCTTCGCCCTGCATCCCCCTCCCACCAGCATTCCCCCGCCTTAGTTCATGTCCACGGGTCGTACACGTTAGTTCATGTCCACGGGTCGTACACGTAAGTTATTTGGCTTCTACATTTCCCATGCTACTCTTAATCGCCCCCTACTTTTTATCTACCATTTATGCTTATTACTCCCTGTATGGCCCATACTTTTTGGGACAGGGGCTGCTTCTACTGCAACCCCCTAACCTTCGGCTGGGTTGCAAACTGGACTGCCTCCTTGAAAGTGCCCAGCGGTTGGCCAGGCTCTTCTGAAGGCAGGCTCCCTCCTGTGGCCTGACCCTGACCTTCACCTTGGCGCGGTCAGGCTGTCCTAGAGGTAGGCTGGTATCTGACCTGCTGCTGGAGTCGTGTGCATTACTTTTGGCTCTTGCTCTAAAGAAATAACCGGGGTCTCAGTTATTTAAAATGTTAAGGCCACCCCTCCTCCAGCAACCCTTAACGTTTGGAAACTGAGGTCACCCATCATGGACATATTTAACTAAATGAACAGACCTGACCAAAAGTAAAGCAGAATCTCAGTGGCCACCATAGGGGACCCTTGAGATTTCCAAACTGACTCTTACACCCGCACTGGACGACAACAATGCTAAAATTGGCAAAGTCGGACGAGTGCCTATTGCCAGTGGTATTCTGTAGCTTCCAAATGTTACTAAGAATCTGAAGTTGTTTTACAAAACCAAAGTTTCAGAATTATCAGAGGCTACTGAACTTTTAAAGAGGGGAAATAAAAAGGCTCGGGAAGTTGCCTGTTCGCCTCCAGCCGAGCGCAGCCTTGCCCGTCACCGCCCCTCCACTGTCCCTGGCTCTGTGTCACCTTCCTTGCCTCTGGTGCCATTCTCCGAATTTCTGATAGGCAGCAAATCACACACGGTCTCTACAGGAAAACTGGGTGGCGAGGCGCAGTGAGAGGACCCGCACTGACTGGCTGAGGGACTGGCTGCAGAGATCGACATAGGTATTCACACCTACGTTACTACGTTACAGCAAGCCAGTTTGGGTTTCCAGGCTCAGATAGCTGTTGCTGGTCTCTGCCAGTCGGTGGAGACCTGCTCCGCACTGGATGAGACACACGATGCAGCTGTCCTGAAAGGAATGTGGAAAACCCAACTCTGGTTTTTGGCAAAACCCTCCAACCTCCCTGGCTGAGACCTCCGAGAGCAAAGCCAGCAGACTTTCCCGAAGCCTGTACACTGGGGCAGGAGTCGGGCTTGCTGCCGGAGGCTCCTGTTTACGGCGGTTGTAGTCGACCTCAGGTGATTTTTAAGGAAAAATTTTGCCCTTCCTTCTACTCGGGGAGCCTTTACCTCGGTTTATTAAGCGGCTGAACAGAGACCTTCCCTCTCTGTAGAATGACCGGGGTGGATGGGAAGCCACGCCCACCGCAGATTTAGTTAAAATGTGGCACATCCGTTTGCTCGCATTGTAGCTGAAGGAAAAACTGCTAAAATTCTTAGTTTTCAGTATGGCCAGTGAAGATCCCCACATAAGCCGCCAAGCCCCCGGTTTCTGCTGTGACTGCACAGAGCCAGGAAGCGCCCTTACAAACACCAGTGCTCAGGCACTCTCAGGCCTCTAGCCAAGCTCCTGGGTCCTCCCAGTTCCTGGTGACAGCTGGGGCTAAGGAGGACAGGGCTGTGACCCACCCCCTCCCCCTTTTTCCGCTCGGAGTAAGCACTGTCCGCGTGGAGGCCAATCTCCTTGTGTTGTGAGGGCCCCACGAGAATGGCTAAGGTTGCAGCAGGGCCCTGCCTTTGTGGTGGCCCCGCCCCTCACTTCCGCTTCCTTCTATAACGTACCTTCGTCTCCGTCCGGTTCCGTGTGCTTGCCAAGCCTGCACTTGCCCCATCACATCCCTCCTTTTTCCCGAATAAATCCTATTTGGTGATGAATACCCAGTGGGTTCTGTTCTATGGTCAGCATGTTATTTTTGCTTGAGGGAATGGAGCGCTGCCGCCCCAGAAGCTCCTTGCACCAGGTGCAAAATGCCCTCCCCAGGTGTGTGCTTGGGGGAGGGGCGCCCACAGAGACCTGGGAGTGGGCTGGCAGTGGGAGTGGACAAGGGTCCTCTCCTCACCGTGAGCGTCTAACCCCAGGCTAACCTACGGTGGTAGGCCCTCAGGCTGGGGCTGGGGATGTGAGTCCCTGGGGTGCCGGAAGCGCAGAGGTGGTCGGCCCAGCATCTGCGGCACCTCGAATCCCTCCAGCTCCCCTGCTACGCCACCAGCCCTGTCCCCAAGCCCCCCCACACCAAATGCCACACCCTTCCCTTTTCATATGTTAAGGTTCGCTCTGCTAGAAAGTCCCTTCCCTCTTGCTCATCCTTGAAAGCCCATTTCCCCACTTCCCCCCCCAGGAAGCCCTCTCTCCTCAGCCCAGCAGGAGGGAATTGCTCCATCCTTCCTGCTCATCACACTGAGCAGGGTTGCCAGTGGTGCGGGCAACCCTCTCGGCCCTTGGGTTGCCACTGGTGCGGCTGTGAGCAGGGCTCCTGGCTCCCACACCCGGGCCGTGCTCCCAGGGCCAGGCTCCCACAGCTCCGCTGCGTGCTGGCTGTGCTGGTCAGCCAGGCAACACCTGGCTTGCTGGGGCTCCACCCCCAGCTGGAACAGCCCAAGGTCACAGGTGAACACTCGAGGATTCCCTGGGCCTTGGCCTCCCTGCAGAAGAGTTTATGGACCATCATAACCACCCTGTTGCAGTGTGCCTTGGGGTCTACCCCTCGGTGGGAGGCCAGGCTACTGTAACAGGACAGGGTCCTAACTGGGGAGGGCCCAGGTAGTCTGTAGTAGCTGCGGCTTGGCCTGCAGGGGCCTGGGCAGGTTGGCGGGTTTCTGGGTAGGCAGGAGAGGGCCAGGCCCTGACAACCTAGTCCTCTAGGCCCCCCTCAGTGGCTGGTCAGGCTGACCTCCTCTCAAGATAGCAGTTCAGGGAGTCCGGCCCCTACCTCTGCCCCAAAAGTCAGCTCCTTGGCTCGGCTAGCAGCCTTGGCTCTTGAATAGACTGGCAGCCCGTACCCTGCATTGCCCAGAAGGACCCCTCCGGTACTGTCCGGGGCAAGAAGTCTCAGGCTGCCACCCACGCATCCTAGAGAGAGGCCAGGACTTCCCTGGCCAGGGAAGGACACTTATGCAGGACAGCTCACGGCACAGTTCAGCAGAACCAGCTCTTACAGCAGGTGGGGGCTTGGGGCTGGGCTCCCCTTGTCCACAGCCCACAGAATGGTTAGCTAGCCAGGAGTGTAGGTCGGGGGTACCAAAGGGTTAAACGTCCAGATTGGGGTCACTGAGTCCCAAAGGGAGGTCTGGAAAGGCGCCGGGGCAGGCAGGGTCCATGTGATAACTGCCCATTCAGCTCTAAAGTGCGCAGAAGGGGCCGGTATCATGGCGCTTGGGTCTTCGCACGCCCTGGATGACCACTCCGGGCGCCGAGGGGAAGCGCGAGTTATAGCAGTCCTCCACGTAGTAGGCGGCTGGGCCGGGGGTGTGAGCTGCAGAGAGACAAGGTGGGAGCCCCATGCAGACTCCGGCGCCCACCGCTGCCCAGCCCACACCGCTCCCAGGCCGCCGCGTGACCCTGGCCTCCGCTCTAGGAGGCCTCCTTACAGGAGCTGACCCAGGAGGCGGACGCGGGGGAGCGGCTCATGGAGAAGGCGGGCGAACGCGGGCCCCGCAGGCGGCACCCGGGAAGGATGTCGTAGGTGCCGGGGCTGGGAAGCTGCGGGAGGGGCTGGGCCCGGGGGCCTGCACCGCGGGCCCGAGGCAGGCCCGCACGCTCGCGCGCATCGCGGGTCTTGGAGGTGGGGCGGGGGCCCCCGAAGCTAAAGGCCGGGAAAGCAGGGCCGCTGAGTGGACGGTAGTCGGCGGGCGACGGCCACTGTGGGTAAAGAAGCTGCTGAAGCCCCTCCCGTCTCAACTCTCACAGGCCCCACCCACAGCGGACTCGCCCCGCCCCCTGTCTACCGGCCCCGCCCCCGTAAGAACCTCCTGGCCAGCGCCCTACCTTTTGCTCCCAACAGAAGTCGACTTTCTGGGTGAAGGGGCTTTCACTTTGCAAACACGCCGTCTGCCACGCCCTGCGGCCACCGCCCTCTGCAGGGAGGCAGTGTCGTTGGGGAGGGCAGGCTGGGGGTGCGGCCCCACTTCCAGGACTGGGGAGACGGGGGGCGGGGTAGGGGGCGGTGAGGAGCACCCACCGGGGGCGGGGTGCTTGCGGCCGATGCTGAAGTGGGGGTGCGGGGAGGATTCGCGCACCGAAGCATCTGGTACTGGGTACTTGGCGGGGCCCGGGACGTCTGGGTCGGCCACGATGGGGGGGCGTTGCTCCAGCCCTGAGGGGAAGCAAGCTCTGCTTCTGGGTCCTCTCAGGAGACCCCGCCCGCCTCTGCCCCGCCTCCCCCGAGCGGACTGGGGACCCCCACTCACACAGCTCCTTCAGGCTGCGGGTGCAGTTTTGCCGGGACTCCTGGAGGGGGCCCCTGTGCACCCTGAGGCCCTCCGGGGACTCCAGCACCACCGCTGGGGGCTGCGTCTCCCAGGCGGCGCCCGGGCCCCGCAAGGCAGCAGCATCCTTGGGCCTGGAAGACGGGACAGCCTCGGTCCACCCACACTGCTGGCGGCCCCTTTGGGCCTCCCCGCCCCCCACCCCTTGCCCTTGAAGTTACTGGGCCGGTACTAACGACTTCAACCTCAGGGGGCCGTGGGTCCAGTGTTTGCCTCCATTGATGTAAAAGTTCGCCAGGAATTTCACAGCTTTCTGGTCAAAATTCATTGTCAGGGTCTCTGGCTGCCTTCCACGGTGACCTGTGACATCGTGAGGCTTTGTGACATCGTCTGCCCACCGCTTTTGCCAGGAATTCTGAAGGAATAGATATTGTCCAGCCCTGGGGGGTGGGGGGTGGAGACTGTGGCAGCAGGGTCCCCAGCAGTGTCCCTCATCTGACCTGCCAGGAGGACCCCTAAGCAGCTCAAGTGACTCCTGGCTTAATCTCCCTTCCCCTGTCCCCCTTTCCTTGTCCCAACCCTTCTGTTCTGGACTTTGGGGGTCCACTGTATCCGGGCTTCTGGGGGAACTGACCCCGGGGGGAAGGCGGAAGAGAGAATGGGTGCCGAGCGATGCCCACTGTGCAGGGCCAGCTGGAAGGGTAGGAGGGAGGGTCCTGGGAAGCGGCCTGTTGGAGAAGGAAAGCCAAACGGCTGGGTCTGTGTGGGCGGTGCGGACCCCGAGGGAGGAAGTCCCGCAGCAGGCAGGGGGCCTGGCAGGACTGCATGGGCGGAGCACAGAGACCAGAAGGTGTCGGGGTTGGGGCTGCCCAGGCCGAGGTGCAAAGGAATGATGAGCGCAGCGAGTGTGAGCCAGGGTGCGCACACCAGGGCCCTCGAAGCGCCCTCCGAAGTGGAGCAACTTGCCAGCCCTGCCCGGCCTTGACCTAGTCCAGCAGCAGGGCCCGGTCAAGCCGGTCTCATCCCCTGGGCCTGCCCGCCCTGGCAGGAGTGTCTTCCTGTTCGGATCCCTCCCACCCGGCACTGACCCTGCGTGACCCTGGGAGGCATTCCAGATGGACAGATGGACAGACCAGGGACTCAGGGCCAGGGCTCAGTGTACAGTGCTCTGACAGCTGAACCGGCAGCGGCTGCAGATGCCGCTCTGTGACCCGAGTCCCCCGGGGGGACACGTGGGCCGGCCGGGACGGCTCTCACGTGGGCACCGCCATCATGGGCGGAGCGGCCAAAGTGTCATTTCCTCAGGGGAGGCTCCTGAGAGTGGGACACCTGGTGCGGCCTCGATCTGCGTTCCCATTTGGCTTTCCAGGCAGCATCAGCCACCGCGGAGGTGGCTCTCAGGTGGCCTGCTGGCAGCCCGGAAACCACCGATAGCAACATTCATGTGATTAAATTCAGCTGCCTGCCCCATGGTGACCAACTATGTTGTCTTTTTCCTTAAGACACTCACATTTCTTGTGCGTTTTTCTATCAGGGGTGGGGGGGTAGTTTTTCATGTTTTTGTCAGGCAGGTTAGGTTTTTTTCCTGCTGATACGCTGTCTGCTCATCATACCTGTTGTGCAAACTTTTCTCCGAGTCTGTAGTCTGCCTTTGAGTGTGGCTTATGCTGGTTTTCTGACATGTTCTTGAACCTGCTAATCTTTTCCTTCATGATATTTGTGCAGTTAGAGGGTCCTCTCTTACAAAAAGACAGACATTCAGGCCCTGGCTGGTGTGGCTCAGTGGGCTGGGCACCATTCCACGAACCAGTCGCCAGTCCGATTCCCAGTCAGGGCACATGCCTGGGTTGAGGGCGTGCAAGAGGCAACCGATCTATGTTTCACACTCACATCAGTGTTTCTCTCCTTCTCTTTCTCCCTCCCTTCTGCTGTCTCTAAAAACAAATAAAATCTTTAAAATATATAAAAATGGAAAACAGCACCCAGCTTCGGGGATAAGACCTTCCAACTTCCCTGAGGAAGGGGGCTTTTCACCACACCCTGGAAGCTTCAAGGCCTCTCATCTGAGGAGTGGCCTCGGGTGCATGGGGGCTCCTTCAGATGCACCCTGGGAGGTGGCTAGTCTCCTGGGGGTGACGTGGTCCGAGTTCCCTGACAGGGCTGACTTGGGACTTGGCTGCAGCAGCAGCCCCAGTTTTCTGAACCCCAAGGCCCTCCCTCCAGGCATGCCTCCCAGCCCCCACCTAGCCTGCTGCCTGTCTGGGCCCTGGAGTCCAGCCTGGCTCTCGGGAGCCCCTGCAGGGTTGAGGACGGGCCTGGCCCAGGTGGTGCCCAACAATGGGGCCTCTTCACAATCGTTACCAGGCAACGGGGACTTTTAGGGAGGGCAGCCAGACCAGAGGGAGGAGTTGCACAGCAAAAGCGGAGTTCAGGCGAGATGACAGCCCCTCCGAAACACGACCTCTTCACACCAGAACCTCACTACATTCCAGGGTAAGGGCTGCAGACGCTGCAGCCCCACAGGGAGGCTGGGGGAGCAGGCTCAGCGGGTGAGACCCAAAGGCTGAAGGGGCAGGAGAACCCGGGGCCCAGGCCTACCGGCCCTGCTGGTGGTGCTAAGTGCCCACACCAGGTGGGCAGCCCTGCAGCTGGCGGAGGCTGGTGAAGAAAGTGCTGACGCTCTCTCCGTAGTGCTCCACACTAGGAAGAGGAGACAAGTGTCAGGAGTAAACTGATTGTCGCCAGGCTGCCTCACCAAGTAGCGCCCGCCCCCCCCCCAATAAAACACAGCCAAGCCCTCTGGGGAGCATGCATGCGCACCCTGGCGCACACGCACAGAACCGAGTGCAAGGAAAAGGGTGGGCTGGGAACCAGCCCCAGTTCACAGTAGTGGTTCTGGGGTCAAGTCGGGACGGGAGACACAGGACAGGGAGGCCTCACCAAGATGCTGTCCCCACCTGCTATGTGGCTCCATGGCACTCAGCTCGACCTTCACTTCCACCAGCAGCCTCTCGCCTGCCTCCCATTCACTGGCTACTAGCGTCCTGTGTGGCAAGCCTTCCAGCAGTGCCACCATGGGTGCAATGGGGCTCCCGCTGCCGGGATCCAGATCCTGTCACCATCCCTGTAAATGCTTCCAGGCAGTTCCAGTTTTGTCATCTTCAGGCTGCACACTGTTGTTGGATGCTGGGCAGCAGTGGGGTGGCAATCCGATGGTGATGACAGCAATGTAGGTTCTCAGTGCTTTGGGGTGTGATGCCCATTCAAGCCTCAAGGGCCCAGAGCCAGGGATCACCATGCCCCCCCCCCCATTCTGTGGTGGAGGCCAGGTACTGGCCTGGGGCTGGCAGGCTGGATCCTACCCTCGCCCACTGGCCCCGCCCCTCCTCTTCCCCCACAGCTATGCTGGCTTCTACCCACAGCTGCGCTACCAGGTGGGAGACACCTTCGGGCGCACCACAGCACGGCTGCTTACAGACCCCAGTGTGCAGAAGAGTCCCTGCTCCGTGCTGTCCCCCATATCCAAGCCCAAGTTCATCGAGGACTTCAGCAAGTCCAAGCCGCCTTTTATACCCTGCCGGGACCTGGTCGAGCCCTACATCCCCCACTACACAGGTGAGCTGAGGCCCCACTACTCGGTGGCTCTGCCCCACTCCTGCCCTCTGCCGCTGGCTCACCGCTGCCTCCTCCGTACAGGTCTAAAGCCCTACAAGGACTTCGCCATCCTGGGCAGGTGCTCACCTCAGGAGGGGGCCGCCGAAGGGCCACCAGGGATGGAGAACATATCCAGGGAGGTTCCGCTGCCTGCTGGCTGCATGCCCTACTCCCCCTACCCGCTGTGCCCGCCAGGCAGGAAGAGGGCCTCCAAGGACCTGGGACACCCAGGCCTGCGGTTGGCACGTGGGGAGGAGGGCTGGAAGAGTGCTGCCCACGCCGACAAGGCCCCCGAGCTGTACCAGGTAACACGCGGGGCCAGCCTCACCAGGGCCAGACCCAGTGGGGGGCCGGGTGGTGACCACCCGTCCTGCCCTGCCCCAGCTGTACCACTGCAGGAGGGACGAGCACCTGCCCCCAGCTCACCAGCAAGACATGCTAGACGTCGACAGGTTCCACAGGCTGCCCCAGCTGGACCACCCCAACCTGATTCAACGCAAGGCCATCTCAGGTGGGTGCCAGGGCCCGGGGTGGGACGGGGTCACCCACAACCCCCCAAGCCCCAGAGGCCCAGGCAAGGTGAGGGTCAGAGCCAGGGAGGGCTGCCCCAGGCCTTTCCCCTCTCAGAGCCTGGCTTCCCCTGGCTAGCAAGCCCCCAACGGCCAATGCCCAACAGAAAGTTGCCAATACTTAGGGAAGGAAAGGAGCCTGGGCAAATGTCCCTGACGCCCCTAAGAGTAGGTGGGTGGTGCAGGGGACCTGAGGTGGCACCTTGACCTCTTTCCTCCCCCAGGATACGCTGGCTTCATCCCCCGGTTTGCCTGGGTGATGGGGATGAATTACCGCAATGGAGTCACACAGGCTATGGATGAGTTTGACAAAAGTCAGGTACAGGGACATCAACCCTGGGCTCCCTCCCAAGTGCCCAGCGAGGTCCATGCAGGTCCCAGCCCTCAGCTGGCTTCCCTGGAGGAGCTCTAACTGGCCCTCATCCAAGGGGGCTGCTCTGTACCGCCTTAGGTGCTGGTCCTTGCCCTTTGGTTCCAGTGTGGGATCCCTGCCCCTGAGCCTTGTGGGGAGGTGAAGACAGACGCCTGAACACCAACCGCTTCCAAGACGCCAGCCCCACCCCCACCCCCACTAGGGCCATGTGCTGCAGGTTATCTGGTGCTGGCAGAGCCTGGTAGTCACATTCCTGTTTCCCCAGTTCCTGCTCAGAAACCCCGTCTGTGCCCTGGGCGAGAGGCTACCCCGAACATACTGGCCCAGCAACACCATCTACGGCAGCCAGGGCCTGATACCCTTCTACATGGGATTTGTACCATGTGAGTGCTGTGACCACCAGAGAAGGATGAGGTAGCCAAGGCCCCTTACCTGTGCTGCTCTGCAGACATGGGTCAAGCTGATTTTCCCAGGCACCCCCCCCCCATGTAAATGTCCCCACCCTCTTCCTCCTCATGGGTGGAGCCTAGGGCCTCTCGGACTAAGACCAGGCTGCCCCGGGATGACGCTGGCCCTGCAGTGGGGACAGGTGCCTGCGTGAACTCCCCCCATTGCCAGCAGCCACTGGCCCGGGCCAGATGCAGCTCAGTGGTGGCACTGCCCCTCACAGCCATGCAGGGCCACTTCGCAATGACGTTTGGCAACAGCACCCGCAAGGCCTACCAAGAGGAACTGGAGAGGAGAAACCGCACGCTATGAAAACGCTTTAATGGTGGAGTCTGCACAGCACACGGCGCCAGGACAGGAGGAAGAGCAGGTGTGCCTGTGGTGGGGCTATCAGAGGACAGGTTGTGAGTGAATAAAAAGTTCTCACGGCTTCCACGCATTCCGGGGGCCAGACGGCTCTAGGCCACCTCCTCCTCGGCCTCCTCCTCGAACTCGCCCTCCTCCTCGGCCGTGGCATCCTGGTACTGCTGGTACTCGGACACCAGGTCGTTCATGTTGCTCTCGGCCTCAGTGAACTCCATCTCGTCCATGCCCTCGCCCGTGTACCAGTGCAGGAAGGCCTTGCGCCGGAACATGGCCGTGAACTGCTCCGAGATGCGCTTGAACAGCTCCTGGATGGCCGTGCTGTTGCCGATGAAGGTGGCGGACATCTTGAGCCCCCGGGGCGGGATGTCACAGACAGCCGTTTTCACATTGTTGGGGATCCACTCCACGAAGTAGCTGCTATTCTTATTCTGAACATTAAGCATCTGCTCGTCCACCTCCTTCATGGACATGCGGCCCCTGAAAACAGCAGCCACCGTCAGGTAGCGACCGTGGCGGGGGTCGCAGGCGGCCATCATGTTCTTGGCGTCAAACATCTGCTGGGTGAGCTCGGGCACCGTCAGGGCCCGGTACTGCTGGCTGCCCCGGCTAGTGAGGGGGGCGAAGCCAGGCATGAAGAAGTGCAGGCGGGGGAAGGGCACCATGTTGACAGCCAGCTTTCGCAGGTCAGCATTGAGCTGGCCAGGAAAGCGCAAGCAGGTGGTGACCCCACTCATGGTGGCTGACACCAAGTGGTTCAGGTCACCGTAGGTGGGCGTGGTCAGCTTCAGGGTTCTGAAGCAGATGTCATAAAGGGCCTCGTTATCAATGCAATAGGTCTCATCTGTGTTCTCCACCAGCTGGTGGACAGAGAGAGTGGCGTTGTAGGGCTCCACCACCGTGTCCGACACCTTGGGCGAGGGCACCACGCTGAAGGTGTTCATGATCCTGTCTGGGTACTCCTCCCTGATCTTGCTGATGAGGAGGGTCCCCATCCCAGACCCAGTCCCCCCACCCAGGGAGTGGGTGAGCTGGAAGCCCTGCAGGCAGTCACAGCTCTCAGCCTCCTTCCTCACGACATCCAGCACGGAATCGACCAGCTCTGCGCCTTCCGTGTAGTGCCCCTTGGCCCAGTTGTTCCCAGCACCACTCTGACCTGCAAGGAAAGGCAGCAAAGCAAGTCACTCTTCAGCCCATATATCACCACTGATCACTGGGCCAAAAAGGCCCGGTAACGTGGTGTGAAGGGACACACAGCTCACCCTGCAGGTGTTTTACCAGAGACCCCCAAACCTGCTCAGTCAAAAAATAAGTTAGGGATCGAGCTGCCTTAGCTTAAGGATAAGCCAGCCCCTCCCACGGTAGCCTCTGCCAATTCCCAAGGACAGATAAGCCGCGGCGGCCTCGTTCACTGCAGAGAGATTACATCGGCAGCGTCTTCCCTGATCGGAGAGCTGGGCCTTCTTCCCAAAGCCGCTTTGAGAGGGATTGAGTGACTCGAAGGGGGAGCAGAGTGTCCAGCCAAGGGCCCTAGCTTCTGCTCAAAGCAGTGTGCATCAGGACCTGTGTCCGCGGATCTGAGGGTGGTGACCTTGGGCACCCCTTGACCTTTGGGCCCTCCTGGCTACAGACCGCCACCCAGCCCCCATCTGCGGCTCACCAAAGACGAAGTTGTCCGGCCTGAAAATCTGCCCGAAGGGCCCCGAGCGCACGGAGTCCATGGTGCCGGGCTCCAAATCCACGAGCACGGCCCGGGGCACGTACTTGCCGCCTAGGAGGGCCGAGAGCGCGTCAGCGAGAAACCGGCTGCAGAGCGGCAGGAAAGGGACGGGGGGCAAGGGATGTGCGGACTCACCGGTGGCCTCATTGTAGTACACGTTGATCCGCTCCAACTGCAAGTCGCTGTCCCCGTGGTAAGTGCCGGTAGGGTCGATGCCATGCTCATCGCTTATCACCTCCCAGAACTGCGAGAGACGCGGGCGGGCCGGGGCTGAGTCACTCCAGCGGTGCCCGGGGCCGGCCCCGCCCCGGACGGGCGCGGCCCTCCCCTCCCCCGCGCTGCCGGCCAGATCCCCAGGGGCCCGCGCCAAGGACCCCGCCCGAACCTCGGCCCCGCACCGGGCCGCAATGCGGGGGCGCCGCCCGCCCGCCGCCATCTTTCCTGTCCACCTATCCCGCCTAGCTGGCTTGCCCGCGCAGGGCCCCGTCGCCCCACCGCCCACCTTAGCGCCGATCTGGTTGCCGCACTGGCCGGCCTGCAGGTGCACGATCTCCCTCATGGCGGCGGCGGCACGGGCGGAAAGACGGAAACGACAGCCGGGACGCGGGCGCGCAGAATGCTACAACCGACGCTCCGCCAACGCTTATATATCCGTCGCGCACGCCTCCGCTAGCCTCCTATTGGGCTGTCAGAACGAGGGTGGAAGGCGACGTCGTTTGATTGGCTTTAGCCCGGTCAATCGAGCCTCCTAACGCCTACCTTCCCAATTCTTTTTGCTGTTTATTGGTCAGCCACGGCCTCTGCTCCTCCTATCAAAGTCCCCCCCTTGCGTTGCGGTGCTCTATCCATTGGGTGTTTCAAATGATTGATTTGTTCCCTCATTGGCTGATTCTGGAGAGCAGCTGACAGGCTGGCGCTATTGGCTACGCGTAGCCAGCGTCCTGGTAACCGCCTCAGTGCTGCAGGCGCGCGCGGGGTACGGGGGCGTGCGCGCGCGGGCTCCGGCCCCCCCGCCCCGGGGCCGAAGACGGGTGCAAGAGCTAGCTGGAGTGCTGGGAAAGGCCAACGGGGCGGTGTCCTGCGCGCACGCGTACAGGCATCTCCGCGGTCGCGGTGGGCGAGTGCGTACTGGAGGGCTGCTGCCTCCGGCAGCCGCCAACGGGGGCACCTGTGGCCACCCCGCGGGGTTTCGGACAGAGGAGGGGCTCGAGGCCAATCGCAGCAGAGACAAATAGGGCTCGGGGTCCCAGGGGCGGGTGGCACCCCTCTTTGGGCCGCACGCCCGCTTGGGCGGCGGTCAGGTGAGGGAGCACGTGCGCCGCCGCGCCAAGGCGGGAGCTGGGGAAGGGAAGGGCGGGGTGGGCGGAGCGGGTCCGGGCCCGGCCGCCTTGAACTTGTTGTGGAGACCGCAGTATCCCAGCTCCCCGTCGCCTTGGTTCCTAGCTCCAGCACAGCAAGCTCCATGGATACGAGGGCGGCGCCTGGACCTCCCTCGCGGGCAGGCCCCCACCTGGGGCGGCTTCCGGGCCGGTTGCCGCGACGGTTGGTAGGCAGTTAGACGCAAGCCCAGCTAAGACAATAGGTCAGGTAGAGGAGGTCATCCAGGCTGAAAGCCCTGGGTGCCTAGCAGCGGCCAAAACCGGGAAACGAGGACCCCAGGGAGCTGGCCTTGTGGTTTAGATCCCCTGACCTTTCGTAGCCCTGGTCACACGGTTTGGTTCTTCCCCCGACGTTCCCTCCCATGGCAGGTTGCCACTCCTGCGGGTTAGATCCCTTTAGACGGGAACAGACTAGGGGCCAGAAAACAGCCCTGAAGCATGAAGCCCTGAGGACAGTGCGGTTCTGACCCACATGCCATACATTTGGGCCTCAGCTGTGTTTCAGCTCCAGAAAAGCCGCAAAACCAGACAAGCAGCGCCAGGGCTGTCATCAGGACTCGTGGCCTTGACTAATGACCCTGCCCTGGCGCTGGTAGAGCCCAGGACCCTGAAAAGACACACTTGGAAAGCAGAGGAATATGCTGTTGGGCCCTGGGCCTTCCCTGAAACCCCGGCCCTTAAAAGCCCCCAGCGTGCTCTCCCTCTGGGACACTCCAAGGGCCCTGTGCCTCAGTGTCTCTTCCCCTGAGCCCATTTCCGCAATTCACTTCTGTGTGGCTTTCGGAGTAAACTTGCTCTTAAAGTCTGAGTCTGGGGTCTGAGTTCTTAGCCAGAACTCCAGTACTGAGGGTGCCAAACCACGTTCCCGTCTGTCTGACTGCAACCCGCGGTTAATGTCCTGGTGGGGTTTTTGCCACCAAAACAACCGCAGTTCACTGCCTGGGCTGACACATGCCTTTACTTTATCCTGCTTAGTTTGGGGGTGGGGGCAGTGAGGTGAAACTTAGGAAGGAAAAAAATTAAATTACATGTGGTCACACCATTACTATGTTGGCTCAACAGCAGTACACTTATTATATTTTTGTGACATTTAAAAAAGGACAGATCACTCCTTTAGGTCTGCCCTGGACAGTTCCTGGCGGTGGCCACTGCGCAACTGGATTATGGTTTTCTCAAGTCAACTTCTTACCTTCCTTTGTCCGTCCCCCACCCCCCCACCCCCTCCTGGGGAGAGGGTGGGAGAGGGTGTAGGGGCAGTACCTTCCTCTCCTTGGGGAATGAGCTCTCCTGGCCTGGCATGCCCAGCACCAGGCGGGCACCGCAGCAACTATGGGGTCACAGCCCATCCCCAGAGGAGCTATTTGCCTGTGGGCCAGCTGCTGGGACAAGAAGCCCACTCAACCCCGATTAGCCTTTGTGTCCCCCGAAGAGTGGTCTGCAGCTGGCTCCTCAGGGTGGCAGTCCCCATGTCAAAGTGCAGGACAGGCTGAGCAGAGCTTAGGACACCAGCCCTGTCCCCCCACAAGCCCGCCAGGAAGGTGGCCCTGGCTTCTATGGACCACAGGCCATGGCCCATGGGGGGCACTGGATCGCCGCCTGGTGTCCTGGGTCTGCACAGTGGCCAGCCTAGCTGCCCACGCAGCTGTGGCCAGGCCCTGGTGTTGCCTTGGGGAGGCCCCTCTGCCTGGTGGCAGAGTTGTCACAAATGGTCAGGAGAGGGAATGGATCAGGTTTCCCCCCTGGGAGGCATGCAGAGCCCTGCCAAGGTTGCCAGTGGAGGTGTCTCAACACCCCTGCAGACTGTTTGGCCTGAGAAACCCCCTGGAAAAGGCCCCTGCTCCCTGTGGCCAGTGCCCCCAGGGCTACCAGTTAAGTATGGCACCCCCACTTGAGAGGAACAAAATAGAGGTGGTGTTGCCCGCCCTGGGGTGAGCCCCAAGCTGTCCATGGCACCAGGTGGTCCACTTTGACCCGTCCATCCATGCCCCCCCCCCCCCCCCCCCCCCNCCATCCCCCCCCCCCCCCCCCCCCCCCCCGCCGTGAGGAGGACAGGGGATCCTGCCCTGTGGTCCTGGGGCTGAAGCCTGAGGACTGTGGCTGCTGCTGCCGCAGGAGACGGGGTAAGGAAGGCCCTGCACTCCCTACCCTCAACCAAGGGCGTTCCTGCCCCCCCCCCTCCTCGATGTGGAGCAGTGGGCCCAGGGAGGGCCAGTGGCCTGGTAGGAGGCAGGCCAGGAGGGTGCAGGGACAGCAAGGCAGGGTTGTGGGAGCGCTGGGCGCCTGGCCCTCCCGTGCAGCCAGCAGCTGTTGGTGACATCCATAAGGATGGCTTTGTTTACACTGGTGCCCATGGTCCCTGCGGGAGGGTGTGTTACCTCCAAGCTGGGCAGCAGGCAGACAGTCATTTGTGGCCTCAAAGGACCTGGCAGGCAGCCTTTGTGGGCGGCCTCACCCGCCCCGGAAGGAGAGGTGCTTGAGGTACTTTCTTCCCTCTCGCTGCCTTCCCAGGCTCCCCAGGGAACTGGTCAGGCCAGCTCCTCCCGGCCCCTCCCCACAGTTCCTACCAGAGAAACCATGAGGCTGATGTCAGACCGGAAGGAGTGTCCTGAGGTCACAGACGTGGAGGGAACCCAAGCTGGGGTGCGTTGGGGTGCACAGGCCTGCTCCAGGGGCCTTGCTCCCACCAGCCCCCTCATGGCTCACAGAGCACAGGTTACTTCCCTTAGTGGACCCGGTGGACCCGGTGGACCCAGGCTCAGGAGGCCTAGGAGCTTACTCCGGGGAGGGAACTGCAGTGCACAGGAGGGGTGAGCGGCAGAGGGCCTGGGATACAGGGGGTTGCCTAAGGGGACTGTGGGTGGGACACAGGAGGGGGACGGAGAAGGATTTGGGGACAGGACATGGAGTAGGGCTGAAGGAACCTGAGGGATATTAAAAGGACTGGACCTTCCTGGATGGTGTAGCTCAGTGGATTGAGCGCAGGCTGCAAACCAAAGGGTCGCAGGTTCAATTCCCAGTCAGGGCACATGCCTGGGTTGCAGGCCAGGTCCCCAGTGGGGGCCATGTGAGAGGCAACCACACATTGATCTTTCTCCCTCCCTTTCCCTCTCTCTAAAAATAAATAAATAAAATCTTTAAAAAAATAAAAGTACTGGATCACAAGTAACAATGGGCCCGCTACCCCCGACCTTCCTGACCATTCCCACCCCTCCAGTTCATCGGTGAATCCTCCCTGGACTGGACGGAGGTGCCGGCTAGGCAGCAGCTGCCTTTGAAATACATGGCACCCCAGGTCCCCACAGGGGTGGTTCTCTGGCCCCTGTCAGCACAGGGTTGTGGGCCAGAGCCTTAGTCCACTGAGGCTTTCTCTCCTGGTTGATGGTGTGCGGGGTCGGGCTGAGGTGGGCAGCCCTGGGCTGCCGGGGCAGGAGGCCCAGGCTGCTTCCCTGGTGTCTGGTTACCCGCTGGCGGCAGACAACCCTTCCTGGGTAGAAACCCAACGCGCCACCGCGGGGGGAGGGGCAGGTGCCAGCTGCAGGTGGGGGAACGAGCTCAGCCTCGAGCTTCCTCGCCTGGCGGGAGGTCTTTGCTCCCCTCCCGCGCGGGCTCCCGATGCGGGAGGTGCCCGGGGTTGGGGCAGCACCCGCTTCCTGGTAGGTCTCGGGGCTGAGAGGCACTGGCGGCCTGTAAGGCAGTCCCGGGCTCCCGGAAAACGAACGCAAGCCCTTGGTCTCTGCCGGCCTTTCGGGCAGCCCCGCGCCCGGCTCTGCCTGGAGAGAGAAAAAGGCAGAACCGGAATCCGGGAGACGAGGCGCCTCGGAGCCACTTGGTCCCGCTTTCATTGCGCCGCACGCCAACCGGGCTGGGAGGTCGCGCCGCGGGTGGGTGGCGCCCTCCAGGCCGACCCGCGACAGTGGGGCTGGGCGGCGGAAGGTCTGCCAGCGCCCGCCTCCTTGCGCGCGGCCTCGGGTCAGCGGGTTGTGGGAACCGGCGCGCCCTGCCTGTGCCCACCGTGAAAGGCCCAGCTGCGTCCCGCCTCCCCGGACTCCAGATTTCTACTTCGGGAAGCCTCCATACTCCCGACCGCTGCTTTTGCCTTCTGCCCCGGCCGGGGGCTGGGGGGGGGGGGCGGGGGGCGCAGAGAGAAACCATTGCAGCCCGGGTCGGGATCCCCTGTGTGTCCACCCCTGCGGGGAGGTCCTCTCCCACGCGGGCTCGCTGGCGCCCCCGAGCGTCCGCTAGGGGCAGCAAAGGCGCTGCTGGAACCCCAACGCGGGGGACTGGGGTCCCCAGACAAGGCCTATCTGAGAGGAAAGACCACCCACATCTGGGTCACTGCCTCGTTTATTTGCTAAGAAGGCGAACCGGCTGCCTCCGAAGTCCGCTGCTGCTGGGATCCCCCACGGAATCCAGAGCTCAGTGTGGGGCGAGGGCGCCCCTCTCACAACTGCTGCGAAGCCAGGATCTCGGGGTTTTCGTAGCAGTGGGCCTCCCTGGGGGCGACGGGAGTCGGGCAGCAGCGGCTCACCAGACGGTCCCAAAGGCTCCAGGGAGCGCACCCGAGGGGGAGCCAGGCCCAGGACCGAAGGGGGCGGGGCAGCCAGGCTGACCGTCGCCGCTGCAGGACGTTGATCAGGACGATGAGGAACACCAGCGCCACCACGGACCCCCCGACCGCGGCCAGCACGGTGTCCCCCGCCAGGGAGAGCCCGAAGGCGGCCAGGGGCAGCAGCAGGAAGCTGAGCAGTAGGTAGGCGACCGCCACCCAGCGGTAGCGGGCGGTCAGGTCTCCGAAGCCCTTGGCCAGCGGGATGGGCAGCCGCAGGACGGGCACTACGTACCACAGCAGGAAGCCAGCCAAGTTGAAGAAGAAGTGGATGAGGGCGACCTGGGGGGCAGGAGGGCGGGCAGGGCCTGTAACACGGGGCCCCCTGGGCCTCGCAGGCTGCTGCTCAGCCACCCTGGCAGAAAGGGCAGGAAGCCCAGAGCCATCCCTAGGTGCAGCTCACGGGCAGAGACCGGCCACCGGGAGGGCAGGTTCTGGCTCCTGCACCACCCCCCACTTTGGGGGGTGGCCGCACTGCCCACAAGCAAGTGCCTGGATCCAATGACCCCACCCCACCCCCCAGGGCTGGCTTAGCTTGCCCAGCTTCATGCCCAGTGATGCGGCTCCTTCTCATCCCTCAGTGGGCTTGGCCACCCAGCCCTCAGCCCCGGGCTCGGGAAGGGTTTCTATGGGGGGAGGTGCAGCGCCCCACTGGAGGAAACACACCCGTCCAGGGGCTGCTGGACCTGAGGAGTTGGTGCTGGTGGGCACGGTAGTGAGGGCGTCCTGGTGGGGAGTGCAGCAAGGCCCTGCTCAGGAGGGTCTGAGTGGACAGCTGGGGACTGGCAAGGGCCTGGGCTTCTCCCTTCCTATGGGCAGTAGCCCAGCAGGATTGGGCTTCTGGGAGCTGCACCTGTCTGGGCGCCCATGCTCAGCTGCAGCTGGGGGCCCCCTGGAGTCAGCAGGACTGGACGGAACGGGGCACAGGGTGCTGAGCTGGGGGCTAGGGGGGGCTTCCCGGAGGCAGGGGCTGCCCAGCACAGCAGGGGCATGGCATGTTGTCCAGGCAGGGCCTGTTGGGCTTAGGTGACCAGTCGGGGGGAAGTACCCTGGAGAGGGTAGAATAGCGGTGCTCCAGGCCCCCCAGGGGCAGGAGGCCTGGATGGAACACAGGCAGGCACATAGGGTGAGGAGGTGGAGGGAGAGGGAGAGAGGTGCTGAGGGCACCTAGGACTGCAGCAGGGCTGGGGGTCCCAGGGATGCCCACAGTATCCTGGGTCCAAGGGGATGGGGCAGCTGGTCTGGGTAGGCAGCTGGAAGTGGGTCCCGGAGGGCCTTCAGCCCATGTTCAGGCCCGGACCGGCCTCTCATTGCCTGTCCACAAGCCTGGATGCAGGGGTTTGGGTGTGGGGAGGGCTGTACCTGGAGGGCACTGAGCAGCACGTTGGAGGGGCTGGCCAGCGCAGCCAGCAGGGCTGTGGTGGTCCTGCCGATGTTGGAGCCCAGCAAGAGGGGGTACGCCCGCTCCAGGCTGATCACCCCAACCCCTGGTGCAGTTGGAGGTCAGCTAGGGCCCTGAGCCCACGCCCCACGGCTGGGTGCCTGCCCGCCAGGCTCACCCCGAGCGGCACAACAGCTGCTGTGAAGACGCTGCTGCTCTGGAGCATGAAGGTCAGGCCCGCGCCCACCAGGATGGCCAGGTAGCCACTGAGCCAGCTGACGGGGAAAGGGAAGTCTAGGGAGGAAGCCGGGTCACCCCCAGCCCAGCCTCCCCACCCCAGCCGGGCCCCCAGCCCTTGTCCTGTGTCCAATCGCACCGGCATTGATGGCTGTCCTCACAGCCTGGGCCACCCGGCCTCGCAGCATGGAGTTCAGTAGCTTGACGATGAGGACCAGGCAGGTGGACAGAAGGAGCAGGGAGCCGGCCAGCAGGATGAAGCCCACAGCCAGGTCTGTGAGTGGGGTGCCTGCGAACAGGTGGTAGCCTGGCGGCAAGGCAGGGGAGGGTAAGCGGTGGGGCGGCAGCCCTCCTGTGGGGCAGGCAGGGACAGGTGGGGGGGCGCGGGGCCTCCCAGGGCAGCTGCTCTGCGGTGGCCAGTCCACAGCTACTGCTATTCCCTGGGGTCTGGGTGGACAGACAGGGTGGGTTCAGGGCAGGCTCAGAGCCAGCAGGGCTGGACAACTCAGCAGGTTGTTGGGCAGCAGTCAGAGACACCTCACTGTGTCCGCCCTGGTACTGCACCAGCGCTTAACGAGGCTGCTGTTGGTGGTGTTGCCCGAGGCGCTGCTGGCTATCAGGTCCGCATCCAGCTGCGGACAGAGGGGTTTCAACCCTGTGCTGGGCTCTCAGGAGGCTGGCCGGAGCTCTGGCCACTGTGGGGCCCGGATCCTCCTCCTCTGGGCCTGTGGGGCCTCCAGGGGCAGCCACCGGCCTCACCCATACAAGGAGACGTGTGAGTGGCTGTGTCAGCACCTTGAGGATGTCCGGCGTGCGCCCACAGGGCTGTGGGCTGGTGGCCCCCAGGACCAGGGTGCTGAGTTTCTCCAGTGGCCCCGTGGCGCCCTCCAACGGCAGCAGCAGCGCCACCGTGAGCCAGTTGAAGATGCTGTGCACAGCCGAGCCACCGAAGGCCCTGCAGCCGAGGAGCAGAGCGATGGGCAGGATCTGTGGCCTGGGCTCCCCAGGGAAGGCGGTCCCAGCCCCCCCACACTCACCTCCGAAACTCCTTCTGGTCCCCCGACTGCACCATAGAGACCAGGGTGCGGGTGATGGACGTGCCCACGTTGACGCCCATAATGATGGGCACAGACGCCTGGACGGTCAGCACTGTGGGGCAGTGGGGTGTGTCAGCCTCCCGCACCGACCTCCCCCCATTGTCCTGGGACAGGAGGAATACTCACGCTTGGAGGCCACCATGCTGACCACGATGGCGGACGACATGCTGGAGCTCTGCAGGAGCACTGTGGCCTGCACCCCAATGACCAGTCCGGCCACGGGGCTGGACAGCACCACGTCGTCCATGAAGACATCTCCAGCCACTTTGCCTGCCCCTGGGAGAGGTGCGGTGAGGCCGAGGTGGCCCGGCTGCCCACCCGCCCCAGCCACCCTGCTGGCCACTCACCGCCCAGCAGCTGGAGGGCTGAGCTCAGGATGTCCAGCGAGCAGATGAAGTGGTAGAGGCCGCCCAGGAGCCCACAGACCTTGAGGAAGACGCAGAGTCCACACAGCAGTCCGCGGGCCACGCTGAGCTCTGAGGGCACAGGGCAGAGCTTTCCACAGCCTGCCCCGGCCCGCCCCCCTCCCCCTCCCCGGGGTTGCCGCCTCCTTGTCCCTCCTCCGAGGAGCCTAGCTGCCCGCAGGAGAGAAGAGGGGCAGGCAACCCAGCAGAGCGGAGCAGAGCGGAGCGTGGTCTTCATGGGGGGCTCCCCTTTTGGTCAGACGCCCTCCTGCTTTCTCAGGGGTTCTCAGTTGCTCAGACTCTGAGGAGTCGGAGGCCCCTCTGGCCAGTTTTCTGGCACCTCCAGACCCACTTCTCCAGGACTGGCCAGTGTCCTCCAGCTGAGGGAGGGCCCAGGGGTCCATGTTTCCCTCCTCCAAGGCAGGGGCAGAAGTGGAGGCCCCTGCAGGGATCAGGGTCAAGAAGAGCCAGGAACCTAACTGTTTCCTGGACACCCCCAGATGGGTTCAGAAGAGGGTGGGGGACCATGGCACACGGACTTGGGCTGAGGGGCAGAAGCAGGAAGTGGAGGGCGCCAGTTCATCTGGCCTTGACTGGGGTTGTCCTGAGCCCCGACCCTGCCTGCCCAGAGCCCCAGGGGGTGGGGGAGGGCCAAGGGCTGGGCTCCTGGTACCTGCATCTCCTAGACTCTGGTCCACTAGGGCCAACCGTGTCCAGGATGCGGAGGTTGACGTGGCCACTGGCGAGGGAATTTGGCACGGATTTCCGGCAGAGGCAGACCCAGGCCCAGCCCGGATCTGTGGGCGGAGGGCAGGTCAGACCCTGCTCCTGCCCCTGCCCTGCCACGTCCCCAGACCCCTAACCTGAGAGTCTAGGAGCTGTCCTCCTTCCCCGCCCCTGCCACCTTGGGGACCTCCCCTGTCCTCCGCCCAGAGGCAGATGGCTTCAGTGACCTCCGGCGGCTGTCAGGCAAGCCCAGTGCAGTTTCAGGGGGCAGACTCCAGGGGGCCCTGGCTGCCCAGCTCCCTCTCAGGTCCTGGCTGGAAGCAGGCCCAGTGGGTGGTCCAGGGCCTAAGGTGCTGAGGTGCCGGCTCAGAATGGCTGGGAGCCTGCAACCCAGGGGCCTCTTCTATCTGGTGCCGCCCGGGCCATCGCTCAGACTTCAGCCTCTGACACCCAACGCGGTGCCATCTCCGAGCGACAAGGGCCCCACCCCAGTGACGGAGGCAGGCCAAGAAGCTGGGCGCCCAGCTGACCCTCAGGGCTCCTCTCCTGGGCCTGCTGTGTCAGGGGGCCCCCATCGAGCCCTCTGTCCCCACTCTCTCCCAGTTCCCAGGGCCTGGGCCTGGGGGGCCTCTGTCACTCCTCCCTCCCGCTTGCCTGCAGGCTGGCTGTTGCCCTGGGAGGGCAGCCGTGGCCCCAGACCCTCCCCTGGTGCTCAAAGCTCCCACCTGTGTGGGGAGTGAGGGGTCCCCTGTGGGGAGGAGACTCGGGGCAGGAGCAGCCATGGGTCAAAGAGCCGTCGGGCATGCACGTGACTGGCTCTGCGTCTGTAAATGTTCACCCAGGCGCAAGGCCCCCCGGGCCCCCGTCGGAGTCCAGGCACCTGCCTGGTCCACATCCACCGTCACCCCAGGACAGGAGCTCCGGCCCCACGTCAGGACGAGGCAGGGTGCGCTGGACTTCCACAAGCAGGTGCCTGTGTGACGCTGTGTGATGTGGCGCACGCTCAACAGGACAGGGCAGCATGCCGGGGCTCTGGCTGATCAGCCTGGGGGGCCCGGGGGAGGTCTGCCTGGAGCTCTATGGGCCTCGTCTTAGTCTGGTTGACCCTGACCCCAGCTGACGCTGGGAGAGAAGGCCTTCATACCAGCTCGGCAGGGAGGGTGCCTGCCCCTGAGGCCACTGGGCAGGGCTGGGAAGAGCCCTCCACCCCCAAAGGCTCAGCATGTGGAGACCTGCAACAGTAGGGGGGGTCAGGCTTCCACCCAACCCCACCTGGGCCAGGAGACCAGGCCCACCCTGCTCTCTCCACAGCTGTGCCCTGCTGGCCCCATTGCTTGTGGGGTGCCCCTTCTTGGGGTCACTCCCTTTCTGCTCCTAGGGTGCTGGGAAGAAGAGCAGCCCCTCCCCTACCAGGCCTGGTCTCCCCTGGGGGCCTGCTGGCTCCACACGGCACAGCACAGCACAGCACGCGCCTGCTGCCCAGCAGTCCCCATGTGCTTGGGGGACTTTGCCCCAGGGGAGGAGGGGGTTTCGGAGTGTCCTCTCAGCAGATTCCCTGCTTCCTCCTCTCCTGACACCCACCACCCAGGGCAGCCCAGAAGCCCCTCCCACAGGATCCTGAGTGACAGCTGCTTCCCAGTTGGAAATGGTGGGGACGTGCAGCCTCACTTGCAGGGTTTCTGTGCCCACAGCCTCCAGCACCTGCTGTGGCCCCTCCGAAGGGTCCGTGTGGTGGCCACTGGGAGTCAGAAGGAAGCCGAGGTCTGGGAAAGGGCTCTGTGTGAGTGCCGGTGTGGCCCTGCTGAGCTGCAAGACCTCGGGCAAGTCCCCACCCTCCCTGGGCTGAAAGCTGACTCTTTCCTTGGACACTCGTCACAGCAGTGACTCCGCACCTGCAGGGGACCCTCCGGGAACAGCAGCGGACACGCAGCTGGGGCTCAGCGAGCTTTGTTGAGAGGAAGAATCTCACAGGTCTGCCTGGCGGAGGTGGCCCTCCCTCCACACCCAGCTCAGATGTTGGGATGGTCACACTCCAGCAGGACCTAAACAGCTTTGGCCAGGCCCTGGGACCAGCCACCAAACCCTTTGAGGTGCTGTCCTCTGAGCAGAGCCGGGGCCTGGGGTGGGCTTAGAGAAGGCTCCAACCAGAGCGACCCACCCCATGTCTGCCCACAGTCTAGTTTGGGGCCTGGGAATCCCAGCTGGATTTGACAGGCAGCCACCGGTCCCTCCAGAGTCCCACAGTACTGTGGCCACTGCCGCTGACCTTAGGCCACCACCCCGGGTGTCCACGGGGGCGGTCCCCCGGACTCTCAGTTCCCAGGCTGCTCCGGGCAAGCTGAGCCTTCGTCACAGGTACCAGGGCAGGTACAAGGTGAGCGCTGCCGCAGCCAGAGCTCAGGCCTCGGGGCTGCCTGGGGGGTCCCAGCAGAGGCTGCTGCAGCCCCAGCAGCAGCACCTGGACCGGGGGAAGTGCGGCTGGGGCCCCAAGGTGGGGCAGAGCGTGGCTGGCTGCTGAGTGATGGTGGTGCCCCCTTTGAGGGGCGCAGGGGGCTGGGGCTCCACACGAGGCGGCTCCCGCTCGGCCTTGATGGCCAGGAAGGCAGCCAGGTCGAGGTCCAGCATGGCCACCCCTCCGCGTGGCGTGGGTGTGCTCTGGCGGCACTGCGGGCAGGGGATCCAGCGCTGCTCATGGACCGGCGTGTCCAAGCGCCGCACGCACGCCTGGCAGAAGGTGTGGCCGCAGTACAGGCGGCGGGGCAAGTGCCCCGTGAGGTCGTAGGCTGAGCAGCAGATGATGCAATCGCTCCGCCGGACCCCGGGCGCCGTCCCCTCCTCAGAGGCCTGGAGACCCTCTGGCTGCAGCATCCTGGAAGGGTGGGTGTGGGGGCTGCAGCTGGCCCTGCCCGCCCCTGCTGCTGTCCTCTGTGGTCAGGGCCTGGTGCCTGGAGGCCGGCCGGGAGGCCAGGCCGTGCGCCTGCCAGGGTGTGGGTGCAGCCTGGGTCCCCGAGGGCCAGCGTCCTGCCCGCTGTCCAGCCCTTCCCCACAGCCCACCTGCACTGCTGCAAGCCCCCACCCACCCCAGCCTGCCCAAGCCCAGGCCTCCCTTACCTGCATCCGCTCTGCTGGGCGGCTATGCCCAGCAAGAGGGTGGCCACGAGTCGGGGGACCCAGGGCGCCCTGCGGCTCCCTCCCTGGGGCTCACGTTACTGGCCGAGCCTGAGTCGGCAGGGAGGCAGGTGGTGGCTGCAGGCGGGCGGGCTCCCCTTTCAGCCACAAAGCACTTGCAATTAGATCCACTCGCGCCCCTCCATCTGCCCTGCCCCCACCCCCTCGGTGCCCAGACGGGGAGCCACTAACCCCATACCCAGGCCTGGCTGTGCTGCTGCTCCTGGCCCATTTCTTCCCATTTCTTCCACCCAGCCGGCCCCCACCCCCACCCCCAGCTCCAGCTCCAACCCCATACTCCCTCCTGTCTCCCCACTCTCCTACTGCCCCTCCATGGTAGAAAAGCTTTCTGGTCCGATCCTGGGTGATGCCAGCTTGTCCTCTTAGATCAAGCAGCGCCTCCTCCAGGAAGCCTGCCAGGACCCCCACTGGTTCAGAGCCCTGAGGGACCTGCTGCGCCCCAGCTCAGTCCCAGTGTGAGAGTCCTTGTTGCTTGGCCCCCTGCACCTTCATCATGGGGTGGTTACCAGTCCCAGAAGGCCTGCGGAGGTCCCCACGCACTCTTGGGCCCCAAGAAGCTCTCTGAGGTGCATGACACCATGGGTAGCCTTGGACATTCCTATCCGGAGCCACCTCCTTCCAAGGCCTGCCCAGGGATGGGGACACAGGCATGGCAGTGTGGGGTGTGGAGAAGGGTCTGGACAGGGTCAGGACCCCCAGGGCCCTCTCCAGCCGGCTGGGAGGAAGTCAAAGGCCAGGGTGGCCCATCTGCACACCCCCCGTTGCCCCAGTCCACCAGCAGCCTCTTGGACTGGCTGGACAGCTTTCTGTGGCCGGCCTGGGTGGGGGCCATCTTTTGGTGAGGACTAGCCACACCCAAGGACCCACACAGTCAGGCCAATGACATGCCTGTCCACGCCCAGAGACCAGTCCTGCCATGTGGCCAGTCACTGTGGGTCAGGGGAGGGCCAGCTCTAGGACCTGTCTGTCCTGTGAGGCCAGCTCGACCTCCTCCTCCTCCTCGGGCCGACGGTGCCCAGCCCCGGAAGTGTCGGGGTGCCCAGATCAGGCCTCCGCTGACTCCTCGCCCCGGCATCCGGGCCTCGCCCCGGCAGTGAGGCCACCGCGCGCCCAGCAGCTGAGCTTCCCGCACGTCCTCCTGAGCAGGCATGCTGCACTCAGCGGGTGTGGGGGGAGACGGGTGCCCTGGGGCCACTGCCCCTCCCCCCAGCACCTTTGCACCACCTTCCCCAGGAGGCCCAGGCCCCAGGAGCTGGACAGGGCCGAACGGCAGGGCCTAGTGCTCCATAGCAGGTGCCCAGAGACTGGCTGTCTCGTAGGAAGCCAGAAGAGCATCCCAGCTGAGGCAGGGCGATGACTCACGGTGGTGGACGGGGCTCGGTCCAGCCGCCTGGGCTCCCACTCCCAGAAACCCGCCAGCCCCAGTCCACCCACCACCTGCCTTCCCACCCGGTCCTCCTCCTGGAGGCCTCTGGGGGCTGCACCCGCAGGTTCCGTGCACAGCACCCTGCTGTCAGACCACATGCTGACATGTCTCCGGGCTTGCACCCAGTCCGGGCCAAGACAGGGGACACACTCCCGCCCTCCTGTCCGCCTCTGGGCGGATGTGAGACCTGTGGTGCAGGTCAGAGGATCGCGACATAGTGGCACCCTACCCCCAAATGTCTCGTGGAGGCTGGGGGCCTGCAGTGTCATCGAACCCAGGTCCCCTCCCAAAAGGAGTCACCTGAGGAAAGCTCACTCCGCTTTATTCCCCAGGCCCTCGCCCTGAGTGAGGGGGTCAAGGGGGGGTCAAGGGTGTCCCTGGGCTGCCACCACGGCCAGCACCCAGGGCTCCTTTTCCAGGGGTCTGAGCTAAGCTGTTGGCCTCTGTGGCACACAGATGTCCCTGTCTGGGGTGAGGTGGCCAATGCCCTTGACAGTGGCCCGGTGGCTGTCCCAAACATGCCCACAGCTGTGGCTGCCTGAACGGAGGAGCTCTGGGCCTGCGACGTGGGGGTGTCCTGGGCAGGCCCGCAGCCCCAAGGGGCCAGGCTAGGAGACAACACAGCAGCAGCTGTGGCAGCGGCAGAACCGAGGGCAGTGGCAGCAGGAGCAGCAGGGACAACACCAGCAGTGGTGGGCAATGTCGTCGCCGCGCCCGATAGGCGGCAGGCCCGTGTAGGTCAGTCCTGTGGGGCGCTGCCCATGGCAGCAGGGGTTGCCAGGCTGCTGCCAGACCTGCTGGCCCTTGATGAAGGCGGCCCCCTTAGCACCCTTGGTGCCCTTGGCGCCCTTGGCACCCTTGGTCCCTGGGGCTGCCTCGATGGGCTGCAAGAGGCGGGCGGGCTCCAGGGTGCAGGGACCCACAGGCAGAGGCTGCAGCTCCACGGAGGAGGGAGCCACCTCCAGCTGCCGCTCCAGGTCAGGCCGAAGGTGGGCCCGGGGGATGCTGATGTGGGCATACGGGTTCTTGACAACCATCTCGTGGGGGTCCATGGCCTGCCTGGCAGAAGTGGGCAGAGGAGACTATTGGCTCCGTGGAAGGGAATGGCCACAGCCCAGGAAAGTGACCACCCAGGAAAAGCCAGGCCTGCATCAGTGGGCACCAACTGTGACGGACAGTGAGAACCAGGTTCCCAGCCCCCTGCCCCCCAGGGGTTCCTTGCTTCCCTGAGTGGTGGTGCCCTGGATGGAGCTGGGCATGGGTGGGAGGGGTCTGGGTATGCAGCTGAGAGGGTCCCACAGCAGGGGGCCCAGTGCAGGGAAGGCCCGGGACCCACCTGAAGTGGCAGTGGTAGTCCGTGCTCTCGTCCTCCAGGCCAAGTCCCAGTGCCTGTGAGCACAGCGACCGGAGCAGCCTTTTCCCTCCCAGAGAGGGGTGGGGCCATGGGCGGGACTCAGAAATGGGGTTCCCAGGATCCTGGGAGGCTTAGATCCTCCCCCACCGCGGCGACCCACCCTTCCTTCTGAGGTGGGTGGTGGCCATGGCCTGGCTCTGAGGGGCACTGCCAGCCTGGGTGACTCAGCCTGGACACATTCCATGCATGCCCTGGGTGCAGGAAAGAGGGCAGGGGAGAGCCTGGGGTCAGGCCCTCAGATCTCAGCCTCCGGTGGTCTGGGGACTCCAGCCATCGTCCTCATGCCTCAGAGCCCCTGCTTCGTGGCAGAGGGCAGAGCTCCTCACTGGGACCATGGCCCCTGCCCGGCAGACTGAGTCTCAAATGAGCACAGACCACTCAGAGGGTTACCTTTCATTTTATTTTTTACTTTAAAAAGATTTTACTTATTTTTAGAGAGAGGGGAAGGGAGGGAGAGAAACACCAATCAGTTGCCTCTCGAATGCCTTCAGCTGAGGACCTGGCCCACAACCCAGGCATGTGCCCTGACTGGGAATCGAACCAGCGACCTTTCAGTTTGTGGGTGGGCGCCCAACCCACTGAGCCACACCAGCCAGGGCCATTTTTGTTTGTAACGGATGAAAAATTGGTTTACATACTTTTACTGATTAAAACGTACTCATCTTACAACTGGCAATACGCGCTTCATACACAAGTGACATTTCTCGCTCATTTCTGAAACCCATCTCTCTCGGCTGCCTGGGCTCCGGCGGCCGCGAGTCTCCCCGCCAGCGTGCCCATCCTTGGCCCTGAAATCTGCTCCCCCCCCCCCCGCCATCACCTGTACGGTGGCACTGCCACGCAGGGCGGCTGCGTGTGTGGGTCACAATGGATGTAAACATTTGTAAATACTGGCACTTGTGAGCTCCCCCTGAGGCGACCTGGTGCTTAGGGTGTGGCTGGGACCGGCACCCCCAGTCCTCCGCGCCCCAGGGAACCCACAGGAAGGGCGAGATCAAATCAGACGTGGTTCAGAAGCCAGGGTCATCCGGGTGGCATGCGTGGGTCCGGTCGGACCGGTCTAAACACGAGTTCTACCGATGCGCAAGCCAACTTGGGACGGGCGGGGAAGTGGGCCTCGAACTTAGAAAGCTACCGACGGGGACTTCTGCGCAGGCGCCATAAACCCCGCCCACCGTTCCTGCAGACTCCGCCCTTCACGGAGAGGCGGGTCTAACGCATGCGCGAAAAAAGCCGAGGCGGCCTGTGGAAACTATATTCCCCATAAGCCTCCGCGCTCGAGGGTTTCCTTAAAGACCCGGCTCGGGGTCTGCTGGCCTCTGACCGCCCAGAACCGGGCTTGGGCCGCCCCAGCTCTGAACCACGGAGCTCGCGAGGAGTGGACTTCGGCGGGCTCCACCACGGGGCGGGACCTCCATTACGGGGGCGTGGCCTGGGGCGGGGGCGGAGCCTGGTGCCCCCTTGCGCGCGCCCAGCGCGTGAGTGGCGGGGCTGTGCAGAGCCCTTGGTAGAGGTTGGGCTCCGAAGTGTCCCCCGGCCCAGGCGGCCTCAGGTACCCCTCTTCATGCTGTGGCACCATCAGCCCTCACTGCCCCTCTCACGAGGCACCTGCTCCTGCTGAATGACAGGAAGCAGGCCCAGACACTAGCCCGAGGTCACACAGGGCACAAAGTCCGCTCCAAGGGCCAGGGACGCTCCCCCAGCCTGTTTTGCCCCCGGGCTCCTTCACCAGGAATATTGACGCCTCTGTTGGGCTCTGTTGCCCCGAAGGACGTGGGGACCCCAGGCAGCCTGGCCCAACAGGGTGGAGGGGGCCATGGCCTGAAGGGGCTGGGACAGCCCAGGGTTAGAAGTGGGCCCAATGCGGGTTCCAAGACCGCAGGCATGCTGCGTGGTGGCCATGGCTGGTCAGGGGACAGCGGCACTCGAGGCCCCTGCAGCCCTGGTCCCCTGCCTTGTAATTGCCACCATGGACCAGGCAGAGGGTGTATCCCAGGGGAATAGGGAAGTCTGGTCCAAGGAGGAAACAGAAAGGAATGGAGCTTCCCTGCTGGGTGGGGTCCGGGTAGCACTCCCCTGTGCGGCCGCTGGGCAGGTGTGAGCCTGATGGGATGCAGGAGAGGGCCACTCCAGCCTGGGTAAGTGCGCACCCTCCGTGGGCTGCCCTGCAGTGGCCTGTCTAGCTGTCTGACCTGCCAAATACCCCTCACTCCACCCATCTGTCCAACCCTCTGAGAGTCTTCTCCCAACTCCTGTCTGTCCCTCTGCCCACTCCTCTAATACATGCTTGCCGCCCTGCTCACCCTCCTAGGGCCACGTTGCCCTTCTTCAGCCTGCCAGCTCCGAGCAGAGCCTGGGTGCCCCTGGGAGCTGGAAAACTCCGGAGCATCCCCACGGGGAGCTGAGGGGAAGGACAAGTAGAGACCCTGACTCTGGTGGGCGGGGGATGGGGAGGCACTGGCCGTCTCCAGGAGGAGCCCTGGGAACCAGCTTTCCAGGGACCACCTCTTGGCTCCCCTTGCCTCCCTGTGGCACTGCGAGGCTTCGGGCTACGTAAAGATTTTCTTTCCGGAAGGACAGGGAAATTAGGGGTGGGGGCCTTGACTAGGAACCAGGGTCAGCCCAGCGGGGACGGGAGGCGGGGGCGGGGCGACGCGGGAGTCATCACCCGCACGCGGTCCGCGGGCGATGGGCGACTCTCGGAGCGGGGGCCGGGCCCTCTGCGGATTGAGGGGCGGCCAAGAGACTGGCCCCGCCCCGCGGACCCCGAGCGGGTCCCCAGACGGGGGGGTGGCGCTGCAGGCGCGGGCGGGCGCCGCGCGCACTGCGGTCCCCGCGCCTCCGCCGCAGAGCGCGCCACGCTTAGTACGCACCTGCCGCCGCCGCGCCGCACCGAGCCCGCGCCCCGCGCCCCGCGCCCCCGGAGTCGCCGCGGCCGCGCCATCGCCCCAGGTCGCCGCCGGAGCCATCGGAGACGCAGGGCCGAAGCGCGGGCGCCGCATCCGGGCCTGCCTTTGAGACAACCTCTGCGGCGGCGGCGCGCTGCTCGGGGACGCCAGGCTGGGGCAGGTGAGCGCGGGCGGGGCGGGACGGCCTCGGGGTCTAGACGCTCCGCTCCTCCCCACCCCAGTAGGGGTCTGGCTTTGGGGGCGGGGACTGGGAGGGGGCTGGATTCCGAGGCCAAGGAAGGTCAGGATTAGAGGTTGGGCGCCGGGTCTTTTGTGCCGGGTAAGGGAGAGGGTGACAGTGGGCCGGGGCGCTGCCCTCACGCCGTCTCTCACCTGCAGCTCAGGCCTGGTCCAGGCCTCTTCCCTGCTCCCGCCACCGACGAGCCGTCGGCCCTGGTCCACCCACAGCCAGGGCTCCTCCGGCTAGCTGCCTTCCCTGGGCACGCTGCCCTGGAGTCATGGGGCCCACCTAGCCCCTGCCTGTCCGGATGTCCCAGCCCGGGGACTGCTGACCTCGGCTGCAGGGGGAGCCCCGCCAAAGCCCCCTTGCCAGCCTCAGCAGCCAGAGACCCTGGGTGAGCCCCCGGGCCAGACCTCTGGCCCAGGGCAGCCTCCCACGCCCCCCTGCCCCTGCCTCCCTCCACCTCCCCCGCCCCTTCCTCCTCCTCCTCCCAGGACTGGAGCACAGAAGCCACTGTGGCCACTAGGAGGGGCCCTGCCCCCTCAGCTCTCACTGGGCAACCCCAAGAGTCCTCAGGGTGGCTGGAGTCCCCACCAGGCCTGGCGGGACCAGGATGCTGCCCCTGCTCCTCCCCCCCGGCCCCACCAAACAACCCCTCCCATCGTAACACCCAGTCTGACAGGAGACAGCCGGATGCCGGCTGACCCTGGGCCCGACGTGGGCAGTGGCTGGCCGGGCCTCCTCATGTCCTGCCTGAAGGGCCCCCATGTCATCCTCAAGATGGAGGCCATGAAGATTGTCCACCCTGAGAAGTTCCCCGAGCTGCAGGCGGCTGCCCCCTGCTTCCCACCTGCCCCCAGGCCCACCCCAGCTCTGGCCCCCAAGCGCGCCTGGCCCTCAGACACAGAGATCATCGTCAACCAGGCATGTGGGGGGGACATGCCCACCTTGGACGGGGCGCCCCGCACCCCACCCTTGCCACGGAGGCCCCGCAAAGGCAGCTCTGCAGAGCTGGGCTTCCCCCGTGTGGCGCCGGTGGGCGAGGTCATCGTGAATCAGTACGTGGTGCGGCCCAGTCCGGCATCCTCAGGGCCCCCGGCAGTGGCACCCCCAGCTGCGGGGGAGCCCCTGGAGTGCCCGACCTGCGGGCACACGTACAACGTCACCCAGCGGCGGCCGAGAGTGCTGTCCTGCCTGCACTCGGTGTGTGAGCAGTGCCTGCAGATCCTCTACGAGTCCTGTCCCAAGTACAAGTTCATCTCCTGCCCCGCCTGCCGCCGAGAGACTGTGCTCTTCACCGACTACGGCCTGGCGGCACTGGCCGTCAACACATCCATCTTGAGCCGCCTGCCGCCTGAGGCACTGACCGCCCCGTCTGGTGGTCAGTGGGGGGGTGAGCCTGAGGGCAGCTGCTACCAGACCTTCCGGCAGTACTGTGGGGCCGCCTGCACCTGCCACGTGCGGAACCCGCTGTCGGCCTGCTCCATCATGTAGTGCCCGCCTGCCCGCTGCTGCGTGCCTCCGACCACTGGTCCTTCCGCCGCTGCTTCAGGGGTCCGGCCCTGCCATGTCCCCCTCTGACCCCTCACCTGTCACAGCTTCTGGCCCCCACCTGTGTGGCATTCTCGCTGCAGCCAACTTTGCCATTAAAACTCCGCCAAAGTTTGCACCTTGTCTCTGGACTGAAGCCCACTGCAGTGGCCTGCACCCTGAGCCGGGGTGGGCAATGGTGGCAGCGCAGGTGGGGCCACCCACACTGGGCCTGGCACTGAGTGGCATTGGCTCCTCTGCTTGCTGGCCAGGCTGGGCTGGGCCTGCCACTCCGGATGGCCAGGCCCCGCTGCATGTGCACCCCACCCCCCGCTGTGCAGAGCCAGCTGCCTCCATGCACTGGACTGGATGCATGGGCAGGTGTGCAGAGTAGGCCCAGCTGGGCCAAGAGAAGTTCTGTGTGCACTAGCCCCTGAACGTGGGGGTGGCCACATGGGGAGCAGCCTGGTCTGCGTGCCTTCTGGTGAACAGCGGACCCTGAGGCTGTATGGGAACAACCTTTGGACCAGTCTGAGCTAGGGTCAGGAAGTGGCTGGCCACGGTTGTGGTAGGATACAAGGACCCAGGAGCCACTCCTCTGGCAGTCGGATGACCTGGACCTGGAGAAGGAAGCTTGGAAGGGGTGTGGAGCAGGGCTGCCGGATACAGACAAAGGGTGAAGGTGAGGACGGCCGTGGGGCAGCTGTGTCTACAGCGGCTGCTGTTTACTGAGAGCTGAGTCCTGGGCAAGCCCAGTGTGTGGCGTGTCACCGACAAGCCCCTGAGGTGGTGCTGTGCCCGAGTTGTCCTTCTGGTGAAGGCCCCGGTGTCAAAGGCAGGAGGCTGCAGCCCGTCAGCAGCCACAGTTCAACACTCGGCTGAGGCCTGGCTAGGCCCTTGTTCCTTGGAGCTCAGGCCTCAGGGAGGAACAATGTATGCCAGGCCCCCAGTCACGAGTGATGCCCCCTCAGGCCTCACCCTGGCCGGGATCGAGGCTCTTTGTGGGTTGAGTTTGCACAGAAAGAACCTCTCCCCTCAGCTGCCCTGACCTTCAGGGCATACACACTGGCCCTTATGGAGGACGCAGGCAGGAGCAGGTAGGGAAGGCCCACAGCCCGGCCCAGGACCCCACTCTCCCCAAGGACTTGGCCCCTGCAGTCTGTGTCCCCTGTGCCTCTCTCACGGGAGAGCCCCTGTCAGTGTGGGGCCCATGTCAGGTGCACGGGGCCTGGGCTGCAATCTCTCGGTGTTGTCCTCAGGCACTGCCAGTCACTGCCTGGGAAGCAGGGCAGTTGGGGGTCCCTGGCCGGGTCAGGAGCTGAAGATAGGCTCCCGGGTGGCCCTGGGCCGGGTCTTGGGTCTCGACTGAAGGCTTAACGCCTGGTTGACCTCAGGATTTTCGGCCTGGTCATCAGGCCTCGGTGGGAGAAGCTCCTCAGGGTCAGGCCCCACGGCGCCAACACTCCTGGACACGGCCGTTTGGAGCCTCCAGGCCAGAGGTGCTGGGGAGCAGGTGCAGGAGCCCTGCTCAGGGGCCGGAGCGGCCCAGCAGCACAAAGAGCAGCCCCAGCAGCAGGAGTGGCGTGAAGATGAGCAGCAGGCCCAGCAGCTCGAGGGCTAGCAGGCCCAGCAGTGCCAGGCGGCGGGCACAGGGCCCCCGTTCCCGCAGGGCCCAGAGCCAGGCGCCCAGGCAGGGTGGGCAGGGCAGAAATGGCAGGCAGCCCCGGCCGCCCACGGGCCCTGCCAGGAAGCGCAGCCTGTACCGGTGCTCCAGGGAAGCCCATAGCCCGGGGCCCTGGGTCAGGGGTGCAGGGGGTGTGGGGCTTGGGGGCCGTGGGGGCCCGTCTGCCTGCAGCAGCTCCTCTTGCAGCCGGCACACCTCCCACTCAGGCATGGGCGTCTTTTGGCGGCACAGCGGGCAGCGAGCCCCGCCTAGGTCGGTGCTGGGGGCTGTGCCCAGCAGCTGGTGCAGGCAGTCAGAGCACAGGCCGTGGCCACAGTTCAGCAGGGCCAGGCTGTGCTCCCCAGGCCCATAGGGCTCTGTGCAGACGGGGCACTCCTCCTCCTCATCTTCCTCCTGCTCTGTGGGCCCCGCCCGAGGGCCAGCTGCTGTGGCCCCCAGCAGGGGCTCGCAGTCCAGAGTCCTGGCATCCAGGGGGGTCTCAGGGGCCTGGCTGTCTAAGCTCTCCTCTGCCAGCACTTGGGCCAGCGGGCCCAGGGAGGCTGAAGGTGGGCCAGGGAGCCCGCAGCTGAGGTCTGCGGGGCCACAAGTAGGAGCTCTGGGGCAAGAGTTAGGGTGTGTGGGGTGGGAACCCAGCGTGGCAGTCAGATGAGGGGCCGTGAAGGTCACTGTGGCCTCTGGGGCTGGCACAGGGTCTGATACTGACCTTGCAGCAGCCGTGTTGGGCTCCACACCCCCAAGGTGAAGGTCCCTGAGGCCTTGGGGCTGTGTCGGCTCCCCGCTCCGGGCCCTCCCTTGCTGTCCCCACTGAGTCCACCCAAGCCTGGCTGCAGCCATGGCCGACCCGTGTCAGCGACTGACCTAGGCAAGTGGGTTCCAGGCCACTGCAGTGTGGGCAGGCCAAGCCGGCCCGACTGCTCCAACAGGAATTGAGCAGCAGGGAAGGCCCATCCCAGGGCAGACCAAGGCCAGCCCCTCCCTCCCACCCCGCCTTGCTCTCAGGCCACACCCCCTCCCTCTGCGGCCTGGACTCCCGTTCCCAGGCTGAAGGGATGGTCCACATCAGCCTGGACAGGTGACTCCCTATGTTCTTCCTTCCTGGAGTCCTGTCTAGACCACCCCCACCAGCAGCGCTTGCACAAGGTGGGCAAACCACTGGCCCCTGCTCCATGAGAACCAGACACCAAAGTGTTGTGGACAAGGTGGCTGAGTAGCGATGCACGTGCCCCCCCCTCCCCAGGCCCTGGGACAGCAGGAGGAAAGGTCAGCAGCAGCTGCCCTGCACCCGCCATTTATTGCCAAGACTCCCTGGAACCAGGTGAGGGTGACGTGTGCTGGCCAGGGCCTTGCTGCCTTCACCTGGGCCCCGAGGGGCCCCGGGGTGCTTGGTGGCTGGAGTGGCACATGTGTGACAGAGGATGACTGGGAACCCACTGTCGCCCGGGGCAGAGGAGGGCACACTCAGCTCTGCCAGGGACCCTGCACCCCGGACCCCTACACTGTCTGGAAGCTGGTGGTTAGGGAAGCTCCCTGAGGCCCATTGGGCTGCCAGTGCCTTCCTGGGTCACCACCTCAAGCAGGACCCGGCACAGCCCCAAGGCACAGCCAGTGGGGAGAGGCCAGCTGGAGCCAGAGGCCAGGGCGGCAGAGGTGCTGGGGCTGAGCAGGGGCCCCGGAGGCCTGCGGCTGAGCGGGGGAGAGGGCCCCCCTCCCACTGGGTGGAGTCCAACGGGGCAGCGGCTCCTCAGGCCCAGGTCTCGGTCTGGAAGCGCAGGGCACGCTGCAACCGGGCCAGGTAGGTGGCCGCGTCAGGGCCGGAGAGCCCGCCCTCCTCCTGGAAGATGGACATCAGGGCTTCAGACACGTCTGCCGGCATGTGCTTGGCGTTCCTGGAGGGACAGGCCAGACGGGGCTCAGCATCGCCCAGGCGCCCTAGGGGCCAGCGCCCCCTCGCCACCCTCTCGCTGCCCGGGCTCACCCGGCCAGGTAGAAGCAGGCGCCCTGGCGATCCAGCAGCTCCCACACCAGCGGCCCTCGCTCGCGCAGCCTGTGCTGCACATACACCTTCTGCTCCTGCAGGGCGGGCTGCGTGAGTCTGGGCCCCGCCCACGCCCCGCCCCCGCCCCGCCCCCTGCACACGCCCACCTGCTCCTGGGAGAAGGCTGTGACCAGGGTCAGGCAGCCCCTCTTCTCCAGCTCTGTCCACTCGGCCTCCCAGTAGAAGTCCTGGTCCCGTAGGCGGCATCCGAAGAACAAGAGGTTCCCTGGGGAGGGCAGGGGCCTCAAGATTGGACTTGCCCTAAGACTCAGCCCAGGCCCCGCCCTCCCATGCATCCTCTTCACTCACCCCTCTGATCCCGGGCCACTCGCTCCTGGACGGCTGCTCGGAAAGGGGCCACGCCAGTGCCAGGCCCCACCATGATCACAGGTGTGTCTGGAGTCTGCGGGAAGGCCAGGCCCCCTGGCCGCACCCATAGGGGCACTTGGACAGGGCCTGTGGCAGGAGGGAGGTGGCGTGAAGAGGCTTGAAGGACCAGGGCCCAAGCCCAGGCTGGCCCTCCAGAGAGCCGGAGTCACCTTGCCCAGGGTCCAGAGATGCTAGCCAGGAGGAGCAGAGGCCCCGGCGGGGTTCCTTGAGGCGAGTTTGGTACTGCACCACAGCCACGAGGATCTGCAGCCTCTCGGGGCGAGCCTGGGGGACGGGACAATGGGTGCCCGCCCGTGTGGCTGCCAGCCTGCACCCCAGCCTGAGCAGACCCTCACCAGCAGAGAGGAGGCGATGGAGAAAGCACGCGGCCGGATCGGGGGGATGAGGTCCAGCAGGTAGTCTGGGGGGATGGCTGCCGCCGTGTGCGGGAAATCACACAGCACCTGCACAGACACAGCCTCAGGAGGGCCGCAGCCAGCGGGGCCGCCGGTGGCTCTGGGCCAGGGCACCCTGCCACCCGCCGGCCCCCACCTCCAGGGTGGTCCTGCGGGGCCTACTGCAGTACTCATGCAGGGCCTCCTGGCCCGCGGCGGAGCTGAACTCCAGCAGCTTCTCCCGCTCCAACTCCTGGGGGGACAGGCAGGCCAGGAGCTCGAAGAAGGAGCGTCTCGGCACACCGGCGATGTCCAGGTACTTGGACACGAGGTGCCGCACGGAGCAGGGCTGGGGCAGTCTCACAGGACAGGGGGAATCTGCAGCGGAGAGTAGGAGACCGTGGGGAACTGGGGACTTGGGCAGGGGTGGGGGGTGGGGAGTGAGGGTGGCGGCCAGGCCTGAGGCTCACCTGGTTCCCGAGGCTGCAGCGTGAAGCACTGGTCAGGGTCCAGGCCCAGCACCTGGCAGAAGTGCTGGACATGTCTGACCGTGTTCTCGGGCTGGATCAGGACCACGTCGCCGGCCACAAAGCTGGATGGGAAAGCCATGGCGGGTACAGAAGGATGCTGGGGCTCAGGGCACTGCAGAGGACTGAGCCAGTGTCCAGGGATGGCTGGGGTCTGTGCTGGGGCCCCCGTGGTCCCTGGGTCGGACTGGGCCACCTGCTTGGTGTCTCAAGCCCTTCTCACCTGATCCCTGAGCCTGCGATGTCGAACTCAATGAGACGAACATCCTGGAAGTGCGAGGGGCCCGTGACCCTCTGGTTGGTGACCATGGGTGCCAGGAAGGGCTGCAGCTCCGAAGGGGGACTTGGAGGGTCCGCCCCGGCCGCGTGCTGCTCTGCAGAGCCTGGCTTGGGGGCCTCCTGGAGGAACTGCAGGGTGAACCTGGACGGCAAACTGCAGTGGGGGGAGGGGTGCAAGTGCTAGTCAGACCGGCAGCCTGGGGGGGGCCCGGCTCATCTGCTGCACCTGTGGGTGCTGAAGCAGCAAGGCCCACACTCACGGGACTCCAGCAGGGATCACACCAAGGCCGGGAGGCATGGGCTGCAGCCCCAGCACCTTCTCCCACAGGTTGTGCAGCCAGGGGTCGATGGCAGCGTCAGGCCTGCAGGGAGGGCACAGGCACCTGCTGAGTCAGGAGCCCCGCTCACAGCTGGCCCACAGGAGGCACCCCGCCCTCACTCACCCCAGCTCATGCTGGTCGTCGCCCAGGCACATGGGCAGCAGGGCAGTGCCCCCAAGCTGCAGCAGCCGGCGGTGCAGCTTCTTGGCCACAAAGTTGAACCTGCGTGGAGAGGGAGGCTGCTGCGGCCGCCCGGCTGGGGGCCACGCAGGGCAGGGGGCAGGCCTGTGGGCAGCAAGGGCTCTGGTGTCCTGTGACTTGATGCCACGGATTCACCTGTGAAATAACCCTAAGTAACACCCCTTTGGGCGAGGACGTGTCATAGAGAGATGCCAAAAGCATCGGAAGTGGTCTGGGGGCCCCGGAGGCTGGGTCACCTGTCCCCCAACACCTTGCACTCAACCCCAAGGACAGTGCCCCTGGCCAGCAGCCTGGCCTGCCCCTACTCACTTGGCGTAAGAGGAGTCCCCAAGGCCCAGGACGGCAAAGTCCATCCGGCAGAGGGAGGCTGCCGGCAGGTTCTTCCGGAATATGAACCTCCAGAAGCCCTACAGCCAGAAGAAACTGGGTCTGCAGCCCTGCTCCAGGCTGTGGGCCGCAGGCGGACGGGAGGGCGGGGTCCTGGACCCTCCCAGGGCTCTGGGCTCCTGCCCCTTAGGAACTGATATAAAGCAAGACCGCATCTTATTTTATCACAAGAGCAAGAAAGGTGGAAGAGGCAGAAAACCATGAGAAAGCTGACCCAGAGCCATCCATCACCCTCGAGTGTGGGGCTCCGTCCCTGCCCTGGGCAGAGGGCTCTGGGCTTCTCCCTGGGGGGCAGGCCGGTGAGGCTGGAAGACTGCCAGGTCCCTGTGGGGCGGGCACTGCCCTCTACCCCCCACCTCCCCCCAGGCTGACGGAAGGGCTTGCTCCGGCTTGGGTCCCCTGGAAGGCTCCTCTTCTCTTCACACCAAGAACCCCATGTCCCCAGAGCACCCCCACCCTCGGCCCCAGTGTGTGCTGGGGCTCGGTAACAGCTCTGGGCTGAGCGTGTTCCTTGCCTTCTCTCCTCTGGAGCCCCTCCCCTGGGCCCCGAGCCACATCAGCTGGCTGAAGGACCCACGGGCCACTGGAGAGGGCTTCTAAACCACAACTTCCCAGCACCTGGTGCTGACCTGGGCCCCTCCCTCCTCATTTCAAGCCTCACCCAACTGAGGCCACCAGGTGGATGGACCCTGGCCCTGTCAGCCCCGGACCGCCCCTGGCCTTCCCGAGGACTTTGCTGCACAGGCCACCGGCCAGTGCTGGGGACCTTGCCTGCTCGGCCTCCTGAGACCTTGGTTTCTGGAAGTCCGCAAAGAACTTCCCCCAAGGCGCCTCCCAAGCAGGACCCGGAGAAGACGGAATGCTTGTGACCTAGCTCCCCATGCTGACTGCTGCCTGGGGCACTCAGATGGAAATCGCACCTCTGAGAACCCGAGGCTTTGCCATGCACCGGCCCAGAGGGGCAATCCCTGCTGAGAGGCCGGAGTCCCTCAGCCCTGCTGTCCCCCACAGCAGAGACCCGGGTGGACGAGTTGGTTGGGAGGCCTTCACATTTCCGGTGGCCCCTTCCTAGGCACGTGAGAGGCTCCTTAGACTTTTCCAGGACAACTTCCTCCCTGCTCTCCTCACTCTGCGGCTACTGGAATGACCCTGGAGTTTTAATGTATTCTTTCTTGTTCCTGGCTTAATTTTGTTACACTTCCCAGAAGACTTTCTTAACTGTCCATCTCCTCAAGTTCTCCTGGTATCATTTCAAAGAGCATCTGTGGGTCACCAACACTGGCCCCGGGGGCCGAGGCCTGTCCTTTCGCAGGCAGCTCCCCAACTGCCCTGTGCTGCTCCTCCTGGCCTGACTCTCTCCTGCCCTTTCCCACAGAGTCTGCGGGATCCGGGTGGTCCATCTGTGCCCCAGAAGCCAACAGGAAGGCATGAGTTTGGGCCCATCTCCCATGGGCTTTGTGGCTGAAAGACGGGGCAGGGGCCTGGCTGCTCGGCCACCCACTGCAGTCCCTGGGTTCCGGAGAGCTCCCCTGGCTGCTGCCTGGGGGTGCACACCTGGCCAGAAGGTTCTCAGGGCTGCGACATGGAAGCCGGGCCTCACCACTGGGCACACAGCTGCTCATGGAGCCTGGTGTACAGCAGGAGCCGAGGCCCAGCCTCTGTGTCCCTAGGCCACCAGTCCCTACTGTGGGGCAGGCCCCTCTGCTGACTACCTCCGTGGGTGCCCAGCCCTGCACTCTGCCCTCCTGCACCCACCCTCAGCCCAGTGCGCTCATCACCACCTTTGTGCCTCTGGCACCAGACACTGAGTCTGCACCTCCGCCCTGACAGCCCAGCCCAACCCAGCCCAGCTTCAGAGGGTCTTCAACCCTCCTGCCTGTGCCCTGCACTTCCCACACCCACCGGCCACCTCTGGCCTTTGGTCGCCTGAGACCCTGTGCTTGGGTCCTGCCCTCAGGTCTCCCACATCACCCCACTCTGGCCCTGTTCTCGGTCCTCGCCCCCAGCCCTGCAGCTGGCCTGAGTCGCTCCTTTGTTACAGGCACCTTCTTTTTAGCGCCTCAGCCCCATCCACAGCAGAAGCCTTTCTGAGTTCTTTCCCGGAGACTGCCTCTTGCCCTTCTCTTTCTGCGAGCCTCGGAAACTGCCCCCAGGCCACCAGTCCTTGCACTGAGCTCGGCCGACGCCCCTCAGGCCTTATCTCCCCGCCACACAGCTCTGGGTAGGAAGACCTTCCTCTGGAAACAGCCCCTCCCTGCCCTTGAGCATGGCCGTGGTGTGCTCCCTCTCTTGCTGCAGGGGCCACCTTCCTGCCCCTCACAGCCCGTCCCGGGGAGGGTGACATTCTTTCCTCAGGCTTCCTATTTGGGCCTCTCCAATACCTGCCCTTCCAGCCCCCACCAACCTAGATCCTCACTGGAGCTCTAGACCCACCTTGCATCTCCACCTGAGCGACTCCCACTCGCCGGGCCCTCACTGGCGTGTCTCTGCATGAGCAGCCACCCTCCTTCCTGGTACTGGAGCTTGAACCCATCTCAGTCCCACCTCCTCCCTCACCTTCGAGATCCGCTCAATTCCGCCTCCTGCCGAGCCTACCACAGCGTCTGTGGAACGTGTCCACTTTCAGTGTCTTGCCCGCAATGTGGTCCTCAGTGCTGTCCTTGCCCGCCTGCAGACCGGCAGTGGTTTTGCTAGGACCTGAATGTGACTGTCTCCCTGTGGCGACCGGGCTGCTTGGACCGGGCCGTGCTTCCCACCTCGTCTCCCTCCTCCCCAACACGCTCCTTGGCTCAGTGCCCGAGCTGCTTCTCACTCTTCCTGGAGGCTGGGCTGTTGTCCTCCCTTGACAGGCCGCTTCCTCTCTGCTGGGGCCGAGCTATGCCCATATATCCTTCAGGACTCAGCCCACACTCCTGTCTGCCAGAAAGCTGTCCCTGAGCCCCCAGGTTAGTGCTCCCACCACGCCTGGCACTCCCCCCACCCCCAGCCCCCAGCGTGGGTTTCCGGCCCTGTGACTGCCTTTTTCCCTGCTACTTCTCCTTGTTGTTGGCTCCCTGAGGGCAGAGCTGTGGCTTCATGGCACTGGACTCCTGGCATTAGATCACGCTTGAAATATAATGTGTGCCCCAGAGATGATCAAAGAATTGAAGAATGCTCCCTGAAGGTCAAAGAATTTTGAAATACACAGAAGACCCAGATTCATATATAACTCTGGAAAAATACAAAAGGTCAAAATGGTGACCTGTGAAGAGTTTATTAAGGAGGATAACCAGAACCCCTGGCCCTGCCCCCAAACATCCTCTCAAACCCATGGCTACTGGGCACCATGGAAAAAGGCAAGTATTCATTGTGCTTCTAAGACCCACCAGGCAACGAAAACGGGGTGAGGGGCCAGGGCTGGAGTCTGAGCCCCTGAGCAAAGGGAACCACTTCAGGTCGGCCTTACCTTCATGTTGTCAGGGGGATCTCCTTGGCCCGTGGTCGCACAAACAAATATCACCAGGGGCTCATTAATCAGGTTCGCCTCAACAAAAAAACACTGGTGTAAGAGCGCAGGCTGTACGGACCAGGCACCCGTCCCTCAGCCCGGCCCCTCTTCTTCGCTCAGGGTGTCAGGGCAAAGGGACTTAGGGGGCACCGCGAGCCCAGGCCTGAGTCATGGGTTCCTCAGCCTCCTCCTGTCCCCTCCTCCAGATGCTAAGGTGAGCTGTTGTTCCCAAGCGTTCCCATCCCCTCCGTCCTCCGTAACAGACGGGTCCACTCTCAGTACAAAACGCGGCGCTCTGCGGTCGAGGGCTCAGGGGGCCGGCGCCCCCAGCACGCTCGGTCTCCCTACCCAGGCCCAGGGAGCCCTCACCACAGGGTAGGAGTCCAGCGCCTGCACCCGGCACTCGAGATGCCGGCGCCGGGCTTCGCGGCCCAGCCTCTCCGACACATCCTCGGCCGTGCCCGTCTGGCTGCCGAAGAGGACCAGCAGCCGTCGGCTGGGCATTGGGGAATCTATGCACCCCGGAGGCCCTTGCACCCAAGAACTGGAGCAGGAGGTCGGGACCGGCTCCGACTTCCGAATTCCGGCGCCTACCGGAAATGACGCCATCACTCCGCGCCCGTCGGGGCATGGCGTCCGAACGGGGCGGGCGTCAGTTGGCGGCCAGTGCTGGGTCCCGAGCCGAGGCCTGGAGATCGGCGGCGCGCTGGGACCGAGAGCCGTTGCAGGCGGGGCAGCTCGTTGCCTCCCGTTCGCCGCGACAAGCGTCAGCGGAACCCGCAGGGAGAAGAGGTGCAGCTCGGTGGGAGGGGCTCTCGGCTGGGCCCCCGCCCGCGCTCAACCGGCGCGATGCTCTTTTCGCTCCGGGAGCTGGTGCAGTGGCTGGGCTTCGCCACCTTCGAGATCTTCGTACACCTGCTGGCCCTGTTGGTGTTCTCCGTGCTGCTGGCACTGCGTGTGGACGGCCTGGCCCCCGGCCTCTCCTGGTGGAACGTGTTCGTGCCCTTCTTCGCCGCTGACGGGCTCAGCACCTACTTCACCACCATCGTGTCGGTGCGTCTCTTCCAGGACGGAGAGAAGCGGCTGGCCGTGCTCCGCCTCTTCTGGATCCTCACGGTTCTTAGCCTCAAGTTTGTTTTCGAAATGTTGTTGTGCCAGAAGCTGGTAGAGCAGACTCGGGAGCTCTGGTTCGGCCTGATCACGTCTCCAGTCTTCATTCTCCTGCAGTTGCTCATGATCCGCGCCTGCCGGGTCAACTAACCTCACAGAGTGGCCAGAGAGGGAGCTCTCCGTAGCGAGAATGCTGGAGCCCAAGCTGAGGACCACCCCCTGGAAGTCTGAGGAGCCAGCCTTCCGCCGCAGCGGGGGAGAAGTCTGGGTCTGGAAGCAATGCCAGCCTATGCCCTGCAGAGTGCCCAGTTTTCTGTATGTCAGTCATGCCTGAAACTGTTTTTTCAGCAAGCATGAAAAGATGTATTTTCTGTTATTTTATTCTTTGAATAGCTAATCCTGAATGACAATCTTGAGAAGGGCCCCAGGGCAGACAGTCCTGAACTCCTCTGACAGCTGGAAATTGAGTATAAGTAAAATGTTTTAATGTGCTCTGAGTATTTTCATGGACCCTGGGAAAGCACCCTTGTGCAAAGACTGCAGAGACAGCCAGCATCGCTGACCTAAGGGCCTACTGTTCCATTCACCCATTGACTTCTTAGATAAGACTTCTTAGATACTTGTGCTCTAAAAAGTAAAAGCCAGCTTTCGATCTCCTCCCCTGTGCCACTGGGGACAGGGTGGCCCTTCCGTCATTCCAGCCAAGGCAGACAGGACTGTGTTGAGTAAGCATGATCAGGGCCCTGTCTGGTGATCTGTCACCTGAGAAAAGAACTTTGCTTTAAAGGCTCTGCTTGACTTCCTGTCCCAGCTGATCGCAGTTTCTCGACTCTGCCACCACCTTGTGGCCAGCGGCATTAGCGCACCTGAGACCCACTGAGGGAGGGACAGAGGAACAGGTGTCCTGACGCCCACAGGCGTGGAGACCTGCAAGTGGGAGGCTTGCGAATGGCTGAAGCCCACTCGTGTCGGCCTGAGGGCTTTGGTTTGATACCAGTCGGGTGCCAAATGAGATTATTTGCTGAGGTTAAAATAAAGAATGTTTTGCTGAACTGCACAGTGTTTGCCTGACCAATCGGAGTGAAATCAAATGAGTGCTGAGACACTTCCTGTTGTGTGGTGTAGGTGGATGGGCAGGTTTCCCTCGGAGAATTGCTACCTCCTGCCTTGGGGGCTGACATGGCGACGATGTGAGGCAGGCCCTTGTTGAGGTCCTACCGAGTAGTATGTGTGACCTCAGAGCCTTGGCATATGGCCAGTGTGTATTGTTTGTGGACCTTGCTGCCACTCTGTAGGAGAGAATATTTGCAGATGTGGCTATAGTGTGCGGGTTCTCTCGGTCTCGGCACTGTTGGTCTTTTGAGTAGGATCGTTCTTTATTGCAGGGGGCTCTCCCGAGCATTGCAGAATATTTAGCTGCATCCCTGGCCTTTACTCACTACATGCCAGTAGCATCTCATTTGTGACAGCCAAAAGTGTGTCCAGACATTGCCAAGTCTTCTGGAAGAAAAATGTCCCTGGTGAGCAGCGTGGGCCTTTACAAGCCAGATTTGTGGACCCATGTTCCAGGGCTGCAACTTTGTGACCCTTTGTTGAGGGTGCATGCTGTGTTGCTTGAGTTGGAGACGGGTCTGGTTTGTCCCACAGCCACAGAAACATCTCCGGAGTGACACAACGTGCCAGAAGCCAGACACCAGCTGAGCACCTGGGGTGGGTTTCCTTTGAATGTCATTTTTAGCTTGCACATTTGTCGTTCCCCTGTGTTTATTCTGTAATTCAGCATTAGGGAGTCCTGTTGCTGTTTCAGGTGATGAGCATAAGAAGGTTATCTTCTTTCGGAAAGGTGATTCACCGCCATGGCATCCAGACAGTGAAAAAGGCACCTCTGGTTGAAACCTGCCCAGGGTGCCCTTGGAACTCCTCCCCTAAGAGATGAGTGGTGTGGGAAGCAGGAGTGTCATTACTGAGCAGCCGCTGACTGCAGGGCAGGTATGGAAGGCAGGTGGCATCTCCCCATGTCAGTGTTCCCTTTCTCCCAGGAGCAGATTTCCCTTCTCCTCTTGGCTCCAGCAAACCAAAAAGAATGGGGTGGGCACTGGGCAACCCTCACAGCACTTGGGAAGTAAGCTTCCTAATGGCACGTGGACCGGGAGGCTGTGTCCTCAGGGTCAGTGAGACCCCTACCAGCCTTGGGGTGGAAGGAAGTTCAACAGTAGCTTGGGGATACATGGCCTGGCTTTCGTGGCTCTTCCTGCATTAGACAGCTGTGGGCCTGCTCCTTTGTGGAGAGGAAGTCCCCTCTCCTCTGTGCCTCCTTACAGTTTCTGGAGTCCCGTCTACACCCTGTGGTCCCTGGACGGCAAAGTGTGGGGTAAGCTTTTCCCACTTGTTTGAGCAACACCATCCGTTCTGTGGAGCAGCAAAGCCAGGGATTCCCGAGAAACCGAGTCCTCAGCACTGGCGGGGCTCCAGCACTGGCATTTCTGCTAAGTTCCGCAGGGGACAGAGGACCGTAGGTGGGCAGTCCACGGACCAGGAGGGACCTGGACCGAGAGGTGGGAGGCTGGTGTGCAGCCTGCGCATCACCCGTGGGAGCGGGGATAGCCTTTTGGTTCTGGGTAGGCCCTTCCTCCACTGCGGTCTCAGCGTGAGGAACAAGCGGGCTGGGTGTTGGCACCAAGAGGAAGGACCCGGCCGGGCCAAGGTCATGGGCAACGCAGAGCGCAAGGTTCGGTCTCCTGCAGCCGGCCAGGACTTGCCCTCCCTGGGCTCCAAGCCTCCGCCCCGAGAACCGAGACAAGGTGCAGAAGCGGAAGTGAGGGCCACCAATGAGTCGCGCGAGGTGTTGGGGGCGTGTTCAAGGGGGCCTTCCCCAGTGGAAGTCGAGTCCGGTGGGGACGCTGTCCAATGAGATTCTCTGGAAGGTGGGGCCAGGGAGAACATTTTCCAATCAGCTAGGCTATCCATCCACTTCTGCTATAGGTGGGGCTGCCGGGTTCGGGGCGGGCCTAAGTGGGCCTCCCCCAATAGGCGGCAGCCGCGGGTGGGGTAGGGAGTGGCCGAGGCGCAAAGGCCCGCGGCGGGCGGTGGCCGCAGTTCCCAGCGCGCGCTGGCTCCGGCGGCCGCTCCGCACCATGGCAGGACTGGGGCGGCCGGGCCCGGGGCCCCGCGCGGCAATGCCCGCCTGGAAGCGGGAGATCCTGGAGCGGAAGCGGGCCAAGCTGGCGGCTCTGAGCGGAGGAGCTGCTCCTGGGGCCAGGCGCGACACAGCGGAGCCAGCGGAGCCGGTGGAGGAGCGGCTCGTGCTGGCCGATAGCCTGGGCCCACTGTGCGAGAACCCATTCATGCGGCTCGAGTCGGAGCGGCGACGCGGGGCGCGGCGCGGCGGGAGCGCGGGCGCAGCGGGAGCGCGGCCGGTGCAGCAGCTGCTGGAGCTGTACAGCCGTGTGCCGGGCGTGCGCACCATCCGCGCCGACAACATTCTCATCATCGAGTCGGCACCTGGCTTCCCGCCTGCTGCCCCCGGCCCTGACGCGGGCCCAGCTGCCCGCATCTGCGCCGCCGAAGTGGTGGTATACGAGGCGCCGGCGCCACCCGGCCGCGTCAGCCGTCTACTCCAGAAGTTCGATCCGCCGACTGCGCCGCGCGGTCGAGGGAGCCCAGAGCGCAGTCGCCCCTTGCCACTGCCACCGCCACCGCCGCCGCCGCCGCTGCCGCCGCCGCCGCCGCTGCAGCCACCCTCTCCTGGCCCAACTGGCCCACGGGTGGGTGAGCGCGTCGCCTGCTTCGAGTCTGAGCGCTGCGGCGCAGGACCCGGGGCCCGACGCAGCGACTTCCTGCAGAAGACCAGCAGCAACTCCTTCACCGTCCATCCCCGCGGCCTGCACCGCGGTTCGGGCACTCGCTCTCTCCCCAACGGGCCCGCGGCTCCAGAATCCCAGGCCGGTGCTGCCAACTGCATTGCAGGCTCTGAGTTTGGGCCGAGCGAGTGCAAGCCAAAGGTGGAGTCAGGGGAGTTCCCTACCCACCCGCCCCCTAGTCCCACGACCTCCAGTGCCACCCCAGCTGCGCCCCGGATCTTGCCCATGCCCAGCCATGCCAGTGCCACTCCCAGCCAGCGCCAGTGGGTCTCCTCAGCCACTAGCGCCAACGACTCCTTCGAGATCCGGCCGGCCCCCAAGCCAGATATAGACACAATTCCCGCCGGGGACCTGCAGGCCCGGGCCCTGGCCAGCCTCCGCGTGAACTCTCGAAACTCCTTTGTGTTCATCCCCAAGCGCAAGGCCTTCGGAACTCCTCCTACCAGAGGGAGTCAGTCTGTGAGGCCTCCAGAGACAGAGGTTGTCTCGGTTTCCCAGGGCTCCCAGAGCGGAGCCCAAGTAGTGGCTGGAGCCGATAATGCGCCTGTCAGTGGGAGGGGACCCTTGGGGGTCCAGGAGGGGGCCTGCCCCAGGCCAGCCACTGCCCTAGTGGAGCGGGCTGTTAGGTGGCCAAGGCCATCCTCACCACCACCACCCCCATCCCTTCCGGCTGCCACCGAAGCTGAGCCTTCCCAGGGCTTCGGGGTTCCCGGCTTGGCCAAGATTGGTGGGGAGCCTGGTAGACCAGGGCTGCCTGTCACCTTCATCGATGAGGTGGACTCGGAGGACGAGATCCCCCAAGAAGCCAAATTGACCTGCTCAGCGGCTGGTGCGCCTCCCCAGTACCGCCCGTCAGAGCTGCACCGAGGTGGCAACACCTTCACGGTGGTACCCAAGAGGAAGCCAGGGGTCCTGCAGGCCAACGGGGGACCCAGGCCACAGGAGGCGGAGGAGGTGGAGGTGGGCAGCCTCTCAGAGCCGCCCGCTGTCCTGGGGGCAGTACTCAAGAAGCGCTACCCTATGGTGCATGAGATCGAAGTGATCGGAGGCTACCTGGCCTTGCGGAAGTCCTGTCTCAGCAAGGCTGGCTCCTCCAGGAAGAAGGTCAGTGGTGGGGCAGGTCTGCAGCCAGGGGTGCAGAGACGGTGGGTCTCCTGGGAGGCTTTCCCAGGACGTCTGGCGTGGGGTGGGGGGCCTGTTTCTCTGTGGACCAGGGCAGAGCTGGGGCTGGGGCCCCATGCCGGTGCCAGGAGGGGCCAAGTGGGGGGAACCCCTGCCCTGAGCCCCAGCGCTTTGTCTGGCAGCAGCTGGGCAGCTGTTTCTCGCCGGAAGTCCAGCTGGGAGACAAGATCGGGCCTGGTGGCTCCACCCGGCCACCAGGTGGGAGAGCAGTAGCTCTGGTGTGACCTGCCCTCCGGGCCCATTCCGGTGGCAGGTGCCAGGACAGAAGTGGGAAGGGGCAGGAGGCCTGTGAGCCAGGTGTGGTGGGATCCCTACCTTGCTGTGAGCCTAGGGGCACAGCGCAGAGAGCCACTCAGAGGGGTGCCCTCAGCCCCCCAGAAGGCGTGCCGCCTGGAGCTCAGCGGGGCCTGGGCTCTGACAGGGCTCCCTAGCCCCTCGTGTGTGTCAGGCTTCGTCTGAGCTCTGGCGCTGGGGAGATGAGGACAGCTCCCCTCATTGAGGGAGGGGGGCCTAGGGCAGAGGGTGACCCGGGAGCCTCCATCCCTGGGGCCCTGCCCTGTTGGGTGGCCTGGAACCCTCTCAGCACAAGGAAGCGTTCCTCACATTCTTCCTGGTCGTTTTATCACCTGTATCTGGCCCCAGGGCAAATTCCAAGGACAACCCCATCGTGTGGTGATGCAGGCAGGGAACAGATGTGCTTCCCTGGAACTGACTTCCCGAGAAGTGACGGCACAGAGTGGTGCGGGCGGGCCTCTTCTTTCCCTGCGGGTGTCTGGGGCCCTTTGGGCCACCTCTGCCCCAGCCTCAGTTTCCCTGGGGGTGGTGATGTGCCTGCCAGATTGGCCACCTCCCCCCTCGGTTTGCTTCTTTTTGACTTACTGCCTCATGTCCTTACTGCCTTGGCACCATGTCCCCCACCCCACCCCCCACCCCATGTCACTGTCTCCTTCCCTGGCGAGGGCACCTGCGTTCCTGCCAGTCCCCACTGCTGGGTCGAGCACCCGCACCTGGCTCCCCAAGTGCCCCCTGCCTGGCCTGGCCTGGCCTGGCCTTTCCTCGGGGCCATGGGCCATGACTCTTCCCCAGTCCCGGCCCTTCACCTCCCAGGCACCATCCACCCAGTAGCCTTGGCCTCCAGCCCTGCCCTATGCGTGCAGCTCCCGTATGTGCCCCCACCCTGCTTTCCGACCCTTGGCTTTGGCTGCACTGGGAGAACCGGAGGTGATGGTTGCTCCCTGCTCTGCCGAGAGGAGAGGCAGGTCCTGGCGCCCGAGGGGTGGCCCCCGTCTCTAGAGCTGTTGTGCTACCCTGGCTGCCCTTCCGGTGGGAGCCTGGCTTCCTCCTGGGCTTGGAGGGCTGCAGCCCGGTGCACCCTGGCCCAGGCTGGGTGCAGAGCTGTGGGGTTGCTTGCGGGTGGCTGGTGTGAGAAGGGTGAGGCAGTGGCCTGGGGGCCAGCAGGGCGGGGAGCGGGCGGCATCCCGGGCTTGGAGTGGAGGGCGCTCCACCAGCCTGGCCCTGTCTCCATGCCAGCCTGAGGGGGCTGTGGGTCCAGATGGACGGTGCCTGGCATGGCCGAGTGGCCTGGGAGGGCCCTGCCCTGTCAGAGCAGCACAACCTGCTGGCGCTGACTTCCTGCCTGGGCACGCACCAGCCGCCCTGCCCAGGGAGGGCCGGACGCATGGCAGGTGGGACGGGGGTGAGGGCTGCACAGCCCTTCAGAGCAGCCTGCCGGGTTGGGGCCCCTCTGTCTGTGGCCCCTGGGCACTACTCCGTGGCCCCTCTGGGCTGCGGGCCTCGTCCGCACAAGGACCACTTCCGCCAGCCTGTGCTTGCATCCCTTCCCCGCTCCCCCTCCCTCTGTCTGGAGGCCAGCTGGGCCTCGGGGCTGACTGCTCACTCTCACCCTGGCATGGCTGGCTGACCCAGGGCGGTGGAAGGAGGTATGGGTGCAGTGGGCCCCTGCAGCTGAGCTCCCTGGGCAGCACCTCATGGGAGAGTGTTGTGCCCGGGTGCAGCCTCGGGGGCTGCCTCTCTGCCCGGGCCCTGGGGACACCCGCTGGCAGCGCACACCCCCACTTAGTTATCTCCGCAGAATCACAGATGCTCTATCGCCACCTCTGTGGGCGGCCAAGCCAGGCTGCTGCTGCTGGGCGAGGCGGCTGGGCTCCCTCTCACCCCTGCCGGCCCCCGATGTCGGTGGGAGGGGCGGCCCCTCCGCTCTCTGCACCTGCCTCCCATGGGGTTGGTGCTGCGGGCCTCCCCTTTGTGAGAAGCCACCCGGCCAGGCTCCTTGCTGTCTGGAGGCTCCTTCCCCTCCTTTTGCTCTCCTCACCTTTTCGCCCGCTGGTACGCTGCCCAGCCCAGTGTGTCCATGTCCCCAGGGCTCGGGCCTCAACACTTCTGCCCTCACTCCGCCCTTGGTGACCCCAGCACCCTCATCCACTGGCGTGGCCTCAGCTCTCAATCTCAGCTGTTCCTCAGACCTGGGTGCCGCTGCCCTCTGGGGCCTGTGCGGCCACCTGCCTGCCTGCCAGGGTGGAGTCCTGCACTCCCTGCCGGGGTGGGGGTGGAGGGCCACCAGGCACCTGGCAGTTGTGGCTGCGTCTGCGCTCCACCCTTCCCGTTCTGCCCAACTCTTCTTGCAGGTCACCCCCTCAGTGGTCTGCCCAGAGCCCCGTGGCCCTGGGGGCAGGCCTGTACCCTGCTCTGCTCCATTTCCCCACCCGCCAAGGGTCTGGACTCGGGATCCCCCGTGGGGAATTTAGGTGGGGGCAGCACAGGGAGACCCGAGCTTGGGCTGGGGGAAGGGCTGAGAGAAGGGGGTAGCCAGGGGGTATGTGGGGAGTGAGGGCTGGGGCATTCATCCCAGCTGGGGCTGGTCGAGCCCAGGTGGCCCGGAGTCCAGGGTGGCGGGCGGGGTGGGCAGGGTGAGGGGAACAGGACCTGAGAGAGCTGGGAGGTGGGCCAGCCAGGACCCACCTGCTGGCCGTGTTCCGTGCTCAGTGCGGTGGTCAAAGTCCCCAGAGACAGGTGGCTGGGCGTGTGCAGGCACCAGCCCCACACACTCTGCCACCTTCCGGGGGTCTGGGAGGTGCCCCCGCTGCATGCGTCACCAGAACACATGGGCCCACGGAGGAGGCGGCTGTGAAGGGGTCATGGAGGGAGGTGGGACGTGACCCAAAGCTGGGCCCCCTGGGTGCAGGCAGGGCCTGTGAGCACTGCCCAACCCCAACCTGGTCAGGCTGTGTCAGGCTGTGCCTGCGAGTGCCCAGCCCCCTCAGTCTCTCTGCTAGGAGCTAGTCATGTGAACTAATGAGGGCACGCTAATTCGCCTTGGCCCTGGCAGCCAGCCCTTCCTGTGTCTTCAGCCGTGGGGGATGGGTCCAGAAGGCTCAGGGTCTTCAGGGACAATGCCATGTACCTGGAGGTGACTGGAAGTCCCATTCACTGTTGGGCCTTGGGGCGGGCGGGGGGGGCCTGGGCTAGCAGCTCCGTCCTGCCTTGGGCACCTCCTGAGGGATCCCCAAGTCCCAGAGGGCCAGGCAGTGACCCCCAGAGCTGGCTGGCAGTGAGTGGGCACCTGTAGACTGTGGTGATCACCCCCTATGCCAGGCCCCTGCCCTTCCTGGCCCCCACGGCAGAGGCAAAGTGGAGTGAGGGACAGCGTGCCTCCCGGGGATGGAAGCAGACATCTCCTTCCTGCCTTTGCCTGACTTGGGTTGTCTGCTGCTGGTCCGTGCGGGTGCCTGTGGTGAAGGGCTCTGGGAACCTTGATGTGCCCTGTGGGCCACACTGAGCCAGAAGGACCCTGCGCTTGGTAGGCAGGCGGGGCTGCATGTGCTCCTGTGGCCCAGAGAGAGGGCAGGTCTGTGGGAGTGTGTGCCCTTGTTCATGGATGCTGGTGGGTCCTACACATGCCCGAGGCTGGGATCCAGGCCCCTTTGTTGCCTGGGGCTGCCAGCCCAGCCCTCCGGTGAGGCCCTCCCTGTCTCGCAGTCCCTGGGCCCCATGGTCCTCTGCCTGGGGGCCCCACTCCTGCCTCCGGCTCCTTCCTGGGGCGGACGAGGAACCTGAGCTGGCTGCTGGTGTCCTGTGCTCAGGAGTTTAGTATTTCCAGCTCCAGCAGGGCTGCTTCCATCTGCTGCAGGTAGGCTGAGTATTCATTACCGACCGCCAGGCTTGACGGAATCCTGCACACAGGCCTGGGGATTGGTGGCCCAGGCGGGAAATTCTGGAGGCTGTGGAGTGGGCAGGGTGGACGGGGACCAGACAGCAGCCGGGTGGGAGGAGAGGGCCCGACCCGGCCCTTGGTGCTGTCTCAGACCGCCATTGACTTGCCCATGAAATGGGGCGGCAGCACGTGGGGCCACTCTCCTGGTGCCGGCCCGTGGCAGCTGCTGGCTTCAGGGTCTGTGGGGATGTGGCCTCGGGTATGCCTGGCAGTGGTGGTCCATGCTGAGTTGGTTGGGCAGGACCATCTAGGTGCCCAGCAGGCTGCAGCATGAACTTGGCTCTGGAGAGGGGCCCCAGCCAACAGCAGGAGCCTCTGTGTGCTGAGGAGGCGGGGCCGCCAGGCAGCCTGACCCGGACTTTGCTCCTGCGTGGAGCCAGCAAATGGGAGGTGTGGCTGGTGCTCTGCTCCCCCGAGCTGAGAAGACAACCCTCTGACCCTTGGAACCGCCTTAGTGTCTCCCGGAGACCCCGTGGGGTGGCTGGAGGCAGCCAGACCCAGCTGTCTTAGGGGTCTTCAGGGTCCGGGTGGGGGGCTCTTCTCAGATGAGAGGCAGCCCCCCACTTGTCAGAGCTTTTGAAGGTGGATGCCATGTTCGGCTGCCCTGCTCTGGCCTGACACCCCCACTGCGCCGCCCTTGGTCTAGCTGGAGGCCAATAGCGGCTCTGGCTGATGTGCCTTCTCCCCAGATGAAGATCTCCTTCAATGACAAGAGCCTGCACACGACCTTCGAGTACCCCTCCGAGAGCTCGCTGGTGCAGGAGGCGGAGGGGGAGGAGGAGGAGGGGGAGGAGGAGGAAGCGGAGGAGGGGGCCGACATCAACGGGGCCGTGGAGAAGCCCTTTGCGCTCTTCTTGCCCCGAGCCAAGTTCGTGAGCAGCGCGGTGCCTGAGAGCCCTCGCCTTCCTGACGGCAGCTCAGGTGAGTGCCCACCTGTCCAGGCGGACAGCCCAGCGGGCAGCCTGGGCCACCTGTGTGCGTTCACATGTTCACACGTGTGCCCCTCGGTCTGCAGGCCTGTCCAGCTACACTCCGAAGCACTCCACAGCCTTCAGCAACTGGCAGGAGCCGGCACTGGCCCACGCCCCGGCTGAGGCAGAGCCCTCACAGAAGGAGGTCATGGTGAGCAGGGGCCAGGATGCCCAGGTGTGGGCAGGGTGGGTCCCAGGTGGGGTGGGTCCCTAAGGCCTGGGCGAGGATCAGCTGATGGCATTCCTACCCCACAGCTCACCCCTGCCAGTCATGACGACCTCTCGGACTTCCGCAGCGAGCCAGCCCTCTACTTCTGACCCCAGTCCCTCCAGACGGCCAGCACCACAGCCCCTTTGGCCCTGCCAGGCTCTGCCCCCCATGACCCACCCTCCCTTCCTGAGGCACCTGGGGCCACTCTGTCCCTTGGGACGTCACTCCTCACTCTCCAGCCATGGTTTAGGGGCAGCGTCCTGCCGGCTGCTAGGCCCAGGGCCTACTTGATGTGTTCAGAGTGAAGGGCTATCTCAGCTGCCTGTCCTCTGTAGGACCACAAGTAGCCCCCCAAGGCTACCCCCACCTGTGGCCGAGCTCAGCCTCCTCCCTCATGGTGAATGGAAATCTGTTCTTGCCTCTGACAATGGACTCAATAAACATCACCAGATGAGACCGCCTCCTCGCATGACCCTCTGCCTGTGAACGGGATGTCAGGCCCCACTGCAGGGCTGGCAGGTGGGGAGCCCACACGGGCTGTGAGGGGGACCCAGGCTCTGTGCCTTGGGGTAGGGGTGCCCAGAGGGTACCCTGTAACTTGCAGGGCTGGTTCTTACTCCCTACAGCCTGTTGCCCTCCCCTTGCCCACAAGGGACCTCCCTGTATGCCCCAGTCTTGGGCAGCCCTCTCTTACCCAGCTCTCCAGCACCTGCCCAGTGGGCATTCACTCCTGTCCAGAGGGCACGCTATGTCCAGGGGCCTGGACTACAGGCAGGGGCAGGAGGACGGGCATTGCAGCTGTTGGGTCTGAAGTGGTTCTCCTGAAGGGCTGAGAGCCTGGAAGGGCATTAGGAGATGGGGTGGGCCGAGCCTCAGGCATCTTGTCTCCTGTTTGGCTTGGAAAACGCCGTGATCCGCCAGAGCCTCTGAGCTTCTGTGGGGCTGGTGCTAGCAGCTGACAGGGAAACACGGTGGGCCCTGGGAGGCGACAGGAGGTGCAGAGCTGCCCAGTGGGAGCTGCTCCCGGTCGGGCCCGGCTGCCCACTCAGCTGCATCCCAGGACAAGAGCCATTTACCGAGCAGTATTGACCATGAGGTTGTCCCTCCCGCAGAGTCCAGGCTCAGAACGGAGGAAGGCGTCTTTGGTGTTTTTCCCAGGAGGTGTGGGCCCTAGTTCTTCTGGACTTGGACTCTCAACCTGTACGTGTTTGCCTCTCCCTACTCCCCCAGTTACACTGCTGCAGGGACCCCCAACGGGGTGAGCACGGCCACCAGAGATGGACCCGGAGAGGAAGGCAGGGTCCCAGCACACTTCTAATTTGGCAGTGGGCACGCCTGGTGGGTGGCCAGGGAGGGCAGGGGGCGTTGGTGCTGTCCCGAGCAGCATCTGGAATCACGGAGCTGAGGCACAGCCCTTGCTGGGTGCCCAGGCCCTCAAACAAAGCCCCTTGGCAAAGGATGGGCTCTGGATGTTGGCAGCAGGTGAAGGGGGCCAGGAACGGTGAGGAGGGGCAGTTTGGGAGTCACAGCAGGTGCTCAGTACCCCCTCACACCACATTAGGCAGCGGGGTGGCATGAATCTTTAAAAAGACAACCTTTATTAACAGTCACAGCCACTAGGGTGAACTCAGGGATGAAGGAGGCCTCCTGTCCCTGCCCAAATACCTGGCCTGGGCACCTGCTGGCAGGGGGCCACGAGGGCACTACTAAAATGCTGAGACTAGAAGCAGCGCCTCCCCGTGGCCCAGTGAGGGGGTGGGGGCTAAAGGCCCCAAGCAGAGCACAGCCAGAGCCCACCCTCCCCATCCTCTGCATGAGCACATGGCCAGGGCCCCTCCCACCTGGTGGGCTGCACTGGGACTCATCACTCAGGGGCAGTGGAGTTGGCAGCTGCTGCTTTGAAGACTGACTCGCTGGGGACCACGCTGTCGGTGGAGGCGGTGGGGCCCTGTCAGCTGTCCTTGCCCACACTGCTCTTCTGCTCTGAGGCTGTGGCCTTGGTCAGGTTCCCTGCTTCCCGCTTCAGGACGCTAAGCAGAGTCTGGGAGCTCTCCAGGATCTAGGAACAGAGACACGTGGTGATTGTCCTACTGGGAGTCCCCACAGCCCGGCCCATCTCAGTTGCTGTCCTAGGGCCAGGCCGCAGGGGTTGTGGGGCAGAGCAGGCCAGAGGGAGCCCCTGAGGGGCAGGTGGATGGGGTTGGTAATGCCCTTTCCCCTGAGAATCTAGCTTAACGCCGCTCCTTTACACCCTGGAGAGCCAGGTTAGCTTTGGCCCCTGCTGCCACTTTGCTGCCTGCAGACTGGAACATGCCACAGGGCACCGATTACAATGCACAGAACCACCCGAATCAAGCCAGGCACCACGGATGGCCCACATGCTATGGTGGGCCTGGGAACGCCACAGTCCTGTCACTTCCAACTGTGTGCACCCCAGGCCAGAAGCCAAGGGGAACTTGCCTGGACCCAGGCTGCTTGAGCTGCCCTGAGCCCCACCTTAAGGTAGGCGGCCTCGGTCTCTGCGATGGTCCGATCGAACTCGTTCCGGGAGGCGATCTTGCGAGCCAGGTTCTCGTTGACGCGAGCCAGCTTCTCAGTGAGCTGCCGTACCTCGTTCTGCAGCCGCTGCTTCTCCTCTTCCTCCTGCTGGATCTGCTGGCACAGCTCCTCCCGCTTCTGGCACAGCTCTTCAATGCCTGGAGGCGAGGGGCATGGCCGTGGGTGCGGGCAGGAAAGGCGCACCACCCCATTGGCTCTGCAGCCCATCGCTTCATGGGGCACCACGGTGGTGGAGGGTCCAGGCGCCGGCTCGGCCCGTTGCCCCGGCCCGTTGCCCCGGGGCCAGGCCGGTGTCCTACCTCCCAGGGGTCTCAGAGTTCAAGAAAGCACCGCACGGACCACCCCGCGCGAGGCCTGGAGTCAGGGCGTGCTCAGGCCGTTCGGTTTTTTTGTTTGTCTTATTTTTTGATCATTTCATAGCCACCCAACCCCTGGTGCGGGCCGGACCACGGCTGCGCGCTGGGAAGGTCCGAACGGCCTCCGCGCCGTCCGGACGGGGCCATCCCCGCGGAGACAGGACAACATACTCCGCGGAGCGCTGCCGGCCAGCTGCTGCCTGGGCGGCCGGCCCCGCGCCCTCCCCGTCTGCCCTGCGGGCGCGCCGCGCGGCCGCTCACACTTCACCAGCTCGTTGTTGTAGTTCTGCAGCGCCGCGCCTTGCTGGGTCATGGTCGCCTCCCGGTGTCCCAGTCACTCCAACCGCCGATATCGCATCGCCGCCGGCGCGCGCCCACCGCCGCCCGGCAGCGCGCTCACCGGCTGCGTCACCGTCGCGCCCGTATGCGTGCGTTATCGCCGCGCGCACACAATCTGACGTCATCATTGCGCGCGGCGCCGGGCGGCTCTGGGAGCGGGTGGGCACCCATGGCGGCGGCATTGGCTGCGGCAGGCCCCCTCGGGCCGACGCAGGACCTGCTGGTGGCCTGGAACACCGTGAGCACTGGGCTGGTGCCACCGGCCGCGCTGGGACTGGTGAGGCCCAGGGCGAGAATGGCGTGCGCGCGGCGTTTCGGGGACCCTGCGGGCTGCCTCAGGGCGTGCATCTTCGGGTGCCTGTGGCTGCGTGTGTCCCCGGCCTCCGTACTGCTTCTTTCCTTCATGGTCCGGCCTCGTTCGGCGCCCCGGAAGCCCCTGTCGCGGAGGAGGGGCGGCGGCGTTTCCGCAGCCTCCGCTCTGTCTCTTCCCCACCTGTCCCTGCCCTCCCACCTCCACTGCTTCCCACGGCCTTTTGCCTACAGGCGTCCTCCCGGACCAGCGGAGCAGTCCCACCCAAGGAAGAGGAGCTGCGGGCGGCGGTGGAGGTGCTGAGGGCCCACGGAGTGCACTCGGTCCTGGAGGAGTGGTTCCTGGAGGTGCTGCAGAATGACCTGCAGGCCCATATTTCGCTCGAGTTCTGGAATGCCATCTCCCAGCGCGAAAACTGTGCGGATGAGCCGCAGTGCCTCCTGCTTCTCCTGGACGCTTTCGGGCTGCTGGAGAGCCGCCTGGACCCCTACCTGCGCAGCCTGGAGCTCCTGGAGAAGTGGACTCGCCTGGGCTTGCTGATGGGCACCGGTGCTCAAGGGCTGCGGGACAAGGTCCACACCACGTTAAGGGGCGTCCTGTTCTTTTCCACTCCCAGAACCTTTCAGGAAATGGTCCAGCGCCTCTATGGGCGCTTCTTGAGAGTCTACATGCAGAGTAAGAGGAAGGGAGAAGGGGGCACAGACCCGGAACTGGAGGGGGACTTGGACAGCCGATATGCCCGCCGCCGGTACTACCGGCTTCTGCAGAGTCCCCTGTGCGCAGGCTGTGGTAGTGACAAGCAGCAGTGCTGGTGCCGCCAGGCACTGGAGCAGTTCCACCAGCTCAGCCAGGTCCTGTGAGTACTGGGCCTGTGCGGCTGGGTGGGTTCCTCCCGACTCCTGCTCACTCACTCCCCTGGGTCCAGCTGACCTCTGCAGGGAGCAGGCATGCTGGCTGGGACTCTGCCACCAGTCCCGATGGCTGTGGACATGGTGGAGGGAGGGTTGCCAGGACCCTTGTTCTGTAAACCTGACACACCACTTATATGTGTCCCTGTCATTCACACTACCTCAGGGTTTCGTATCTTGTTTGGGTTAAGATTCTACATGACTTCTTATTTTTAAAAAATGAGTTCACTTGCTTTTTAGAGAGGGGGAGAAAGAGAGAGAAAGAGTTCACTGTGTGGTTGCTTCTCGCATGTCCCCCCACTGGGAACCTGGCCCACAACCCAGGCATGTGCCCTGACTGCGAATCGAGCTGACGACGCTTTGGGGTGCAGGGCAGCACTCAGTCCACTGAGCCGCTCCACCCAGGGCCTGAGTTCCCTGCAGGACTTCGGGGGAGCAATGGCAACCATCCTGCCCTGCAGCTGCAGAAGACGGGCGGGCTGCCCTACTCTGTGGCACCCACCCGAGGTCAGGGGCCAAGGGCTAGGCAGGCAGATGCCCCTCCAGCCCTTTGGAGATGGGAGGACTTTGTTGTTGTTGGAGCCAGGTCCTGTTCTGCAGGCCATCCACCCCCCTGGCCACTCAGGACAAGCCCGTCCCACTGAGTGAAGTGCAGCAGTGTGGGCTGTTGGGCAGAGAGTCCGTTGGCAGGACCTGGGGGTGGCCCTGCTGCTGGCAGGGGTCAGGAGGCCCTGAGGGCTTCTGCTGGGTCCTGCCCACACGGCAGTCACAGACGGGGAGGAAGCCATCCTTTTCGTGGGTCCCTGTGCTACTGCACCTGCTGTGTCATAGCCACACCTGGGGGATGAGGCTTTGACCCCCGGTAGCCCCACGCACTGTGCACACAGGGGCAGCCCCCATCCCTGCCCAGGCAGAGAGGCCAGCTGGGGAGGACAGAGCCCTTGGTAGGACCCCGCCCTCCCAGCATCGGGGCTCTGCTGGCTGATGGGTGGGGCTCTTCTCTAGGCACCGGCTCAGTCTGCTAGAGCGGATCAGCGCCGAGGCCGTGACTGTCACCCTGCACCAGGTGACCCGGGAGAGAATGGAGGACCGCTGCCGCGGCGAGTACGAGCGTTCCTTCCTGCGCGAGTTCCACAAGGTGAGGCCACTCTCTCGGGCTCTGCCCCTGGGGACCAGGGAGTGGGTTTCTGGCAAACAGGATCCACTGGCTTTAGAAGCAGCCAGGATGTGGAGTGTCTGCAGAACAGACTCACTGACAGTGGAGGCCGGCCCTGGGGGAGTCCTCCTTGGTGACAGCAAGGACAAGCCTGTGTCATGTGCAGCAAGGTCTGTGCAGGGTCACCTGGCTGGAGGCCATGTTGAGAGTCAGTGGGCTGCAGCGAGGGGCTGGGGGTGCCCGCACAGTTGGGGCATGGTCCACTCTCGCCTCTGGGCTCCCCAGAGTCGTGGAGGAGCTGGGACCCACCATGGAGGGCTGTCCAGCCCGCTCCTACTTCCTAGTTGTCCTCCCCACCTTGTCCCAGTGTCTGCCTTCAGGGTGCAGATTAGCTGTAATGGGGACATTCAAAGCAGGCGCCCCGCAGCGGGGTCTGGAGCATGGGGCTGGAGGCCTGGTTGGGGTGGCCCTGTCGCCCTGGGTTGCAGACTGTCCAGTGACCCTCTCGGCGTCCCACAGTCGGGGAGACGTGTGCTTCTGGGGATATGAGAGGGGACCTGCTTGTGTGCAGAGGGGTCTCTCACTGTCCACGGAGCAGCAGTATGTGGGGCTCGTGCGTGTGGCCTCTTGGGTGGGGGTGAGCCTGTGCTCTGCTCTGTGGCGTGTCAGGGACGCTCTTGCAGCATGGAAGGGACAGGGCTGCACAGATAGAGGGCCTCAGGACCCCTCCCCCGCTGGTGCTGATGGGCTTCTGCCCTCCACAGCAGGTGGCTTTGGGGACTGCCCAGGGCTCTGCTGTGTCCCCACCTCTGTTCCGGGTCAGGCTGGGCATGAACCCCATACCTGTGCTCTCCCGGCAGTGGATCGAGAGGGTGGTTGGCTGGCTGGGCAAGGTGTTCCTGCAGGACAGCCCGGCCAGGCCGGCGTCCCCCGAGGTTGGTCCCGTGCTGCACCGCTGGCGCTGTCACGTGCAGAGGTTCTTCTACCGCGTCTACGCCGGCCTGCGCATTGAGGAGCTCTTCAGCATCGTCCGAGGTCGGCCCCGTCACCCTCCCTGGGCTCCGGCCCTGCAGCGCTCCCAGGTGGTTGGGGCCGTGTGGTCTGGGTGGGGCTGCCCCCCTCCCAGGATGGGCTTCCCCAGCCCCGTCTGATCAGGGCCGGTGTGGGGCTGGGGGACAGTGCTTCTGGTGTCCGCCCAGCCCATTGGCCTCGCCCCTGCCCTGGCCCTTCAGCACTCCATCTGCCTCCTCTGAGGGCAGTTGTGATCAAGCGTGTGGACGCTTACAGGCACAAGGGCGACGCGGGGTGCCACGGGGTGGCCCTCGCCTTGTGTGGGCAGGGCTGCTCGCCCTCCTGTTCTGTCGGGCACGCGGTGTGCGAGGACTGGCCTCTCCTGCAGACTTCCCAGACTCCCGGCCTGCTGTGGAGGACCTCAAGTACTGCCTGGAACGGACCGACCAGAGGCAGCAGCTACTCGTGTCCCTCAAGGCTGCCCTGGAGACGCGGCTGCTCCACCCAGGTGTGGCCACCACTGTTCATGCCAGGGCCCAGACCCAGGAGCCCCAGCCCAGTCTCCCAGCTGCCTGCAGGGCCTGGGGTTGTAGTGGGTTATGGAGCAGTGTGAGGTATCTTTTGGGGGTTGGCCTGGGGGTGGGGTACTACACAGGCTCCTGACACACTGCTTGGCTGGAGGGTGTTCAGATCTGGTGAAGTTCTGGAGAAACCTCCTGTGAGGGGAGGGGGCCCCTCCCTGCAGACATCTGGGTGTGAGGTCACAGTGGCCACGGAAGATCTCCTGGCCGGCCTGGGCTGCCTCCACGCCCCATGCCATCCTGGGCACAGCCGTCACCCTGCCCCTTTCCTGCAGGCGTCAACACGTGTGACATCATCACGCTCTACATCTCCGCCATCAAGGCGCTACGCGTGCTGGACCCCTCCATGGTCATCCTGGAGGTGGCCTGCGAGCCCGTCCGCCGCTACCTGCGGTGAGTGCCTGGTGGCGGGCTCCTGGCTCCGCCCCTGTGGCCTGGCCACTCTCCTGCCTCCCAGTGGCTTTGTGTTCCCGTGCCCTGCCCTCCCCCGTCCCAGCACAGAGGGGTGGCCCAGCTGACCTGGCCCCAGGCTGATAGGAGGTGGGTCCCACACCAGGGGGCAGCCTTGGTTCCAGAAGGTGCCGCCCAGAGCCCCTCGGGTAGCGGGGACAGAGCTGGGGGCACCTGCCACCTCCGGGCCAGGAATAACCCCGCCAGCCCATCTGGTCATCTTCGCTCCTGTGGCTCCCAGGCAGGGGTGGTGTATTTTGTTTTATTTCATTTTTTGATCAAAAGCCTGATGGGCTCGTCCTTGGCACAGGGGCCAAGGGGCTGGCTACAGGGGTGGGGGGTGTCAAGCATTCAGGTGGGCGGGCACTGAGCCGCCCTGAGGGCCACGCCCTCACACTGGCAGGACCCGGGAGGACACAGTGCGGCAGATTGTGGCCGGGCTGACGGGGGACTCCGATGGGACGGGGGACTTGGCTGTCGAGCTGTCTAAGACGGACCCGGCGAGCCTGGAGACGGGCCAGGACAGTGAGGACGACTCCGGCGAGCCCGAGGACTGGGTCCCTGACCCGGTGGACGCAGATCCAGGTTTGGGCCCTGCAGCCTGCCAGCTCTGCACTGTGGGGAGGGTCCAGCTGGTGGCATTGTTTTTTGCAGGTCATTGCCACACCTGCCCTGAGGCCGGAGGGGGTTGGCACCCAGCAGGGGGGCCTGCCTCTGTCCCTGTCAGGTGCCAATGGTGCCCCCGCCCCTCTGCGCAGGGAAGTCCAGCTCCAAGCGGCGCTCCTCCGACATCATCAGCCTGTTGGTCAGCATCTACGGCAGCAAAGACCTGTTCATCAACGAGTATCGATCGCTGTTGGCCGACCGCCTGCTGCACCAGTTCAGCTTCAGCCCCGAGCGGTGAGACCGCCCTCTGTTGGCCTCAGTGCATTCTGGTGCTGACCTGGACTTCTCAGCCCGGGGAAGGCTCTACCCTGTGCCCCCTGCTGCCCAGGGAGACCTCGGGGTGGCCCTGTGTGGAGCAGGTGCCACCACAGCCGTGACACGCATCGTCCTAGGGAGATTCGCAACGTGGAGCTGCTGAAGCTGCGGTTTGGCGAGGCCCCCATGCACTTCTGCGAGGTCATGCTGAAGGTGCGCACCAGGCCCCACCCACTGCCCGCCCTCCCCCTGCCCTGCTCCACCCTCCTCGAGACCCTCCCCTCCCCCTCCGCCCTCCCAGGACATGGCCGACTCCCGCCGCATCAATGCCAACATCCGCGAGGAGGACGAGAAGCGGCCTGTGGAGGAGCAGCCGCCTTTCGGGGTCTATGCCGTCATCCTGTCTAGCGAGTTCTGGCCCCCCTTCAAGGAGGAGAAACTGGAGGTCCCCGAGGACATCAGGGAGGCCCTGGAGGCCTACTGCAGGAAGTACGAGAAGCTGAAGGTACTGCCGCCTCCCCGGGTGGGGCTGCACCCAGCGGCGAGACTGCCCAAGCGTGTGCGGTGCCCGCTCTGCCGCACACTCCCGGGGCCTTCACATCTGCCGTGCTTCCCTCTGCCGGGCCCGCCTGCGTCCGTGTCTCTGCGTCACCTGTGCCTTCTCGGCAGCAGCCGGTGCTGCCTCCACTGCCTGTGTGTCCAGAACCTGTCCCTTCCAGGCGGTCTGGGCTCTTAGGGACAGGCTGCTCCAACCCCCACCTCTGCCTGTCACCCCGCTCTGTGGCCACGCCCATGATCGAGGTCTGTGCTAGAGCAGCACCCTTCTCAGGGCCCAAACCCACTCCCTGTGGGGCCACCACGAAGCGGCACAGACCAGGTGGCTTCTCGGCCTGGCAGGTGCGGCCTGGTGGCCTGGAGCGTCGTCCCGTAGCTGACGGGCTGTGGGCTGATTGCCGGTCGTGCACGGGCGGGAGGCAGCCGATGGGTGCTCCTCTGCTTCCCATCCTCCCTCTCTGAAAGCAGGGAAAGTGTCCTCGGGTGAGGGTAACAAAACCCAGCAACTAAACCCTGAGCTTTCTCGTCAGCCCTGGAGGCCAGACTCTGAGGTTGGGCTGCAGGGGCCCCTCCCTCCCCGAGATGGCTGTGGGAGGGGCCCAGCTGCCCGGTGGTGGGGCCAGCCCTGCGGTCCCTCTCTGCCTCTCTCCTTGTGCAGTCTTTTCCTGTGTCTGTGTTCCGTGTGCTCTTCCTCTTACGAGGACTCGGGTCAACTTCTGTGCGGGCCGGTCCACCCCACGAGGACCTCAGCTAATGACACCTGACACGCGTTTCAGTCAGGTCGCCTGCCGTCCTGGGGGCGGTGATGGAAAGCAGCCCAGCTTGCTGGGCGCCTGCTGTCCCATTGTGGTGGCCGGGCGGTGGGACTTGGAGACCACCTGCTGCCACCTGCCTCCTTGAGCCTGGGGCACGGGGCGGACCCTCTCCTCCCCTGGCAGCTGGCCGGCCGCTCGTGCTCACCCTAGCCCCCCACAGGCCATGCGCACCCTCAGCTGGAAGCACACGCTGGGCTTGGTGACCATGGACGTGGAGCTGGCAGACCGCACCCTGTCCGTGGCCGTGACCCCTGTGCAGGCCGTGGTCCTGTTGTACTTCCAGGACCAAGGTGAGCTGGCCACACCTCCTGGCCCTGCCTGCGGTGCTTGGTACCGAAGGGGCAGGCGGGACTTGGGCAGCCCCTTCCCATCCCCGTGCCCAGGGGGTCTGGCAGGGCTGACGGGGCAGAGGGAGGCACGGCCTGGCCCAGCCCACCCAGAGTGCTCGGCCACTGCCCGCACAGCCACCTGGACCCTAGAGGCGCTGAGCAAGGCGGTGAAGATGCCAGTGGCGCTGCTGCGGCGGCGGCTGTCCGTGTGGCTGCAGCAGGGCGTGCTGCGGGAGGAGCCCGCCGGGACCTTCTCTGTGGTGGAGGAGGAGCGTCCCCAGGACCGTGACAGCATGGTGCTCCTCGACAGTGACGACGAGAGCGACTCGGGCATGGCCTCCCAGGCGGACCAGAAGGAGGAGGAGCTGCTGGTGTGTGGGCGTGGCTGGTCTGGGGCTGTGGGCAGCAGCGGGGGGGCAGCCCCGCTGACCGCTGCAGGGCCCCTGTCCCCCCAGCTCTTCTGGACGTACATCCAGGCCATGCTGACCAACCTGGAGAGCCTGTCGCTGGAGCGCATCTTCAGCATGCTGCGCATGTTTGTGGTCACCGGCCCCGCGCTGGCGGAGATCGACCTGCAGGAGCTGCAGGCCTTCCTGCAGAAGAAGGTGCGCGACCAGCAGCTGGTCTGCGCGGCCGGCGTCTACCGCCTGCCCAAGGGCTGCAGCTGACGCCGCCCCGCCATCCCCGCCTGCCTGGGCCTCCCCCCTCCACCACACCCCAGCCCAGTCCCCAGGGTGCAGAGTAAAGCTGCTTGTTCCTCGTTCTTTCCTGTTTGGGTGGCTTTGTGGGGCCGTGCGGACGTGTGACCGGGTTTCCCTCCAGGCTGCCTCTCCGCTGCAGCCTGCCAGGGCCCGCCTCCTGGAGCGGGCGGCCCACACAGCTGGCCAGGGCCCCACACCTGTGTTTGCACTTTCAACCTGAGGGAGTCGGCTCATGGGCTTGAGCCACGTGCCGGCCTTCAGCTGTAGCCTCACTGCCCCACCCCTCGGAAGGAGCCTGGGGGTCACCTCCCTCTGCCTGGCCTGAGTGTCTAGCCCCTGAGTTCTGGGCCAAGAGCCCCAGGACCACTGCTGGGACACATGAGTTCCATCAGGCCACCAGAGATGTACAGGTGGCCAAGCGTCCCTGCCAGGCCGGGAGCTTCCTATGTCCCCAGCAGGAGGGCCTGCTGGGGACCTGCCCTTATGGCGAGGGGGACCGGACGCCGGTCCGCCTGTTTTACGCTAGAGCCAACCAGCCACGGCGCTCAGAGCCCGCGGTGAAGGATATTCTCAGGAAAGCCGCTTGCCTCTGCACCCCAGTGTGTGGTCGGGGGCCCAGGGCTCCGGGCTCAGCGCCAGACGATCACCCTGGGAGCCCAGCCTCGGGCTGGTCAGGGGGGCTGGTCAGGGATCCGGAGGTCTCTGAGGTTTGGGAGGGCACAGGCTCCCCAGGCCCTGGCCTCCCTCGTCAGGTAGGAGCTGCTCTAGCCTGGTGGCTGTCCCCAGGCACCCTGTGGGTCCCCTCAGGCTACCTCCACCTCTGCTCTTGGCCACTGGCTCTGCATGGGGCCCTGAGTGGCATTCCCAAATCTAGGACTTCCCCTCCCTACTTTGGAGTAGGCTGCCTGCCACGGGGCCTGCAGGAGAACAGGGCAGGGCTTTGGCTCACAGCTTTTGTGCTTGGAGGGGCCTGACACGCTGGCAGCCCCTTCCTTGGCCCCACCTGCCTGTCAGCTGGGAGTCAGATGCCGTGGTCACGGCAGTGAGGCTTCCCGGTCTCCTCTGAGTTCTGGTGGGGTGGGGAGGGGGCCTGTGTCTCCCAACGCCAGCATCCGCTTTGCACCGGCCCAGGTGTGCCTTGGTCTTCCTCACCCCAGGATGCAAACCCGTTGGACCGGCCTGGCAGTGGGGGCGGCGTCGGCCCCAGGCATAGGCACGTGGGCACACCTGCTCCGAGTGCCTTTGGACACAGAGTGTGGTGTAACCCAGTGCGTCCTGGGTCACTCAACAGGCACAGAGCTGCCACTGGGTCCCGGAGGGCCCCATCCGGAGAGGGCACCTGGGTCAGGAGTCTGGGAGGTCCCGAATGACCAGGGGCCAGCTGGGCCCCAGCTGTGCACCACCCCCAGCTCTGAATGTCAGCTGTGGGGCGGGGCACTTCCCCTTGCTGCCAGGATTCCTGGCAGAGCTGCCAGGGCAGGAGGACCAGGCAGCTGAGGTTAGCCCCGGCCACACCGGCCTGCTTGTTAGTCCCTTGGACCAGTGCTGCCTGGTCTTCAGGGAGTTGCACAGACCAGGCCCTCAGCGAAGGCAGGTGGGCAGGTCCCCAGGTGGTGGTGGGCTTTAAGCCTGAGCCTTGGATGCTGCCGGCAGCCATTTGTAAGGCCCTGCCCCTGGAGGAGAACCATCTGCGGGGCCGGGGACCCTGAGAGCCCTGTGGGCCTGGGTATCACTGGGGTATGGACCCAGGCCTCCCCCAAAGAGCCCCTCCCTGACCCCCATCAGCCCCGGCTTGTCCCAGCCTTGCAGGGAGGGTGATGAGTCACCTCCCAAGTCTCACCTGAGCTGTTGCAGGCCTGACTCTGAGGGAAACAGGCCTGGCGCTGCCCACGGCAGACTTCCCTGGGTTTGGGGGCCACTGTCTGTGCTACCCCAGGGGCCCATGAGCAGGACCTGCCCGCCCTGTTTCCTATGAAGTTCCAGCCCCACCATTGCCTCTGCCTTGGATCTGGCCAGGACATCAAGGTGTGGTTCCCCATCCACCCTACCTGGTCCCCCCACAGCTGCCCCCACAAGGCTCCTCGAGTCCCTGTGCCCAAGGGTGAGTGAAGCTCCAGCAGAGGCCCTTCCCCCACTCCCCCACCTCACAGCTCTACTGTGAGGTCAGCGCCTTCCAGTGAGTTCTGTCCAGAGGTGTGTGCGGTGAGGCTGGGGCTGGACATGGCCCCCGGTCCCCAGCCTGGCTCCTGCCTGGTTGGCAGCCCCCTGGGTCTGATATACTTGTCCCTTTTGCTCCTCCCTGCTGCAGGTGCTTCTCCTGTCCCCACCCCACCCCTCACCAGGGCCCCTCCCTTGTCCAGGTGGGCTGGATGCATCAGTGTTCTGGTGACCACCGGGATGGGGGGGGGGCCTGGGCGTCCTCCACCAGCAGCTGGTGACAGCCGTTTGGCTGCTCATGTCCTGTCTCTGCAGCTGGAACCTACTGCGACTGCAGCCTTGGCCTCAGCCGGGAGGCCCTCGTCGCCTTGCTCGTGGTGCTGGTGGGCATCAGTGCCAGCTGCTTCTTCGCACTTGTCATCGTCGTTATCGGCGTCCTTCGGAGTAAGAGGTGCGTGCGCCCCGGGGCTGGGGGGGTGCAAGGGCTGCCCTCCCTGGAGCCTTGGTCTTGCCAGGAAAGGGGCCTCTGCCCCACCCCCAGGGGAGGCGTGTCACCAGAGGCTTGGGCATGGCCTTCCCAGACTATAGGCTGGGGAGAGGTGCGGGGGGCATTTCTGGGCTCCAGGAGCCCAGCCCAGTTGTTCCAGGGGTTATACCTGCCTTTGTCCCCACAGTGAAACGTGCCCCGAAACCATGGACAGCAGGTGAGTGACCCAAGGGTGAGCCTTCCCCCTGTCCCCTGCCCTTTGCCCCCGGGGAGGCACGCTCGCTGTCCTGCCAGGAGCGCTGACCCAGGCCCTGTCATGCAGTCTGGTGGAGCACTTTGGGGTCCAGGAAGACCACATGGACCTGCAAACAGTGCACATGGAGTCCCACCTCATGGAACCCGAGCTGGAGGTCGCCCTGATGCCGCCCCTAGAGGGTCACAGCCTCGTGACCATACCCATGGACCCCTCCCTGACTCTGGAGAAGCCCCCCCCAACCTGAGTGGGACTGTGGGCAGCTGTCGGAAGGGAATTAAACAGTATTTAGTGATTCTGCGAGGTCCTCCGGGAACCCTTGCGTGGCTGGGTCTCGGGGAGGGGGTTCTGTGTTGCACCTCTGCCAGCTCCTCTTCGATGTGGGGGGAGGGGTGTGCCGTGTAGCACCAGGCAACCCCTGTCTCTCCTCCCGGGCCTGGGCAGGGCCACGCCCTGATCTTCCACTTCTTCCTGCAGGAGCCTCAGCCCAGATCCGCCCAGAATCTTCCTGCTGCTTTGTCCCGTCCAGCTGGCAGGGATCCTGGGCCCCTGCCCGCCCCACCCGCAGAAAACCCCAGAACAGGACGGGGCTGCAGGGGGAGTGGCGTGGGGTAAGAGGTCTGGCGCTGGTGCCCTGCCCACCCACACAGGCCCCTTAAGATTCCAGGACGGTCCTCGGGAGGTGGGCTGGGGCAGATGAGACTGTCGCCCCTGCCGCAGGTGTGCGGCCCCTTCCGCCGCCCAGCCTGTCCCCTGGGCTCAGCTCCGCATCACATGCTGTTGCTCTACCAATCACGCACCTTGGGGATGGGACCCTACCCACTCTGAGAAGGCGGCGGGGGCAGGGGGCTGGGGGGCTCACTGTACTTGTGCAGGACAGTCATTCCATGGAGCCTGGGACTAGCAGAAACTGGGATGAGGAGCAGGGTGCACCGGGTCCCATTCGGGGCTTGGCACCCATGTAGGTGCAATTGGTCCGGCTGCTCAGGCCTCAGAGCGGCTCCGGATGGTGGGCGACAGGGGAGATGGGAGGATGGGGGCATCTCGTCAGCGCTGCTTCTGGCGTGGAACCAAGAGGAGCCTGGCTCTCGGGACAGGTGGCAGGCAGTGCAGGGCCCTGGCTGTGTGCCTAGCCCCCGCCCTAGGCGGGACTAGCCGCGGGACAGGAACTGTTGGCACTTGGGCCAGAGAGTTAATATTTGTGCCGGCGCAGAAGGGACAGACAGGTTCCAGGGACACACGGGTAGCAGCCTTCGCACCGCGAGTCCCACGGCTGTCCCCATGCTGAGCCCCTCTTTTCTCTCACGGTGGCCTCCGCCGCTGTTGCTGCTGCTGCTATCGCCATGGCCAGTCTGGACGGCCACCCCCACGGGAACCCCGAGCGCCCGGGACTGCCCTGAGGCGTGTGCGTGCGCGCCTGGCGGCCAGGCCAACTGCTCAGGGCGTGCGCTGCCCGGAGTGCCCGCGGGCCTGAGCCTGAGCATACGCGAGCTGCTGCTGGATCACAACCGTGTGCGCGCGCTGCTGCCCGGAGCTTTCGTGGGCGCTGGCGGGCTGCTGCGCCTGGATCTACGCGAGAACGGGCTGCGCTGGGTGCACGCTCGGGCCTTTTGGGGCCTGAGCGCGCTCCAGGAACTCGATCTCAGTGCCAACCAGCTGGAGGCGCTGGTTCCTGGCACTTTCGCGTCCCTACGCGCGCTATGCAAACTATCGCTAGCGGACAACCGGTTGGCGCGCTTGGAGCCCACGGTGCTGGGTGCGCTCCCGCTGCTGCGTGCACTCAGCCTGCACGACAACGAGCTGACTGCGCTCGCGCCCGGGGTACTGGCCGGCCTTCCAGCCCTCAGCTCTCTGCGTCTGCGCGGCAACCCCTGGGCCTGCGGCTGCGCTCTACGCCCACTCTGCGCCTGGCTGCGCAGGCACCCGCGACCCACGCCAGGTGAGCCTTCGGGGAGCAGGTGGGGTGGGGCGGTTACTGTCGCTGCCTCGCCGCTGCTTGACGCCGAGCTCCTGTCCTGCAGAGGCCGAGATGTTGCTCTGCGTGTCGCCAGGGCTCCAGACGCTCAACCTCTTGACCGCCTTGCCCGACACCGCCTTCCGTCACTGCGTGCAGCCACTCACCCCGCGGGACCGGGTCGTGGTGTATACGCTGGGGCCAGTCTCCTTCCTCGCCAGTCTGGCCACCTGCCTGGCTTTGGGCTCGGTGCTCACCGCCTGGCGCACGCGCCGCCAACGCGCCACCACCTGCCGCACGTGGAGACCGCCTCTGAACCTTGGCCTCCGCGAGGCCTCCGCGGCGGAACCTGGGAGCCCCGCTGCCACTGCCCAAGTCTGAGTGGGCCGCTGCTGACCCCGAATACTCCCCCCATTCCCTGCCCTCCTTCGCACTCCCTATAGGCATCAACAATTGACACAGACCATCTTTTCGTGACATTCTTTTAGGCATCACCACTGCACACACTGGGTCAGGGAGCGGTGCGGTGCGCTTCCAGCTTCTGGGGCGGTGGGTCAGTGCGCAGCCGCGCACGGGCCGAAAAGGAAGGCACGCGCTCGGACACAGGACGGGCTAGGCCTGTGCAAGGTGGCGGGCGGGCTGAGGACAGTCCGGAGCCAATGATTGGGGAAGCCCATCCTGGGCTGCATGCTGGAGGAGGCAAAGAGGAGGCTCGGTCGGAGTCTGGAGGAAAAGCAGGGAGGCAGCTGGGAGGCCATGAAGCTCCTGTGGAGCCGCTGCCAGTGTCAGGGTCAGGGTCTGTGGTCGGGGGGAGGGCAGGGTCGGTTCCACGAAAGGGATTGAGAGGAGGAGGGGAAGGGCAAGAACAGAAGAGCGGGCGGAGCCGAGGCTGCTAGGAGTGGGCTCTGCAGCGGGCCACAGGCCCCCACTGTGGCTCTGGTGGTGGCTGGGGAAGGGTGGGGCTTCAGTCTCTGCTCCAAGCCCCTCCCCCCACTCTCAGAGACCCCAGGGCCCTGCCTCTGCCGGGGCGCCCTGTGGCCCTGCCCAGCCAGCTCAGCTCCGGCCTGTCCTCAGCCACTCTGGTTCGCGCCTGGGTCCAGCAGGGGCCGCCCACCAGGCAGCAGGGCAGACGAATGGACGGGAGGCCCAGGGCGGGCAGTGTCGGGCCGGTGGGCTTCCCTCAGGCCTTCCCGAGCAGCAGGACCCATCAGTGTCCTTGGCCGGGCTGACTGGGCAGGTGGGCGCCTCCGGGGGCCTCACACCACGGTGCTGACCGAGGGATCTGAGAGGTTGAGCGGGCCCGTGATATCAGTGGGGTGGCACTGCTGCAAAACAGAAATACACAGACAAGGCGGCCCGTCAGCCCGGCGCTCGGGGGCGCTCGCGGGGCCGGGGCGGGTGGGCCGGCCAGCCGGCCGGGGGTGGGCGGCGGGCGCGGCCTGGGGGAGGCGGGGGGCGCTCCTCCCCCTGACCCCGGCGTGCTCCGGGGCTCTGCGTGGGCCAGGCCGCTGTCCCGTCCGTCTGTCTGTCTGTCTGCGGGGGAGGGGGGCAGATCAGGGCGGGCAGGGCGTCTCAGCTCTCCCTATGACGGGCACACATCTGCAGCCGGCCCTCCTCCCTCTCAACAGCGCGTCGGGGCAGCACTGTGTCTTTTTGGTTTTGCAAAGCGCCGCGTCCACCCCCGGTGCTCTATAAATGAGAACCAACAATCAATACCCGCAGGCCCCGCTGGTCGCCAGGGACCCCAGCCCTGAGCGCCCAGTGCCACCCTGGCCCGGACCGGCCACAGGACAGGGGCAGAGGATCTCAGCAGCCGGACCAACCCCACCCATCCCGACAGAGCCCCCCCCCAGGCCTCCCTCTGAGCGGGTGCCCGGCCTGAACCAGGGTGGGAGCCAGGCTGCCCTCCCCCACCCAACCCCCCAGCCGGCAGAGCCCCCAGTCACCCCGCAGGGAGGGGCCAGTCCCAGGGCTGGCCTGGGGACAGTGCCTGGTGCCCAGGGAGGCCCGGGTGAGGCCTCCAGTGGGGGTGTGTCCCCACAAGGGCACTGTGAGAGTTTCTGAACTGCGCCTGAACCCATTAAGGGGCGTGCTTGTCTGCTACAGGGGGGAGTGGGGCGGCAGGAGGACTCAGTGCCCCCGCAGGAAGTGGGCCACCGCCTGTGGGACTTCTGTGTGCCTCCTTGCAGGTGCCTGCCCCAAAGCACTGTCTGCTGGGGACACCTGCACCCCTGGACTGCCCCACCCCCACTACCCTCTTGCACTGGGCACATGCCCTCCTCTTCCTGCATCCTGGGTGGTGTCCCTGGCTCAGACCCTCCCCCATTTCCTGGGCTTGGGTGGCCGGCCCAGCCTTTGCTCCAGCCCCACTGACCCTCACTGTCCCCTACTGTCCTGGTGCCCAGAACCTCTTGTGAAGAGGAGCTAGCCAAGCCTCATGGTCCTCGCCTAGAGCACCCTGGTGGCTTCACCTTGACTTCAGATTGCTCTGGCTGTGTCCTGGGGGTCTTCCCCTCTTCCCAAGCACTGGTGGGGGAGGGCTGGAAACCCACTTCCACCTTGGAGCACAGCTCCCGTGAGGGTCAGGGCCAAATCTGCCCTAGGACTGCAGGGCATCTGCTGGCCCAAGGGGTGGCTGTGCTGTCTCTGGGTGGCCCCGCCCCTCCTGAGACTGGGGCGCCCTTGGCAAGGCTGGGTCCGCCTCAGGGCTTTTGGTCCAAGTAGCACAGCCAGCTGCAGGGACAAGCTGCCCCAGGCAGGAGGGTGGGGACTCTGGGCTCAGGGGGAAGGCCTGGCTGTGATGTGGTCCTGCGGGGTGGGGCTCGGGGCAGGAGCTGAGGGGCAGGTCTCCTCCAAGGAGGCATCCCCTTCCTGGGCCTCTGTCTGGGAGCCTCCATGCTCTAAGCTCTGCAGACCAAGGCCTTCCGGGGCCAAACCCACCCATTCTCAGAACCCCCGGGGGCTACCGGCACACCTCCTGCAGGGCCCTGCTCAGCCTGGGGTGGGAGCTGCCCCCTCTGGTCCCATCCACTCCCCGCCTGACAGTCCCCTGTGGCTGGGGGCCTGTTCCAAGTCCAGGCCCCAACCGTCCACCCAGATGGAGCCAGGCCCGGTCCCCAGCCCCGGCCCACACAGAGACCACATGGAAGGGGTGCAACAGGCATGGCTCTGGTGAGACACGTGAGACAGGTGTCTGGGTGGCGGGCCGGCAGCCAGACAGATGGACGGATGGGACATCACAGCCACCCCACCCCTCTCCATGGACTCCGCGGGGAGGGAGAGAGGGCAGCGGGCCCAACCCAGAGAGGCTGAGAACTGACGGAGCGGTGAGGTGGCATGGCCTCCCGAAGTGTGAGGCGCCCCGGCCGGGCGGCCCCGGGCTCCCGGGGCCCCTGAGCACGGCCCGAGTGGTGAGGCTGACTGGCTGACCGACAACATGACACAGCTTCAAGATGGCGCATGGCGTCATGGCATGGGCGGGGCAGACTGACGCAGAGACACATGGGGAGAGGGGCCCAGTGAGGGCCAGTTGGAGAGTGGCCCGGAGCCAGAGAGAGGAGACCTAGTGCGCGGGGCGAGTAGAGATGAGGGCAGAGGCCACGGCGGGCAGGTGTGGTGGGGTGGGATGATGGGGGGGAGGGCACGCCTGATGCACGGGACACAGACACGGAGGGCGAGAGAAGAGTCGGAGACGGGGGCCAGGCGTTCTTCCCCTTACCGTGTCTTTGGAGGACCTACGTCTCTTGAAGCTGGAAGCCAGGGTGGAGGTGATAGCCCTAAATGTGGCTTTCTTTTTAGGGTCGGGCTCTGCTCTACCACTCTTTCTATCCTAAAATGAATATGTATAAGTGATTAGACAGCTAAGGGGCAAGGCCACACCTGCCCTCGCCTGCTCCTCGGGGGCCGCTGCCTGGCCCAGCTGCCACTCGGGCCCTCGCTCCTGCCTGCCTCCCTGCACTGGGCCGCCAGACACGCGCAGGCAGCCTTGGCTCCCGGTCGGGTCAGGTTGGGTCTGACCTTGCTCGTGCTGGGGCTGGGCTTGGGGGGTCTCGTCTGGCTCTCTTCCTGGGAGGTCCACTCGGCTCCCTGGCTCTTGGGTGGCCCCGGTTTCCAGGTGTCCCAAGGAGGAGGGCCCCCCCAAGCACGGGAGGAGTCGCCCTTCAGGCCTGCCAGCCATGCTGACCCCTGAGGGACACACCGAGATTCAGGAGGGGCTGAGGGGCCAGAGGTGGGTGTCCAGATGAATTGGAGCAACAGGTAGAGGCAGCTCCCGGGACCCTGGCCTTGGGTCTGATGGCCAGGATGACCCTGTGCCTACCAGTGAGAGCAGCGACCAGGTCCCAAGAGCAAGAGTGGGCAGATGAGAGGTGGGGGGACTCCAGCAACCTGCGCCCCCAAGGTCCTCCCTCTCTGCACTGCAAGCTTCTTCCCAGGATGCAGGCTCTGGGGAGGCATCCAGAGGGAGAGAAAAGATGCCGCAACCTGGGTTTGGGCCTCGGGGCAGGAGCCAGGGGCCGACACAGACCCCACTGCCTGCCCCACCCCGGAGGGGCTGTGGCTGCCCCTCGTGCAGCCTGTGCCCTGCTGGCAGCAAGTTCCCACAGACACGGGCAGAGGTGCCAGGCGGGGCCAGCCGGGCCACTTCGGATGGAGTTCTGCAGCACAGGGGGCAGCGGGGCAGCGGGGAAGGGGGTCCCAGAGGTCACTGAGGAGGAGTGTGGGGGCGGCGAGGGCAGAATGCGTCTGAGACTCACGTGCTTCTCCCGGGGGGTCCCTGTCTTACCCTGCCTCAGTCTGCCTTCCTATGGAATGGGCGCCGGAGGGCGACTCTGGAGACAGAGGGGCCAGGCGGAGGCCTGGGGCAGGGTGCGTGGCCTCCCTCCACCTGGCTTGGCAGCGGGCAGCCACCTGCAGGTGGTCCCCCACTGACGCTGCCCGTGGCCATGGCTCCTAGCTCCAGTCCGGCTCACATGGGCTCCGGGAGCCAGGGCCAGCGCTTCGGCCTGTGGGGATGGAGGAGGACCGGGGCCAGGTCGGGCCATGGGCACCAGGCCTCGCAGGGTGGCCTTCCCTACCTGCAGGTTCTTTCTCCACACGTTCACTGCGGCAAAGGCCAACTGCATCTGCTTCCGGCGGGCGTCCTTGTGCCGCTTGTAGGCAATTTCGATGAAGATCAAGAAGATTCCAGCCACGATGCCCCCAGCCACCAGCATGAAGACCCCTGTGGGCCAGGACCCAGCGCCTCAGCTGCTGGCGAAGCGGGCTGCAGGCCCCCTGCAGAACCCGCCCAGTGTCATCAGGGGCGTTAAGGCGGAGGGGAAGACTCACCTGCCATGTTCTCGAAGGTGAGAGTGGCAGGGGCATTGCTGCGCGAGTCACACTCCTGGTACCTCACCCACGTCTTGTCCAGGTCTTCCATAAAGCCGTTCTCATGAGACCTGGGAGGGCGGGGAGAGTAGTGGGGGGTGGAGCCTGGGCGCAGCGTGAGGATGGGGCGTGACTAGGCCTGCGCGGGGGGTGGGGTGGGGGGGAGTGAATGGGGCGGGGCGAGTGAATGGGGCGGGGCGGGGCGGGGCTGCAGATGAGGCTGACTCACTTGAGGATGGACAGAGAAACGTTCTGCTTCCAGGGGCTGTCCTTGCGCATGCCGATGCCGAAGCCGGAGCGGAAGAACAGCTCGCCCGTGGTCACCAAGTCGCACTTCTGCGAGGCCTCGAACTCTAGCACCGCCGAGTCCCAGATGAAGGCGTGCAGTTTGCTGCAGGCAAGAGCAGGGGTCACGGGAGCCCCGCACAGTCAGCTACCCTCAAACCGCACGTTTGCGCTCCTCCGTCCTGCCAGCCTGCAAACCTCGTGTCTGTCCCTGTCCCCGTGGTCCCATCCAGCCTGGACTCTCGCTTTTCTTTTAAGGGGGGACGCTCCGCCTGGTGCAGCCCGCCCCTCGGTGGCCCCGCGCGGCCCCGCCCCTCACTGGCCCCGCCCCCTCACTTGTCCCGCACGGCCTGGATGGCCTCGGCCGCGCTCTCGTAGTTGTGCTTTTCCATGTGTCGGTACATGGTGCTCAGCTCCACCTGCCGCCGGAAGTAGATGTCCACGGAACTCTGCTTCACCGTCGCGTAGATGAACTTGTCCGAGGGATTCCTCAGCTGCGGGGTCAGAGGTGGGCTTGCGGCTGCTCCCCAGCTCCACCCTAGGCAGACCCCGGCGGACCTCGCGACCCCTCCCCCGGCAGGGCCAGGCCTCACCCGCGGGTCGTTGATCCCTGTGATGCGCTCCTCGGGCCGGTCCAGAACCAGGAAGGCCGCCAGGTTGGCGGTGTAGGAGGCCACGATGATCATGGCAAAGCCGGCCCACACCATGCCCAGGATGCGCGCGGAGAAACTTCGCGGGGCGCCTGAGGGCAGAGGTCCGTCAGCTACTAGCTGAAGGCGTGGGGCGGGGCCGGGCGGGGCCTGGCACAGCCTCACCTTCTCCGATGCCCGAGTTTAGCAGCACGCCCCAAGAGAACCACATGGCCGAGGAGAGCGTCAGCGCGTCCTCCTCCTCCTCCTCGCTGTTCACCTTGAACCGGCCGAAGGGGCTGCAGGGCGCAGAGGGCGGGCGGGAGAGGGCGGGAGAGGCAGCCGCGCCCCGCCCTCGCCCGCTCCGCCCGCCCCGCAGGTGGATGTGTCCGGCCCCCGGCCGCGCTCACCTGAATCGGTCCAGCAGGTACAGCATCACAGCCACCACGTGCACCGACAGCCCCACCAGAAGCCACAGCGTGCTCTGGAAGGGCTGCATGAAGGAGTCCAGCGTGCTCCGGGGGATCTCCTGCGGGTGGGCAGGCCGTCAGCGGCGCCTGGGCCCTCCCAGGACCCCGCCCAGCCCCCACGGGCCCCTGCCCACCTTCTTGACCAGAATGGTCAGGCCCTGGTACTTGAAGGGCTTGGAGAACTCGATGTACTGTGCGCGCTCGTTGTTGATGGTCAGCGGGGCCACGATCATGTCTGCCTGCCCGCTGAGCAGCTCGCCCATCATCCCGTTCCACTCCTTCTTATTGCTGTTATTCACCTGTGGGGCGACGCAGCCGGTGGGGACGCGGACACCGCTGGCCGGTCCCGAAACAGGCTCCTGCCCTAGCCCACCTCGGAGTAGGCCGCTCCAGCCCGCTTCCAGCCCGCAGGCCCCGCCCACCCCAGACTCCGCCCAGCCTGCAGGCCCCACCTACCCACTGCCCTGCCCCAAGCAAGACCCCTTCCACGGGACCGTCCTGCGCGGGGTCCCACAGAGACCCTCGCGTACCCGTTCCTGCGTGCCGAACTTGCCATCAGCCACCAGGTGCACCTCATAGGTGAAGTTCATGGTCCGCGCCAGCTTGATGAGCAGGTCAACGCAGAAGCCGTAACAGCACTGAGGCACCGTGCGGCGCGCTGGGGGGGGAGGGCCGGTGACCTCGGGGCTTCCCGCGGAGCCGCCCCCACCGCGCGGCCGCACCGGGCCTCGGCGCCCCAGCCCCCACTCACGGCTGCCCGGCGACGTGTCGTTGGGCCCCGTGCAGATGACTTTCTTGACAGGATCCCCGTTGACTGTGAACTCCTCCTTGCACGTGCCATCGCTCAGCGTGGGCTTCACGTACACGAAGGGTTCCTGGTGGATCGTCACGATCTGGGGGGGCGGGAGGCGGAGACCCAGCCTGGACTGCCTGCCCTCGGCGGCCAGGGGTCCTCTGGTGCTGGTACTTAAGTACCAGTGCTCTCCACAGCGCCCAGATCCCCACCCCCTCCAAATCCAGGCCTGTTCCCCCTCCCGCCGCTGCCCGTCTCGAGCCTCGTCCTCACGGCGACCTGCCACTGCCGCCAGCACCATCTGCCCTCAGGAGGGGCCCCAGTCTCCCCAAAGCACCAGTGCCACCTCAGCTTTCGGAAGGCACATGGCCCTGTTGAGGCCTCCTGTCTGTCACCGGCACCTTCTCTGACGTCTCAGGGATGAGGAACTCCTTGTCCCCGCCCAGAGCCTACCACCTGACACCCGAGCAGGACCCAGGGCCCATGGCGGCCCTTGTCTGGCTGCCTGGCCACCCCAGCAGGGGGTCCTTGTCTGGCCTCCCACTCTTTCCTCCACCCCCTGCTGACGCCATCCTCTCTCCCACCCCTGCCTCTTCAATCCAGGGCCTCCTGGGGCCATGCTCTCTCTTCTCTGTCCTTGAGGGGCCTGTAGACTGGGGGCGGGCGGGGGTGGGGGAGTCAGATTCCTGCAGAGGGGGCTGAACCGAGCACAGCGTGCTGGCAAGGGGCCTAAGGGCAGGCGGCATTGGATCTGGGAGGCGCCCGGTGCGTGGGTGGGGCGCGGAGGAGGCTGGGTCTGCAGGGTGGACCGGCCTGAGCCTCAGCCTGGAGGGCAACATTTCGGCTTTCCGCCTGGGGGTTGGAGCTCCTGAAGGAGCTGCCTTTGAAACATCCGTCATGCTTTTCTCCAGCACACGTTCGTGCTTTCTGAAAGTCAGCGGGAAGAAATGTGAAAAGCTGGCAGTCCAAACGGAACCATCTGGCCATTGGTGTTTTGGGGTTACTTTCAGACTTTTCAACACGTGGTGTCAGAACTTTAGGGAGCAGGGAGGCGACCTATAGAGGGTGTAGGCTTGGGAGAGAGGACATGGGGGTGGGTTCAGAATGCTGACAAGGACGACTGAGAGGCACGGACGACCTGGGACACTGGGAACTGGTTGGTGAGCTAAGACGGGGGCCAGGCGTTTGTGAGCGCAAGGGGTCTCTCCCGAGAGCACCCTCGGGGGACAGAAGGGGCCCAGGAAAGAGTCCCAGGGAGCTGGGAAGAGTCACGCCGGCCAGAGGAGAGAGGCTGTGGGGGCGAGGCCCCCAGGGAGGAGCTCGCAGAGGCCCTGGGAGAGAGTCCAGGAGGGAACGGCCCACGGCCAGGAATGCCACAGGCAGGTCGGGGTGAGAGGCCAGTAGGACCCGGTCACAGCCGGAGGCCGTGGAGCTGGAGCAGGGTTGGTTAGGATCATCTGGGGACAGGGTGAGGAGCGGTGTGGAGGCTGTGTCTCTAGGACCAAACTCAGGACAGAGTGCTAAGGCTGACGTCCCCAGAGTGACCACCATCTGGCTCTCTGTCCCCGCCTAGCTCATTCCCAGGGGAGTCCTGTCCCTCACAGCTTCCCTGGATTTGAGGGGAGCTGGGGCAGCTGGGGCACTGGAGAGAGACATGGGACAGGGCCCCCTGCTTCGTCTCGCCTCTCCAACCGCTCTCTGTGCTTCCTCTGGGGTGCCAGGTGCCAGTCCTGTCCCCACTTCCTTCAGGCATTTTCAGTGGCCTCGCTGTGCCCCACTCGGGGTCCGAGGGGTTGGAAGGAGTACCCAGGGTGGGGTGCTGGGCAGAGCAGCGGACCCCACCTTCAGCCTGGTGGACATCTGGTACCCTCGCGGCTTCTCTGTCTCTCCGCCCGGCCAGATGATCTTCCTGTCATTGGGGATGACCTGGGGGTGGGAGTATGAGATGGAGGGTGGCCACGCAGGGGTCTCGGCCCCAGGACCCTAAGGCCCCAGCCCCCACCCCCTCATGACCCCCACCTACATGGGTGCCGTTGTAGATGCCCACTTGCACCAGCTTGCGGTTCTGCAGGTTCATGATGCTGTAGTTGGCGAACTTACGGTCCCCGTCTTCGTTGAACTCCACGCGGCCAGTCACGCCGTCCGCGTACTTGGAAGACATCAGCACTCTGGGGAGGGCGGAGTCAGTTTGGCTTCTCCAGGCCTCTCCCTCCCTGGCCTCCAGAGCAGCCTGAGCCCCACCCTCCACCCGAGTCCCTGTCAGACACTGGAGCTGGGAGCCTGGCGGGCGGCAGGTGGACCTGCCTGCACTGGCTGGACAGCAGCAGAGCAGCTTCCGGGGGCCAGGCCCTGCGCCCTCCCTCTGTGGGTCAGCGTGTTCCGTCCTCACAGCAGTTGCCCTCACTTTACAAAGAGGCGGGCGCCCAGAATGGGCACAGCAGCCTGTTTGCCAGCGAGCGGCGGGGACAGGGTTGAGGTCCCACATCCCTGCGTGTGTGTACCCGAGTGTGTGCCGTGGCATGCCCACACATCTGTGGGCACGTGTGATCCTTGTGCGGCACGCGCGCCCCTGCCTGCGTTTGTGGCATGCACATGTGTGGCCCACGCCTCTTGGATTCTGTGTACACACGGAGCCTCCACCTGCAGTCCCATGTCTCGTGTTGAGGGCACCGGGGACTGTGGCTCCCATATGCAACCCAGTGCTTGCTACTCAGTTGAGGGGCGGGGTCTAGTGGTGGGCTGGGCCCGCCCGCCCTGGGGCGCAGGGTCCAAGGTGCTGCGAGTTGACTCCTGCCCCACGTGGCTATGCACCTGGGTCTGTGGCCAGCCCTGGCCCTCTGCGTCCCCGGATTCCTCGTCTGCGTGTCTGGGTCTCTGGCAGCGCCCAGGCCCCACCTGCAGCAGGAGCCTCCTCCCACGGGTTGTCAGCCACCATGGGGAGTCGGTGGGGTTTCAGGGGTGGTTGCAGTTTTAAAGGAAGGGGCAGGAGCCGTGGAGGCAGCAACATTCACGGCATGAGTGTGTGTGCTGGAAATGGCGCACACACGCGGTGGGTGTGATCGTTATCACGGTGGAGCGGGTGGTGGAGGGGAGGAGAAGAGAAAGGGCCGAGCGGCGTGAGTGACTGTACCTGCAGCAGGCTGAGCTGGAGTGCGACTACCTGCGCCTCCTGGAAGCTCTGCCCACTGACTGCGGACAACTCAGCCCGGCTCTAGAGCGGCCGGCTCGCCTCTTCAGAGGCCCCGCCCACCCCCAGAGCAGGCCCCGCCCGCCTGGTCAGCAGCCCCGCCCACCTCTTGAAGAGCGGCCCGGTCTTCCAGATGTTGGTGTTGCCCACGCAGCCCCGGGGCGGGTCGGTGATGTTCTCCTTCTCCAGGAGCTCGTGCACGGCCTGGGCCACCACGCCCACCGCGTCGCTGATGTGGGCCGACTCGTTCTTGCCATTGATCAGCTGCAGCCCGATGATGCCTGGGACGAAGGTCCGCTTAGAGCCCGTAGCGGGGACCCCGCCCGCCCGGACGCCGGGAGGCCCAGCACTCACCATCGGGGGCGTAGCGCAGGGCGTTCCCCGAGATCTCGCGCTCTCCCACCAGCCACACGTACCCCGAACCCGTCATGTTCAGCATCGCGGCTGCGCGGTACACGGTGGCAGCGTCGTCCTCGCTGTGGGGCAGAGGGGGGTGAAGGGCCAGGACTCCAGCCCTCCCCCGTCCAGGGCCGGGGGGGATGGGGCGGCTGCCCCCGCTTCCCAGGCCCTCCTCCAGTCCCTGCCTCTCCCGAAGCCCCTCACCTGGATGGGCGCCTAGGACCGCGGCAGGGACCAGCCCCGCCCCCAGCCCGCGCCTGGGCCGGGGCACCCCATAGAGGTGAGGTGCGGTGGGGCCCAGGCCCCCTGAGCTTCCCAGGCCTCCCTTACTGGTCTCCCCTCGCCTCGCAGGGTCTAGGTGATGGATCATTATTGACTGATCACTTAGTCACCGGGAACTTTATCTTTAAGTGTTTTGTGTGGACTGTTTTACTTACTTCTCCCTACGCAGCAGGCATTACTGCCCGTGTGTCAGGAGGGGAAACTGAGGCACCCAGGGCGCATGTAAGGGGCGGTAAGTGGCAGAGTCAGGTCTGTGCCTGGAGGGCTCACCCCGGTGGCCCTGAACAAGCCACATGACCTCCGGTTCTTCATGTCCGCCCAGGAAATGAGGGGCTGGGGGTCCTCCCGGGCGTTCAGCTACTGGCGGGACCCAGCGCCTGCCAACCGCCCTAGGCGTCGCAGGAGAAGCCACAGGAGAGAGGGGAGGGCTGCTGCCCAACCCCCCGGAGCCAGTGGGAGCCCTGTGCTCCGCCCTCCACCCTGGGCTGGGACCGCTGGCAGGACAGAGCACAGGCCTCACCTGGCAGGCGGGCACAGGCGCTTCCCAGATCCTGGAGCATCTTCGCCCCACTGACGAGCCCCTGTGGACCCAGTCTCCTCGGGACAAGGACCCTAGGCCCGGTAGGGCAGTGGGGTTGTGGGGCCACTGGGAGTCCTCCCCCACTTCCACCCTCCCTCTCCTGACAGCTGGACACGCCCCAGATGCGCCTGAACTGTGTTGGGCACTTTGTGGCTCCAGGGCACCGGGAGCGGGGTGCAAAGGGGCTGGACAGGTGGGCCGAGTGCTGTCATTGTCACAGTGGCTGACCCTGGAAACCAAGGTGGCCCTAGGCTGAGGGGTCGGCCCCGAGTTTTCTCAAAGATTAGCCAATGTAGAAAAATATAAGCAACCCCCCCAAAAAAAAACCAAGAACCAAAAACTGAGGCTCAAGCCTGCAAACCAAAAGGTTGCTGGTTCCATTGCCAATCAGGTCCCCAGTAGGGGGAGCACGAGAGGCAACTACACATCGATGTTTCTGTCCCTTCTCTCTCTAAAAATAAATAAAATCTTCAAAGGGCTTCATGGAAATAGCTGCCTGCAGCAAGAACTGTTCCAGGATGACAAAAAGGAAACGCTCAGAAAGGAATTCTCTGCAGTCAGCAGAAAGTTGGCCAAAAATTAAACTCAACTGGGTGGGATCTCTCTGCAGACGCATGAAACAGGAACCAAGATGCGTCAGGCTGGAGCGCCAAGATCAAGGAGACCACTGACAGCTGTCCACGTGCTGGCCGCTGGCGGGGACAGTCAGACACAGCCTCGTGGCCCTGGCCTTCTGCAGCCGCATGTGCCAGGAGCTGGTCTGTGGTCTGCTGTGGGACTCTGGGCTCCGGGCTCCAAGGAGCCAGGTGGGGGCAGGGCCAGTCGCCTGCCAGCCCTGGCAGCCCCGAGGCCTCACACGGATGGGCTCCAGAGGGGCTCTGGTGGGCATGTGGTTGCTGTGGGTGCTGTGCCTCCATGAGCGGTGTCCCCACCTATGTGGGGTGCATGCATGTGTGTGGCATGTGCTGCGGCACACGTGTGATTATGCACACATGCACGTGTGTGCAGTGTAGACTCTGTGTGCGCATGGTGTACAGATATGTCTGTATATGTGTGCATGTGGTGTGTAGCATGTCTGTGTGCATAAATGCAACATGTGCAGTGTATGATGCCTCTGTATGAGTATGTATGGCATTGTATATGATGTGTGTACAGCACATACACGTGTCTATGGGTGTGTACATGATGTGTGCACATGTACACTGCATATGCATGATGTGTTCATGTGTGCCTAGTGTGCATGTTTGCTATGTGCAAACATGTGCTGTGTACATGTGTGAGAGTGGCATGAGTATGCTGTGTGCCTGTGCACGTGTGTACACGCGCTCGACTAGGTCTGTGTGTGTGTGAGGTGGGTGCATGCATGAGTGCACACACGGTATGCATATAATGTGTATACAGGTGGTGTACATGGCGTGTGCTCATGTGCACGTGCCATGCACATAGTTTGTGTGTCTTTCTGTGCATAGTACACATGCAACTGTACTATGACCATGTCATAGTACAGCTGCACGCGTGTGACCATGTCCCCTTCTCTGGGCAGATCTGTTTTTTGGAGCTGCATCTGGCAAACTGGTCCTTGACCTTGGGGCTAGTGACACAGGATGACACCCTCTTAGCCTGTGTCCGGGACCCTTCCCCACCCATGCCTGCAGCGTGTGGTTGTGGGGCCTCTGTGACCAGAGAAAAAAACCTGCATCAGAGCCTGTCCCTCTGCGGGGCCTTGGGCGGGATGGGGATGGTAAGTCGCTTTTCCTTGTGGCTTTCTGGTCCGAGTCCTGGGGATTACAATGTAAGGATTGGTCAGGTCACGTCTGGTGTGACCTGGTCCTTTGAAAATGTGCCCAGCAGTGGACACCTACGTTTTGGGGAATGGGTTCCTTGGTCTGCTTTGCCCTGAATGAACGGGCCTTCGGATCGCTAGCCGCCTGTCCACTAGCTCATCTGTCTGCCCGCGGGTGGACTCGCCCGTCCGTCCTGCACCCCAGCACTTTCTCCCAGTCTCCCTCAAGCTCTGCGATGACGGAAGAGTGAACAAGCAGCGAAGTATTCGGAGAGGGTCTGGGAGGGGCTTGTTCCGGGAGGGACTTGGTTCTGGGCGGGCTTTCTCTGGGTGGAGCCATCTCTGGGCGGGGCTTGCTCTGGGCGGGGTTTTTCTCTGGGCGGGGCTTGCCCAGGGAGGGCATGTGCGCCCTCTCGACTCGGCCTGCGCAGGTCCTTGAAGAATCGCTTCTCCAGAAGCGCCCCCCACGGTGCCCAGGGTTGGGCGGTCAGCGCGGGCGAGTGGCTCGTGACAGAGACCCGGGTTTGGGCTCGCCACTGTAAAGCGGGACGGGCAGCGGGGGCGGGATTAGCATCCTCCGTGGGCGGGAGCGGGGCTGCTTCTGCCTCCCAGCCCCAGGAGACCGGGTCGGCCACGCCCTGCTTCTGCGGGGGGGAGGGAGAGCGCTGCCCTCTCTGAGGGCCAGAGGTTTGTCCACTGAATGTGCGCGCGGACACCTGCCCCGGGACGCAGCGTGCTGCCCGCACTCTCGGCCCGCAGGACCGCAGCGTCTGGGGCGCGTCCCTCTGGCCGGGGTGATCCCTGTTGTTTCTCTGCTCTGTTGAGCTTTCAGCAGAGCCTCCACGACCCGGTCGGGCCGACAGTGGGACGGATCCCCCCAGGTGCTCCTGGCTGTCCCACGGGGTGGGGCTCTTCCTTTGTCTTTTCCGGATGTCCTAGACTTTCCCTGCTCAGGAGAACCAGCCATTTGCAAACAGGGAGATTTTTACTGTGGGCTGGTCCCTGAGGTTGAGGGGCGGGGGCCAGGCCCGGCATGGGGCGGCCTAGCCTGGCTCTCTCCGCCTCTGACTGGCTCCCTCCCAGCTGCCTCCTCCAAAGGCTCCAGTCCTTCGGTCCTTGCCCACTAGCCCCTCTTTGCTGGGGCCTTCCCACCCGCGCTCACTGGCACACCCGCAGGTCACTCCTAGGAGCCCTCCCCCTGAGCCCAGCTCCCAGAGCATACTGTCACCCCTCTGCCGCCAAGGCTGAGCGTGCCTTCCTCAGAGCAGGAGCTTGTCCACACCCCACCCCTGAAGCCCAGCTCAGGGCAAGTGGCAGCGGGTGACGGTGGAAGGGAGGAAGGACCCAGGTGGGACAGAGGGCGTCCCACCGGCCAGGTGGCCAGATGGCCGTGGCAGGGGCTGTCTTTGGCAAGGGCACTTTGGAGCTCAGCGTCATCCCAGCGGTGCCCCCAGCCCTGGCCCAGGGGCAGCCCCAGGGGAGGGGGCAGGGGGCCTGGCCCAGCCTCACCTGGCAGAGAGGATGATGACCCGGGCCTCCAGCTCCCGAGCTTCCATCAGCAGGGCGGTCACGTTCTTGGTCCCCGGGTCAAACTGCAGCACCTTCTCCGCCTGTGGTGTGAGCAGGAGCGTCAGCAGGTGGCCCGGGCAGGGGACATAGCGCCTCAGGGGCGAGAGTTGGGCCGCAGCCACTAGGGCTGCCGGGGCCTGCACCTGCCACCTGCGCAGTCGCCTGCCTTCCTGGCTGCGGGCCGGGCCTGGCCTCTCTCCTCCTTCCTCGGGCCCGCTGCCGGGCCGGCCGGGCCCTGCTCTCTGCACCTCTCGCTGCACCTGCCACTGCTGTCCTCTTTGCTCGGAGCATGCAAGCTGAAGTGGGCCTAGACCCAGAGAGCGTGCAGCGCACAGGAACCGGAAGAGTTTCGGAACACAACTGGGAGCAGAGATGGGGCCGACTTTGCCCAAACCACGGGAGATCCTCGCAGGCCTGATTCCACAGGCCCTCGCAGAGCGCCCGGACCCCAGCAGGCAGGCGGGCAGGCGGCTGCCCGGGTGGGCTCCCTCCTGGGTTCCACGAGGAAACCCCGGGGGCTCCAGAGATTCGCATGCACTTCCCGGAGAGCAGCTCCTTCTGCGGCGTGCCTGCTCTCAGGCGCGGGCCGTGGCCCTGGCTGCGACCCACGCGGCCGCTGCTGCCCTCTCCTGTCTGTGGCTGCCTGCCTCACGACCTCACTCTCCTCACTGCTCGGGCCCGCGACTCGGCCGGGCCGGAAAGCGGCCCCAGGGCCGAGGCGCCAGAGGCCAAGGCTCCCTAGTCGGTGGGTGGCGTGCACGTCCATGCATATATACCTTGGGTCCGCGCTTGTTGTCATAGGACAGTTGGTCGAGGTTTTCATAGTTCCTTTTTTTACTCTGATGAATAATGTGCACAGAGAAAATATGCAGACACAGAAGAAGATTATAAACGGTTGAAAATGACGGCGCCAAAGCAATCACACCACCTCCTCGGCACGTCTGCAGATGGGCACGTACCTGGAGCTCGCAAACACCTAGGCGGGGCGGGGGCGGGGCGGGGGCCGGGCGATGTGGGGGCGAGGGGCCGCTGAGGCTCCCGGCCGTGGAGCGGGGCTCTCGGAAACGGACACACGTGGGAGGGAGGGAGACCCTGTCCGCGTCTGTGCCAGACCTGTCCCTTTGGGGTCCCACCTGCCGCCCCCGCTCTTGTCATGCACCTGCTCTGTGGCCCCACCCCATGTCGGTCCTGAGTAGGAGGTGAACGGCTCCTCCCCATGCACTGCCCCTATGCCCCCTCCTGGGTCCTCCCTCCAGCCCTTCTAAGAGGCCTATGTGTCCTGTCCCTGCCCACCGGTGTGTACACCCCGCCGGCCCTCGGGAGAGGAGCCGGTGTGCCTGTGTGTGCAGGGGGGACAGGCACCTGCACAGGGTGGGGAGGGGGCCAGTGTTGTCCAAGCACTCACTGGTGTGTGTGCACACGCACGTGCGTGTGAGCTGGTGGGGGACTGTGCCTGTGCGGGGGTGCCCAGGAACCCCAGGGGGACGTGTGGGGAGGCAGATGGGGTCTGAGTCTGTGGTGGGAGGTGGGGAGGGAGAGCACTGGACTGAGAGCAAACACTTGTGGTTGGGCGTGCAGGGGTGTGTCTGATGAGTGTGAGTGTGCACTGGGTGTGTGAGTCTGAGCAGCCCTGGATGGGTACAGCAGGAGGAGGAGATGTGCCTGCCGGGTGTCGGGGTGCTGTCTCCGGAGGGGGGTCCTCAGGGCATTGGTAGCCAGCCCTCCCTCCCCACCTCAACCAGTCCCCACAGCAGGGACCCCCAGGACCCTCTGGGGCTGCTCTCTGGCTTCACCACTCAACCAATACCCCCTGTTCCCTTCAGGGCTCTATGACGCCTCGGGGCCCGAGGTGGCACTAAGCTTGGAGAAGTTCTGACTGCCCAGAGAGAGCATGCTCCCCACCGCCCCTTGGTCTGCCCGCCCCCCTGGGCCCTCCCCAGCCTGGCCTCCCTCCCTCTCTGCCCAGCTTGGCTTCCACCCCACCAGGGGGCCTGAGGCCCAGGGCCTGAGCAGCGGGGCTCTGGACGGGGTGAGCACCTGCCCTTCCTCAGGCTGGCAGTGGGGACAGGCAAGGAAGGGACAGGGGTCTCCTGGACCCCCAGAACCACCTCTCTGATCTCTGGGCAGCCCCATGGATTTGGGCTGGGGCTGAGGCTGGGGCAGGGTGGCCAGCGAGTCTGGGAAGCAGGTGTCTACCTGGTGGAGAGGAGCCCAACCCCATGGAGGGAGGTGAGGAGGGGGGGTGTGGGCAGCCCTGCGGGGGGCAGAGCCCAGGCCAGACTGGGGGTCGCACATGTCAGTGGATGGGGCTTTGCGGGCGGTGGGCGATGGGCTGCTATGAGGTGAGGGGTGTGTGTGGGGCAGGCGAGGCCAGCGCAAGGACGTCGAAGGAGTCACAGTGGGGAGGGAACCGGTCCTTTGGGGGCGGTATGGCCCGTGATCACCATGCCTGAAGCTGTGGGGGCGGGGCAGAGCGCCCGGAGTTCTGGGCCTGGGCCGGGGACCTGGAGGGGCGGAGCGCGAGGGCCAGCCGGCGGGGACTTGGAGGGGCGGTGGGCGGGGCGGGTGTTTGCGGAGCTCCAGGTGGTCCTGCCCTCGCCCCGCAGGGACCGACACGAAGGAGATTTCGACTAATGGCAAAAGCGAGTGAAATGAGCCGAGGACAGGCTGGGGCGGGCGCTCGCCAGACGTGGTGGTGCGGACCATGCACGATGGAGAGAGAAGTGTTCACACACGGGCCACAGACACAGCGCAGGCCGCTGCTCCTCCTGCTGCGCAGGCGCCCCCCGCCGCGGCCCGGGCCTCACCTTGGACTCGCGCTCCTCCAGCAGCGTCTCCAGGCGCTTCTGCGCCGCGCGGCCCTCGTGGTCGTCGCTGACCAGGAGGATGATGTGGTTCCAGCTGTAGACGCGCATCATCTCGAACCAGACACTGGACTGGTGGGAGTAGGGCGGCACGGTGCGCAGGAAGCTCAGGTGGATGCTCTGCGGGGGCAGGGGCGGGGCTGAGGGCCGCGGGACCACCGCCCTGCGGCGCCCGCGCCCCGCCCGTCTCTCCCCCCTCCCACCCGCATCACCTATTCCCCGGCAGCGCGGGCAGCCCACAGGTGTCTGTGGACTTGTTCCCGGGGTGAGGCCCCCACCCACGCCCCAGCAGTCAGCCCGCGATGGGCAACTTGGGCTCAGAGAGCTCTGCGGGCGGGGGGCGGGGAGGTCAGCCGCTCAGAGACACCCCCCCCCCGTAGGGCCGCACGTGGGGCCTTCCCGAGTTCACGGACTCGGATTGGCCGGCAGGGTGGGGGAATCGTCCCGCACCTTCTTCCAGGCCAGGGGCTGGGCTTTGGGCCCTGCCTGCCTCTCCCTGCGCACCAGCTGCCGGGAGAGCTGAGCTGCGGTGCTCGGCGGAGCCCCCCCCCCTCTCCGTCTGTCGGGGCCGCAGGAAGGGTCCCGCTAATGCCTCTGCCGAGGCGCACGCCTGCTGTGGTCCTCTGAGCCCTCCAGGTTATTTTTCCAACTGCTCCCTCTTTGTGGCCTCAGGGCAGTGCCGTGGAACCCCAGTGCTCACCCCTTTGCCAATCAGTCACCCCCACCCGGCCAAGTGGTTGCAGGAGGTTGTATTTGGGGTCTCAGAGGGGGGTCTGACCAGGCCTCCCTGCCCACATGTTGGGCCCAGGTTGGCTGTGGTGGGACTGTGAGTGTGGTTGGGGTAGAGCCGGAGGCCTGGCCATCAGATTGGCCTCCGCTGGACCAGGGAGCCGGGCCTCGGTCTGGATCCAGGCTGGGGGCGCACGGGGGGAGTCCTCCTGGGCCCTCCCATGCCCTCTGGCTGCTGCCTCTGGAGAGGGGGTCCCCCCTTTGCACTGGGGCAGACAGGTGCCCAGAAACAAGGAGGCAGCAGCTGGAGGGTGTGGGAAGGAGCCCCCGCTTCTCCACCAGCCAGAGGACCACGGTCCTCTCTCAGGGGCCTCCTGCCTGTGCAGCCGCATGTGGGGAGCACGTGTATGCGTGTGAGACTGTGGGTGTGTGCGAACAATGTGTGAGTGTGCACATGAGTGTGAGTGCAGGAACGCGTGCGGGTGTGGGTGTGTGCAGGTGTGAGAGACTGTGGATTTGTCTGTGTCAGAGTGTGCGCCATGTGCACGGGGGGGCTTGTGTATTAACGAGGCTGCGAGTGTGTGTGGGTGTGCGTGTGTGGGGAGCACACACAAATTCGTGTGCTCGTATGTCGCCTGGGTTCCCGGAGCCTAGAGCCCCTGGTCTGAGCCCCATCCCTGTCCCTGTTCCCGTCCCCCATGGCAGGTGGCCGCTGGTGGCCTAGGGCTGCAGGAGCTGGGGGTGGCAGCATGGAGCAGAGCGGCCGGCCCAGCTGAGCAGTCAGGCTTACCTTGTCTGAGTAGATGGACATGCGGGTGGTCAGGCCCAGCACGGGGATGCGGTAGAAGCCGGCTGTGTAGGAGACGGGGGTGGGGGTGAAGTGGTCATTGGGCGTGGGTGGGTGGCTGACTAGGATGGCGTACACCTGTGGGCAAGGGGACATTGTCAGCTTGATGGGGATGGGCTGTGTCCCACGCCGGAGCCACATTCAGCTCCAGCAGAGGCTGAGCTTGGGAGGGGAAGGGTACAGGGGCTGCTGTGTGTGGCCGCACAGCCACAAGGCAGGACCCCGAAACCACCCTCAGACACCTGCTGATCCCCACAAGTCAGAGGGGCAAGTCAGAGGCAGGACAAGGCTAAGCTTGTTTGGAAGGACAAGCAGGGTGATGACAGGCCCCCCTCAGGCCCCCCCCAGGTCTCTTCTCACTCCCCTCACGCTGCAGGGGTGGCCTCTGGATGTGCATGCTGAGACCCCAACAGGGAGGGCAAAGGCCTGTCCACTGGCCTCACAAATCACCCCAGAGTGGACTGGGGAGAAGGCTGGTGCCCGCACCCAGACCACCCACTCCCTCGTCCCAGCTCCAAGCTGGCGTTCCAGAGACTAAGCTGCAGCCAGAGAGGCTGGGTGAGGAGCGGCCCAAGGGCTCTGTCCCTTTGTTGGTGGCTTCCAGGAGTGGGCGAGCTCACTCACTCAGTTTGAACAAGACCCAATGCCCAGGCACCAGGTGGGGTGGGAGGCAGCCAGGCCTTCCTGCGTGGACCAAGCCTGGTCCCCCGGGCAGGGGCATGGGGGGCAGATAGCGGGGTTGGGCACCGTCCTCACATCAGAAGCACCTGTGTCTGCCCCAACAATGCCTCCGCTTTCTCAGCCTCTGGCTTCTGCAGAGGGCGGGCCGTGTGCTCGGCCCCAGACGGCCGGGAGCGGCCACCCCACGCGCACAGAGCCTGTGCCGGCACCTTTGCCCACGGGGCTGGTGCTCACTGGGGAGACAGCACCCTCAGACAGCAACAGGAGGAGGGACCCTCAGAAGGGGGGGTCCCTGACTACTTCCTGGTGTGCCTCCCTCCCACACAGAACATGTGACAGAAGCCACTGGCCACACAAGTGCCACTCGAGCATGGGAGTGGCCCGTGAGCACAGCTCTGGCCTGGCTGTGGTGGGTGAGTTCTTTGGGGGGTCTGCCCCACCCCGAGCCCTCACTCCAGTCTGCATCCAAAGGTGCCCAGTCAGAGTTTGCGTGAGCGTGTGTGCGTGACGTGAAGGTGTTTGTGAGCATGTGCTGGGCATGTGTGTGCACACTGTGTGCCCCCACCTCTCTGTGTTCTATGTGCATTCAGATGGGTGACTGAACCCAGTGTGGGTGAGCCGGGGTTTATGTGTGCACTGGGGGGTGCCAAGCAGTGTGTGGCGCATGAGCGCGTGTGTCCGTGGATGTGCGTGGAGTGTACGTGCAGCTGATTGTGTGCTGCTGGTGTGTATGCTTGTGCTCGTGTAAGTCTCCACCCCTCTGCTCAGTCGCGGATGTGCGGGGCGCATGTGTCTGGAGGCGAGCGGGGAGAGCGGCCGCGGTCCCCCTCTTACATAAAGCGCCGCAATGCGGCGTCCTGCAGCCTCTTTGGAATTCCGCGGCGGCGCGCGCGCCCAGGGGCGGACAGTGCCCACAGCGCGCTCCCGGGTCGGGTCCTCCCCCGCAGCGCGGCGCCGCGCAGCTCCCGCGGCCAGCCTCCCGTGCTGCGCCCTGCCGCCTCCCACACGTGGCCCCCACTCCTACCCCGGGGCACACTGGGTCGCAGCACCTGGGCACTTCCCATTTTGGACAGACCTGTGGCGGGGACACCGGGAGGGAGGGAAGATCCGGAAGCCGGAGCAACGAGGGCCCCAGGCGCCATCCTGTTGAAAACCCTGTGGGCTTGGGACTGGATCGGGCACCTCTGCCGGGAGCCTGCAGTCACGCCCCTCACACACAGGGTGACGAAACGAACTACCAAAGGCCTGTCACAGGTCTGTGCACACTGGTCGGGGCCTCGGGCCCTGCGACCCTTCTGAGGACACGCTGCACTGCGGGGACGGTGGACAGGTCTGGGAGCCAAGACGGGGCATTGGCTGCTGCTGAGACCGGCCCTCTCCAGCAGGCGGCTGACCCGGGGCCTCTCTTAGGGAGAGGGCCCGGACGGGTGGAGGAAACCGAGACGCCAGGGAGGCTGGAGAGCCGCGGGGAGGGTGGTGGGAGGGGGGAGGGGCAGGAGCGCGCCGCGAGCCCTAGGGGTGGGGGCGGGCACCTGGCTGGAGATGAGGTCCTCGCACACGGACAGGGCCATCTGGATGGCGTTGGGCTTGTGGGTGACGGAGGTGGCATTGAGCTGGATCTTCCAGGAGCCGTGCCGCTTGTTGGCCTGGTTCACGGCCTCGCGGAAGACCTGCTCGTGCTTCCGCGTGCTCAGCACCGCGCCGATGTTGACGATCTTCGGGTCGCAGGCGGCACGGGCGACGGAGCAGGAGAAAAGCAGGGCGAGCGTCAGCAGGCGCATGGTGCTCATGGGCTCCGGGCAGCGCCGACGTGGGGCTCTCGGTGCATCCCCAGCAGGGCGCCCGGGCCGTGCTGCGCGCGCCCGATCTCGCGGGCGAGGTGCGCCACGTCCTCAGGGGCTTTAGGCCCTGGACGTTTTCGGGAGGGAATGGGGCACCCGCGCCTTCGCCCGGCGGGGACTGTCCTGGGCGCGCGTGGGTTTCCGGCCCCGAGCGAGCGGTGCTGTCCGCGGTGCTGAAGCAGGTCCCGGCGTGGTTCGGGCCGCCTTCTGCCAAGTGGACCCCGCGGAGGAGCGTCCTCCGCGGGCTTGGAGGGTCCGGGTCCTGACGCTGCGGAGACTGCGGCAGCTGCGGAGCCTCGAGCAGGACCCAAGTCTCCTACCCCTCCCGCCGCCCCCGCTTCTTAACGCCGAATCGAGGGAGGGCTCCTCCCGCGCCAGAGTGTGCGCCTGCGTTCGTGCGAGCATTTGCCAGAGCGCTGTGAGCGGGGGAGAGTGTGTGTGCGCCTGTGCGCGCGCATCTGTGGAGGGGTCGCTGGGACAGTGACCTGGGCTGTCTGGGACCTGCAGGGGGCTGACTTGAGGTGGCTTAACGCGTCACCGTGTGCAGCCTCGTGTCTTTTAATGTGGCCGAATTTTGCGTGCCAGGATGTGTCTGTGTGTGTGTGTGCGCGCGCGCGCGCGCGGGCGCGTGCACGAGCCCTCATTCCTAGCCTGTGATATTTCGGGACCTGCCGCGAGCTGGGAGGTCCAGGGGGTGGAGAGGCCCTAAGATGTCCCTCTTGGGAAGGGACAGTGTGGCTCCAGAAGGCTCGGAAATAGGAATGAGATGCCATTTGCCTGGCCATGCTACTCGAACTCGCCCCAAAAGGGCTGAAAAGAATAGAGGGGATGACGGTGGCCACCCCCGTGTGGAGTGGGACCTTCCACTGAAGCCTGGGGTCTAGACCCAAACCAGCCAGGGGAGACCGAGGCTGGAGGCAGTGAACCTGCAGGAGCCGGGCTAAAGTTAGACGTCAGGAAGCACTTGCTCAGGGAGGCACCTGCCCCCCCCACCCCGTGTGCTCCGCAGCCCTCTGCAGCCGTCTCCTAACCCATCCTGCCTCTCCCCAGAGCCTCCCCTGTCCCTGTGGTCCTCACGACCCTAATGCTTTGTCCCCTCCACTCCTGGCCTGTGCTTCCCCCTCCCACACAAAAAGGAAAGCCGAAGCTCCGCCCCTGCCAGTGACATCACCGTTTCCAATAGCAACGAAGGATTCTGCAGACCCAACAGCAAAAGCCCCGGGTGGGGACAAAGCAGAGTCGTCCCCACACCTAAGTGAGGTTCTGAGCAGTGGGGAGGCCGGAGCCAGGCCCACCCATCGCAGTCCCACTGCCTGTTCTCGCCCACCCTCCCATGGTTCTCCCCCCAGGGGGCTCCCCTGAGCTGAACACAGACACTGAGGGACATCCTGGCCCCGAGCCTGTCAGGCTCCCTCTGGCCCCTCCTCTCTCCACCCTGGGCCCAGGGCCTGCAGCCCCACCTGTCTGCTCACAGGGGGACGAGCCCCAGCCCTGCGGGCACTGACCTTTCCCCGGGAGCTCACGGGAGGGCACACAGGGTTCTGTCTCCAAAAGCTTGGGGCCTCTGTGGCCTCTGGCAGGTCAGAGCCTGGGTGAGGGGTGGTGTGGGTGGCCAGCCACTGGGTCAGCCAGCCCCATGGTGGCCTGGACAAAGGAAGAGATTTGGCTGGGCTGCGTCCAAAAGGCAGAAGGCGGCCCCCTCGCATCTGCCCACTCCCCTGCTGGGGCCTGGAGCCCCTTCTACTGGCTATGGGAAGGCAGTTTCTAACTGTTCAGCAACCTGTGGGCTCCTTCCACACCCCACCGTGGGGGGCGGGCGGGTGCAGTCCTGGGGCTGGCTCTGCATCGACGTGTTAAGCTGGAGTCACTCAAGAAACCAGAGGGACGCAGTGAGCTAAGGAGCAGGGTTTACTGTGGGGGGTTGGAGGGGAAAGTGGAGCCAACCAGGGGAAGTTGGGGGGCCAACCTGGGGAGGTTGGGACTCGCTCGGTTGTTCTCAGGGCGGGGTTTTTAAGCTCTAAACCCTGCGGAGGGTAACTGGTTGGGGTGTCAGAGTCTGATTGGCTAGAGCCGGTGGCTAGGTGCCGTTTCTGCTGACCATTGTTCTTGGTACATCTACTCAGCCTCAGGTTAAAGCCGCATCCTGTTATGCCGGGTAGGCTGAGCCCAGACCCCAGTCTTAGCTGAGCATCTGTTCGCCCTGGGTAGGGTGGGCGGGCAGTTTCCCGCAGTGCAGTTTCCCGCCTGGTGAATTTCCATCCCCCCTAGGCCTGCCCGGGTCTGTCAGCACGAACCCGCTGACGCTTGGACCCCTCTGAATCCAGGTGAGTCTGATTCTGTGGGGAGGGCCAGCAGCCCAGAGTGTTGCCCCCACCCTGTAGGAAGGTGGGCTTGAGTGCACGGCCATTGCAGTGCTGGCTCGTTCTACCCGACAGGGGGATGAGGGAGCCACTCCTGCCCCTGCCCACTCCAAAAGCAGGGCTCTGGTAAGGCTGTCAGTCCCTCGTTGGCCTCAGGCCATTGGCTGGGGGATTTTCCCATGACCCAAGCAGACCACTCAAGGTTCTCCCCTGGGACTTCAGCCAGATCAGAACCTGGCCCCCATTTCCACGCCCTCTCTAGAGGCAGATTCCTGAGCACCCACCTGTGGACACGCCTCCTCCTGGAGGAAGCCAGTCTGAGGGAAGGAGCGGACAGGCAGGGAGGAGCGGGTGTCCAGTGCGGCATCCAGCACCCTCCCCACCACGGGCCTGGCAGGCGCAGGAGGGCCTTCCTACCACTCAGGACCGGGAAACTGGGCCGGCTGCCAGCAGGCCTGAGTCAGGGTCCCTGTCCCCTGATCTGGGGAGAACAGCTGCAGACACCAGTGATGCTATCCTGCCAATGCCCATCACACACCTCTGTCCCCACCACGTCACTACCCACCACCACCTCTAGGCCCCTCCCACCCGTGACTGTCCAAACCCCGTGTGTCCCGGAAGGTGGCCGTCCCAATGCGGCAGTCTCCCCATCGTGGGCGGGGCGGAGCATCCCCACGCCATTCACTGCAGACACGTGCCTGGCACGTACATGTGTGCCAGGCACCGCGCCACGGGCTGGGGCTGCGGCAGGAGGAGTCGGACCCTGACTCGGAGAACCTGGCAAAAAGCGGCAGCAGCATTTGGGGAGGAAGAGAGCGGGACAGGGCACAGTGCTCGGGACTGTGGGGGGTTCCTTGACGTGCGTCCCTTCCACGGGGAGTCCGGTTCCCCGCCTTCAAAGTGGCCTGGACTTGGTGACTGTGACGGACGGACCGCGGCGGGAGTAGGGGTGTGAGATTCTGGCGTGAGGCTGAGAGAGCACAGCGTTCCTGGCCCTGCTGCTCTGGGTCACCTGCTCTGGCCCCAGTGCCATGTTGTCCCCGGGGCTTCCTCCAGTCCCCAGGAGAGGCCACGTGGAGGGCACCACCTTGCGACTCCAAGGCCACCCAGCCCTGGCCGAGCCCTGGCAGACATCGGTTGTCACCTCATGACCCCTCATGGGTGGGGGGGCCGGTCAGGATCAGAGTCTGGGCGGGGAGGAGACAGGTGCGCGAGGCCCCAGGCAGGGGTGCAGCCCATCCTCTGGAAATGGGGGAGGAGGAGTTGTGTCTGGCCCTGGGGTGCCCCCACCCTAACAGGTGGCCAGAAAACCAGGGGTGGACCCTCCAGAGATGGGTGGTTCTGGGGAGGTGGTCTCTGAGGACCTGGTGCTGAGTGCTGGGGACCCCCTCTGTGGCCCACAGGCGGATGGGGGGATGCACGGGGGGTGGGGAGTGGATGCCAGGCCAGGTGCGGACCTCACGCCCCGCTGCCCGCCCTGCCTCCCAGTAAAGCTGACCAGCACTCCCTCCAGTGCTCTCGGCTGCTCAGCCCTGTGGACCCTGTCACACTGTGTGAAAGCAGAATTCGGCAACTGTGCCCCTGAGAGACATGTCCACGGCCCCGTCTCTGGTACCCAGGAGAGGCCTGGATGGCGGGGTGAGCGCCCCACGCCCTTGGGGCGTGAATTGGCGGGGACACCCATCTGGAACCCTCAGACCGCAGCCCTGTCCCCATGATGTGTTTCAGCGACAGCGCCTTGTCCCCGATTCTCGTGGCCAGGCTCACATGAAGTGTATTGAAAAGCTGAGACTGGGAGTCTCGCATGGGACTCCTTCCTGTCCCCAAAGGCGTGGCTGGTCACACCCGCCGGGGAGGACTGGCAGCGAGGTCCAGGTAGAGCCCCACCCCCAGCCCACTCCTGAGCCCCCCACACGGTCCGTGGCCTGGGGCCTTAACCCTAGGGCGGAGGATGAAGCCAGAGACCCAGGGCCAGCCTGCACCAGGGGTCACTGTGAGTCCATTTTCGGGACAAGCTCCTCACCCTGCTGCTGTCCCCCTAGGGCTGGGACATCTCCCGGCTGTCTTGACCGCAGTCAGTCAGGCCCAGGAGGCTGCAGGGAAGGGGCTGCAGTGGGGATGAAAACGAATCGTCCATGCACAGCCCCCCTGAGTTGGTCTGACAGGGAGAGTCCCAGGTGGAACAAGAACGGCAGCCTGTAGGCAGCTGGTTTCTCTTTGAGAGCGAGTCTTGTGTTTGTCCAGAAGCCTCAGAGGCGCGTCCGGCGGGGCCCCCGCAACCTGCAGATCAGAGCCCCCAATAAAGACTCAGAGGGCAGGAGGCAGGACGACGCCAAGAGGAGGGAGGAGGCAGTGGACGAGGAGCACCAGGAGCAGAACCCTCCAAGGACGGTCGTCAGGTACCGGGAACCCAACACGTGGGTCTGAGCACGAGGAAACCAGGAGGCCGCTACGCTGGGCGCCTCTGAAAGACAAGGGGAACCAGCACCTGGCTGAGCCCACCTTCCTTTTGAAGCAGGCCGTCTGCCCCATCCTGAGTGCGCCCCCCCGGGGGGGGCAGAGACTGTCTCCTAGTTGTCTGGCCTGGAGGGGACAGAGCCCAGCTGGGCAGCCACCACCGGCTCCTGCATCCCGGCCCCTGCACAGCTGACGGCTCCCTCTCCCTGCAGCTGGCGGGGAGCAGTGATGGAGCCGGAGCAGGGCACTGAGCTCCCGTCCAAGAGGGCAGAGGCCCCCACCAGGCCCTCCTCGAGGGCCCCCAGGATTCTGAAGCACGTGGGTAAGGCCCCACCTGCATCCCTCAGGGCCCCGCTGACCGAGGGTGTGTGGACACGCATGTGAGCATGTGTGGTTCAGACAGTCACCCCCCAGTGGGGGCTCAGACCTGCCCAGAGGATGAGGCCAGTTTGGTGGCCCCAGGACTTCTGTGGGGTCAGTGGGCCGAGGAAGTGGTGGCTAGGACACTGGCCCTCTCGCCGCCCCAGGATGGATTTGTCAGGACGGAGTGCACGAAGTCCTGGGGTGCTCGGTGCTCGGTGCCGAGGGCCACTCACCCACCCTCCCCCCTCTGCCCAGGAGGCTGCGGAAGAGGTGACCCGGCACGTCCACTCCCTGTCGGGCAAGAAGGACGGGCTGGTGCCCATGTTCATCAACACGCACAGCGGCCTCTTCACCCACATGGGCGTGTTCACCTTGGGCGCCAGGGCCGACAGCTACTACGAGTACCTGCTCAAGCAGTGGATCCAGGGCGGGAAGCAGGACACGCGGTGAGGCCGCTTCTGCCGCGCGGCCCGCTCGCCTGGGGCCCCTCACGCCGCCCTGTTCCTGAGGCAGCCCCTCCCCCGGTTTGGACAACTCAGCTGTGTAGACCCCGATCTGGGACCTGGATCGGCAGCCCCCGCCCGCCCGGGTCTGGCTTTCCCAGAACTGTGACATTTCCCGGATCGGCAAGCAGGTCTCTGGTACCTGGGAAGCCCTGGGCGCAGATGGAGGAAGGTGGCCGTTCTGTGGGTCACACCTCAGCATCCTGAGTGTCAGGTCCATCCAGGATGACCAGCGCTTCCTGGTATTGCACGAGGTCCCATGTTCAGTCTGGGGACAGGAGGGGCGCTTTCTTCAGCCTCATGGAGAAACCGCCACGGTGGGGGGGCAGCAAAGGGTGGAGCTCGGAGCAAAGGGGGATGAAACACAGGGCCTGGGCCTGACGCAGAAGTCAGAAGCGCCAAGGTGGGTGTCGGATCCCTGTCCCCACTGCCTGACACACCACACACCCGCAGTGCCACCCCCGGCCCCCCCCCCCCGGCTCTCAGCAGCCGAGACAGCAAAAGCAGCAGGAGCCTGTCCACTCAGACCAAGAAAATCAGCGGCAGGAACCGTCCCGGCAGACGGCCAGACGTCAGAGCTGTCAGAAAAGCCTTCCGAGGACCGTCTTGCGTGTGCCCTGGGAAAACCTGCACACAGGCCCCTCGGAAGTCAGGACAGTGAGGTGCGGACAGGACGAGAAGCTCTGTGAAGAGCAGGTGTTCACAGGATCACAAGTACAGCCACTCAAATGGAAAATTCCATCGGCCCTGGCTGGCGTGGATTGAGCACGGGTTGCGAACCAAAGGGTCGCCGGTTCGATTCCCAGTCAGGGCACACGCCTGGGTTGTGGGCCAGGTCCCCGGGGGTGGGGTACATGAGAGGCAACCACACACTGATGTTCCTCTCTCTCCTTCCCTTCCCCTCTCTCTAAAAATACATAAATAAAATCTTTAAAAAGTAGAAAAGAGTGAAACACAGCGGGCCCGCGAAGGCAGGCAACCACAGACTAGGACACCAAAGTTGGTTAAGTGAAAACATCAGAAAAACGGATCAACCTTCTGCTAAACTGACAAAGAGGAAAAGCCCCACAAACAACTGATATCGAAAATGCACAGGATTGAGAGAACCATTAACAGTTGCGTGCCCACGAACCTGACCATCTTGATAAGAGGGACAAATTCTCAGAAATGGGGAGTCACCTGAAATAACTCGAGAAGGTATAGAAAATCTCAACAGACCTACAGCAGACGGCAGCTCGGATGCGGCGCCAAGAAGCCCCCCATCAAAGGAAAGTAAGGGGCCCTAGGGCTGCAGGGGGCACCCCGCCCAGCACGTGAGGAGAGGTTGAGACAAAGCCTCCTCAGACCACCCAGAAAGCTCAGAGGAAGGGGCCACTCCCTACCTCACTCGGGAGGCCGGCATCGAGCCTCACGCCAACACTGGATAAGGACAGGACAATAAAATGAGACTACAGGCTGCCTTCCTCACGGGGGTCGCCGTGAGCTCCTCTGTAGGATGTCCGCCGGCAGAGTCCGGCGTGTGGGAGGGATCCTGCTCCGTGACCGAGCGGGACCTACCCCACTGGCTCCGTACAAGGAGCCAGCCCACGTAACACGGCACGTGGACGGGACAAAGTGGGACATCTCACGGAAGAGAAAAGGCCTTTAACAAAAGCCAACAGCCTTCACGGTGGAAATACTCAGAAAAATGGGGAACTTCACCAACATGGCCAAGAGTGTCTGTGGGTGCCAGCGTGGCGCCCAGCAGAGAGACACAGAGCTTCTCCTCTTAGATCAGAAACAGGACGAGGGCGTCTTCTCTCAACGTGGCCCGGGGTGTCTGGGCCAGAGCGGTGAGACAGGAGCAATGGGAGGAGGCACTGCAATCGGGACGGAGGAGGGCACACTGCCTCCACGTGCAGGCAGAGAACCCCACGGAGCCCTCCAGGAGGCGGCCCGCGCAGACGGACAGCCAGCCACGGGGGCTGCAGCATCCTCCATCAGCCCACACCAGAGGTGAGTCTACAGTGCGCTTGCGGGAGGTTACCAGTGCGGTTCCAGCCCTGGCCCGTGTGGCTCCGTGGGGTGGGCGTCATTCCGCAAAGCGAGAGGTCACTGGTTCGATTCCTGGTCAGGGCACATGCCTGGCTTGTGAGCCAGGTCCCCAGCAGTGGGTGCATGAGAGGCAACCACACACTGATGTTTCTTCTCTCCCTCTCTTTCTCCCTCCCTCCCCCCTCTCTAAAAATAAATCAATAAAATTGTTTTTAAAAAGATGAAAATAAGTCCTGGCTGATGTAGCTCAGTGGACTGAGCAGTCTGCGAACCAAAGAGTCGCTGGTTTGATTCCCAGTCAGGGCACGTGCTTGGGTTGCGGGACGTTGTGGGCCAGGTCCCCAGGAGGCCACACACAAGAGGCAACCACACATTGATGCTTCTCTCCCTCGCTTTCTCCTTCCCTTCCCCTCCGTCTAAATATAAATCAATAAAATCTCTTTTAAAAAAGGATGAAAATAGCTAGGAGTAAGTTTAACCCAGAAGGCAATAGGCTTGAATGCCGAGAACCGTAAACCATCATTGAGTTCAAAGACCCAAGTGGGAAGAGAACTCTTGTCCGTGGCTGGGAAGCCTAGATTTGAGGGTGGCAGCCCTCCCCAAAGTGACCCAGGGATTCAGCGCCACCCCCGTCGAAGCTCCCACAGCCCTTGCTGCAGAAGCGAGCGGCCAGCACCCGTCCGCACGCACGGGGCCGGCGAGGGAGAGCCGAGGAGCGGGGCTCAGGTTTCCCAGGCAGTTCCTTTGCGGGGCTGGGGCGGGGGGGGGGGGCTCCTGGACCCGCAGACGTACCCGCCCATGCAGGGCCGTCAGGTGTGGCCGGACCGCTGGAGTCTGAACACGCCCTCCCGGCGCCACCGATGGAGAGGCCACCTGGAGGTCCATCCGGAGGCGACACACAGTGGGTCTGCAGTGGGGGCTCAGCACCCGGCGCCTGAGCTGCTGGTAGCTGGAGAGTGGCTGTGAGTCCCCGTCCCTGGGCCTGGCTCCCCTGCTGAGGCCTTGGGGGTCCTGAGAGGGCTCCGTCTACTTTGCACAGGATACGCAGCTCTGGGTGCAGGTCCGGGGGCAGAGGAACAGGGACACGGGGACACGAGGGCACTGGTGCTTGGAGGCACAGACAGGTGAGGAAGGGGGTATAGGGATGCGGGGACGGGGGCACGGGGACAAGGGGGCACAGGGATGGGGACACAGGGGTGGGCATGCTGGGACGGGCAAGTGACATGGTGCACATGGGGACACAGGAACAGAGACACAGGGACAGGAATACGTGGTCATGGAGACACAGGGACGAGGGCACAGGGGTGGGCACACTGGGACAGGGACTCGTGGACACGGCACAGGGACAGAGACACAGGGACAGGGACCCAGGCACGTGGGGACACAGTGACACAGGGACGAAGACACTGGGACAGGGAGACGGGGGCATGGGGGGCATGGGGACACAGGGACGGAGACACAGGGACACCGGGAAGTGGGGACACAGGGACAGGGGGGACAGGAAGACATGGGGACAGGGCCACTGGGTCAGGGACTGTGGGGTGAGTGTGGTCTGTCACTGGGTGGCCATGGGATGGCCACACCCATGGGGTGGTGTGACACGGTGCATAGCCATTGTCACCACGCTGGTTGCCTCAGTGACAGCCTGGAGACCCTGTGAGGGGCAGCCAAAGGGCCAGCGGCAGCAGCCAGACCTCTGGGCAGCCCAGCCTGGTGGGTCCTCGGGTTTCCGGGCTGCAGCCAGGGCCAGCACCAGGCAGGCCGGGCCTGGGTGGAAGCCCGGAGCCACCCTGGTTGGGGAGGTGTCAGGAGTGGGGACGGGAGGGGCTCCTTCCCTCCACAGCCTGCGGCAGCGGGCGGGGGCACGGCTCTGTAGGCCTGGACTACTTGCTGGGGCAGGGGGAGGTGGCCTCGCTGTCCCCTGGGTTTTAGTGCCTCCTGGAGGGTTCGTCCCCTGAAAAGCCAGTGGACGGACTGGCCAGGGCCCCCCCTGGCTCCCAGCAGTTACGAGCTGCTGCCTGTCCCTGCCTGGGCCACAGCATGCTGCCCCACGGCCCCTGGCTTCCGCCTGGACAAGCTGCTCTCTCAGGGGCGCTGCCCTCAGCACCGGACATTCCCGACGCCACCTTCCAAAGGTTTCCTCCACCCAGCCCGGCGCCCCCGCACCTGCCAGCAGGGGCCCTGGCTTGGGCACCTCAGCGGGGCTGTCCACCTGGGACAGCTGGACCGCAGGACTGGTCACTTCTTGCCCAGGTGTGTGTTGGTGACCAGCCCACCTGGCTGGTGACGAGCCAGGAGGACGGGCTTGGGTGCCCAGCAGGGAGGTGTGGGGCAGTCTAGGCCCTTAGTAGTGGCCATTGGGAGGCAGGTGGCTGGGCACGCAGGTCCCCTGTCCCATTGCCAGGGGACAGTCCCTTGAGCCCTCTGCCTGCTTCGTGTCTCCATGGCAACCATCTCCGTGGCGACAGTGGCTGCCAGAAAGCATGGGGAGGAGGCGGAACGCGCAGAAGCCCGCAGAGCTCCGCCCAGACAGCCACGTGAGGGTGTCCCTGCCAGTCATGTGACTGCGGGCTCCCGGGCGGAGCAGACATGGGCTCCCTGTCCCTAACGGCCCTGCCTTGGGCCCTGGCCCTACTGCTGGTGCTGGGGCTGCGCGGCTGGGAGGCCAGGGGTAAGTGGGGACCCGCAGCCCCTCCCCTCCCCGCCCGGGTGGCCTCCCCTGCTGAGCATCGCGGTTCCAGCCCACAGAGCCCTGGACCCCGACTTCCGAGAAAGCTATTTTGAGCAGTTTCTGGACCATTTCAACTTCGAGAGGTTTGGCAACAAGACGTTCCTGCAGCGGTTCTTGGTGTCGGGTAAGGTGACTGGGGACCCCCAGCCCCAGGAGGCCTGCCGCTCCCCTTGCCCCAACCCTCCCTGTCTGTACTCCACAGAGAAGTTCTGGAAGAGGGGCGAGGGGCCCCTGTTCTTCTACACGGGCAATGAGAGGGACGTGTGGGTCTTCGCCAACAACTCAGGGTTCATCCTGGAATTGGCGGCACAGCAGGCAGCTCTGGTCGTCTTCGCGGAGCATGTGAGTACCCGCGTGGCCGGGGGGGGGGGGCGGGGGGGGGCAGGGGAGGGCGGCTGGGGCACCAGCCCCGGTGCAGGCGAGGCCACTGCCCCCATGCCGCCCACAGAGGTACTACGGGAAGTCACTCCCGTTCGGGGAGCAGTCCACGCAGCGCGGCCACATGGAGCTGCTGACGGTGGAGCAGGCACTGGCCGACTTTGCCAGGCTGCTGCAGGCGCTGCGGCGGGACCTCGGCGCCCAGGACATCCCGGCCATCGCCTTTGGCGGGAGGTGGGTCCTCACCACCTGCTTTCTCTTCTGGGGACAAATGGGGACCCAGACCCAGGGCCGATGCTTCTGTGGGTCTTAGACACTTCAGATCCTTCTTGAGGCGTGGGGGGCATGGGACCGAGGAGGAGGAGGGCAGTGCTGGGGCCCAGCCCCCACCCACTGGTGGCGGAGAGGCTGCTGCCTGAGCAGCCCAGGTGGGTGGGGTCAGGAGGGGATCTGCAGTCTTGACCCCGTGCCCCCAACAGCTACGGCGGAATACTCAGTGCGTACATGAGGATGAAGTACCCCCACCTGGTGGCGGGGGCACTGGCGGCCAGTGCCCCTGTGGTGTTGGTGGCTGGCCTTGGGGACGCCTCCCAGTTCTTCCGGGACGTCTCCGTGGTGAGTGAGGGAGAGAGCGGGGCTGGGCAGCCAGGGGGCCAGCCCCAGCCACAACCACCGTTCCTTCCTCCAGGACTTTGAGGGCCAGGGCCCCAAGTGTGCCCAGGGCGTGCGGGACGCCTTCCGGCAGATCAAGGATCTGTTCCTCCAGGGAGGTGAGGAGGCCACACCCCACCCCTCACACCCCTGCCTCACTCGACTACAGCAGCCTCTAAAGGCCTTTCCTGCCCCCTCTTGGCAGCCTATGGTGTGGTCAGCCAGGCGCTGGGCCTCTGCCAGCCACTTTCGAGCCAGAAGGACTTGGTCCAGCTCTTTGGGTTTGCCCGGAACGCATTCACCATGCTGGCCATGCTGGACTACCCATACCCCACTGACTTCCTGGGACGCCTTCCTGCAAACCCCGTCCAGGCAAGACGCCTGCTCCCATGGACAGGGAAGGGCCCGGGGTGGTCAGTGCTGGCCAGCCTGAGGGCCACGCACCACTCAATGGCCTGGGACCAGGGAAGGGCAAGCCGGGAGGGGGCTACAGGTCACCGGGGGGTCTGCTGAGGTGCTCTGCTGGCATCCCCCCACCAGGTGGCCTGCAGCCGGCTGCTGAAGGAGAGCAGCAGGATCGAGGGGCTCCGAGAGCTGGCAGGTGTGTCCACCCCTCTGCCCCAGGCTGGTGTGGAGACTGGGGGTCCTATGTGGGTGTGAGGGCAGATTGGCTACCCCCACGGGACCTCGGGACCCAGGACGCCTCCACCATCACCTTGGGTAGGAAACGGCCACCTCCTTCCTGGCCCGACCTGGGGTTGCTGCACCCAGGGGGCTGCGGGAGGCCCCGTGCACACCCAGGGTCCTCACTCCTCCTGGGCACGAGGAGGGCCCCTCCCAGTGGGCAGGGCATTCAGGCACCTGGCCCCAGCTCCCCTCCCCACAGGGCTGGTGTACAACGCCTCGGGCACGCAGCCCTGCTACGACATCTACCTGCAGTACCAGGCGTGCGCGGACCCCACGGGCTGCGGCCTGGGCCCCGACGCCAGGGCCTGGGACTACCAGGTACTGGGTGAGGGACACGGGTCCATGGGGGGGGGCGGCGGCAGGGTGCTGGAGAGCATCTGCCCGCGGGCCTGAGCACAGCACGGCTTGCAGGCCTGCACGGAGATCAACCTGGTCTTGTCCAGCAACAACGTGACGGACCTCTTCCCCGACCTGCCCTTCACGGAGGAGCTGCGTCAGCAATACTGTCTGCGCACATGGGGCGTGTGGCCTCGGCGGGACTGGCTGCAAACCAGCTTCGGGGGCGCCGGTGAGGCTCCGGGAAGCCTCTCTGCCCAGAGCCAGCAGCGCTGGGGCCAAGCTGCCCCACGGCTCGCCGAGCTTGGCCCTGCCAGGCCCTGCGCCACTTGCTCTGTTTCTTTCAGACTTCAAAGCCACCAGCAACATCATCTTTTCCAACGGTGACCTAGACCCGTGGGCCGGGGGTGGGGTGAGTTGGGGGCTCTCCGTGGGTGGTAACTGCCTTTGCGGGGTCCATGTGGGTGGTCTTTGGGGATGTCCACACCCAGGTCTGTGCCCCCTTACGCCTGCCTCTGCCCTCTGGGCTCTTTCCTTGACTTGCTGGGCCCTGCCTGTGGCTCCGTCTGATGAGACCGGCCAAGGCCACGCAGCTACCTCGAGTCACTGCTCTCGCTGCGCCCTAGGGGGGGGCGGTGCCACGGGCTGGGGGCTGCCTGACTGGAGCCCGCCCCTCACATTTGCTGGCATCGCTAACGCAGATCCTCAGAAACCTGAGTGCTTCCATCCTGGCAGTCACCGTCCGCGGGGGAGCACACCACCTGGACCTCAGGTGCGGCCCTGTCCTGGCTGCGGTGCTGCGCTGCACCTGGCCCGGCCCGTGGCTGGACCCGGCGGCAGGCCTGGGAGGCCCAGGCCAGGCCTGCCCACTGAGTGTCCCCCACCATTCGTCTGCTCCACAGAGCATCCCACCCGGCAGACCCCACATCCGTCCTGGAGGTACGCCAGCTGGAGGCCATGTTCATCCGCAAGTGGGTGGAGGAGGCCAGGCAGGAACGGCAGGCACAGCACTGGGTCTCAGAGGCTGAGGGGCGTGCCCCCAGCTAGGACCGGAGGGCACAGTGGCACCCCCTTGAGCCCTGGGTGGGGCCCTGGCTCAGGGAGGGGGCCCAGCCACACCCCTCATGGGAAGAGGGCATGGACTTGTGAGCACACTGGCCCTCCCCCACCAACAATTGGTCAATAAAATGGTCAACTCAGGATTTACTGTTTGGGGTCATGGGGGGAGGGTGGCTTTCGTATGGACAGATAAACCATGACACCAAACACCAGGTCACCAGCGCAACTCCCCACATCCTTTCTCTTTGATGTCACCAACACCCCTACGTGACTGCCCCCTGCGGATCTGCCCCCACCACCCCTGCTTGTGCCTCTTTGAGGCCCTGAACGTGGGGCGGACGGGGTGCAGCAAGCCCCGCCTCATGGAGGTTGAGGGGAGTGTCCCGAACGGCCACCGCAGGCTGCAAGGCCCACGGGAGCTTGACATGGCCTCTGATGGGGCGCCCTGCAGGGCTGGCAGCCAGCGGGGTAAGGCAGCCAGGCATCAGTGGAGGGAGAGTGCGGGGCTCTCCCCAGGGCACCCACGTGCAGGGACCTACCAGGAACACGTCTGAGCCCAGGTGAAGCAAGGTTGGAGCCTTGGCCTCGGCAGAGGCACGCTGGGTGCTCAGACAGGCCCGGGCTTCTGAGAGAAGTGGGCTTTTCTGGAAATGAGGTCACCTGCTCACAAGGGGCAGGGGACCCCAGGCCAGTCCTAAAGGACAGATGCTGCGAGAGGGGAGAGGACACCCCCCACCTGCTGGAGAGGCATGAGGAGCGGGCAGCAGCAAGGGCCAGGCCTCAGTGGACAGGGCAAGGGGGCCAGCCCACTGGGCCCCCAGCCCCACCCAGGCGTCAGGAAGCAGGCTCCCGTACAAACAGAAGGCGCCAGTCAGAGTGAATTGGCTTTATCCCCACGGAAGGCCACTCCGCAGGCGGCCTGGGGGCAGAGGCACTCGGCGCCCGCCCTCCAGACCCTGAGGGATCCCTGAGTCCATCATGTGCATGGCACAGCCAGCCAGAAGCCCCGGCCCAGCGGGGTCCCACGTGCCTCCCAAGACCTTGGGTTGGCCCAGGGTCCCCCACTGAGACCCCAAGGCAGAGCTGCACCCGTGTGCTCTCAGCTCTGCCTCTGAACCAGCACAGGGCCTAGGGTCACACAGGGCCCCAAAAGGTGACCAGAGGCCCAGGACCCCAAGAGGCCTGGGCACTGACTGACAGGACATTCGGGCAACAGGAATGTGACTCACGATTTGCAGTTTCTCAGGAATGGGGGGGACTGGTGGACTGGACCCCCTGAACCCCAACACTGGTTTCTTCCTCCTAACGGTGTCCCCACGGAACCCCAGACAAGGAGCCCACACTAGGACAGAGCACCTGCTGCCCACGGCCACCCCCGAGCACCGCCCACAGCCCAGAGGCGTCCTGGCCCAGTTGCCTCCTGGCCTGTCACCAGCCGGGCCCGGGCACGTCCAGCCAGCTAGCAGACAGCACACGGCCCAGGTCAGAGGAGATCAGAGCCAGGGTCCTGCCGATAGGCACCCTCGAGCGCAGGCAGCACCCCCACAGGAGCCGCGCCCTAAGTGGGGGTCCAGATGGGCAGGGGGTGGGCCTCGGTGTTGAACACGTAGTCGTCCAGGCTGAGCAGGTCGGAGTCGTCAGAGAAGAGCAGGTAGAGGTACTTGAGCGTCTCTCCCAGGAAAAAGGTCTCCATCTTGTCCCTGGGCTGGGGGTTGTGGGGGTCCTGGACGTTGCTGATGGAGGAGTAGCCACCAGAGGCAACCTGAGAGGAGCCAAGGCTGCGGCATCACCGCTGCGGCGCAGCGCCCCAAAGCCCCCGCCTTGCCGCAGCACGCACGGCCCCGAGCGGGGCCTGGGCCAGGAGGCAGTGAGACCCAAAGGTGCCTGGCTGCCCCGAAGTCACCTGGGGTTCTTCCAGAGACCCCAGCTGACACCCGCGGCCCTCCAGTGATCAATGGCAAGTGTGGCCTCCGGAGCCTGCGGCGGTCACCCGAGGAGCCCAGAACCCACTGCTCACACACCACAGGGCAAAGGTCGGGCCTGAGCTCTGCCCAGCAGGCAGCAGGCCCTGGGTGGGGCACAACCTTCTCTCTGAGGCAAGGGGCCAAGGGTAAGAAAGGCAGCTGGCCTGAACACAGTGCGGCGGCGCCTTGGTCTCGGCGTGTGTCCTGGGGAGCAGGTGCCCCAGGGCCACCCCAGGTGGAAGAGAGCTGCTCAGGCCACACAGAGGACCAAGGAGGGACCCACTCTGCCCTCCTCTGGACACTGCAGGGACCCTCCCCAACAGCTGGTCCCTCGAGGTGGGATGGCGGGCTGCCTGCAACAGCTCACCCGAGTGTAGGTGTTGAAGTTCTGAAGCAGCTCCCAGCCCCAGTCCTGGTACTTGCGCTCCCCCGTGAGGCGGTACAGATAGAACAGGCTCTCCACCGTCTCGGGGCGCAGCAGGTTGTGCCTGTCGGCCGGCTAAGGACAGGACGCAGCATGAGGCCCACACGGTGCCCTGGGCCCAAACCCAGCCCTGCCCGGCCCCACTCACCTTGACCTGCACGTCCTTCTGGCCCTTCTGCGCGTATAGGTTGAAGTGCACGATCTCGGGGCTCAGCCCCGTCTCCATCTGCCTGTTCATCTGGTAGCAGGTGTCCATGAGTGCCCGGGCCAGCACCAAGTGGTCGGCGGGCAGGCCGTGGTGGACTCCCAAGGCCAGTGTCCCTGGCAGGAAGCACACCAGGTGGTCCTGAAACAGAAGGGTCTCCTCACCACCGCAGAGCTAGTGGCCACACAGGGTCAACTGGGTCCAGCGTTGCCCCAGTGCTGTCCAGCCCCCACACCCCAGGGGGCCCCTGACCACCAGGCCCAGCACTGGGGGCTCAACATGGACCGAAGATGAGCTGATGGGACACCTGCGTCCCGGGGAGCAGGCCTGGCCCGGTCCCCACACCCCCTCCAACCACCAGGGAGCACCGGCTGCAGGAGGCAGTTGGGGACAGCCTGGGTCTGCAGTCCATGTTGACCGAGATGCCCCGCACTCCTGGCCACAAGGCCACTGGCCTCTCCCGGTCCAGAGGTGGAGCCTGGGGGTTGAGGATGAGAGGCAGTTCCCACCCCCAGCCCGCCCGTCCTGCGCTCACCATCTTGGCACTGAAGCGGCCATGAGCGAGCTCCCCCACGAAGGCAAGCTTGCTGGGCTCGGACCTGCGCAGAAGGTGCTTCTTGATTCCCTCGATGGCTTCCAGGTAGTCGTCCAGCAGCCTGGAGACCAGCAGGCCTGTCAGCTCTGACCCGGCAGGCACGTGGCCCATCCCCCACGCCCGCGACCCTGTGGTGGGTCCGCCCGGAGGGCCAGAGCTGTGCCTTCTGCCCCTCCACCCCACAACAGGGTTGTTCCTCTCAACCTGCCCCAGAGGCCCCGTAGTTCTCTGATGAAGACCGCCAGGTTCTTGCCCTGGGGTTGGCCTGGAGCCGCCCCTGCCCCCACATGGGTCACATCACCCCTGGGCTGGAGGTGGTGGGCAGGCACTTCCAGGTCCCAGATGAGGGTCTGAGAAGCTGGGTCTTCCAAATCCGGAGAGGGCTGCTGCATCGCCGTCCGGGACAGCGCCGCATGTGGCACCCAAGTGGTGTGCACAGGGCGGCCCGGGAGTCCTGCCGCCCCCCGCCCTGCAGCCAACCCAGACCTGGCTCAGCAGCAGGCCGGGGGCCACCTGCAGGACCATCTTGGTCCTCGGCGCATGCGTGAGGGGCCCCAGGCGAGCGGGCCGCGCGGCAGAAGCGGCCTCACCGCGTGTCCTGCTTCCCGCCCTGGATCCACTGCTTGAGCAGGTACTCGTAGTAGCTGTCGGCCCTGGCGCCCAAGGTGAACACGCCCATGTGGGTGAAGAGGCCGCTGTGCGTGTTGATGAACATGGGCACCAGCCCGTCCTTCTTGCCCGACAGGGAGTGGACGTGCCGGGTCACCTCTTCTGCAGCCTCCTGGGCAGAGGGGGGAGGGCGGGTGAGTGGCCAAACTCGAGGTTTCCGCTCCACCTCACCACCACAGGCACTGCTGCTGTCGGCCCTGAACGTGAGCCCGGGCTCCGGTCCAGGTGCCGCTGCAGCGCCCGGGAGACCACTGGGTGGGACGAGCACAAAGAGACCAGCATGAAACTGGCTACGATGCCAGCGTGTCACATGTCCAACCCCACAGAGCTGTGACAGAGGCAGCCACAGACACGCAGCCAGGTGGACACAGGGCCACCAGAGCCCTGCATGAGCTGCCCCCAGCTCTGTCAGGGCCCTAAGGTCACATGCTGGAGCAGAGTGGGGCCTGGGCGGAGGCTCGTCCGTGCCAGGCCTGAGCCTCGGCAGCAGTGAAGAGACGGCCCCGGCGAAGGAAGGGCAGGAAGCAGCCACGCAGGAGGGACCAACACCTGCCCCTCTGGAGCTGATGGCACGGAGCCAGGGCACCCCCCAGATGCGAGGCCTCCACACCTGGAACTTCCTGACTCCCGTGAGACGAGAGAGCTCTCGGAACTCCAGCTGGATGCTGGTCACCTCGGCCACCGTGCTGTCCGACGTCCACCAGGGCGGGTGGGCGACGCCAGTGCCGATGTTGACGTCCGAGTATGGGATCTTGGAGGGCGTTCGGAACGCAGGCATCAGCCGGTTCCCGAAATCTTCCTGGTGCACACACAGCGAGGGGTCACTGCTGTCCGCTGTCCCTGAGAGGCCTGGTCTCCCTCGCAGGACGTGGACCCCTCCCCTGCTTCTGTCCAATTACGAGGCCCCAGCCCCCACAGCAGCGCAGTGAGCTGGACCGTGAGCTTGGAGGGACATCCCTCTGGCCGCAGCGAACAAGCCGTGCTGTTCGGCTTGGCTCAGGCCAGAAAAGACCAATACACTCCAGGGGAGGACAGGGAACTCCCCACCCTGACCCCTGGGATGAGCGCGCGAGACCCAGATCCCCGTGGGCACGGGCCACTCACAGCCTTCTGCAGGAACAGTGCATCCCCGGACAGGTGGTAGGCGCTCAGGAGCCCCCCCAGGATCCGGATGGTGCTCTCGAAGAGGTTGACGTCCACATCCTTCTGGAACTGCAGCTTCCGGGACACCCACCGCCGGGCTTCTCCAAATTCTACGGCATAAAACGGGGGGCTGGGGGGCCTGCTCAGGGGCCCCGGGGCCCCAGGACTTCACACAGGGTGACGTGCTTTCTCCTCTCCGTCTCTCTGAAGGGACAAAGGCACGAACCTCCAATCTTCACATCTGAGGGTAAACAGGCCAGCAGGCAGCTGGGGAGCTGCACCGGGCTGTGGGCACAAGTGGCCGACAGTTGAGGCCACTGCACAAGGACCACGGCACTCAGTGACAGCCCCTTCCCAGGGAACATCAGCTCGGAAGTAGCTGCCGGCACCAGCCGCAGCCTGCCCCTTGCTGTGCAGCAGTGTGGGTGTCAGGGACAGACTCCCGGTGCCGGCAGCTACAGCAGGCCACGTGTGGCCTCGGCCATAGGGCCCTGGCCCATGGCCGTGAGGGCCTGCTGCTGACCCGGGGCCCTCGCTTGTGTCTGGCAGGGCTTGCACAGCTGTCCACAGCGACGGGAGGTGACAGGGAAGTGCCCAGGATCAGCGCACCCCCTCCGTCACCTAGGGAGGAGAAGCCCGTGTACACGGACACAGCAGGTGGGACACACAGGCTCAGCCACCTGCTCGAGGACAACAGGCACCTTTTTTCAGACCCAGGATCCACATGGTGTCCAGGGAGTCAATCAGCGTGAGGCCGAGGCCGAACCACTCACTGAAGGACCTGGACACAGGCTTCAGCTCATCGTGGCCCCAAGCGAACTTGCGATACCCAGTCCACGCGTGGCGAAAGGCGTCGATCACGGCCTTCTGGCGCTGGTTAGGGGAAGCTGGAGGGAGGGAAGCAGGTCAGGGGGACTGGGGCCTGGTCAGAGAGGGCAGAGCCTCTCGGCAGCCCCCAGGCGGGGATGCTGGTGATCTGGGGGACACTGACCAGGGCAGTGGCAGTGGCAGAGGACACAGAGATCCAGGCCCAGCAATGGAAGTCAGACCCTCAGAGCCGGACACAGCTGCTGAGGCGGCAAGGCCCTGGGGGTCTCACATGGCAGCTTGGGCTCATGTCCACCAGGCCTGGCCCCGCCCACACCACCCTCTGGGGCGCACCCTTGGGGCCACGAGAAGCACGTGGCAAGCCAAAGCATCTGGCAGCGCAGGCCAGGAACACGGCGGCGCTGGCTGGGTAAGCAGCTCAGGTCGGGAACATCCACCGCGACAGGTGCCGGCAACAGGGACAAGCTCCCTCATCTCTCACGAGCCCACGCCCGGAGTCTTCCGGGAGGACAGCCCGCGGGGCGGACACACCACGGTCCTTCTGTGGCCCGCCTGCCGCACCCACCACGCCCCTGGCGGGTGTGCTATCCACACGGGCAGAGTCACACAGGGGCCAGTGTTCAGGAAGACTTGGCACCGACTTCACACCACGTGTCCTGTGCGGGGGTGGAGGCCTCCCCTCATGACACCCCATTGTGCTGTCCCTCCTCAAGGCCACACAATCGCTCTGTATCCCCACAGGCCCAGCTGCCGGCCCTGGCCCTGGGCTCCTTTGACCTTCTTCATAGGAGGGCCCGCCCACAGCTGGCCCCTGATTTGTGGGGCCCAGATGCACGGACCCACCCGCCCCCTGAGGCCCTCAGGCCTGGGGTGACACTGAGGGGGAGCCCTGTCTCCACACCCCCAGGTCCCTCTTGGACCAGACACGGGCAGGAAGATGGGCCTCTCCCACACACAACTGTGGCCACAGGCCTGGACACAAGACAGTGTCCAGGAACCACTTGTAACCACCAGACTTCTGAAAAGCATGTGACCCTGAGAACTTGGGCCCACCCGGGTCCCGAGGAACAGTCAGCCTCGGGGGGGGACAGGTGGCGCTCCACCCCCTCGCCCCACATGCTCACGTGTGCATCCACATGCCCTCTGTCAGCAAGCCCAGGTGGGGCCCCGAGGGGCTCAGGTGGGGCCTTACCCACGTGCTTCAGAATCCTGGGGGCCCTCAAGGAGGGCCTGGTGGGGGCCTCTGCCCTCTTGGACGGGAGCTCAGTGCCCTGCTCCGGCTCTATCACTGCTCCCCGCCAGCTGCAGGGAGAGGGAGCCGTCAGCTGTGCAGGGGCCGGGATGCAGGAGCCCGTGGTGGCTGCCCAGCTGGGCTCCGTCCCCTCCAGGCCAGGCAACTAGGAGACAGTCTCCGCCCCCCCCCGGGGGGCGCACTCAGGATGGGGCAGACGGCCTGCTTCAAAAGGAAGGTGGGCTCAGCCAGGTGCTGGTTCCCCTTGTCTTTCAGAGGCGCCCAGCGTAGCGGCCTCCTGGTTTCCTCCTGCTCAGACCCACGTGTTGGGCTCCTGGTACCTGACGACCGTCCTTGGAGGGTTCTGCTCCTGGTGCTCCTCGTCCACTGCCTCCTCCCTCCTCTTGGCGTCATCCTGCCTCCTGCCCTCTGAGTCTTTATTGGGGGCTCTGATCTGCAGGTTGCGGGGGCCCCGCCGGACGTGCCTCTGAGGCTTCTGGATAAACAAGAGTCACTGGTGAGGAGAATTCAGGTGTCTGGAGCTGCTCCTTCCTGCCCAGGCCCCAGTGAGTTTCAGCTCCCCAAACAAACCGAACCCCTGCCTCCAGCAGCTCCCTGGAGCAGGCCCTGTCCCCCACCCCACCCAGAGCCAGGGGCTCCTCAGCCTGCAGTCCAGTGCCCTGTCCTCAAGGGGCTGCCCGGACCAAGTGCCCAGCCTCCTCAGCGGGTGTCTGCTCTCATCCTCACAGGACACCATGTGTGGGCCGCTCGCCTGTTTCTGGGGTCCCAGCTGGCTCTCGCGCCAGCGCCAGGAGAGAAGAGATGGGTCTGTTCTGTTTACCATGTGACCCAGGGTATGGAGCCCAGCAGCTGTGCAACCGAGAATGAAAGGAGAGGGTGCTCCTCCTTCCTCCCCGAGGTGTCCAACCAGCGCAGAAGGAAGGAGGCTGACACACCAGACAGACGGCAAGGGGCCTTCTTCCCGACTGTTTTGACGTTCCTGGGGCTGAGCCAATTACAACCCCACCAGAGCGCGTGGGAAGTACCTGCCGGGGCAGCACAGGGCTGTTCCCTGGGTCAGCATCTGCCTTCTGCGGAGCTGGCAAGACGGGTGGGTTTGCTGGCCTCACTCTCTGCTCTCCTGCTGACCTGCCACTCGGGGCTAAACAAGAGAACCTGTTTAACTCAGATGTGCCACCTGGGCTACGGGACACTCAGGGTACTTGGTAGAAGACACCTACGCAGGAACTGTTTTTAACAAACGATGCTCTGAAGCCCCAGGAAGTCACCCAAGTGCATCCGAGAATGGCCAGAGGGAATCAAACATTCTTGAAGCACTTGGCCATCTTTGTCCTTATCAGCAACCCATGACCCCAAAGGCTTCTCCTTTGTATTTCCTTTCCCGGAAGTGCACAAGGTGACCTACAGCAGCACGTGTGCAAGCCTCCTAAAATCAGCGAGCTCGGAGTTCAGAGGGCACTCTACATTTACACCTGCTTTCTGCCTGGTCCTGCCTGAACACACGGCAGCGTGCACTATTCTCAGGACAGTCTCCAAGTGGATGTTCCACCTCGGGTCAGGGGCTGGATGCTGGCTCCACAGCAGACACACAGGAGGCAGGCAGGGAACATCATGTTAACATCTGCATTCTAGCCAGGGGGCTGAAAACACACCATACTCCTTTTTTAAAAAATCTGGCTCTCCTGCTCATTCGTTGCCCTTTATGGCTCCTGGGGCTGGTTATGGCGGAAGGCAAGATGGCTTCTGTCTCGTTAACCCTCAGGTGTCTGAGGCACTCAGGAGCAGGTACCTTGCCACGGGTCAGCCATGCTGATGTAGGACAGAAGCCCACAGAGCATCAGAAACGCCAGGATGAAGAGAATCACATTCCGCTGTAATCTCGACAGTTGCTTCCATTTCTGGGGTGGGGCGGGGGGAAATGGAAAGTGACACTTTTTACTGAAAATAAAATGGAATTCTCTTCCTCTGTGACAAACTCCGTGAGGTTAGTGAGTGACTCAAAAGGTCCTGTGTACAGCTACATTGTTTCTGAACTGGGCACAGTTCCCTCACAGAGGGGTGCCGGCGGGCTGGGGCTGGACTGCAGGTGACAGAATACCCAGGGACAGGTAACAGGAGAATGAAAACGGACGCAGGGTCCACTTCTGTCCTGCACATGGACAGCGGAGAAAGGCTCCGCCGCATCCAGCGTTCGGGCTCAGGCCCCGCCGGCCGTGCACCTGCCCAGATGCGGTGTGTGGACGCCCCACCGCCTGAGACCACCGAACGCATAAGGCGCGTTAGAGTGGCTGAGCCTATGTCCCCTGCATCCGCACTGGGGAAGAACTCATCCAGGAAACCTCAGGTTTCCGTTCAGGGCGGAGAGGACAAGACCATTAGGGGGCCCGCTGGGGGTGCGTCGGCCCCGCTCGGCGCCCTCCCCGGCCCAAGCCGCAGAGCCTGGCCCGCAGATAGTGCCGCAAGGACCAGCGCCTCCTGCCCGGGACCGGCGCGCGGGGCGGAGACCCCGGGGCCTGCGGGATCGACCCTCACCCGCCAGCACGAGCGGCGCCGCCGGGTTTTGCTGCCGTCGCCGCTCTGGCCAAGGCTCAGCGTCACCGAGATGAAGTCCCGGTGCGGCGCAGGCGGCGCCGGTGGGTACATGACAAGGGTGGAGACGGCCCGGGGGACCCCGTCCACTGGCAGCGTCAAGAGGCCGGGCTGTGAGAGGGGCCAGAGGCTCCGTTCTTCGTACAGCAGTGAGCAGCCATAGCAGCTCCCGCAACACTCCGCCCATCGCGCTCCGCCAATGCGCGTGCGCCGCGCCCTCTTAATCCTACTACGCGTGCGCCTGGCTTCCGCGACCCTGCGAATGGGTTTACGTTCCTCGGCACCAGCGTCTCCTCCCTTCTGCGCCCGCGCGGTGACCTCACACCCGTGACATCAGCGCCCTCCAGCGCCTGCGCGGCAGGTGTGGGCGCGGCCTTGACTAGGAGGCGGGTTGGACTGCCCCTCGGGGGCGGTGTCCCCGGGCTTCCCGGTAGTAGGGCTTATCCGTGCCCCAAGGCCGACTGCCCCAGGTCCTGTGGTCAATGAGGACCTGCCGCTCCGCCAGGTTGGAGCGAGGTCGCGGGGCGGGGCCCCGCGTAACCGCCACAGTAACCATCCCTCATCTCGCGCTGGGTTCCACCCATGTGACATGCAGGTCTTGGGGTCGTTCGGTGTTCTCAGGGCAGAGCCGCCAGGTGCTGCCGGGGCCCGCTCAGCTCAGGACCTATCTGGGTGTCTGCGGGGCTCGACATCTGACTCCTTTGAACCCGCCCCAGGGAGCTCCCTGTTCCCTTGCAGGGGCCATCTCTCAGGGCCCGGCGGTCTCATCCTACACACAGCTCTGCGGGAAGTTCTAACGAGGCCCTCACTCATCCCTCCCCGCGCAACCGGTTACCAGGGAAACGGTGGCATCTGGAGCACGCAAGTACCCGAGGGCCCAGTCACCGGCCCGTCCAGGAGAGCTGGTTCAAGCCGCAAGTTCTGGGTGGGCCTAACCCCCAGATGCCTGACCCACTGAGTTGTTGCAGGTCCCCTAGACCCTGGTAGGTGGCTGGGCAGAGCAAGCAGGAAGAGCTTCCCGACCGACCCGCCCGCCCAGAGTAGGTTCGGCTCAGCGTGTGGGCTCCAGCCCTCGACGGACACCCCTGCTGCTGGTCCGGTGACAGAACGGAGGCTCGGCTGCCCGCCGCTGGGAAAGCCAACACGCTAAGGAACGTGGTTTTCCAGACGCCGCCACCTGGAAAATGGGTCTCGTCTCAAAGCCTAACTCCTCCTCTTTGGAGGCAGGTTTAATAAGGAGGAAGAGAGGAACAGAACAGAAATCAGAGGCGGTTGAAAAGTTCCCCACATGGCAACATGCACCATCCATCCCAGTAAGGCAGGTGACAGTCCTGATGACACACAGATGACAGGTGTGCGCCATCCCAACTTCACATCATCCTGGCTCCATGGGTGAAGGTCAGCAATCGGGGAGCCGGGACGCTTGAAGGTCCGAGTCTGTATCTTCTGAAGTTAGTTCCTCGGATTCTTACACAAACGTGCCGTTCACCTAGGAGGGACGTACTGGAGCCGGCGTTTACAGGACGTGTAACGGATGTTAGAGTGGGCCCCGGTTCCCACCGTTGCTACCATCCCGTTGCACTCCACATGTGCTGCTTCAAGACTGCACTCTCCAGTCCAGGGACCAATCACAGCACCCGGTGTTTCCAGGCAGCTCCCCTCGCCGGCCTCCCCACCCCCCCTGCACTGTGTACGAAAAATCCGGTTTGGCGGTATTTCGAACACAGTTAGTTATTTCAGGAGCAGTTGTCTGGGGTTGGCGGCTATGGAGGCAACACGACGTCTGTGTTGACGGGACCCTCCCGCCTCTGGAGTGCAGGGGGGACGCGGGACACACACCTGTGGCAAGTGCCAGAGCACCTCTGTGTTCTACTGTGGCGGCGTCTCGTAATCATGCACGCTACGAACAGTGCAGGAAACGGGTGCCTGGGCCCTCAGTGCTGCTTGAAACTTTATATGAAGATACAAATTATTCGAAAATAAGTTTTTAAAAGGTGAGCTGTTTCAATAGTTTGCCCAGCAAACTATGTAGAAGAGATTGCGCGGTGTTTCCATTCTGGCAGTGAGGAGCACTCCAGGCAGGACCCTGGCCCGGGCCTCCGCCAGGTGGCCCTGCCTCTGCCCTGGACCCCCGGCTTGCCTGGGGAGTAGCTGGGAAGAAGACCCTAAGGCACACGGTTTGGTTTTGAGGTTTACAAGAAGCTGGGAGACCTGGGCATGGCCCCGACTAGGCCATCACATCCAGGCTGGGAAGTGTGGGGGCAGCCAGGGTCTGTTCCAAGCCCCTGGAGGGACCAGCAGCACCTGTACCCACCGTCCTGATAACACCTTTGCCCTGGGGAAACCAGGGGGTTCCCTGCAGGCTGGGGGGGGGGCAGCAGAAGGGAGGGGCAGGCGGCCCCATTTAGTAGAAGGCTGCACTGCGCGTCAGCGGGGAGGTAGATGCCCCTGTGCAGTGTCCAGAAGGGGAGGCGGCACTGGGCCCCAGGGCAGCAAAGCCAGGACAAGAGAACAGGGCCTGCTGGCTTCCCCCAACCTGGGCCAGGCTTCAGGGGGGCAGGGAGGGGGCCATGGCCCTGAGTTGGAGGCTGTGCCCTTGCCGGTCACGGAGCAGGGAGGGGTGTGAGCACCAAGATCAGGGCTGCCGGCAGGCTGGAGAAAGGGTGGCACTGGTCCCATTATGCTTCGTGGACGCTCAGCAGCCTAAACCAGTCACGGACGGGACAGAGGGGACACGTGGAGATTCAGCCACAGCGTGCCAGGTCCAGCTTCTCGCGCTGGTGCAGCCAGCCCTTTATGGTGCTGAGTCGAGCCGCTCTGTTGTCAGCCTCAGCTGGCAGGCTGGCCGTGGTGCCAGCCTCATCCCAGTTATTGGGTCAGCTGCCAGGGAGAGAGGGGACAGTCCCTCTGCAGACCAGGAGTCAGGGAGCAAACCAGGGCCCTCCTTCTGTGCCCCGAAGTCCAGAAAGTCGCAGCCGTGGGCTTTCCTACCGGGAGCCCCGGGTCAGGGCCACGTCCACATCCTTGCAGACCCCAGGGGTTGGCAGGTCTGGGAGCCACTCAGGGACCCAGTGCCCTGACCCCTTTCTCATCCAGAATGACTGGGGACTGGAACTCCCGGCCTTGCAGGTACACCTCCAGACCCTGGAAATGAGCCAAGTGTCCATCTCTTATCCCCGGGCACGGGTCCCAATTCAGACTGGAGCTGGGGAGACTTCAGGGGCAAGGGTCACATGCCATCTCCAGACCACAGGCCAGCACAACCCCCCAGCCCAGGCGAATTCAGACCAGAGCTTACCCTGGGGGCCAGCACCCCTCCCTCTGCAGCCAAAGGGCCCGTTTATCCCACGGGTAGAGTGAGGCAGAGCTGCGACTTTCCACCCAAGCACCCTCCCCTCCCCGGACCGTCCTCCTCTCTGCTCGTGCAGCCTGGCCCCAGAAAAACTCCACAGAAGCCCGGGCAGCCAGGTGGCTCTCACCTCTCCACAGTAGGACACCAAAGGCGAGATCTCGCAGATGGCCGGAGGCTCTCCATTGCTGGGCAGGCTGAGGGAAGCCCCTTGTCAGCCTCTGCTCAGGCGGGGATGGGCCCCAGCACCCCCTTCACCGGGGCTGGCCCTGTCCTGGCCCAGCAGGCTGCCTACCACGCCCCCAGCTGCCCACCGTCCTCTTCCCTGGAATCTCCTTCTCTGGACCCCAGAACCCTGAGCCCCCGCCCCCGCCTGAGAAACAGGCCCAGATCTGGGCCGGAACCCTGCCCCCTGCAGGCTTCCCTCTCCGAGCCTGCACCACCAAATGTAGGCAGTGGCTGTGAACTCCTGAGAAGTGGAAACCTAACGTTCTTCCTTCCCAGCCCTGAAAAGCGACCCCCTCGTTGCTGTCTTCTGAACGTCCTGCCTGGTTTCGAAGCTTGTGAATGAGCCAGATAAGGCTGCAGCGCCCCCCAACCCCCACCTTCCCTAGGCAAACCTTGAGGAGTTGAGCCACAAGGCAGCAGCAGTGGTCCCTGCATGGCCGAGGGGGGCACACAGCCACCTGCTCGGACAACAGCACCCTGGGGCCCCTACTCACCCGGGCAGCTCAAGGAGCCGGGCCCCCTGTGCACCCACAAAGCGGGCCCCGGCCCGCAGGGCCCAGCGGTAGTGCTGGGTGAGCAGTGCCCGCCGGGCTGTGGTAGGGGTGTCCCTGTCGGCCGGGTCGGCGTTCTTCAGAGGGGAGAACTCGTCTTCACGCAGTACCTCGAAGGCCACAAAGTTCCTGGTGAGGACAGAGCAGGTGACCCGCCGTGCTGGCTGCAGTCCCTGGGCCTGGCAAGTGGGCAGCAGGCCTAGGCAGGGCCCACAGGGGCCACCTGAGGCTCAGAAACCCCGGGAGCCCCCGCACCCCAACCTGGAAATGGCAGACGGAGGACTCAGGAGGGGCCAGGTGTGCCCCAAAGCCCACAGCCCCTAACGTTCCCTTCACTCCCACCCTCGGGGGGCTGCTTCTCTGGCCTCCTCCCCAAGATCCACCTTCTATCCCCCCAACCCCCACTGTGAAGGGGCACTCCCACAGTGCCCCCCAACCACAGCCTCCGCATCCCTGCCCACCTGGGCCTCAGAACCCCCCCCCCCCACCGAGAGCGGGAAGGGAGACGCGCAGAGAGCGCCTGCCGCCACTAACTCAGCAAACCGGAACACGTCGAAGACGAACTTCTCCATCTTGATTCCGTTTGGTTTCGGCGGCTTCACCAGATTCCCCTCCTCATCCACGTACGGGACCTTCTTCACGGCCACGTGTGGCTTCAGCAAGGGCTCAAACTTCCTGGGGGACAGGAGAACAAGGGGAGGCAAGAAGCGGTTCAGACGGGGTCCTTGAGGGAGCCTGGCCAGGTGGGGCAGGTGGTGGCTGGGCCCCGAAGGGCACTTCACTCCCCGAAGGGAGCTGAGCTGAGTCTGTGGGAGGGCACAGGCACCCTCATCCCTGCCCAGGAGCACCAGCAACCAGGGCAGAGGTGGTGCCATGGGTCACACCCCAGGAGGTGCAGGCTGGCCTGGCCCCGAAGCCTTCCAGCAGCTGCCCAGCCCTCTGGGGCCTTCAGCTTCTTTCCACACCAAGGACCTTCTCCACCCAGACCACTGCCAGTGCCTCACCAGAGCCTCACCCCACTCGGATCAGCCCCCGGTCCCGCTCACCGGGTGACCTCCTCCAGGAAGCTTCGAGTGAAGAAATGGTTGCAGATGTTCCCTGCCTTGTAGAGCAGGCTGCCGTCGGGCCCGCGGAGGCTGGCCGTCTCGGCGCTGATCTCGCTGTACTCCACCACCTGGGGGACACCGTCCACCTGGCACACCACGCCCACAGGCTCCTCGGGGTAAGCCTTTTCCACCACCTGCGGCCACGACAGAGGGGCTGGCACGGCTGGGTGTGGCGGGGCACTGTGCGGCTGGAGGCCCCGCTGGGGTGGGGCAATGCGGTGGGGGCGGGGCGGGGCGGGGCCAGGCCGTTGGGGCGGGGCACCGCGGCAGGCAGGGTAGGGTGGGAGGGCTCACCTTGGCGCCACAGTCCGCGCCTTGCAGCACGCAGAAGCCAATGAAGATGGGATCCGCCAGCCGCACCAGGATGTTGTCCACACAGTACACGTGCACAAACTCTACTCCTCGCCTCTCCATGTCCTCTAGAATCCGGTGGTCCGCCAGCGCGCAGTACAGGCCCCCGTTGCCGTCTGTAGAGAAGGGGTGCGCCTTGTGAGGGGGGCGGCGTGGCCTTGCCTGACTAGTGGGGGGTGGGTTGTGCTGGAGGTAGGAGGCCCCTCAGGGTGGGACCTTGAGCCGGAAGCGGCTCTCACTATCCTGGTATTATGCCACGCGACAGATGGAAATCGAGCCCGGGACAGAGGAGGCCACTGTCCAATGCCACAGCCTCCAGGCAGCATATTCTGGCCATCCCAGGCCTGCTCCCTGTGCTGGGCCAGGGGTAGGGCCTACCTGGGGCCATGGCAACCTTGTCTTTCTGCTCCAGGACGGCCTTCCCATCGAAGGTCACAACAGGCAGCATGCGCTGCTCAAACAGGACCACGTTGTCAGGGTCCAGGCAAAAGAAGTCCTGCTGCTTGAAGAACTCCCCCGTGGGCCCCAGAGTGAACTCACTCGTCATGACATACCTGCCGGGACAGGGGAGGTCAGGCCCGCCTTCAGGAGCTCCCACGGGGGGCTGGCATCCGGGTCCAGTGTGGGTGGGGGCCTCAGGCCTGTCTGGGTGGATGCTGGGCGCCGTGTAGGGCTTGAGGTTCAAATCTTGGTGTGGGGCAGAGCTGGGGCTGCATGGGGGGGCCACTCGGGGGCCAAGGTCAGGCAAGAGGGGACATACCAGGGCACCGTGCAGCGGACTCCGTGGCGCTCACCGGCCAGCTGCTCCACCCGCCGGATCCGCTCAGCCTGCAGCTGATACAGCGTCTTCTGGCTGGGCAGCCCCACCTCATACATGCCCTTGGGGTAGGTCACGCCCAGGCGCGTGCCCTGCCCGCCTGCCAGCAGCAGCACGGCCACCTTGTTCAGGGCGATCTGGCGGAGACCTGGGGGCAAAGGGTGTGGTGAGGAGGTGCCTGGGACCCACTGTGCTGCCGCCCCTCCTCCTCACAGGAAGGCTGGTGTCTGGGACAGAGACTCCTGATGCCCCCAGACAACCTAGCCTGGCCCCAACCCTGCAGAGGGTTGGATGGTGTCCTCCTGGGTTAATTCCCAACCTGGGTCCTTCAGAGAGAACACAGGGGACAGCAGTGTGCTCAAGTGTGCAAGGGGTCCCTACTGCCAATACACCTGGGGGCTGGGCACTGGCCAGCCAGGTGTGCGCAGGCGTTCAGCACTCTCCTGGGTGGCCGCCAGCCTGGAAGTGTCTGGGGGCGGGGCGGTCCCTGCTCATGCGTGTGAGGGCGGAGACTGTACGTGGACCAAGCCAAAGCGGGAAAGGATTGGGGGTGGGGGGAGAGAAGTGGTGGCAGGAAAAAGGAGACAACTGTACATGAACAACAACTAAAAAAAAAAAAAGAAAGCCCCGGCTGGTGTAGCTCAGTAGATTGAGCGCGGGCCTGTGAAGCAAAGGGTCGCCGGTTCGATTCCCAATCAGGGCACATGCCTGGGTTGCCCGCCAGTTCCCCAGTAGGGGACACATGAGAGGCAACCACACATTTATGTTTCTCTCCCTCTCTTTCTCCTTCCCTTTTCCTCTAAAAATAAAATTTAAAAAAAAAACAAAAATAAAGCACTGAAACAAACTGAACTCCGAGCACGGCCTCTCCTTTCACCCTAGTCTATGGGTATGGCCCCTTCCTGCCAGCCAGATGCGCCCTGCTGTTGGGACCTCCGCCCCGCCCCGCCCCGCCCCGCCCGGGCCTCCCGACCCGTTACCTTCTTCCTCCCAGAGTCGCCGCCTCTCCGCGTCGCTCCGGCTCACGCTGCCCACGCGCTCGGGAGGTAGAGGACGCAGGCGCGTGGCCAGGTCGGGCGGCGGGACCGGGGGATGCGCACAGGCCGAGGCCGCGCGCTGGCAGTGCTCGCGCAGCGCCTCGGGCTCCAGCGACTCCAGCTGCGCCAGCAGCGAGGCGCGCGGCCCCGGCTCCAGCTCCGCGCAGAAGCGCAGGAGGTGCTCCTGGCCCACGAGCTGCAGCCGTGCACGCACGTCCTGCTCCGAAGCCATGTCCTGTGCCGCCGCCGTGGGCCCCCTTAGCACTCGTGACCGGTGTGCTCTGACTGGCGTCACGGGACCCGGCGGGTGGTGCTGGCCCTAGCGCCCCGCCCCGGCCCTGCCCACCAGCTGCGGCCTAGCGGCGGCCTCGACTGCGCCCCAACCGCGGCGCAGGATCTCCGGGGTCGCGCTCGCCGCTGTGGGCGGAGGAACCAGACCCGGCTCCAGAAACACCTGAGGCGTAGGGGTTGGGGCACCTCGAGTTGGAGAGCCCTTTCCCGGGCGCATGTGGACTGACTTCAGTTCAAAAACACCGCTTCTGCGCTGGATTGAGCGCCTGCCTGTAAACCAGATTGTCGCTGGTTGGATTCCTGGTAGGAGCACAGGCCTGCGTTTTGAGCCGGTCCCGGTAGTGGGGCACGCGAGAGGCAACCACACATTGGTGTTTCTCTCCCTCTCTTTCTCTCTGCCTTCCCCTCTCTAAAAATAAATAAGTAAAATTAAAAAACACCCCCTCTGCCCACTGCCCTGGATGGGGGGCTCACCCCGGGGAAGGCTAGGGTCTGTCCCTGCACGCAGCCACGTTTGCACTTACCAAGACGCCTGGCAGCGGAGACATTGGCCCTGGAAGAGGCCAGACTCACAGCTGGGCTGGGCTGCAGGAGATGGACCCAGGTTAGCAGCACGGCTGGTTCTCTGGATGTCACCAAGGCCCAAGAAGGCCTCCCTGTGCCCCCCCCCCCCCCCCCNCCCCCCCCCCCCCCCCCCCCCCCCGCACACCTCCTCCTCCTCCTCACTGCCACAGTGACTGGGACCATTCAGGAGCCGCCCCTGTCCCTGCCTTGTTATTTTAACTACCAGGCTTTAAAATACTCTGCTGTTTAGGACTTTCCTTGTGACAAATATGCAAGTGTCTTCCGTCATCTGGGGACGGAACTCTCTTAGAGACGAGTCTCATCAGGTCTAGAAGTAATACATGCCCATGGATAAAACGAACTTATTTTTATTTTTTAATGTATTTTATTGATGATGCTATTGCAATTGTCCTATTCCATACACACCCCCATTCCCCCCTGCCTGCACCCTCCCTCCCACAGTAAAACGAAGTTAAATGGTGGTTTGGACTCAACATGAAAAGGGGCCTTCGGCCAGGCCTGCTCGGCCAACCTCTGTTGAGACAACTGCGTCTCCTCGCAAGCAGCTTCCACACGTCGCGCCCCTCCCACTGCATGTGCCCTGCTGGGGGGAGGGGGCAGGCCCTGCCAACGGCCTTGGAGGCCCTGTGAGTTCTGTGGGCCTGGAACACATTCTTTTCCGAGGCTGCTCTGAGGCTGCCTCAGGGCCTTTGCTCTTGCTGTGGCTCCAACCTGAACAACCACTCTCCCCCTAGAAAGTCCCGTGACTTCCCGCCGGGCTTTGTCAGGCTTCTGCTTCTGCCTCCTCTTTGTGGAGACCCCCCCCCCCCGAGACTTCTCTGTTCCTTCCTGCCAGACCCCACCCCCTGGCTCGGAAGTCAGCGCCACAAGAGATGGGGTTGTTGGCTCACTGCCCTGCCCATCACGGCAGGCTAATGCCCAGCACACAGGAGGCAGGCAGTTAGTGTTTGTCGACTGACTGAATGAATGAGTGTTGGGTCCTGAAGCCTGTCACTGGGCCACAGCAGGTATTCAGGGAGTGCTAGCTGAATGAATGAATGAGTGAATGGATGACTAGTCTGCTTCATTACTTTGTGGCAGTGGAAGAGCAGTTTGGGGCAGATGCTGGCGGTAGAGGGTGTGTGTATGTGTGGGGGGGGGGACCAGCAGAGCAGTCTCCACACCCCAGAACAGAGTCCATGGGAGCTCTTACTGCCCCTGCACTTATGCCCTTGAAGGTAGGTAGCAGAACATGAACTTAGGGCCTGTCTGGGTCAGGGTGACCCCCATACCCTGCCTCAAGGTGGGGGTGGGCCTGCAACTGGAAGGGTCTGCACAATTGGGACTGTGCAGCCAGAGGGACCTACAGAACCAGGAGGAAAGGAACGGGCCCGCCCAGGCAGACAGGAGTGCAGACAGGTGGGTGTGCCAGCGAGGAAGCAGTGGGCAACCACTTCCCGGAGCCCTGTCAAGGGCAGGCTTTTGGCCAAGGAGACGCCTCCCTCTGCCAGAGGACCTCATCCAAAGGGCTCAGGGGAGCAGGGCCCAGAGGCCACAATGGGTTGCTGGTTGCTGTCGCAGAAGGAGAGACCAGAGAACCTTCTGACAGGCTCAGGGGCTGCGAGGCAGCTGCCCGCTTTCCCTCCACACCTAGTGTCAGGCAGGGACAGAGGGGCCCTGTCCCCCTGCCCACCTCCAGGATGCTCCAGGCTGGCGCAGCATGAATATAATCTTAACTGGATGGTGCCTCACAAAGCAGTAGGTCCACAGGGCACCCACCTGGCCAGGGGCTCTGAGAAGCCCCCTGGGTGACAGCAAGGCTGAAAGCTAGAGCTGGGGACGTGTCGGGCCAGGTTGGACAGTGGAAGGAGGAAGTGATCAGAGTCCGGGGGCAGGACTGCCTCGGAGCCGCACCCTAGTGCCACGCCCTGGGCCGACGCCGGTTCGTTTCTCCTGCATCTTCCTCTAGAGCCAGGCCAGGGCCATAAGGAAGCTCATGGGCCAGAAGTCAGTGGGGGCTGCCGTCCTCACAGCCTCAGACTCCTCTGCAAGCTGAGCTCGGGCTCACGGGCCCCAGCCTGGCCCGGGCACTGTGGGCCACTGGCCTCTACACCCACGCTAACCCCGCAGCGTTATCTTCAGTCCTCACTCTGGCTTGGTGTTCCACACGGCACCTCCACTGTGACCTCCAGGATAAGGTTCCCCATGTGCCTGCCTTCCACTGAGCACCCACCGTGGGCCAGGCCAATGCCAGGTCTGGGGTGGCCCCACCCTTCTCCCAGAGAGCATAGGGGCTCATGGGGAGACAGCCACCTTGGCAAGCAGAGAGCAGCACCAGGCTTTGAAGGTCAGAGTACAGACACTTAGGCTGACTTTCAGGGTTGGCTCAGGTGTCTGAGTGGAGTTTTGAAGGACCAGCCCAGTGATCAGCTGGGAGCAAGCAGGGAAGGGCATTTCTGTTAGAAAAGCCACAAAGGCCCAGAGGTGAGGAGATGCCAGGGCAAGGAGGACGGGGTTGGGGGTGCTGGGAGCTGAGTAGGAGGGGGAGGGAACTGCAGGGCAAACAGCTTGGATACCATCCTTAGAGTTTGGCAGGTCCTGCCGCTAAAAGGGAAGCCACGGGCAGGCCAGGCTGCAGGGGGCTTCCTAGGCCCGAAGACACAGAGGCCCAGGTAGGCACACCACCCAAAGTGGGCCTGAGGGAGGCCAGCCAGAGGGCCAAGGTGAACCCTGTGCGGGAGGCCTGTCTGGAGGGGATGTCTGGTGACTCTTCACTGATTTATCCCTGAAGATGAACAGTCTGTCTAGAAAGTGGCAGATGAACGCTCCGTGGCAAGGTGCTCATGGCGTGAGAAGGTCTAGGAAGACCCTTGGGGGAGGCACGGGCCTGGAGGGAGGGGCAGGGCCTGGAGGACAGGCAGTGGTGAAGGTGGGGGGTTCCAGGCAGACGGCCTCTGGGCAGCTCCCTGAGACGGGGTCCAGAGCTGGACAGCAGGCCAGGCCTCCTGAGCCAGCCCAGACTGACCAGACAGTAATGATCTGGCTGGAAAGAAAGGGTCCAGGGCACACAGGGCTGCCTGGCCGGCCTGAGGAGGCCGCGAGTGCTTGGAGAGCAGATGGAGGGGGTGTCCAGCCAGAGGAAGAGTCTGGAGCAGAGGACCTTGGGAACTGAGGAGACCTGGTCACCAGATGGGGATCTGGGGACACAGGAAAAAGTGGCTTTGTCCTGCAACAGGCAGGAAAGGCCAGGCTGTCCCCAGGGACCGGGGAGGAGCTAGCAGCAGTGGGGACAGAGAGGCCTCTGTGAGGGGAAGCGCCCAGCTGGCTGGAGCCCACAATCCTCTTGGGGCCCACCTGTGGCAAGAGAAAGAGGCTCCAGAGTCGGCGGTGTCTGTGCTCGAGACCCTCAGCGAAGAGCGCCCAGGGGAGCTGGAGGGGGAAGGTGGGTCCCTAGAGAGGGTGTGCTCCCTAGCCTTACCCCAAGAGGCCACCTGGGGACAGGTTTTGTATTGGACGCCAGGCCCCGCCCCTCGGAGAGGTAGGCCCGGCGGCCAATCGGAGAGAGGTACGATCCGCCGCGGGAGGATTGGTGTGGTGGCGGTGGAGAGCAGAAGGGGGTCCCCTGGGGTCTCCTTCCCTCATCCAAGGAGGCCGGGAGGGAGAGCGAGGGGGCGGACACCGCCCCTACCAGCTCTGGACCTCCGCGCGCCCTCGGCTCCTACGGGCACCGCGGCGGGAGCGCCCTGGGAGCTGGCCCCTCGGCCGGAAAATCAAACTCGGCTGGCGGCCTCTCAGCCAATCAGGGAGAAGATGAGCCAGCCTTACCCAATGGCCGCCGCGAATGCTAATGAGCACTGACGCCACGAGGAGGCCCATTCAAAAGTAGCAGCTATTGTCGCTGGGTTGTGTGCGCCTGCTCGCCCGGCTGTCGGGCCGCACGGCGACCGGGCCGGTGTCCACGCGGGGACTCAGCCTGGGGCGGGCCTAGTACGGAGCCCGGCCGGCGGGCCCATGGCAGGAGCCGCGATGGCCGAGCCGGGCCGCCCGCCGCCCGCCGCGTCCCCGGAGCCCAGCACCGAGGGGCTGCCGCGCGCCTTCCTGCAGAGCCTGCGCACCCTCTTTGATATCCTGGACGACCGACGGCGCGGCTACGTGCACCTGCGCGAGATCGAGTCCCGCTGGCAGGGCGCCGACGCGCGCGAGCTGCCCCGCGGCGTGCTCGAGGGCCTGCGCCGGGTGGCCCCGGCCAGCGGCTACCTGACCTTCGAGCGCTTCGTGGCCGGGCTGCGCACCTCGCTACTGAGCGCCGACAGAGGCCCCCGAGGCGGGGCTCGCGCTCCCGCCCGGGGAGGCGGCCCAGAGCGCCCGGGGGGACAGCCGCAGGCTCCGCCGCCTCCCCAGCGCCTAGTGTTCGCGCCCGCAGACGAGCCGCGGACAGTCCTGGAGAGGAAGCCCTTGCCATTGGGTGCGCGCCTCCCAGCGGCCGACCCGGGAGGCACCGCCCGGAGTCTAGAAAAGTTGTGCAGCCCGGCTGAGGCGGCGCCCGGCCTCGCGGAGCCGGAGAGGCCGCAGGGAGCGGCGCTGGAGCGGAGCCCGAGCGCCGACGCTGGTGAGTGCGGGACAGCTAGCCTCGTAGCCCCCACCCCGGTCCACACCTGAGGCGGGAGCCAGAGAGATGCGGCCCGTGCATCGCCCACCGGGGGACGGGGACGGGGACGGGCTGCTCTTCCCGGGCTCCTGAGCCTGGAAGGGAAAGAGGTTTCGTACCTGCCCGTGTGCTCCCTACCACAGAGTGAGGCCACCAGGGCCAAGGGGCTGGTGGGTGACTCTGCGAACCCCGCCAGGAACTCACTCTGTCCCAAACATGCGCTGGGCACTGGGAACACCTTCCGGGTGCGAGGGAGCTCTCCACCTCAAATACCTGCCCTATACCTGGGGACACCTGGGCCGTGATTTCATCCCTGGTGACTGCTTAGGGCCCAGAGGTGTCCAACCTATTGGCGTCTTTGCGCCACACTGGAAGAAGAGTTGTCTTGAGCCGTGCGTTAAATACGTTGCAACACGGAGTCACAACAGAAGTCTCAATGTTTTAGGTAAATTTATGGCTTTGTGTTGCGCTGCATTCACAACCATCCAGGGCCGCACACCCAGGTTGGACACCTCTGGCCAAGGTGGAGGTGTTTCCTTCTAATGCAGACAAGAGGGTCTCCCAGACGGTGGAGGGGACCGTTTTGCCTTCTTGGGTCCTTTCTCAGTCTGACTGCTAGGCCAAGAGGGTTGGGCCCACTGTCCCCACTGAGGTCCAAGCAGATGGGGGCTGCTTCTGCAGGAGGACCTGGCCTGGTTGGGGGGTGGGGCTTGGAGGCCTGTGGGGCTAGGAAGGAACATGGGCCACAGCCCCTGGGGTTGTCCAGCTCCAGGGGATGCCCAGTCCCTGGGGCTGGACCTGGCTTCTGGTCCAGTGGGCTGAAGGCCCCCATGCCTGCCCTGGGAGCAGAACCTGCAGGGGGGCAGCTTCCGGCCTTTTCAGTGCTGCCTTCTGCTCGCCAGCCTCACCGGACCCCTGCCTCGGCCTCTTCCACCCTCCACAGCCCTGGTCTCTGCCTCCCGGTCATCAACAGCGCGCTGTTGCGGGGTAACCCGGAGTCTGTCTGTGGACCTGGTGACCAGGCCCAGGCGTTCTGGAGTGTCCCTGCCTCTCCCCGTCTCTCTCTTCCTGTACCTTCTCCACCACACAGCACTGCAGGTTGGGACGTGAACTCCAGGGCTGTTCAGAGCCCGTCTGCCAGGGCTGGCTGGCAACCCACATACCACCTTGTGCCGCCCCCTGGACGTGTCCCTGCCAGGCACACCTGCACCCCAGCTTGCATCACCCACCCACTCCCATGGCCTCTGAAGATGAGCCTGATGTGGTGGGTAGGGCAAGGGAGCCAGGGGAGGGGGCCCTCGCACCGGCACCCCATCCTCCCCTCCCAGGAGGCCCTCCAGGAGGCTCTCAGGCAACCGGGCTTTCTGGCTGCAGTGTGGGCTGCAGAAGCTCCTGTTCCCTGCATAGTGAGCTGGGTCTGCACACAGGCGAGGACTAACCGAGCTGCGACCCCCACCTGGGGCACGTCAGGTCCTTGCTACCCATGCCCCCACCCGTTGCCCGTAGGAACCCACCCTTGAGGCCCAGTACACAGAGAGGAGCGTCTCCCCCCACACCTTGCACATGTATGTGCATGCATGTGTGGCTTGTGCGGACATGCAGCCCCAGGCCTCAGGCGTGAGGGGAGCTGGTGGGAGTCAAGTGGGGACCAGACCCCAGCCAGGCACAGAGGTGAGGTGTGGGCAGGCTGGTGTGCTGCCTGAGGCTCTGTGGCTGGACCGAGGTGGGCAGTGCCTGGAGAGGGTCCAGAGGCCTGCAGGCCTGAGCTGAGCTTTGCTCCACGGGGGCCGGTGGGAGTGTGGCCCCAGAGGGCCCTGGAAACCAGCCGTGGGGGTCCACCTTGACTAGGCAGACTTGGAGGTGAGCCAGGCCGGCACATTTGCTGCAGGTGCGGTGTCCTGCAGGGCCTGGGAGCTAGGTGTGGGGGATGCGCGGCGGGCCCCCCGTGCCCGAGGCGAACGGCGGAGGCACACCATCACCCATGGAGTGGACTGTGACCTGGTGAGCAAGGGTCCTGGGGCTCTGGGGCTCTGTCTGTCTTGCCTAGGATTGGACTCGGCCCCCATGCTTGGTCTCCTGGACAGCCCCTCTGCCTGGGAGGGGGCAGCCAGGCCTGGGTTCTGGGGGCAACCTGCGACAGGAATGGGGGTCAGTTCTAAATACCTCTCCCCACACGGGCTTGAATCCACTCGAGGGAAGGAATGGCCCGTGGTCAGGTCAGGAAGTCCTTCAGGGAGGTGGCAGGGTGGGTGTGCTGCGGCCATGGGCTTGGCCCCTCCCTGGTAGTGCCCCTGCCCCAGCCGCTGCCTGACGCTCCTCTCTGCTCAGGGGCCCAGCTCACTGTGTTCCCTGAGGAGACCTATGTCCAGGGGCTGAGAAGGCCGGGCCCCCCGGAGGGGGAACAGGGCTCTGCTCCCCGGTGCGGAGGCCTGTGGGGAGGGATCACACAGGCGTGCCCCTGGGTAGGTGCGTGCTCACGGGCACGTGTGCATCCTGCATGTGGCAGCTGAAGCAGATGGCGGAGCTGGAGCAGGAGCAGGAGGTGCTGCTGCAGGGGCTGCAGATGATGGCCCGGGGCCGGGACTGGTACCAGCAGCAGCTGCAGCGCGTGCAAGAGCGCCAGCGCCGCCTGGGCCAGAGCAGGGCCAGCGCCGTGAGTGACGCCGCCCGCTCCCCCCCCCCCGCGGCCACCCAGGGTGCTGGGACCCCCCATGGAGAGGCCCCCCACCGGCAGCACCTTGGACTCCCAGCTCTGAGCAGTAACTTTTGGGGCGGGAGAGCCAGCTGTGGGGACTCCCTCCAGGCCCGGTGGCTTTCCCTGGAGTGGCCCTGCTCTCCGACCCCCTTCCCTGCTTCCTCTCAGGACTTTGGGGCTGAGGGGAGCCCCCGCCCGCTGGGGAGATTGCTGCCCAAGGTGCAGGAGGTGGCGCGGTGCCTGGGGGAGCTGCTGGCTGCAGCCTGTGCCGGCTCGGTGAGTGCCCCGGCCGCCCCGCTCCCCGTCTTGGAGGCTGAGCAGCAGATGCCCACCTGACTCTGCCCCCCTGCAGGCTCCACCCCCCTCTTCCTCCGGGGGGCCGGGCCCCACCCTGGTCCCCACTGCACCCCCTGCGCCCGACCGGCAGCAGCAGCAGACCATCCTGATGCTGAAGGAGCAGAACCGGCTGCTCACCCAGGTGAGGTGGGGGGGAGCTGGGGGGCGGCCACAGCCTGGCCAGCCCTGACTGTCCCCCACCCACCAGGAGGTGACGGACAAGAGCGAGCGGATCACACAGCTGGAGCAGGAGAAGTCTGCCCTCATCAAGCAGCTGTTTGAGGCCCGAGCCCTCAGCCAGCAGGACGCTGGGCCTCTGGACTCCACCTTCATCTAGTGGGCCACCCCGGGATGCCCTTTGGTCCCGGCCTGGGGCTGGGGGGCGGACCTGAGCAGGGCTCCATTGTGCAGGCACAGTTTGAAGCTGCTGCTGCCAGGGTTGTGGACAGTAGGGACTCCTCCTCGCGTTTGCCAGATATCAGGCCCCCCGGGTCAGGTGGGCTTGTGGCTGCCCGGCCTCATGTTTACATCCGGCGTGTCTCCCCTCCCACCTGGGATCTCCAGTGAAAGGTGCTGGTCCCACTGGGCTGCACTTCTGACAGCAGCCAGCAGAGGGCATCACCTGCACGCTGCTCTTGGGCCCCAGAGCGCCCACAGTGGAGTCTCAGGAGGTGGGGAGGGTGGATATTCAGGCATCTGGGGTGGGCTGGGACACCTGAGGGTGTAGCAGGTGACTGGACCCGGGAGCCTGGGAGCCCAAGAGCATCTTCTCCCAACCTAGGGCACCAAGACTAGGAGGCTGCCTCTCACCAGAAATGGATGGAGGGGGTGAGGGTGGCTCTGAGGGAGGCGTGGTGGTTCCAGGCCCCACCCCACCCCGCGGGGTGGCTGGAGCGAGGCTGGAAGGGTGGCCACGCAGACTCCGGGCCCTAAACCAACCTGGGTTAGCCGTCATCGCTCCTGGCTGAGGCTCAACCCAGACATGCCCCGAATGGCAGTCTATATGACCCAGGCTCAGCACCTTGAGTCTGCCGGGCAACCAGGCCGAGGCCCCTATGGGGGCCAGCTGACTCCAGTGTGGCCCTCATCAGGGGTGGCGGTGAGCCTGGGGATCCCAGGCTAGCTGGTGGGCACCCCGACTTGTCACAGCCTCCCCACCAGCTCCTGCTCAGCCCCCAGATCTGGGCTGCAAGACAGCACTTTGCTCAGAAGAGGAGAGCTGCAGGACTCAGGGAAAGGCTGGGGGCAGGTCCCCCTGGGAGGGGGCACTTCCTGGGGCGGGGCCAGCACCCAGGCGGACTTGGGGTGCCCCGGTTAGACCAGTGCCAGCCAAGGAGGGGTCCCGGTCATCAGGCTGGGCCTGCCCTCCAGGGCTGCCCCAGGTCCGCCTCCTGCATGGTTCTGGGTCTGAGCCCCCTCTTAGTCCGTGACCTGTGCCCCAGACCAGCCCCACTCCTGCACCCACTCTCACCGGGGGTCGCTCAGCCCCCCGGTCTCCACATGCAGCCCTGACGTTTGCAGAACTGCAAACCACCATCCCTGCTGCTAGTCCTTCTGGGACCCTGTCACTGCAGACCCAGGCCCCAGTGGCACGGACCGGGAGCCCCCACCTGAGTCTGCAGCGGCACACTGTAGCTGCACAACCCACCTCCCGCCTCTGGGCTTTGCGCACACGGCTCCATCTGGGGGCTGAAGCAGCCAGGGGCCTTGGGAGGCAGGAGGCAGGACACAGGTCTGCCTGGGGTAGCTGTCGTCGGAGACTTCCCACACGAAGCTGACCCTTCTGCAAAGGAGACGGGGAGAGTGGCCCCCCTTGGCCCTGGTGTTCCATGCAGGATGACATCCACTTGTCTGCATGGCCCTAGAGGCCTCAAGGGCAGAATCTGAGGTGGTCCCAGGTTGGCAGGACCAGGCCACCATCGGAGAGGGACAAACAGCTCTGGGGAGCACCTCCCGGCCTGGCCCAGTGACATTTGGGGCAGCAGGGGAATCGGGGCTCCCGTTCCCTGCGGGGTGCTGAGCCCCACTCCCCACTTCCCACTGGACCCCCAGAAACAGCCCAAATGTCTGAGATGCCAATGGGGGTGTAATAGCTTTGGGTGGGAGCCTTTGCCCCCAAGCAGCGCAGATCCCAAGGACAACGAGCATCTTTGGTTTAGAAGCAAACTCGCAAACACAAGGAAAGACTCCACCGAGAGGCAGCAGGGCCCAGAGATGGGAGTTTTCAGATGTTGGAGTTACCAGAATATAAAATCACTTCTATATGTTTAAGGAAATAAAAGACCCTTGGAAATGTGAACAAGGAATAGGTCTTTATGGTTTCTTATTCTACCCAGCAAAGTATTAAAAAATCAAGTGCAAGTTCTAGGAACACAGGTGTGGAGTTGAGGTTAAAAACTGGAGTGGCCCGAACTTCAGGGGCAGGCCGAGGAGACTCGGCAGAGTGGACGGCAGGCGCGGGAGAGGGGGCAGGCCTGGAAGGGCAGGGAGAGGGCTGTTCCGGGGGGGGGGGTGTCCTGCAGGGCAAGGGAGGGGGGGAATATGGGAGTAAACATTTCCATTTTTAGGAATTGCCTCAAAGCATCGGTCCAGAGGTCCAGGGGCCCCAGCTGGGGTGAATAAAGGACTGCACACCTCATTCAAGATCAGGAAAGACTCCGGTGGCAAACTGATGGCCTGCCCAGGAGCTGCCATTACACCAGAGTCCACCAGTGACACTAGTAGCAGTGCCTTCGATGCTGAGACAGCGTGACCTCCAACCCAGAAGGCCATCCTCAGGGAAACTAGGTTTCCAAAATGAAGGCAACACAGGAACATTTTTTAAAAAATGTGAACCCTGGCTGGTGTGGCTCCATGGAATGAGTGCTGGCCTGCAAACTGGAAGGTCGCCAGTTCAATTCCCGGTCAGGGCACAGGCCTGGGTTGCGGGCCAGGGCCCCAGAAGGGGGCGGGGCTAGAGTTAGGGTGCTGAAGGACCCCCTGCCAAGGTGGCACACCCACCTGGCTTGTGGCACAGCTCCTTGGTTTCTTGTGCCCACAGGGCTGCGTGGGTGTCCTCACTTGGGTGTGACTGTTGGTTCCCTTGGGGCACATGACCAGGAAGAAACCAAGCACCTCTTCCCGTCTCTGGGTCACCAGTGAGTCACATCATCACTGTCTTCTGTTCCTCACAAGCCTGTCCTTTCCCAAAGGATGTGAAAGGAATTAGGCTCCACCTTCCCAAGTTATCTGTGCGCACACATATTTCTTATCCCCACTGAGGACATTTTCTCGCCACTTTCGGAAAGAGAAAGGAGGAGAGGAGAGCACCGACTGGCTTCCCGTACGACCCAGGGCCAAAGGTGCCCGGCCCACACATGTCCGGCCCAGACGTTTAAACCTGCAACCTTTGGATGTTCCAACTGACGGAGCCGCACCAGCCAGAGCCATGCACCTATTTTCAAATCAGCGAAAACGTGTCGTTAAATATGCGGGGGGATCTAAGTGAACACTGGCTGTAAACATTATGAAGATGATCACGCTATCTCCCAGGCAGGTGGTGGGGTAGCCCCGGCACGTGGGCAGGCAGCCGTGGCTGGGGGTGAGCCCACAGGGGTTCGCTCGCAGGAGGGAAGGGATGTTTGCTGGGGTCCAGCCTCGGCAGGGTTCAGAGTCCCTGAAGGAGGGACGGCGAAGGTGACGAATGAAGAGTCAGACACCCGGCTGGATGCTGGAGAACAGCCAGTCTCTGTGGGTCTGAGACTCCTGAACTCCCAGAGTTTGATTTAGGCTTTATTTTTATAGAGATTGTTACATAACATTAAAGGATCAGGTGCATGAAACAAAGTTATGTTAAACAAAGGTTATTTTGACCAGGAGACGCATTAGTCAGACAATTAGAGCAGCTGTATGAATAGAGCTTTTGATGTCCTGCTTTTCTTATCTGTCTAATTCTACGTGATACATATTTTTGTTCAAGGTGGAGGAGGGGCTGTTACTCCATCAACTTTTAGATGTTCAGGGGCTACCCCATCGGGGGGGGGTTGTTCTATGGCCAAGAAATCACTGTACAACCTCATTGGAATTCTGCGGATCATTGGACCTGAAATGCAGGTGTCTAAAAATCTCACCACCTATTAATGGCAAAGACAGACATGCAGGGAGAGACAGACAGTCCAGCCACAGCTGCCTCTGCTGTGCAGATGCATCTCATCCGTCCGACTGTGTCAAGGGGCAGCTGCTGGTCGGCTCCCGACAGACGATACCCAGCTTTTATGAAGTGCATTAGAGCAGCTGGGAGAAACAGAGTTTTAAAAAACAGCTGTCCATTGTGTATCTTCTGGGGGAGGGGTGAGGGGGGGAAGAAAGGAAGAAGTCAACCCTAAGAAGAAAAGGGAAAAATTCAGGAATCACATCAGACTAGAAAAACATTAGTGATCACCACAAATGTGAATGGATCACACTCTGGTTCAGGACAAAGTTGTCAGCTTGGGCTTTTAGAAATCCAGGTAAAAACTTGTAAGAGACACACCTAAAATATTATAACACACACACACAAAACCCAAGTCGTTGTATTAATAAAAAACAAAGTAGATTTATAAGGCAAGAGACACTACTAGTGATGAAGAGAGTAACTCCATAACAAGAAAAGGCTTAGTTTGCCAGGAAAATATAACAGCCGCCAACTAAGAACAGAGCCCCCAAATACATACCTCACAACAGGTCCGCAGACACCTCACCGAAGAGCAGGAGCACCTGGTGTAGAAGATGTCCGACGCGGTAACCGTTGGAAAAATGCACACGAAAGAAAGAAAGAGCGAGCACACTAAAAAAGAAAAATGCACACAAAGTACAGGGAGATACTGCTACACCCCAATCGGATTGACCACAGTAAAACTGTGATAACGCCCTGGCTGCTGTGGCTCCGTGGACTGAGCGCCGGCCTGCAGGCCAAAAGGTCGCCGGTGTGATGCCCGGTCAGGGCTCGGGCCTGGGTTGTCAGCCAGGTCCTGGTGGGGGGGCACGTGAGAGGCAACTGAGAGATGTATCTCTTGCACATGGATGTTTCTCTCCCTCTCTTTCTCCTTTCCCCTCTCTCAAAAGTGAATAAATACAATCCTTGAAAGTAAATAAGAATTGCAAAAGTCTCTTTAAAAGAAAACATGAAGCCATCCCCAGTGATTTGAAAGGGGTAAATTTCTCAAAACATTTCTCAACTCAAGCTGGAGCAGAGACCCCACCAACGCCACGCGCACCGGAGGAACAGAGGGCGGTAAGCTCCAGCCGACTGTGAGGAGAAAGCCAGGCCGGCTGCTGTCCCGGGCCAGTCGTCCGAGCCAGATGGCAGGGACACGAATCCTGTGTGACTGTTTCAGATCAACGTTTAGGGCCTTGAGTTCACTCCCCCCCATGGGATTTTTGCAACAATGGAAAAATAGTGTCATCTCGTTCCTGTAACACAGGAAGTGAGCCGTCTGTCCACCGCGGGGTGCCTTGGGGTTCTGAAACAGCGTGCAGCCAAGAAGGGGGCCCCACATAGGGACTTGGAATGGGATCTAGAACTCAAGGTGTTCAGGAAATATTAGAAAGATACATAGGACATATGTCTAGATGTGTCCTCACCCCTTCCCCCCACAGATGTGAGTTGGGGGAAGGGACACATGGGACAGGAACACGCAGGGCTGTTTTGTCCAGCCACAGCTTTGCGGCTATTCCATGGCATGGTCATTTAACATATCTACAGCCTTTGGCTGGCTGCATAGATATGTCACATAGCTGTGGCCATGCCTCGAGCCAGGGGGATGGAAGTGACTTCCACTCGAGATGTAACTGGGGGGCAGGTCCCCCGAGTCACAAGGCCTGCGTGAGAGCTTGGAGAGGACTGGCTCCATGACAGGGGACCACACCTGCCCAGACTCTCGACGGCCGCCCAGTAAACCTGGGATAATACAGGAATGCTGGCAGGTGTAAGTGACTGTAGGAGGAGTCGTAACGGGGGCACAGAGGAAGGCTGGCGCGGGGATCTCAATGCAGACTCCGCAGCAGCCGTTTGGGGAGGGAACGATGCGGTTTTGCCAGCATGGAGACCCCCGCAGCTCTGATGGGGGGACCCCTGCGGCTTTGGCGAGAATGGGGACTCTGCAGCTTTGGGGTGCTCCCTTTGGCTACATGGCTTAAGAAGCAGGAGAGACTTCCCCTGGAAGAAAAAGGGGTGCAAAGGCTTTCGTTGGGGGGCCATGAGAAGGTGCCACGCGGCTTTGGAGTAGCTGGAGGTCCTGGCGGCGACACAGCTGATGGTGCAGAGACCCCGAAACGACTTCTTCCCTGAGACGCGGTGCCCAGATTAAGGCAGAGGGAGAAGGAAGCACTGTGTGCGTCTGTGGGTGTCCTACAGGACTTTGATGATTTAACGAAGACATTGGGTCCCTACTTGAAGTCTGTATAGCTTTAAATTAACATTTCCTTTCCTTTTCACAAATCTCTGGCATTGAGAGATGTCTTTCCTCTCATGGCGGACAAGCGAACCTGGGGGGTCCTTTTGGTAGTAATATACTGTTACCCCCCCAACCCTGTTCTGTAACAGTTCCAAGATTAGTTCAATATTTTAAAAAGTGCTGTAATCCAGAGTATGAACAGAAAATAGGGCTGCAAAGGGTGCGGACAGAAGTGTCCGACTGTGCCCAGGAAATGGCCAGGAGCTAAGAATTTACAAAAAAGCCCTCGGCAAACATCATGCTTAATGGCGGAATGTTGAAAGCATTCTCTTCTTTGATCCTGAAGAAAACAGCCGTGCCTGTTATGGGCAATGCTATTCAAAATTTTACTGACAGAGTATTAGAGTTATTGAGACTTTAACAGGGTTCTGGTGACATAATAAACGTGTAAAAGTCCGCTGAGTTTCTTAAACCAGCACATAAAAGTCCTGAGAAAATTCAATTGAAAACTGTAAAGTAGTATGTGTGTGCAACGCAGTAAACCTAAGAAAAAGGTGGGGGAACTTTAAGGAGAAAATTATTTAAAACTTTCCTGAAAGGCCTATGAGAAAGCCTAAGGAAGGAGAGAAATAAACCACGGCTTTGGATCCAAGACTTGATGTCTGAAGGCGTCCTTTCCACCAGCTGGTGGGTAGGCTCCACATGCTCACCACCAAATCACAGCAGAGCTATTCAAGGAATCTGGGCAGGTCGTTCCCAAATTTCCGTGGGAGGCTGAGGGTTCCAGGAAAAGGAGTGGGGTGGGGTGGGGGCACTTCCCTCCCCGGAAAGAAAGTACCGGGGTGGTGAATAGCGGCCCCACCTGTGACCTCAGGGCCCACGGGTGCCCACACGTAGTCCCCAGATGAAAACGCAGGAACTGGAAGTCCCCTGCACACGCTGTGGAAAGCAAGCCCTGGCCAAGCGGACCGAAGGCTGGCAGCCGGCAAGTCCAGACCCGCAGGAGGAAAACAAAGGGGGCAGACCCACGTGGACGAGTGAGGGGCTTCCGGGACCGCACAGCCAGCTCACTGGTGTTCCGGGTGTCACCAAGGCGAGGACAACGCGGGGTCGGGGTGCTGCACCCCCGCACAGCCATAAACCCCCCAAACGAGGCTGCTGAGAGCCAACTGTTGACTCAGAGTCTTACTGATAACAGAAACAGTCAATTAACATGTATTTTGTATATCATATACAATTCCATACTCTTATAAGAAAGTAATCTAGAGAAAAGACAGTGTAATTTAGAAAATCATAAGGATGGATGCTGTGGCTGGTGCAGCTCAGCAGGTCGAGTGCAGGCCTGAGAACCACAAGGTCATAGGTTCAAGTCCCACTCAGGGCGCATCCCTGGGTTGCAGGCCAGGTCCCCAGCCGGGACAGCACAAGAGGCTATGACATATCTCTTTCACATCGATTGTTTCTCTTCCTCTCTTTCTCCCTCCCCTGCTCTCTAAAAACAACTAAAATCTTAAGTGGGCCCACGACAGCACAGACCGCTGCAGCCAGCGGGGAACCGCGCCCTCTCCAAGGTCAGCACAGACCAGCTGCACCGGCGTCACCGACGCAGCCTGGGCCTGAACAGCAGGCCCATCCAGGGAGTCGAACGCGGTCGGAAGGCTCGGGGAAACCGCTCTGTGCTCTGGCCAGACCCACCACAAGGGGAAGACAGGCGGGCGGGCGAGGGACAGGCACCTGCCGCCTGGTCAGGGTCGACCTGCTGCTGCACTGTCCCCGTCCCCTGCTCTGCTGTGGGGCGGGAACATCTGGCAGGCAGCACGGGGTCCCCTCCTGGGATGGGGCCTCTGACAAGCCTGCTTCCTGAGGACGGTTGGCAGGGGCCCCGGTGTTCACAGCCCAGTATCCGTGCGCGCCCTGCTTTCTGTGACGGCCAGAGCTGGTCCGATGACCGCACAGGTCCAAGAGCCCTCACCTGCTCAGGTGTTTCGGCACCCAGACACTGAAGTTTCCGACGGGGAGACCGGGGCAGGGGTGGCCCAGACCTCCGTGAGCGTCCGCGCCCTGCGTAGGAGGTCTGGCTCCTGGCGTGGGCTCTAGGACCCCTCTCCCGAGGGCCCTCCCACGCCTCTCTACAGCACCTCCCGCCTGGAGCCCGCCCACGCCCGGCTGCGGCACATCTGGAGCCCCGCCCCAGCTGAGGTTCCGCAAGCCCGAGACGCCCCGGGCCAGGGCTGGCCTCGCACTCCCCCACCCCACCCCCTCCCAGGGCCCTAGCTCCCCATGGACTTCTCTGGGCCAAGAAGGGGCGTTCCGTGCTTGTTCCCCGGAACAGAACTCACCCCCGGCCTCCACCCCGCCCGGCCGTTTCTTGCTCCCCACCTCCTTCCTTTCTGTTCCTGGGCTCAGCCGGGTGCTGCGCCATACTCCCGGCTCCCCGCAGGCAGTGTCCAAACCCCATCCCCTCAGGCCGGCGGGAGGGGGCGCTCCATCCAAGGGCAGCTCAGGACATCAGGGAACCCTGCTTGGGCCCAGTGGGGCGAGGTGGGGGTTGTGGGGGGCCAGGCCTACAGCACGCCTGCCTTTCATGCCCTTTTATGGGCCGCTGGGGCTGCTCCGGGCTGCCTTTGTCCTGTCCAGCCTCCAGTGCAAGCGTCTCCCGCCTCTGGGCTCTCTGGGTGGAAGAAGGGGCCGGGGGAGGGGGCTGGAGGGCTGCCCAGACTCGCTCTGCTGGGACCCAGCCTGGCGGGGCTTTTCGGAGGCTGAGCCAACTCCTGGGGTTCCCACCCTTCCCGTCAGGGTCCTGAACTGAAAGAAGGCCTCTTCTGCTGGGCCTGTGACCCAGGACCTTCAGCCTGGGCAGCCGTCCCAGCGCGGTGGTCCCTGCCAGTTCCAAGGGCCAGGGTGTGGCCCAGCCCCTGCCCCCCATCACACGCCACCCGTCTGGCCCCGCCCCCCCCCTCAGCCACCGGCACTCTGGTGGTCTTGCCACATGGCTTCTGTTTGGCTGGGTTCTTGGTGCTGGAATTCCCGCTCTGCCGCGGGCACAAAGGGGAATGGCCACTGGCCAGAGAAAGGGGTGATGCTTGGCCAAGCTGTCACCAGGGCATGGGGGTTGTCAAAGCACAGAGGCCGGACATTTTGTGCGGTGGAGGGACAGAGCTGGTTCTGGGGCGCGGGCTGAGCCGTGGCCCGTACCAGCCAGTGTCCAGGGACACACACGCTGTCAAGCCTGGCGGGGGGCCATCATCTCCAGCACAAGGCCTCCCATGAGGGCTGAGGAGAACCCTCTGGCTCCCTCCTCGGGAAGCCTCTGGCCGCCCCTGTCCAGGCTTCCGGACCCCACCCCCCAAGCACAGGGGGCAGCAGAGGTGGCCCAGGACCAGAAGGTCACTTGTTTATGGACTTGGAGTGACTGTGGCCATCCTGCACTCTTCTGCCTGTATCCTCACCTGTCACCTCGGTGCTGGGACCCATATGACATAGGTCTGCTCGCTGCTCAGCTCTGAGCTATCAGCACCTTCAGGGCAAGCCCAGCCTGGGTCAGCTCAGGGTCCCTGGAACCAGACACAGGGAAGGTAGGTCAGGGAGCCACTTGCCCGGGAGCCAGCCGGCCCACCCCCCCCTGCCACGCCTCTCGCCCAGAGCCACGGGGGATGGGGCGTTCTCCGGGTCCTGCCCAAGTGGAGCCGCTGGTGCCCACAGGCGGACAGGCCAGTGTAGGCTCTTGGGGGTCGGTGGGCAGGTCAGAGGATAGGAGTTTTCGGGTGAGGGGTCCGTGGACAGGCAGGAGGGTAGGCAACAACCTCAGGGCGCCGGAAAGGTAGGATGACTCACCTGCGCTTGCAGGAGCGCGCCCAGGGAGGGCGGTGGGCGTGTCAGCAGCGGGCGTGGCCAGCCGTGGCTGCTGCGGGTCCTCGCCCCGCCCCGGGCGCCTACCCCTTGGCGCCCGGACCTCGGCCTCCCAGCTCCCCGCCGCCCCTCCGTCACCGCCGGGTCGGTCCGCCACCCGTCCATGGCCCAGAAGGTGCTGTCGCTGCTGCTGCCGTTGCTGCTGGCCGCCGCGGGCCTGTGCGGCCTCCTGCTGCTGTGTGTCCCTGCTCGCGATGTCCCGGAGCCGCCCTCCCTCAAGGTGCCTGCGGGCTCGAGGAGCATCCGTGGGGCGCGGGCGGGGAGGCTCCGTGTCCGCGCAGGGCCACGCTGCTCCCGCGTAGCTGCCCACGACCCTTGCCCGCGCTCCGCTCCCATCCAGCGGGGTGGAATCCTGGCCCCCCGCGCTCTGCTCTAGACCAGCGGGGTAGCATCCGGGCCCCGTGCGCTCCTCTCGCGCGCGCGGCCTGGGTCTGCTGGACCGCGGCGGCGCTTCCGGGGAGACGCGGAGCTGGAGGCTGAAGTCCCGGCCCGCGGAGCCTCCGCGGAGCCAGCCTGTCCTGGGCGCGGCTGAGCAGCTGTCTCTTCTCCCCGGATGTGCCCCAGGTCCCGGCTGGAACCGGGCAGCCCACAGGGGTGCATTGGTTTGGGGTTTAACCCAGACGGAGTGCGAAGGTCCTGCAGCCTAGGCAACCCTCCTCACCTCCCTGTGTTCCCGACAGTGGTGGCTGCCTTTGAGGGAGGGCCTGGTGGGGTTGGGGGGGGTCAGACAGGGCAGGCCCTGAAAGGGTTGGGGTGAGCCAGGCCTGGCCAGGCTCAGCCTCCAAGAGTCCAGCTGGCTCCCTTAACCCCTTGGTGGACTTGGGGCTGGGGCAGGCCCCAGCAGCCCAGGATAGGCCTTGGTAGGGTGGGTGCTCTATATCGAGGACCAGCACCAGGTGGAGTTGGGGTGGGTGGATGGGTTGTTCTGAGACTGGCTGGAGTTCCCTGGGGTGGGGGTGGGGGTAACTGGTGGGGGTAACTGGTGGGGGTAACTGCCCCCTTCCCCATCCAGGAAGGTGTGTTCCCCAGTCTGGCTCTGCCTGCTGGAATCTGGGTCCTTGGGGGCAGGGGGCAGGTTCCGGGAAGTGGCAGATACCAGCTGGGTGCTTCTGTCCCACCTGCCCAGGAGGCCAGGACAGCACTGCCTCCTCAGCCCTGCAGGCCTGGCCCTCTGTGGCTCTGGCTCAGAGGCCCAGGGCGGGGTGTCTTCAGGCAGGGCCCGCAGGGACGGAGCCCTCCCAGCCTCCCTGGGCCCTGGCTTCCACATCCTCGGGCTGGGCCTCGGTCAGAGAGACCAGGATATGAGGAAGGAAGACCTGGTCCCAAGTGTTCTTCCTGCAGCCGGGCTTCCCCCCCAGAGCCTGCGGACCTCATGTCCCTGGGACAAGATTCCAGAGGTGGTCCTGGGACCTGCTGACCCTCAGAGTGTCCCTGCCAGGCAGGATAGCTCCTGCCCTCAGAAGGGAAGAGGCTCCTGGCCCCATTCTCCCCTGTCCCGTCTGTGTCCCTGGCCTTCTCTGAGCCCCAGAACATCCAACCTCCACGCAGGGCAGGGTGGGGTGGAAAGGGCAAGGCCTCCAGGCTCCTCCCCTCCCCCTTAGGCTGACCGCCCCCTCCCGCCCTCAGTACGGCATCGTCCTGGACGCTGGCTCCTCCCACACATCTATGTTCATCTACAAGTGGCCTGCAGACAAGGAGAACGACACAGGCATTGTGAGCCAACACAGCTCCTGTGACGTGCACGGTGAGGGTCCCCCACTCACTGGGTGCACCCCGGCCTGGATGCTCACTCGCTGCACGGCCTCAGGGGCCCTGTCTGGCCTTCGCCTCTGTAGCTGGGCCCCTCTGCTCCTACTGCCCAGGGCCTGCCCCACACAGGAGCTGCAGGCGACCTCTAAATGGAGGGAGGGCCCCGGGCCTCCTGGGAGCTGCAGGCACTTCCACTCTACAAAGACAGCGAGTAGGGGTCAGAAGGTCGGGGCCCTGCCTGGCCCAAGACCAGCCTTTTCTCCCCAGATGGAGCCAAAGGGGCTCTGAGGAGCTGGTGGGCACCCCCGGCAGGCCTGGTGGAAGGCCAGGCCTAGTGACAGTGCCAGGGCTTTGTCCGGGCACCTGTGCACACACCCGCCGCTCCGGCGGCAGCCTCAGAGACTCCGGGTGGTACACAGGCGGGCCCATCTGTGGGTGTCTCTGAAGGCTTCAGCCGGAAAGGTGTGCTTAAGCTGCCACCGTGATTGGGAGCCCAAGGCGCCCAGCCTTTTTGGCCTGTGGCCCAGCCCGGGGGCTGACCGCCCAGCACGGGCCCCTCTCATGGCCTCCCTCTAGGTGGGGGCATCTCCAGCTACGAAAACAACCCCACTGGGGCTGGTCGGAGTCTTGTTGAATGCCTGGACCAGGCGCTCCGGGATGTGCCCAGGGAGAGACACTCGAGCACGCCCCTCTACCTGGGAGCCACGGCAGGCATGCGCCTGCTCAAGTGAGTGTGCCCGTCCCCTGACCTTCCTGGCCCTGGGCCCCCCCCACAGAAGCCTCAGCGAGGGTGGGCCCCACATGCCCTCAGCCGCAGCAGCCCTCTGCCTGGCCCCTCTTGGCTGGTGGGGGACCACCAGGTACCTCAGGGCCACAGCCCCTGCCCCTGGAAATACGCCTCTCAGAGACCTCCCCGTGTCCCAGCCTGACCAATCCAGAGGCCTCAGCCAAGGTGCTCGAGGCTGTGACGGGGACGCTGACCCAGTACCCCTTCGACTTCCGTGGTGCCCGCATCCTCTCTGGCCAGGACGAGGGGGTGTTTGGCTGGGTGACCGCCAACTACCTGCTGGAGAGCTTCATCAAGGTGGGCCTGCCAGCCAGCACAATGAGCCAGCGGGTGTGGGCACCCAGTCACTGGCTGACCCCAGACTTCACTCCTCACAGTACAGCTGGGCAGGCCAGTGGTACCGGCCAAGGAAGGGGACCCTGGGGGCCATGGACCTGGGAGGCGCCTCCACACAGATCACCTTTGAGACGGCCAGCCCGGCCGAGGACCCTGCTGACCAGGTCCAGCTGCGGCTCTACGGCCAGCAGCACCGTGTCTACACCCACAGCTTCCTCTGCTATGGCCGAGACCAGGTCCTCCGGAAGCTGCTGGCCAGCGCACTGCAGGTGCCCCACCAGCCCTGCCCACCCACACCAATGTGCCCTGCCGGGGGGGGGGGGAGGGACGGACCCAGGGCACAGGGTAGAGCCCAGAGGGCAGCCATGCCCTGGAGGGCTTCTCCAGGCAGCAGGAGCGAGTGAGCCTAATCGGCTGGAAGGACAGGGCGAAGGCTCAGTGGCTGGGGGTGGACCTGGTGCTGGCTGAGGGGTGAGGAGAGCCGGGCTGCCCAGCGGAAGGGTCTGGTTTTTGTCCCGCAGCAGTGGGGAGCGGAGGGTTGCTCCTGAGTACAGTGGTGATGTCACCGACTACATTTTGGAGGACACCATCAGGCTGGTCCTCTGGGGAGGCCCTCCGAGGATCCTGGGGGGACAGCACCTGAGGGTCCTGGGGGTGGCGTGACGCACACCCTCATCGACCCCCAGACCGACAGCACCCACCCCTGCTGGCCCCGGGGCTACTCCAAGGAAGTGCTGCTCCAGGACGTGTACGGGTCCCCCTGCACCATGGCCCTGCGGCCCCAGGACTTCGACAGCAGCCGCAGGGTCAGCCTGGAGGGCACCAGCAGCCCTGCCCTCTGCCGCGGCCTCGTCCGGGGGCTCTTCAACTTCTCGTCCTGCCCCTTCTCTCGATGCTCCTTCAATGGCATCTTCCAGCCCCCCGTGGTTGGGGACTTCATCGTGAGTCAAGGGGACTGGGAGGGGAGCTGATGCTCCACAATGCCTGGGGCCTGGGCTCAGGGTGGCCACACTCCCCCCATGCAGGCCTTCTCCGCGTTCTTCTACACCGTGGACTTCCTGAGCTCGGTGATGCGGCTGCCTGTGGCCACCCCACAGCAGCTGGAGACCGCTGTGGACACCATCTGCAAAATGACGTGGAGTGAGGTGAGGCCTGCGCCTTCCTCCAGGGCCTCAGGGGAGGCTCAGCCAGCTGGCCAGCTTCCCAGGCATTCGTTGCCTGAAAAGTGGGGGGCCTTTGGCCTCTCAGAGGGCGCTGTGTGGTGAAGGACACACTGCCGGTGGGACTCGAAAAGTGACCGGGTGGCAGCGGGGTGCGGAGCCGGAAGGGATGGGGCTGCTGAAGCCCCACCCTTGGTAGCCCCTGGTAGCCCGGGGCCCAACATCGTCCCACCTGCGTCTCAGCTGCAGGCCCAGGCACCGGGGGAAGCGGCCCACCTGCCCAGCCACTGCGCCGTGGCCATGTTCGTTCAGCAGCTCCTGAGCAGGGGCTACCGCTTTGACGAGCATGCCTTCAGCCGCCTGACCTTCCAGAAGAAGGTGGGAACTGGCGGGAGGGCGGGGCCTCCGGGGTGGCGGCGGGGCCTCCGGGGCTGCAAAAAGGCTGAGTCCGAGCTCCTCACCCGCAGGCCGGGGACACTTCGGTCGGCTGGGCGCTCGGCTACATGCTGAACCTGACCAACATGATCCCCGCCGACCCGCCGGGGCTGCGCAAGGGCATCGACTTCAGCTCTTGGGTGGTCCTCCTCCTGCTCTTCGCCGCCTTGCTCCTGGCGGCGCTGGTCCTGCTGGTGCGCCAGGCGCGTTCTGCCGAGTCGCCGAGCGCCATCTAGCGACTGGCTGGGGGCAGCTGCCCCAGCCCCGTCTCCCCCGCCCACCCCTCACCCCACCGCCCTCCACGTCGCTGCCCCTACTGCGGCCCGGAAACCGAGACCGGGACTCTAGCACCCGCACCCACGGGGGGCCAGGAGCGCGGAGGAAGCCGAACCTAGCCCTCGAGCCTGTCCAGCCTTGTCTCCGTCTCGAGGCCTCGTGCCCCTTCTCCTGCAGAGGGTGGGCGAGGCAGACACCCCATTTCCCTCAGCCTGTTACTACGGGGTGGGTGTCCAGGAAGTGGAGCCTTTACTCTGATAATCAGGGTCCTCCGAGACACCCCCCCCCAACACACACACACACTCGGGTCTGTATTAGGGGCAGAGTCAGAGCCCATAGGTTCTGCCCAGTGCCTGCTTGTAAAACTTGGTAATTAAACGTGTTTCCTGGAGCGGTGGACAGGCTGCTGCTGCCCGCCCANCTCGAGGCCTCGTGCCCCTTCTCCTGCAGAGGGTGGGCGAGGCAGACACCCCATTTCCCTCAGCCTGTTACTACGGGGTGGGTGTCCAGGAAGTGGAGCCTTTACTCTGATAATCAGGGTCCTCCGAGACACCCCCCCCCCAACACACACACACACTCGGGTCTGTATTAGGGGGAGAGTCAGAGCCCATAGGCTCTGCCCAGTGCCTGCTTGTAAAACTTGGTAATAAAACGTGTTTCCTGGAGCGGTGGACAGGCTGCTGCTGCCCACCCACCCTGCGCACAGCTGCGCCGGCCACGCGGGCGCGCCCCTCTCGGTGCTCAGGCTGGACCGCCGCCCCTCCTGCCTCCTGTCGGGGTCCAGCCCTGGGGCAGTGCTGACCGCGGTCCCTGCGTCACCCTCGTGGCTTGGAGTGGCTGCTGGGTGGCCGGCGGGGAGTCCCTGCGCCCCCGAGTTTTCCCTGGGCGTGAGAGCCCCTGCAGCACCCCCAGCCCCCAGACAGAAGGCCGGGCCCTTGGGGAGAGCGGGCCCGGGGTGCGGGTGCGGGGAGTGGAGAGGCAGAGAGGGTGGGTCCTAAGCAAGCCAGGTGCCTGGGGTCCGCTCGGGGCTGGAAGAGCAGGGCGGAGGGCGCAAAGGCGGGGCCCTGCCGGGACGCTGACGGTAGGGCCAGGAGGGACGCGGGCTCCATCTCTAGGAAGGGATGAGCCTTGCTCCAGAGCCGAGCTTGGCCAGCGCGCAGGGAGACAGAGCGCTCCCCTCCTGTTTGGGTGCCTTTCTACGCCCCGGGGAGACATCAGCGAGCCCCGACCTGCGGTCCCTCCCCTCAGCCTGGCTTTCTCTCGCTACGGCCGCTGTGCGAAGGCGTAGTCTTCGATGCACCTCCCGCCTGGGCCGACCTTTCTGGGACTCGAGCTCGGACCCTTTTTCTGTCCGGTCAGTGCCCTGTGGGCCATCGTTACTTTGCTCCCCACTACCCCACACCGCGCCACTTGTGCCGGTGTGTGAGCCAATCGACAAACCCCGCAGCCCGCCCCACCGTCTGAGTTCCGCGGGCAAAGGCCCGCGGGCAAAGGCCCGAGCACCAGGGTGGGGGCTCATCCTGGTTCAGCCGCCTGAGCCGGAGGGAAGGTTCCAGGTGGGATGGGGTGAGTGTGCTCTCGGGAGGCCACTAGCGGAGTGCAAGCGGGGGCGTCACAACTGCTTTGTTGCCCTGGGGCCCCAGGGCACTGAAAAGCTGCCTGTCACCTGGGGACCGTGGACAGCTCCCAGCTGAGTCTCATCAACAGCTCCAGGCCACTCTTGCCCCCTGGTGGCTCACTTGGGAGCAGCCGCTGACCGTGGTTGCCCATTCCAACCCCAGAGGCACCGGCGCCGGTCTAGTTCTGTGTGTGTTTGCTTGTAGCCGTGTCTCTGAGCGCCCTCTGCGTCTTTGGGGCACACCTGTGCGGTCCCGTGCACCTGGCCACCCCGTGTGCGCCTGGTGTCCCTGTGTTCCCCGGGGCTGCGCCTCCAGATCGGGTCACGTCTCCTGCTTCAGCGGGTGGGGCGGGGGGAGGTGGCAGCGCCATGGGGGAGGGCGGGAGAAGCGCATCCGGGGAAGACCCCCCCCCGGGCAGTCCCTACTCGGGTTTGTGGAAAACAGAGAAGATCCTCGGGTGCAGAGGCCGCGGAGGTTGAGGTTCTGCCCAGAGACCCGCAGAATCGGGGGTCGGTGGGAGCTAGAGAGGGGGGAGGGGCTCGGGCTGGAGGCGCGGTCCCGCCCCCGCAGGTGGAGCGCGCAGGCGCACTCCCCCAACGCGCTGCCTCGCTGCCGCGCCTGCATCCCGGATCCTTTGCCGCAGCGTCAACGCCGCCGCCGCCTCCTCCTTTCCTCCTCCTCCTCCTCGGCCTCCACCTCCTCTTCCTCCTCTGCTTCAGCCGACGCGGCGCCGGGAGCCTGCGCCCAGCCCCGGGCCTTGCGGTGCCATGCTGCCCCGGCGGCGGCGCTGAAGGATGGCGACGCCTGTCCCTCCGCCCTCCCCGCGGCACCTGCGGCTGTTGCGGCTGCTGCTCTCCGGCCTAGTCCTCGGCGTCGCCCTTCGCGGTGCCACTGCGGGCCCCCCGGGTGAGCGACAGCGCTCGGCGCAGGTCGCAGGTCGCCGCAGGGCCCTGTGCGCCGGGCCGGGGTCCTGCTGCGCAGCGCCTCCGTCACTGTCGGCGCCGCGGCCTTCGACTGGGCCCACAGGGACCGCAGGCCAGGCCGGCTGACAGCCACGCCGGCCCCGCCTCGCGCGGGATGGGGGCAACAGGCCCGGGGGGGGGGGCTCTGAAGGGTGCCGCTGGTTAGGGCTTCTCCTGGGTTCCTAGTGGCGAACCCGAAGTTCACGCGCTTCTTGGCTTTGTGTCTGAGTCCGTGAGCCTGTGTCCGTGTCTCGGGAGGGCTCTGCGCGTGGGCCTGGGCGGCCGGTCTGTGTGCATTTTCCCTGGTGCTGCGCCGGGCGGGCCTGGCCCGGTGTGCCCTGTTACCCGTATCTGTCCTGGGGTCGGGGTACCAGTGCTGATCTGCCTGTCCCCATGCCCTGGGCAGTGTGGGACGTGTCCCTTGCTTTGCTGCCATAATCGCGGTCTGAAGGTTCCTAGGGTGTTTGACAGCTTGTCTCAAGCTTAGGGTTTGGTTTTCTACCTTCAAGGGAGACAGGAGAGGCTTCCAGGCTCAGGCTCTCTACCTGACCTTTTGCTGTGGAGGGCCCCACCGCTGTCTTCCTTGCTAGGGGCGGAGGGGCACCTCCCAGGGTGGGCCCCAGTGAGCCCTGGGGTCCTGGGGGACCCTGCCTGCCTCCCAGACGGGCACCGAGGTTCCAGGTGGTGATGGTCTGTGGGGACCTGGAGCCCCAGGGGGCTGAGCTGGGGCACTGTGCCCACACATTCGCTCCGTTTTTCTGGCAGCCCCAGGGAGGTGCTGTTTTCAGCCCATTTTACAGATGAGAAAGCTGAGGCACTGCGAAGTTGAGTGACTGGTATGCTGGAATGCTAAGCTGGGTGATGTGGTTGTCTGTGGCCTCGGAGACAGCAGGGCAGGCTTCCTCCTGGGCACAGCCCTTCTAGATGGGAGGCTGGCATGAACAGGGGAGGGGGCCTAAAGGCCAGAGCTTGGCTGGCCTTTGGGTGGGGCCTCCAGAGGAGATGGGCTGTGGCCGCAGATGTGGGGTGGAGTGTCAGCCACCCTTCAGCCGCCAATGTCCCTGGAACCTCCTCCTGCGCCCTGAGGCTGGAGTGGGGACCTTTCCAGCAGCCTCTGCAGCTGCAGCCACATCTCCTGGGCTGGGGGGCTGGCAGTGGAGGCCCCTGGAAACCGGAGCCTGCAGCCAGTGCTGGACCTCCACCCTGCGCTTGGTTGGTGCGCTCTGGGTCCTCAGCGCCAGGGGCAGGGAGCGCCCGGCTCCCCAGGTGCCCAGCTGGTGGGTGTGGTCCAGACAGACCTGCTGGCATAGGCTTAATGTTTAACAGGCCCACACCCCAGGCCCTGTTCCCTGATACTGGCGCCTGCTGGCCCCGGCTGTGCAGGGCAGAGGCTGCTGGAACCCCTGGAGGGGTTGCCTGCAGCCAAGTGTGTCTGGCCAGTGCCGAAACTGAGCCGGGCCTGCCCGGGCCTGGGGAAGGGTGGAGCTGGGCATCCCTGACCCCCCAGGTCACCCTGGACCTTGGCGACCCCCCTGCAGTGGAAGGGCCTTGGCTGGGAAGGTCCTGGTCCTCCAGAGATGCCGACACCTGAGCCTCCCCCAGTAGGGTCGACGGTCCTGGGGGCTGCCCCCTGGCTCTGCATCCCATCCCAGTGCTCAGGACATCCCTCAGCTTGGAGGCCATTCCCCTCTGGTACAGAGGGGAAACTGAGGCCGGGGGGACCCCTGCCCTCTGTCCCCCAGCATGAGGATGGGATCCACTGGTCGTGTGTATAGGACATTGGTCTGGGCCCTGAACCAGGACTTGGGTCTGGCCAAATTCCCAGGCATGCCCTGTGTCAGAAGTGAGTGAGACTGGCTGACTCCATCCGGGCCGCCCCAGCACCAGCAGCCCCTGTGCCCTGGGGACACGGAGGTGGGACAGGGAGGGAGCACTGCCGTCCAGGCAGGGCGCCGGGTCTGCTCTGCTCCCTGGCTGTGCTCTCTAGGGCTGGAGAAGGGCCTGCCTGGGCAGGAGGGCGCCCCTGAGAGTGAGGAGAGGGGAGGCCAGCATCCTTTGCTGCCCCTGAGCCAGGGAGAGGCCTGAGCCCCGCCCTGGGGCTGCCAGTGTGGACAGGCTGTGCCCGGGGAACCCAGACCAGAGGCAGGAAGTGGAGGGTGGCCCAGTCTTGCTCCGGGGAGCTCAGTGCGGTGCTGTGGGGGCAGTGAGGGGCAGCTTCCGCGCAGAGGGCTGGCTCGGGCTGGGAAATGGACTCTGGGGAGCGGGTGGGGCGGGCAGTTCTGATAAGTGTTAGCACTGTTTGTCTTCCTGGTTCTGGTCCCCAGCCATGGGGAGGAAGGGCCTGCCCAGAACAATGGCCGGAGCCAGGTCCGGCCAGCTCTGTGGGGTGGGGGAGGGTGCCTGGGACAGTGCTGCCTCTGTGCAGGGCTGTGACCTCAGCCTGCCTCTCCTTCCTTCCCAGATGCAGCTGCCTGCCCTGGGAGCCTGGACTGTGCCCTGCAGAGGCGGGCGCGGTGCCCCCCGGGTGCTCACGTCTGTGGGCCCTGCCTTCAGCCCTTCCGGGAGGATCGAAGGGGGCTCTGTGTGCCCAGGGTGCGCCGGCCTCCGGGTACTGCAGAGCAGGACACCCCTCCCCCCACCTTGACCACTGCCCAGCCTCAGCTCCCAGGCCCCCTGAGCTCGGCGGGATGCCGGGCGCTCTCCTGTGACCCTCCCCGTGGCCTGCTGGTCCTTTCCAGAGCCAGTGGTGGGCTGAGGCAGGGATGTCTAATGGGACACATTGGTGGGTTCTGGGAGAGGCAGGGTCCCCCGAGAGCTCTGCCCCACCCCCCAGGCGCCCACTTCCCCTGCTGTACCCCCGCCAGTGCTCACTTCTTCCCTCCCTGCGCACTGGGGTGCCTGCCTGCCACCCGGAGCCTCGAGTGGGGAAGGCCAGCGGAGGCCCAGTGACGTAGGGTGTGAGGTGGCAATACTGAGGCCCAGGGGGGCCTAAGTGTCTGGGCCTGTGGGCGGGGCTTCTCGGAGGAACCTGTTCCTGGCGGTGAGCAGGGCAGGGGTCCAGACCGGTAGGCGAGCTTTAGAAGTGGCCTGCTGCTGGGCGGGGCATCTACCACTGAGGGGGGCGCCTTGGTCTGGCCCACCTGTCACCGCCTTCACCAGTGTCACCCAGAGGGCTGCCCTGGTGGAGATGGGGGACAGAAAGGGGCCTCTCCCCACTTCTCAGGGAGCCACCGCCCTTCTTGGTACAGCAGGCCATGGGGTGCAGGGTCATGTGGTCCCAGTGCTCTGCCCAGCCCTTTGTAGGGACCAGGTGGGGCAAGGGGCACCCTGCCCTTCTCCTGGCTTGTGCCCACTCCCCTGGCACTGCCACCTCTTGCTCCACCCCCACTTTTCCTGGGAATGCTGCTGCCCCCACAGAGCTCCCCCACCAAGTTGGTCACCATGGCAACACAGGATGGCCAAGGGCTGCAGGCTAGTACCTAGTCCTCAGGTCACCAGTGCCTGGGAGGAGCCTGGAAAGAGAAGCCAGGAGGTGTGGGCCTGGGGACTGACTCCAGGACGGGTCCCTCTGCATCTGGAGGCCATCTGCAGCCCGTGTTGTCAGGCAGTGGCTGGGGGCTTCCCACCTGATGGCCCCTCATTGTCCCCAGAGGAGGGCCCACCCCAGCCTAGACTGGAAGATGAGATTGACCTCCTGGCCCAGGAGCTAGCCCAGCAGGAGGCAGGGCGCTGGAGGCTCACGGCCCTACCCCAGCCTGAAGCACCCCATCGGCTGCTGGAGGCTGGTGAGTCCCCTGCACCACCCCCCCACCCTGCCCGGCCCCCCACAACCCCTGCCCGGCCTAGCCCTGCGGTGATTGATATCTCTCCTCCTCTGCAGCGGCCACCGTGGGGCTCTCCGATGGAGGCCAGGGCCCCGACCTGGGCCTCCCCTCCACTCGGGGAGCCCCTGCGCCCACGACCCACACCTCCTTGGGTTCTCCTGTGTCGTCTGGGCCTGTGCACATGTCCCCCCTGGACCCCCGGGACCGACGCGGTGACGGCTTCGCCCTCGGTAGGTCCGGGCGGGCGGAGCGCAGGGTCCCGCCGGGAGGCAGGCCGCCCTCACCGCCCACCCCGCCCACCCTCAGTGCTCATCGTCGCGTCCTCCGTGGCCGGCGCAGCGGCCCTCGCCGTGGCAGCCCTCTGCTGGTGCAGGTGAGCCAGGCAGCCGGGCGGGGGGCGGGCGGGCGGCGACCAGGCGGGTCTCAGCCTCTGCTCTGCCCCCCCCCACCCCCCGCAGGCTGCAGCGGGACATCCGCCTGACCCAGAAGGTCGACTACGCCGCCCCCCAGGCGCCGGGCTCCCCCGCAACGCCCAAGATCTCGGTGCGTGCTCCTGCCGTGCCCGGCCCCGGGCCCCGGGCCCCTCCTCCGCGGTTTGACCCTCCCTCCCGCCCCGCAGCCCGGGGACCAGCAGCTGGCGCGCGGCGCAGAGGTGCACCACTACCAGCACCGGCGGCAGCAGATGCGCTGCCTGGAGCGGTGAGACGCCCCGCCCGATGGCACCCCCCAATCCCCGGCCCGACCCCCATGCCCAGGCCCCGCTGCCCCCGTCCCCGCGCGCCGGCTTCCAGTCTGGGCCCCCGCACCTGGAAGGTGTGGGCGGACCGGCCATCCCGCCCCCACCAGGCATAAAGAGCCCCCCAAGGAGCTGGACTCCGCCTCCTCGGACGAGGAGAACGAGGATGGCGACTTCACGGTGTACGAGTGCCCGGGCCTGGCCCCGGTAAGTGCAGGGTGGGGGCCTTACCGGCTCCCGGGGGGGGGGTCTTTCCGCCGGCCCGGCCGCTCCCACCGCCCCCACCCCCCGCAGTCCGCCTAACGCCCGCCTTTGCAGACCGGGGAGATGGAGGTGCGGAACCCGCTGTTCGACCACTCCTCGCTGGCCGCGCCCCTGCCGCCCCCGCCTCAGTGACACGAAGATTGATGCCCCCTCTCGAGGACCAATGGGTCCGCGGGTGGGGGGCCAAGGACCCGCGTTTCCCAATAAAGAAACCGCGTTCTGACATCTGGCTGTTTGTGCGGCTGGGCTGGGGTGCCAGCCGGAAACCCCTGGGGTCAGGGCACCTTCTGTTTCCCCTGCATCTGCTCTCTAGGGTCTGTACCCCAAAGGAGGGCGGGAGGAACCCTACAGACCATGCAGGGACGGGAATGCTGCAGACAAGCCAGTTAAAATGCATCTCAGACCTGAGCTCCAGCGCTGGAGACCCAACCCTAGCTCTGGGGGCCGCGGTGGGGGGGACCCTGGAGTGGGGTCTTGTGGCGTTCAGCCCCACCACTGAGAGGGGGGCACCTCTGCGCCCTGCTGGGAAGCAGGGGCTTCAGCTCTCCTGGGACTCAGAGGATCACCCCCACCCTCCTTGGTTTTCAGGCCTCACCCCGAAACACTTCTGCCCCAAATGGGAAGCGGGGTGCAGTGCAGGGCCAGGCCCATCTGGACTCGGTGCCACTCCCCGAAGTACCCCGTCCTGTGTAGGACAAAAAGGGCTGGTAGTGGTGCCCACAGACACCTGGCAGTGGGTACCCAGCACCTCCATTCCTTCCGGTTGCCCCCCTGGGCCGGAAGGCAGGAGGAACAGGATGCAGGCCTTGCGTGTGGCTTTGCCCCAGCCACCAGTCCGCGTCCTGCAGCAGACTCTGTGTGGGACAAGGGAGGAGCAGGTGCAGGGGCTGGAACCGCGCAGGATGGGGGCAGGGCCAGTGGGCCGCAGGCAGTCCACTGTCGTTTCCCCCCCCCCCCCCCCCGCGCCTTCCGGGGAGACGGCTGCAGGGAAAATGGGGCCGTGGGAGTGAAGGCCGCTGGGTCCGGTCCAGGCCAGCCTGTCTCACCCAGCTGGGGCCCAGATGTCCCTCCAGACCCCTGGGCTCAGGCCCTCGGGTCCTGAGACTCGCCTGTCCAACCCCCTGCTGTCCTGACTCAGGCAGAGAGCAGCCCCCCGGTGTGTCCTGTCTTCCTCCCTCCTTGGGCACCCCCAGCCCGTCCCCAGTGTCACTGCCACTCACCCCCCCGGGGCCCCAGCAGAGGGGCTGCCCCTTCTAGTGGCAGTTCAAGGGAGCCGGTGGGCCTGGGTCCTCCAGGAAGGTAGCCACCCCAGCACCCTGCTGCCCACCCAGCTTTCAGGGCTTCCACCCCAGCCTCGGGCTCCACCGGACAGAGCTGGCCCCACTCTGTCCAAACTCCCCCGCCCCTTCCATGGGCCCCAGAGTGGGCCAGGTTTAGGGCTCGGGGAGACCCTGGCTGCATGGGGATTCTGGGGACCCCAGTTCTGGGCAGGTGTGGGTTCTGAGCCCCAGCTGCAAACCTGCCCCCCCCCCCCCCGTGCAGCAGGGAGGGGAGGGGCCTGAGTGCGGAGCAGAGGGGTGCGTTACTGTCAGCTGCTGGAGCTGACCCAGCGGGTCCTGGAGTGCCTCCCGGACAGGGACGCAGCCACGCTCCGAGCCTGGGTGGCAAGGACAGGGCGTTGGGGAGGAGGGTCTGACGCCTGCAGGGCACCCCTGGACTCAGGGGGTCCCACTCAAGGCAGAAGGAGCACACCTGCCCTGCCTGCTGACACTGGCCCCCTGCACCACCCCCGCGGTGTCCCCTTGGCTGCACCCTGCTCTGGGAGCTGGGCCACCTGCCAACCTCCGTGGGACCGCCTTCCCTAAGGAAGACACTCCGCCCACCCTCTGGTTGGGAATAAATTGCACTCTGGCTCCCTCTGCCGCCTTCACTCCCAGGAGCCAGGTGACTCTGGAGCACGGCCACTAGGGGGCCTCGGGGCGCCTGGCTGCTCCCTGCCCTGTGCAGGCCCACCCTGAGAGCAGGCAGGTGGGCAGCTAGGTCGTGGCCCTGGCCCCCTCCAAAGCACCCCTTGGTAGGGGGCTGGGCAGCTTATTGTCTGTTTGGGGGGGGCGGTGACCAGCAGGCCAGTTGCCAGCTTTCTGGAGACGCTCCCCGCCCTGTTTGGGCTCAGCTGGCACCCACTGGGCGGTCAGCCCCGCAGCGGGCCAGGGGCTCAGCCGCAGAGTGACAGTGGGTGCTCAGTTTCCAGATGCTCACGGGCTGGAAGCTGGAGCTGGGTCCCATCTGCATCCCAGGGAGGCTCGGGCCTGGGGAGGAGAGGGCAGGACGAGGCCCCCACTTCCCCTCTGACTCAGCTCTCTCACCTTCTCCTCTCTCCTCCGAGAGCCTCTTGTTCTGACCCATTTTGGGGCCAAACCTCGGAGCCCCACTTCCCAGCCAGCGGGTTCCCACAGCAGGGCCCCATGGCAGGAGCCCCGGGGGGCAGGCTGCGTCAGGGGAGCGACGGAGCCCCTGTGGAGGTAGCGGGCTCTTTCGAATCCACCCAGGGAGGGAGCAGGCTGGGGTGTGGTGAGGCCCCCGGCAAGGGTCCCGGCCAGCCTGGCCGCGCAAACAGGAAGGGCAGAGTGCCGGCAGCCAGAAGCCAGGGCGCTCGCAGGCTGACAGGATCAGCTCCTTCCTGTGTGCCTGCCACCCTCGGGGTGCCCGCCACCACAGGGAGGTGCAGTGGGCTGATGCAAGGCCTGGGGCAGGGCGTGGCTCCCCTGGGGTCTCCTGCCACGGGACCGATGCCAGGCAGCACCAAAGGCTCGGTGCCACCTCAGTCATCACCCTAAACACCAGGGCAACTGCAAAAGGCAGGGCACTGCTCTGTGCAGGCACTGGTGCTGGCCATCGGGGAGCCAGGCCCCTGGGCACCAGCACCTGGGGTTGGCCACTTGGTTTCCGAGAGGTCCTGCAGCCCACCCTCCCCTCCTCCAACATTGCGCAAGGCGCCGCCGCAGCTCTGAGGCTCTGCCAGGGCGGGGAGCCTCTGGGGGCCAAGTGCCCTTGGCCCCCAGAGCCTCCTTCTGGAGCTGCCTGTGTCCCCATGGGTCTGCTGCTAGTTCCCAGTTCCTCCCTGAGAGCAGTGGGGGAGGGCAGACGACAGGAGAGGCGGCAGGTACAGGCCCCCCAGCAAGCGTGGGGCTGCAGTCCCTGGGACAGTTGCTGGTTGCTCTACTTTTTGCAACATCTGGCCCCAGCCCCCAAGATCCCGCCGGGCCTGAGGCCTCCGGGAGAGGCTGGGCCGGCCCGACCTGCCCTCCCAGTCTGGCTGAGGTGGACAGAGCTAACGGGCACCACGCAGGCAGAGAGTGAGGAGCAGGAGGGGCTCGGGGACGTCTGACCACGCTGGCTGGCTGTGTTTCCAGCTCAGAGGAACTAGAGCAAAAGGGGAAGGAACTGGACCTCCAGGTTGGGACCCAGGCTGGCTGGAGGGTGGGGGAGGAGAAGGGCCCTGGATGCGAGCCTTCCTCTTCCTGACACAGGCGCCAGCCCCCTGCCCCCCATGTCAGGGACACAAGGACGGCTTCCCTTTCCAGCCTGGAAAGCCCCCTCCCTGCCCCCCCCTCATCCTGAGCTGGGGGCCCGGAGAATGGGAGCCAGAGCCCCCAAGGGAAGCGCTCCCACCCCTCAGACCTGCTGGCAGAAGCTCTGTCCCTCCCATCCAGGACCCTGGGCCTGTGGCAGCCTGGGGCTTCTTTGGATGCGTGTCCTGGAGCGGGAAAAAGGCCCTGCAGCCCACAGGGGCCAGGCCCGGCCTGACAGCTGCCCGCTGAGGGCGTGTCCAGGGCCTCGTGTGGACAGACACTCCTCCAGCCTGAGGACGGACTCCCCGCTCTGGGAATCTGCATTCTGGCATCAGATGTTTGAGAAGGGCAGGGGTGGGCGGGGTGGCCCCAGGAGGAGCAACGGCAGAAACCTCGGCCTCCTGGCAAAGAGCTGAGCGCAGCAGGCCAGCGGGGCGGCGGGCCCAGAGCCCAGCAGGTAGTGAGCAGGGAAGTGGCTGACACCGCAGCCGCAGGAGGCGGTGCTGGGGGGGCTCAGTGCGGTCTCTGAGGGCAGCCTGCCTGCCTTCTCCAGGGGGCCCCGGGCCTGGGTGCTGGGCAGGGACCGGGGCCTCAGTGTCTGGGGAGTCCCTCAAGGGCAGGGTCACCTGCACCCAGGATGGCTTCCCCTTCCCTGAGGCTGAGCAGCAGCCCCGCACCTGCCTCCTGTGCCCACCCAGAGGTCAGCAGCATTGGGGGCATGGAATTGGGTCCAGCCCGGTGCCCCTCCTGTAACCACCCCCTTCCGGCAGCCAGAGGACCAGAGGGGAGGCAGGGTGAGGCTGGTGGTTCGAGCCGGAGGTCACCTTCGGGGTAGGGTGGGGCAGGGCGGGGGCGGGTGGGAGGCACCCCAGTTTCCTCCATCCAGGGCAGATGAAAGGCGCTCACTTCCAGGTGCGGCCGAGTGCAGCACGGAGCCGAGATTTCGGGCCTCTGCCTGGTGGTTGCTGTGATTTGAGAGCCCTGGGTGTCTCGGGTGACTGATTCTGGGAACTGTGGACGGGCCATGCCGGTGAGTGTCTGGTTCTCAGGGAGGCCGGGGCGGGGAGGCAGGGCTGTGGACGAGCTCGGGGAGACAGTCTCTCTCCCTGCATCCTGCACAGGGCGTGCCTCTGCCCAGAAGCCTCGGGCCTTGGGGGGCCTGGCCCGGGGCAGCCCTGCTCACAGCCCTCTGGATCCTGTGGCTACTCCGATGGGCCCCTGAGGGTGTCCCGGCACCGCAGCGCACTCTCACCATCCTGATCTGGCACTGGCCCTTTGCCAGCCAGCCCCCGGAGCTGCCCAGCAACACCTGTGCCAGCTACGGCGTGGCTCACTGCTGCCTGAGCACCAACCGCAGCCTGCTGCCCAGCGCCGACGCCGTGGTCTTCCACCACCGGGAGCTGCAGACCCGGCGGGCCCGCCTGCCCCTGGCTGAGCGGCCGCACGGCCAGCCCTGGGTGTGGGCTTCCATGGAGTCGCCCAGCCACACACATGGCCTCAGCCGTCTCCGCGGCATCTTCAACTGGGTGCTGAGCTACCGGCGTGACTCGGACATCTTTGTGCCCTACGGCCGCCTGGAGCCCCGCCAGGGACCCGTGCCCCCATTGCCGGCCAAGAACGGGGTGGCCGCCTGGGTGGTCAGCAATTTCCAGGCGCGGCAGCGGCGTGTGCAGCTGTACCGGCAGCTGGCGCCTCACCTGCCGGTGGACGTGTTTGGCCGAGCCAGCCGGCGGCCACTGTGCACCAACTGCCTGCTGCCCACCGTGGCCCGGTACCTCTTTTACCTGGCCTTCGAGAACTCGCAGCACCCGGACTATATCACCGAGAAGTTCTGGCACAACGCCCTGGTGGCCGGCGCTGTGCCCGTGGTGCTGGGGCCCCCGAGGGCCACTTACGAGGCCTTTGCACCCCCTGACGCCTTCGTGCACGTGGACGACTTCAGCTCGGCCCGAGAGCTGGCCGCCTTCCTCCTGGGCATGAACGACAGCCAGTACCGGCGCTACTTCGCCTGGCGGGACTGGCTCCGTGTGCGGCTGTTTGACGACTGGCGGGAGCGCTTCTGTGCCATCTGCCCCCGCTACCCCCACCTGCCCCGAGACCAGGTCTACCAGGACCTCCAGGGCTGGTTCCAGGGCTGGGTCCAGGCCTGAGCTCTGGCGGGCAAGGTGGGCAGGGGAGGATGGCTGGGGGGCAGGCAGCTGGGTGTTGGGACCAAACCACTGGGCATCGGCCCCCACGGGCAACCATCAGGCTGCCGTGGAGACTGGAGTCAGAGGCCAGGGTCCGAGGATGAGGGAGGAGCGAGCCAGTCTGGGCAGGCTGCCTGGAGGAGGAGGCTGGTGGGTATTAGAGCAGGTATTTGGGGCAGAGGTGAGAACAGCGAGGGAATTAATGGGGGTGCGTGTTCTTGAGGTGGATCGAAGAAGAGAGGTTGCTAAGGCCCTCCTTCCCCACTTGGCCAGGTCTTGGGCAGGTCAAGGCTGCTACACCTTGACCTGGGGACGTGGGGCTGTGGGGCTGAAGGCAGGGCCCGGGCCCTGGGAATGTGTCACCCTGTGTGGGGTTTTTTTTTGAAAACCTGCCCCCCAAGCCTTCTCTGTACCCGAGGCCCCCGGCCCAGGGTGCACTGCTACACTGCCCACTCAGCCAGCTCGGGCAGGCCTGAGCAAGGTGAGAGCAAGCCGGGCAGTTCTGGGTTCTTTGCCGTCTACTCAGCGAGGGGCCATCGGTCAATAAAGAAAGAAAGGCCATAATGCCACGTGTCGGGTCTGGAAGGCACGGGGTCCCATGCAGCTCCCCACGTCTCGTGTCTGCCGCCCTGGCCCGCCCACAGCCCTCCTGGACCCTCCCGGGATCCGACTGCCCTGCCTCAAGGTGTCTGCCCTCCCTCTGCCTGAGATGCCCTGCCCGGGGTGGCTCCGCCCCTCTCCCTCTCCCCTTCCTTCAGTACCCCCTAAATGGCTCCCAGTCAGAGAGCCTTCCCTGACCCCCAAAAGCCAAGTGGTTGGACAGCAGGGGTGAAGTCAGGAACCTGCTGAGCGGTTGAAGGTGCCCCATCTGGGAGGCCCTGGGGTTTCCCTCTCAGGCGGGGGCTGCTTGGTGACCTGAGGCTCCCTCTGCAGGGCGGCTGGGGGCCTTGTGGCAGGGAGGGGCCCCGAGGGGGCTGCTGCAGGCGAGGAGCCCTCGAGGCAGGTGGCTGAGTGAGAAGAGAGGCTAGTGGCGAGACTCTGGGGGTGCTGACAGGGGCCCCAACGGGCCAAGCCTCTGTGACAGGAGCTCAGGACTTGTCCCTGCCCTAGGTGGGGAGGGACAGCGGGTGGAGGAGGCAGGAAGCTGCCCTCCTCCTTGGCAGGGGCTTGTGGGAAAGGCCTGCCAGAGACTTCCGGCCCTGACCTAAGCCCACGTGCTGACCAGGGACAAGGAAGTGTCCTAAGCTGCTCGGTGGGGTGGGTGGGGGATTGTGCCTGCCCACCTGCCCCAGCTGCCCCTCTTCCCGCTTCAGAGAAGGTAGGAGGGGTGGGGAGCTTCAGCCCCTGGGGTCTGCCATTCAGTGTAGGGTGTGACCTCTACCTGCACCCCAGACACTGGCCATCACATGACCCACTGCTCCCATTCACGAGTGGGGAAACTGAGGCAGGGGTGGAAGCAACAGAGCCACCCACCTGGTCTCCCGCGGCACAGAGGCCCGCCTGCCCCCTGCTGGCCATGTCAGGAATTGACCCTGCAACCTTCCTGGCCATGTTAGCACAGCGCCTGCAGCAAGCAAGGACCCCCTCCTCCAGCAGGTACCACCTCACCTCCGTGGAATTCACTCGCCCTCAGATGCGGGGACAAAAGCGAGCTGCTCACAGAGGGGCAGCCAAGTTCCCCCCAGTGACCCCACCTGCCCTGCCGCACAGGGTGGTTCTGGGGCCAGCAGGTCCCTTCCCTTCCTCCTGGCAGAGCCCAGCCAGGCTCACCCTGCCACCGAGTCACCATGTGGCTCACTACCAGGGGACACAGGAAACTCGCAGGGGCGGACAGCTCACCTGCAGCCCCACCCCCGCTGTGGGGGCAGGTCTGGAAGCGCCAGGTTGGGTGGATGTTGGCTCTTGGAAGTCTGGAGGTCAGTGGCCTACGTGCCCAGGTGGCATCTGCAGCCAGGGCGCCACGAGGTCTCCCCTCCCCAAGTGAGAGGGCAGGGACTGGGCCCCGGCTCTCAGGCGTTCAACCCAAGCTCCTGCCACCAGTACTGCGAGGACCTGGTAGGGGCCGAATGTCCCCCAACGGCCGCTCAGAGCGCCCTCGGGGGGCCAGTAACCACCTTGGGGTGCCCCTGCGGGAGGATCCAGCGAGAACGGGCTTGCGTGTAGGCCTGGCGGTGCTGGGAGAAGAACACCGTGGAAGGAAGGGGTGAGTGGTGGGTCTGGGTTTACATGTGGGCGCTTGGGCCGTCATTTCAACTCCTGGCGAGATGAGGGAGACCAAGAAGGCCCCAGTAGCAGGACAGAGCCCCAGGAACTGCCCGGGTGGGCGGGCGGGTCCGGTGCAGGAGGTACCCGGCCGGGGGCGGGGCAACGGCTTCAGCGCGGCGCCTTTAAGTGGGGGCGACGCGGGCGGGAGGCTGTCGCGAGTGGCTGTCGCCGGGCCTCCGGGGCGGAGCTAGCGCGGAACCGGTCCCGGGCTCTGAGACCCCGCCCCCGCGCGGGCGATGCCGAGCGGCGAGGCGGGCGGCCGGGCCGGCGGGGCGCGCAGAGGAGCTGGCCGCGGCGCGGAGGCGGTCGGGGCGCGGCCCCGCCATGGGCTTCCTGCACCAGCTGCAGCTGCTGCTCTGGAAGAACGTGACGCTGAAACGCCGGAGCCCGGTGAGCGACCCCGCGCCGCGGGCCTGCGGGCCGTGGAGGCCGCGCGCACCGGGGCCAGTGGCGCGCTCTCTGCGCGCACGTGCGGCAAGCCGGGAGCGCGCGGACCCCAGGCTGGCTAGGGGGATGTCGCGAGAGGGACGACGTGCCCCAGTCCCATTCTAGTCGGGCCCTGGGCGCCCCTGCCTGAGCTCCGGCCTCCGGGAGGGGGATATGCGGTGCCCAGCCCGCCTCCCGCGCCCGCTGACATTCGCGGTGCTCGGCTGAGTCACGAGCGCTCTCCGCAGCGCGCTGTCCAGGGCCAGCCTGAGGTTGGGGGACAGGCTGCCCGGGGACCCAGGGGTCACAAGAGGCCCTGGTCCCCAGGACAGAGGGCTGGCCCTCTGGATGCAGGCCCCGCAGTCTCTGGGCCCAGCCCCTGCATCAGCCAGCATCCCCTTCCCCTTCCCTGCCAGCTCCTCTGCCCTTGGGCAGGCCCTCCCTCTGCCCCTCCCCCCATATCCACGAGCTGGGACTGTGACTGCTTTCTCACCACTGGGAATGTCCTTCCTGTGCCAGCCTTGGCTGCCCAAGTCCCTGCACCCTTTTGTCCTTTGGGGCCGCCCTCCCTGAGGTGGACCCACTCTGTGACCCTCCTGAGCCAGCCCCTCTGGGGGCCAGGGCCGGCTGCGGGCCGCTGTCAGAAACAGAAGCCTCCTGTGAGGAGCAGGGCCAGGGTGGTGTGGATGTCATCACGCCGGCCCTCAGGATCCTGCCCTGGGAAGGGCAGCAGCCCGCATCCGAGAGGCCAGGGCAGGTTGGGTTTCCGAGTGGGGATTTTCCAGTATGGGCCTGGAACCGGCCAGGGTTCCGAGTGAGGGCTTGAGGAGGAGGCACCGTGCTGTCCCCCTAGACCCAGGAGGCTCCCGTCCCATCTGTCCCTGGGGTCCTTTGGGCTCCTGCCTGTGTCTCCTAGGGATTGGCCTGGAAGCGCACAATGAGAAACCCAGTGCTGCGGCCAGGGCAGGGTGGCCGTCATCACCACGGCCTGGCAGGGTTCCCCTGGGCACCTGGCCCTGGCGGGGAGCCAGGGCTGGGTACACTGGCTGCCTAGGGCGCCCGGAGCTGGCTGGCGCTGGATCGGGCCTGCAGCCCTGGGGCTGCTTCTGATGCAGCCTCCCCCACCTCAGGCTTTGGGCCACCGGGGACAGCAGAGCAGGGCTCAGGGGGAGAACGGGGATCAGGGTGTGGGCTCGCATTCGTATTAGCCCCGTCCCCCCACCCCCATTCTTGCAGGAAGGGCCCCCCAGGAGCTGGGGGCAGAGGCAGGAATGATGGTCCCTGTGTCCACTGGGGACCCCACGGCTCAGGGAGCAGTGGCTGGCAGGGCGCCTGGCAAGCTGGTGGGAGGTGCCCACAGCCCTATGCCCAGGAATGGCCCCAACTTGCTAGGCCTCCCCCAAAACCTTCCTCTGCCCCTGCCCCACCGTGGTCCCAGGCACTGGGTGCACCGTGTGGAGGTCCCGGGCCTGCCGCTGTTGGTGGAGTCCTTGCTGGCTGGTGCTCGGGCTGGGGCTGGCCGGATTCTGGGCACGGCCCAGCTGGACCCTCACTGCCCAGGAGGGTCTTAGGCTTCAGTGTCGGATGCTGGCACCTGCCCAGCAGAGGGTTTGCCCCTCGGGCTGAGTGCCTTGCTGGGGCGCACTCCCTGGGGCAAGCTCGGCCTGCAGGGCAGGGGCCAAGGGCCCCTGGACCTTGCCTGCTCCCTCCTCCCAAGCTCGGGCCTCGGTTTCTCCACTCGTGGGTGTGGCCTGTCCCCGCTCAGTGGGACGTGGGCCTAGCCTGGTGCCACAGGCAGCTTCTGGCGCAGGGACTGGATGACTATCCCCAAGTCACTGGGGTGGGAGGCAGCAACTCCATCCTGAGGTGTCATCTGTTCTGCCCTTGACCTAGCAGGAGAGGGCTTAGGCCCAGGGTGGGTAGCCAGGCCCCAGGGACAACATGGGGGCACTGGGCTGGTTTCAAGAACAGGGCTTGACCCCCCCCCTTGCAGGCCCCCCGGGTGGGACGCCCAGGTGGGGCCAGACCAGTGCTGCCTGCCTGTAACCAGATGCCCCTCTGGCCACCCGCCCTCCGCCTGCCCAGCAGGCCTCTTCTCCCAGCAGCTCTTGTGCAGCCGTTGCTATGGCGATGAGGAGGCAGAGGCCTGTTGCTGCAGTTACTTGGTGGAGGTGCCCGGTGGCAGGGCGGGTGTGGGTGGGGATGGCAGGTCGTGACCCGGGCTTCCCGAGTGGCCGCTTGCACATAGCCACCCTCACTGGTGTGTGGCCTGTGCCTGTCCCCGGCCCTGTGGGTGCCCACGATGCCTCCCCAGCCAGCCTGGGGCTGGGTCCTGGCTCGGGGAGGGATGGAGGCTGGCACGGGCTGGGGCGGGTGTTCCCGACCACAGAGCACCATTGTCAAAGTGCAGCAGACTCAGCAGCAGCTGCCCCACCGGGGCTGGGGCTCGCCCCCGGGCCGGACAGAGCCTGCTGGGAAGGGCCTCTGAAGTCTGCGTTTGGTAGGGGCGTGAGAAGGGCTGGGCAGGGGCTCCCCCTGGAACAGCCGGCCCAAGGCCTCTCCCTTGGCCTCCCCCTTGCCCTCCCCCACTCCCTCCCTGGGCTGAGGGGGTGACACCATGGAGCCCTTCCACTGTCCAGGTGACATAGAGACCTGGGACCTGGGCAGCTCTTTCCCACTCAGAGCAATTCCCAGCAGGGCTCCGCCCGGCGCCCCCCCTGGGGTGGCAGGAGCCGTCCTAGGAACGCTAAGCAGTGGCTGGGCCGGGCAGGGCTGCTGCACCCAGCCGAGCAGCCTGGGGTGAGGGCCAGGGGCCAGGACCGGGGGCTGGGGCTCACAGACCCCTGCCTGGGTCTTTTGAGAAGCCCGGGTGGAGCTTCTCCACCCCTCTGTGCCCCGCAGGCAGGGGAGAGGATGAGCGGGCACCTGCAGGGGTGAGAGTGGCCTGCCAGCTGGCTGGTTGCCGCTGCCGGCCCTCAGTGTGGCGAGCAGGACAAGAGCCGGGTGGGGCAGGGGCCTGTTTCTCCCTTGGGCCAGACAACAGTCCCCCTCTTGCCCTTTGAAAGGCCCTCTAAGGAAGGGTTGACCTTCTGCCGTCCCCGGGGGAGCATGTCGGGGCGGGGCTGGCCTTCGGGGAGGGCATCTGCCTGCAGAGAGAGGGAGGCGCGGGGCCGCCCGGCCCGCCCTGGGCCGACAACCTCACGCCGCCCGCCCCTTCCAGTGGGTCCTGGCCTTCGAGATCTTCATCCCCCTGGTCCTCTTCTTTGTCCTGCTGGGGCTCCGGCAGAAGAAGCCCACCGTCTCCGTGAAGGAAGGTGAGGGTCCAGGGGCCCAGGGCATGGCTGGGGGTGGGGCAGGAAGCCCTCTCGGCCCGTGCACGCCTGTCCTGTGTGCACGTGACTGCACGTATACGTCCCAGGTGCCACGGCCTGCCACCCTGTGCGGTCTGCCAGCCTGTCCCCGAGGGGCCCCTGGCCACGCCTCCTGGCTGGACTGGAGGGTGCAACTGGCCGTGGTGGCCGCCAGGGCCAGGTCCTCACTGTTCTCCTCTGTTCTGTTCTGCCCACCCCTGCATGGTCTCTTGTCCTCCTCCGCCGCCTGCATGCAGTCTGTAAGTGAGCGGCCACCTCCTCCTTACTGGCCCAGGCGCAGCTGCAGGAGGGTCCTGGGGGGCCTCCTGGTGCGGCTTAAGCACTCCCCCACCCCTACCCCTGCTTGCATTAACAGCCCTTCCCAGCCCTACCCACTGTCGGGGACAGCCAGATCCAGGGAGGGGAAGAAGGTGCTGGGAGTGAGGGGCTGGGCCACCTGGGCCTCCAGGGCTCCAGGCTCAGCTTCCAGGGTGCCCACCTCTCTGGGGGGCTGCTGGCCCTCCCTTGTAGCCCTGGGACACCTGGGCTGGCCTGGGCTGATGCTCCCTCGTAAGAGCCTTGCGGGCACCTGCGTTCACTTTGCTAACCAGCTGGCCAGAGGGGTCAGAGGTCGCTGCCCAGCAGGAGGGTCCACAGACTCTCCTGGGCTCTGAGGGCCATGCCACCCTGGAGGGTGCGGGGAGCGTGGCAGGGTGTTCTGGCTTTGGCTGGCTGACAGAGGAGGGAGGCTCTGGGAATTGCGGGGCAGGGGTGGCGAGATGCCTTTCGACCTCTGACCCGCTGGGGTCATTTGCACTGGAGCTCTTGGGCCTCTGTCCCCCGTCCTGCTGCCTGAAGCTGCTTTTCCTTCCCGACTTTCTATAAACTTCTCTTCTCGGCCTCTGTTTCCCTCCTGCTCTCTCTCTCCTTTCTGTCCCTGTCCTCGGCTCTCTCACCTGCCCTGCCCCTGCCAGCCTTCTACACGGCAGCGCCCCTGACCTCTGCTGGGATCCTGCCCGTCATGCAGTCGCTGTGCCCCGATGGCCAGCGGGACGAGTTCGGCTTCCTGCAGTACGCCAACTCCACGTGAGTGACCCCCAGCCGCCACCCCACCTCCCTGCCGCCCCGCCTCCCCGCCGCCACCGCCCCAGCTGGCGGCCAGTGGCTGACCTCCCGTGGCGCTCACTGCAGGGTCACCCAGCTGCTGGACCGTCTGGACCGCGTGGTGCAGGAGGGCAACCTGTTCGACCCCGAGCGGCCCAGCCTGGGCTGGGAGCTGGAGGCCCTGCGACAGCACCTGGAGGCCCTCAGCTTGGGCCCCGACACCTGGGACCGCCGGGCAGACAGACCGGCAGGTGTGTCCCGGGACGGGTGGGCAGTGCCCGTGTGTGTGCGTGGTGGGGAGCCCAGGCCCTAGCTCTGGGTTTGAGCCCCCGCTGGGTGGCGTCCTGCCGCAGGCCGGGTCTGTGCTTCTGGCCCTCCGTCTGAACTTGTGGTTTTCTACCAGTTCACCATGCGGATTTTTGAAACATAGCATAGCTGACAGTTGAGTCAGGGGCACTAAACTGACCTCTTTCCTTAGACTGTCAAATAAAAACATGGCGACAAGCCCTGGTCGGGCAGCTCCGTTGGTGGGAGCGTCGTCCCGATGCACCGAGGCTGCGGGTTTGATCCCCAGTCAGGGGCACGCAGGAGAAGCCACGGATGCGTGCGTCAGTGGGAGGACCAGCGAATCCATGTTTCCCTGCACCCTTTCTCTCCTTCCTCTCTCTCTCTCTCTCATCAGCCAATACATTTTTTTAAATGACAACAGCCCACACAATAATCACCTTCTGGTATGAATGAATCAAAATTATACCAATTTTTTTATTGTTAGATCAGCGAAAACCATATTTTTTGGTGTGCCTCAGTCTCAGTCCTTAGTGAACGTATGCCGTAGGTGACAAAGGCTGAAAATTGCCGGTCCCATGGTGGCTCTGAGACCCCGGTGTGCGTACACTTGTGCGGGCCTGCCGAGCTGCCCACCCCGGGGGCTGAGCCGTGGGGCCGGGAGCTTGGCTCTGAACCTCTTCAGAGCTGGCCCTCAGCCCCAACCTTCTATCTGTCCAGTGTCCTCCTTCTCTTTGGATACGGTGGCCAGGGACCCGAGGGAGCTGTGGCGTTTCCTGACGCAGAACCTGTCACTGCCTAACAGCACAGCCCAGGCCCTGCTGGCTGCTCAGGTGGATGTGCCTGAGGTGAGGCGGGGCGGCACCGGCCCCAAGCACTCTGCCCTCTGGGGCGGTTGGCTCCCAGACCTGGCCACTCTGCTCTTCCCTCCCCTGGTTGCAGGGCTGGGTGAGAGGCGTGCGGGGCTCTGAGCCGTGCCCCCTTGCACCCCAGGTCTATCACCTGCTCTTTGGCTCTTCGCCTACCCTGGATGTGGAGTCAGGCCTCCCCAGGGGTCAGGAACCCTGGGGCCCCCCACGTCCCAGTTCCCTCTTTCGGTTGGAGGTGAGGGGGCCTGGTAGTGGGAAAGGGGGCTGCGCCTTGTCTCTGGGCGGGTGTTTCTGCCTGGCAGCTACAGAGAGGGGCACCCCTGGTAATTCCTACCTCCTTCTTCGGGTGAGGGAGGGTCCTGAGGGTTTGTGGTTAGGGTGGGGAGGTCAGGACAGTGATGTGTCTCTACCCCCACCCCAGACCTGGCTCGGTGGCCTGAGCCCATCTTGGGCCAGGACCTGGGTCCCCTTGGTTGGGGCTCCTTCCCAACCGCTTCCCTGCACCCGCCCCCAGGAGCTGCTGGTGGCCCCCACCCTCCTAGAGCAGCTCACATGCGCTCCGGGCTCCGGGGAGCTGGGCCGCATCCTCACGGTGCCACGGGGGCAGCTGCCAGCCCTGCGGGGCTACCGGGATGCTGTCTGCAGCGGGCAGGCCACAGCCCGCGCCCGGCGCTTTTCTGGGCTGGCTGCGGAGCTCCAGAACCAGTTGGATGTGGCCAAGATAGCCCAGCAGGTGAGGAGGCGCTGCCTGCCAGCTGGCCGGTGGCCCAATGTCCAGGCGGGAGGAGGTACTGGAGCTCCTGGGGGCCCGTGGCCATGCAGGAGGAGCAGGGGGTGGGGGTTGGCGCCTGCTGGGCACCCTGCACCCTTCAACACGCCATGCCTCACACCCCTGCCCGGCCCCACGTCCTGGCCCCAGTCTGTCTCTCGCAGCCCCGGGCCCATGCTCTGCTTACCCCTGGGCTGCAGACACTCCCTCAGCCCCTCCTCCCAGCCACCGTCCCTTTGCTAGTACCTTCCCAGTTCCACCCTGACTCAGTTCCCAACCTGCCCACCAGCCCCAAGCCTTGCTCCCTCCCCTGGGCCTGCATGTCCCCACCTGCCCATCTCCCCTCAGCTGGGCCTGGATACCCCCAACGGCTCGGCGCCCCAGCCGCAGCCACCCCCCCCACGGCAGCTGCAGGCCCTGCTGGAGGACCTGCTGGACGCCCAGAAGGCTCTGCGGGACGTGGACGTTCTGTCGGCCCTGGCTCTACTGCTGCCCCAGGGCGCCTGCGCACACCGGGCTCCTGGAGCCCCAGGCAGCAGTCCGGGCTGGGCGGCCAACAGCACAGGGGGCGGGGTGGGCACGGGCTCCAACGCCACCGCGGAGGAGGGGACCTCGCCCGCCGTGGCCCCGGCCTCCTCTGACGGCCTGCAGGGCCAGTGCTCCGCCTTCGTGCAGCTCTGGGCCGCCCTACAGCCCATCCTGTGCGGTAACAACCGGTAGGTGCGAGGCAGGGGAAGGGCGGGGGTGAACAGGCAGACGGGGTGGGGCCTGGTCCCGAGGCATGCTCTGAATCCTCCACACCCCCTACCCGCGGCCCACGGGTTATGGTTATACCAGGCCTGGACCCGCAGCCCCTCTGAAGCCCCGCCCCACCCGCCCCTCCCTATCCTGAGTGCCGGCTCCCACCCGTGAGGCCACGCCCCCCCTGAACCCCCCACCCCCCTCCCCCGGTCCCGCCCCAGCACCATTGAGCCGGAGGCGCTGCGCCGGGGCAACATGAGCTCCCTGGGCTTCACGAGCAAGGAACAGCGGAACCTGGGCCTCCTAGTGCACCTCATGACCAGCAACCCCAAGATCCTGTACGCTCCCGCGGGGTCTGAGGCCGACCGCGTCATCCTCAAGGTGCGCGAGTCTGTGCCCCGGTGGTCTAGCGGCACGAGTCTTCCGGGGCAGCAGCTGGAGCAGCTGGGGGAGGGTTCTGCGGGCTGAGACCGCTGCACAGAGGGGTGCAGCCCGGACCCCCGAGCTCTGGTGTGATCCTGTGGGATCGTGGGATCGGGGTGCAGGGGTAACCGGGGGGCTGCCGTGGGGGTGCACTAGAGTGGCTGCTGTGGTACCAGTTCTCGGCCTGGCTCCGTGTGGCCAGGGCTGTTCAGTGCTGGTGGGCGTGGGAGAGAGACGGCGTGCATTCACCCCCCAGAGTTGTCTCCAATGGGTGAAATGTGGGGGCTTGGGGCCGGCCGAGGGCACAGTGTGAAGGCCCTTCCCGGGGAGAAGTCCTGTCTGGGGCAAGTAGGGAGCACGGCCAGAAATGGCCCAGGGAGGGGAGAGGCCGAGTGTGGGGAGACCTGAGAGCCAGGTGTTAGGGCTGCCCGAGGGGTGCACAGACAGGGGTCTGAGGGAGGAGCTGGGAGGGCACAGCTGGTGAGGCAGGGGGACCGCACCCCGCCGCCCTGGAGGGGGTGCAGAGCGAGACTCAGGGGGAGCTGGAGAAAGGCGAGGCTGGAGGGGCACTGAAGGCTTCCAGGCGGCAGCTTGGCCAGAGCAAGGGTGTTTGTTGGCCAGTGGCTGGTGCCCCCGTGGGGGAGGCCAGGGGGTGGAGAACCGCCCCCCGCCGGCCAGGGTCCTTGCGTGAGCCCATGCCCTCACCCTCTGCAGGCCAACGAGACCTTTGCCCTTGTAGGCAACGTCACCCACTATGCCCAGCTCTGGCTCAACATCTCCGCCGAGATCCGGAGCTTCCTGGAGCAGGGCAGGCTTCAGCAGCACCTGTACTGGCTGCAGCAGGTGCTGGGGCCGCGGGGAGCCCGCACGGTCCGGGGTGGTGGGCGGCGCAGGCCACCCTCTGAGCCCATCTTACGCCCCCAGTATGTGGCGGAGCTGCGGCTGCACCCCGAAGCGCTGAACCTGTCGCTGGAGGACCTGCCGCCTGCCCTGCGACAGGGCAACTTCTCCCTGCCCAACGGCTCCGCCCTCCTGCAGCAGCTGGACACCATCGACAATGCGGCCTGCGGCTGGATCCAGTTCATGTCCAAGGTGGGGTGGATGGACCCCTGGGGCTCCGAGGGTGCCCAGGGCCCGCTCCAACGACGCCCCTCCCCCCAGGTCAGCGTGGACATTTTCAAGGGCTTCCCAGATGAGGAGAGCATCGTCAACTACACTCTCAACCAAGCCTACCAGGACAATGTCACCGTGTTTGCCAGTGAGTCCCCCTCGCTGGGGCGGGTTAGGGTTAGTTCCTCCTCCCACCTACCTACCTGCACCAGCAGTCAGCTCCACTCTGCCCCTCCTCCTCCAGTCCCAGCCCCTCCCCACGTCCCTTATTCCCCGCCCCCGTGACCCCGCCCACCTCGGTCCCACCCCTCTTATCCCCCAGGGCCTCCCTATCTACTCCAGACCCTCCCGCATCCCAGGTGCTGCCCCTCTCACACCCCGCCCCCTTCGCACCCCCACTGCGCCCCTCCCGTCCCAGGCGTGATCTTCCAGACGCGCAAGGATGGCTCCCTGCCGCCCCACGTACACTACAAGATCCGCCAGAACTCCAGCTTCACGGAGAAGACCAACGAGATCCGCCGGGCCTACTGGCGGCCTGGGCCCAACACCGGCGGGCGCTTCTACTTCCTTTACGGCTTCGTCTGGATCCAGGGTGCGGACCGCCCTGGGGGGCCCGGGGCGGGGGGGGGGGAGGCCCTGTGGCCCTGTGGCCCCGCTGACGGCTGACCCCGCCCACAGACATGATAGAGCGCGCCATCATCAACACCTTCGTTGGGCACGACGTGGTGGAGCCCGGCAGCTACGTTCAGATGTTCCCCTACCCCTGCTACACCCGGGATGAGTGAGTGCGGTGTGGGGTGCTCGGGGGTGGGGCCGGGGCGGCCGAGCCCCCCTCACGCCCCGCCCCCCGCCCCAGCTTCCTGTTCGTCATTGAGCACATGATGCCGCTGTGCATGGTGATCTCCTGGGTGTACTCGGTGGCCATGACCATTCAGCACATTGTGGCAGAGAAGGAGCACCGGCTGAAGGAGGTGGGGGCCGCGGCCGCGGAGGGGGGGCCGCTGCAGACACCCCTTCCTCCCCAGCCCGTGCCCAAGGCCCCCTGCGCCTGCCCTCTTGCCTCAGGTGATGAAGACCATGGGCCTGGACAACGCCGTGCACTGGGTGGCCTGGTTCATCACGGGCTTCGTGCAGCTCTCCATCTCGGTGACCGCCCTCACCGTCATCCTCAAGTACGGCCAGGTGCTCATGCACAGCCACGTGCTCATCATCTGGCTCTTCCTGGCCGTCTACGCCGTGGCCACCATCATGTTCTGGTGAGAGCCCCCTGGCGGCCGTGGGCCCGGGGTGGGGGGGGGCGTGCCCTGCTGGTGGTCCCGGGGAGCGGAGCCCCACTCCGAGCTCCCTGGAGCCCCCACGGGGGCAGCCGAGGCGGCCTGGGACTCAGAGCCGGGCCCGGCGTGGCTGACAGCCTGTGGCCATGTCTGCCCCAGCTTCCTGGTGTCTGTGCTGTACTCCAAGGCCAAGCTGGCCTCGGCCTGCGGCGGCATCATCTACTTCCTGAGCTATGTGCCCTACATGTACGTGGCCATCCGCGAGGAGGTGGCGCATGACAAGATCACCGCCTTTGAGAAGTGCATTGCGGTAACCGAGGGTCACGGGGGGGTGGGGCAGGGGCGTGCCCAGGCTCCTTCCCTGCGCTGACGCCACTGTCCCCCCTCAGTCCCTAATGTCCACCACAGCCTTTGGCCTGGGCTCCAAGTACTTCGCCTTGTACGAGGTGGCGGGGGTGGGCATTCAGTGGCACACGTTCAGCCGGTCGCCTGTGGAAGGGGACGATTTCAACCTGCTCCTGGCGGTCACGATGCTGATGGTGGACGCCATGGTCTACGGCGTGCTCACGTGGTACATCGAGGCCGTGCACCCAGGTGCCAGCCAACCCTTTCGAGGGGGTGGGGTGAGGGTGGGTTGCAGCTCCTTGGGGGAGACATGGCCAGTAGCCCAAGGCCGTGGGTCAGCTGCCCCTCCTCTCCCCAACCCCCCAGGCATGTACGGGCTGCCCCGGCCCTGGTACTTCCCACTGCAGAAGTCCTACTGGCTGGGCAGCGGGCGGACGGAGGCATGGGAGTGGAGCTGGCCCTGGGCGCACGCCCCCCGCCTCAGCGTCATGGAGGAGGACCAGGCCTGCGCCATGGAGAACCGGCGCTTGGGTGAGGCGGGCACCAGGGTGGTGGCTGGGGCAGTCACTGGGGTTCGGGGACCCGGGGCAGCCTCGGCGCTGACCCACGGCCCTGGTGCAGAGGAGACCCGAGGCATGGAGGAAGAGCCCACCCACTTGCCGCTGGTGGTCTGCGTGGACAAGCTCACCAAGATCTACAAAAACGACAGGAAGCTGGCCTTGAACAAGCTGAGCCTGAACCTCTACGAGAACCAGGTGGTATCCTTCCTGGGCCACAATGGGGCCGGCAAGACCACCACCATGTGAGTGTCCGGGGGCAGGCCCCCGGGGCCCTCACCGTGTGGGTGGCTGGCGGGCTTCCCGAAGGAGGTGGGGGTTGTGACCCTGCCCACCCACCAGGTCTATCCTCACGGGCCTGTTCCCGCCCACGTCTGGCTCGGCCACCATCTACGGGCACGACATCCGCACAGAGATGGACGAGATCCGCAAGAACCTGGGCATGTGCCCCCAGCACAACGTGCTCTTCGACCGGCTCACGGTGGAGGAGCACCTCTGGTTCTACTCCCGGCTGAAGAGCATGGACCAGGCGGAGATCCGCAAGGAGATGGACAAGTGTGTGGGGCGGGGCTTCGGGCCTGGGGCGGGGCCTGAGGCGGGGCCTGGGCCCCCGCAGCCTGGGTCCCAGGCTCTCTGTCCCACCCTCAGGATGATCGAAGACCTGGAGCTCTCCAACAAGCGGCACTCGCTGGTGCAGACGCTGTCCGGTGGCATGAAGCGCAAGCTCTCCGTGGCCATCGCCTTTGTGGGAGGGTCCCGAGCCATCATCCTGGACGAGCCCACGGCCGGGGTGGATCCCTACGCCCGCCGCGCCATCTGGGACCTCATCCTGAAGTACAAGCCAGGTGAGGGGGGGGGGCGCCAGGCGGGCGGGTGTGTTACCCTTGCCCCTCCGCCCGGCCCCACCCTCCTGACCCCACCCCGGCCTCCGCAGGCCGCACTATCCTCCTGTCCACCCACCACATGGACGAGGCCGACCTGCTCGGGGACCGCATCGCCATCATCTCCCACGGGAAGCTCAAGTGCTGCGGCTCCCCGCTGTTCCTCAAGGGCGCCTACGGGGACGGCTACCGCCTCACGCTGGTCAAGCGTCCTGCCGAGCCCACGGGCCCCCAAGGTCTGTCCTGGGGCTGCCCCTGGGGCCCTGCTCCCAACACTGCGTAGCGGGGCTGCACCTTCACATTGCCCCACGAGCGCAGGCTGCTGGGTCCGCCGGCCTGGCTCACCCCCGTCCTGGGCCAGGGTCTCTCCCCGGCGGCCCCGAGTGAAGCCCCTCACCAGCCCCGTGCCCTCCTAGAGCCAGGGCTGACGTCCAGCCCGCCGGGCCGGGCCCCACTGAGCAGCTGCTCCGAGCCCCAGGTTTCCCAGTTCATCCGCAAGCACGTGGCCTCCTGCCTCCTGGTCTCGGACACCAGCACCGAGCTCTCCTACATCCTGCCCAGTGAGGCTGCCAAGAAGGGGGCCTTCGAGCGCCTCTTCCAGGTGTGGGGGGCAGGGAGGGGCCGCGGGTGGCCTGAGGGTGTGGGGGCAGGGCCCGCGGGGGCAGGGCTATGGCAGCGGGGCGGGGCCTCCTACAGATGAGAAGGGTAGGGGTGGGGCGCGCCATAAGTCTGGCCCAGGCTGCCTGCCTCCCTCACCCAGCATCACCTCTCCCAGCACCTGGAGTGCAGCTTGGACTCCTTACACCTGAGCAGCTTCGGGCTGATGGACACCACGCTGGAGGAGGTGTTCCTGAAGGCGTCAGAGGAGGACCAGTCGCTGGAGAACAGTGAGGCGGGTGAGGTTCGGGAGCTGGGGACAAGCCCCGCCCCATTGGGCCTCAGCGTGCCCCTGAGCATCCTCACTCGTCCTCTGTCTCTGGAGGCCCAGGGTCCCGAGTGGGAACAGGGACCTAGACTTGCCCGGGGGTGAGCCTGGGGCCAGGGGTCCTGGGCAGGTGGATAACCATGGGGTCTGGGGTGCTGGGCAGGCCTGCGGGGGGAGGCCCTCCTGAGACCCCCTGCCTTCTTCGGTGGCAGACATGAAAGAGTCCGGGAAGGATGCGCTGCCTGGGGCCGAGGGCCTGGCCCCTCTGGGTGACACTCACGCGGGCAACCTGGCCAGGTGCGCGGAGCTGGCCCATTCGCAGGCGTCCCTGCAGTCTGCATCCTCAGTGGGCTCTGCCCGCGGGGACGAGGGAGCCGGCTATGCCAACGTCTACGGTGACTACCACCCCCTCTGCAACAACCTGCAGGACCCGGACAACGTCAGCTTGCAAGGTGGCCGACGGGCAGCTGGGCGGGGCCGGTGGGTCTCCTGGAGGGTGGCTGGGACAGGCGTGGAGGCTGAGCAGCCCCACCTCCCTGTGCAGACGCGGAGGCCGAGGCCCTCTGCAGGGTGGGCCAGGGCAGCAGCCGCAAGCTGGAGGGCTGGTGGCTGAAGGTGCGGCAGTTCCACGGGCTCCTGGTGAAGCGGTTCCACTGCGCCCGCCGAAACTCCAAGGCACTGTCGTCTCAGATCCTGCTCCCCGCCTTGTTCGTCTGCGTGGCCATGACGGTGGCCCTCTCTGTCCCTGAGATCGGTACGGCGGCTCGGCCGGGCGGAGGGGTGTCAGTGCTGGTGTCCCACCCCGCGGGACTGTGGGCCTGGTCTCCTCCTGAGCCACGTGGGGGACCCACCCCGCTCAGGGTCTGGCTCTCCGCCTGAGACCGGCAGTGCCTGGGGGTTCACGCCTCCCTGAGCCTGGCCCTGCTTGGGCACTGTGGGTGCTGGGAAGGCGGGGCCTGGGCCTGGATGGCAGGTGCTCAGGCGACCTGCCCACCCTGCTCACCCTGCCAGGCGACCTGCCCCCGCTGGTCCTGTCCCCCTCTCAGTACCACAACTACACCCAGCCCCGCGGCAACTTCATCCCCTACGCCAATGAGGAGCGCCAGGAGTACCGGTGAGGACGCCCGCCGGGGAGCAATGGTGGGCAGGGCCTGATTCCAGTGCTGGGTTGGGGGGCACCCATCTCCGCACCCGGACTCATGGTGTGGGTGCCCCAGCTTCCAGCTGTCGCCCGACGCCAGCCCCCAGCAGCTCGTGAGCACGTTCAGGCTGCCATCGGGCGTGGGTGCCACCTGTGTGCTCAAGTCTCCGGCCAACGGCTCTCTGGGGTCCACGCTGAACCTGAGCAGTGGCGAGTCCCGCCTGCTGGCCGCACGGTTCTTCGACAGCATGTGCCTAGAGTCCTTCACGCAGGGGCTGCCCCTGTCCAACTTTGTGCCGCCCCCCCCCTCGCCTGCCCCGTCCGACTCCCCGCTGTCCCAGGACGAGGACCTGCCGCAGGCCTGGAACTCCTCTCTGCATCCCACCTCCGGGCCAGGTGAGGGCCCTCGAGGCCGCCCTGGGGTGCGGGGCAGAGCGGGCCACAATGACACCCGCTGTGCCCACAGAGAACTGGACATCCGCGCCCTCCCTGCCACGCCTGGTGCGGGAGCCCGTGCGCTGCACCTGCTCCGCACAGGGCACTGGCTTCTTCTGCCCGAGTGGTGTGGGCGGGCATCCACCCCAGATGCGTGTGGTCACGGGCGACATCCTGACTGACATCACTGGCCACAACGTCTCCGAGTACCTGCTGTTCACCTCCGACCGCTTCCGGCTGCACCGGTGAGCTGGATGGGAGGCACTTGACCATGCTGGGTGGGGGCCAGCCCCCCACGGCTCATGTGACCTCGCTGCTCCTCGGCCTTGCCCAGGTACGGGGCCATCACCTTTGGCAACGTCCAGAAGTCCATCCCAGCCTCCTTTGGCACCCGGGCCCCAGCCATGGTGCGGAAGATCGCAGTGCGCCGGGCAGCCCAGGTGAGCACCACCTGGCCCCAGGCCCCGTGGGATCTGGCCACCCCCCCACTCAGGTCTGCAGGGACCCACAGGGCTTTGGGATCTCCCTCTGCCTCCCAGGTTTTCTACAACAACAAGGGCTACCACAGCATGCCCACCTACCTTAACAGCCTCAACAATGCCATCCTGCGTGCCAACCTGCCCAAGAGCAAGGGCCACCCAGCAGCCTATGGTGAGTGGGGTGTGGTGGGCGGGCTGGGGTGGGTGGCTTGGAGCGGGGTACTGAGGCTGTCCTTCCTGTGCCACAGGCATCACTGTCACCAACCACCCCATGAACAAGACGAGTGCCAGCCTCTCCCTGGATTACCTGTATGTGTGGGGGCAGGGCGGGGCGGGGCCGAGGCTGTGGGGCTGGGTGCCGGGCAGGCCTGAGGCTGCCTCGCCCCCAGTCTGCAGGGCACAGACGTGGTCATCGCCATCTTCATCATCGTGGCCATGTCCTTCGTGCCGGCCAGCTTTGTGGTCTTCCTGGTGGCCGAGAAGTCCACCAAGGCCAAGCACCTGCAGTTCGTCAGTGGCTGCAGCCCCATCATTTACTGGCTGGCCAACTACGTGTGGGACATGGTGCGCCTCCCGTCCCGCCGGGGCGGGGGGGGGCGTCTCCCTTGGCACCTGCGTCTCCCGCCCCACCACCGCCCTGTCAGCCGTCGGGCCCCTCCTCCCTGTCCTGGGCCCTCACCCAGCCCCTCCACTGCCCCTGCCCCTCACCAGCCACCTCTGTCCTGGTAGCTAAACTACCTGGTCCCGGCCACCTGCTGCGTCATCATCCTGTTTGTGTTTGACTTGCCGGCCTACACGTCACCCACCAACTTCCCTGCAGTGCTCTGTCTGTTCCTGCTCTATGGGTAAGCGGGGTGGGCCAGGGCGGGCGTGCCACGGGGCTGGCCCGCCTGCTGACCGCGTCTGCCTTCCCACGGCAGGTGGTCCATCACCCCCATCATGTACCCGGCCTCCTTCTGGTTTGAGGTCCCCAGCTCAGCCTATGTGTTTCTCATCGTCATCAACCTCTTCATCGGCATCACGGCCACTGTGGCCACCTTCCTGCTGCAGCTGTTTGAGCATGACAAGGTGGGCAGCGGGGGCGCGGGCACAGCGGCCAGCGGGGCCGAGGCCGGGCGCGTGACCCCCGTGACCCTCGGTGACCCCCTGTGGCCCTCCAGGACCTGAAGGTGGTCAACAGTTACCTGAAGAGCTGCTTCCTCATCTTCCCCAACTACAACCTGGGCCATGGGCTCATGGAGATGGCTTACAACGAGTACCTCAATGAGTACTACGCCAAGATCGGTGCGGCGGGCGCGGGGTGGGGGCTGGATGCGGGATGGAGCCCCAAGGGCCCTTAGGGCCCAGTGCGGGCAGGGCCGGGGCAGCAGGGCCCTTGGGGCTGGGGTGTAGGAAGACAGAGGGCGGGATGCCTCTCCCTGGAGATCAGGGACTTGCAGGAGGGGAGGCGAAGGGGGGCTCACAAGACCCCAGGCACAGGCCCTGAGCCGGCTGCCCCACAGGCCAGTTTGACAAGATGAAGTCCCCATTCGAGTGGGACATCGTCACCAGGGGGCTGGTGGCCATGACCGTGGAGGGCTTCGTGGGCTTCTTCCTCACCATCATGGGCCAGTACAACTTCCTGCGGCAGCCACAGTGAGTGCGGCGGGTAAGCGCGTAGGGGAGCTGGGCGGTGCAGGCAGCTGGCAGGACACTGCCCACTCTGTCTCCCAGGCGCATGCCGGTGTCCACCAAACCTGTGGAGGACGATGTGGACGTGGCCAGCGAGCGGCAACGAGTGCTGCGCGGGGACGCCGACAACGACATGGTCAAGATCGAGAACCTGACCAAGGCGAGCCTCAGGCGGGAGGGGTGGAGCCCCCATGCTGCGCCTGCCTTGCCCCTCCTAGACTCAGGGCTGTGGGGGGCGGGCCCTCATGGGGCAGGGCTAGGGGCGGGGCGGGGTGGTGGGCGGGGCCAGCCGCTGGTCCCGGGGCACTGAGCACACAGCCCCTCGCCTCTGATAGGTGTACAAGTCCAGGAAGATTGGCAGCATCTTGGCTGTGGACCGCCTGTGTCTGGGCGTGCGTCCCGGCGAGTGCTTCGGCCTCCTAGGTGTCAATGGCGCAGGCAAGACCAGCACCTTCAAGATGCTGACGGGCGACGAGAGTACGACAGGGGGCGAGGCCTTTGTCAATGGGCACAGGTACTGGCGCACGCGAGGTGGGAGCAGTGCCTGGGCGGGTGGGGGACTGCGCCCCAGTGCTGACGACGCTGCCTCCCCAGCGTGCTCAAGGAGCTGCTCCAGGTGCAACAAAGCCTGGGGTACTGCCCACAGTTTGACGCCTTGTTCGACGAGCTCACGGCCCGGGAGCACCTGCAGCTGTACACGCGGCTCCGCGGCATCCCCTGGAAGGACGAAGCCCGGGTGAGAGTCGCCCAGGTGCGGGAGGGTCCAGCGGGGCGGATGGGCCTCTGACGGCTGCGTCCCTCCAGGTGGTGAAGTGGGCCCTGGAGAAGCTGGAGCTGACCAAGTACGCGGACAAGCCCGCCGGCACCTACAGCGGAGGCAACAAGCGCAAGCTGTCCACGGCCATTGCCCTCATCGGGAACCCCGCCTTTATCTTCCTGGTGAGCCCTCTTTGCTTTTGTCTTGTTGGGGAGCCTGGGCGAGGTGGCTGGTAGGGGTGCAGCTAAGCTAGGCTCCGCCCCCCGCCCCCAGGATGAGCCCACCACAGGCATGGACCCCAAGGCCCGCCGTTTCCTCTGGAACCTTATCCTGGATCTCATCAAGACCGGGCGCTCCGTGGTGCTGACGTCACACAGGTGCGGCCCCTCCGCCCCCTGCACCCGCTGCCCCTGCCTCTGCACTACCCCGGCCCCTGTACTGCACTGCCCCTGCCTCGCCCCGCCCCTCCCCGAGGCCCTGTGCCAGCCTGTGGCCCCTCCCACAGCATGGAGGAGTGTGAGGCGCTGTGCACACGACTAGCCATCATGGTGAACGGGCGTCTGCGCTGTCTTGGCAGCATCCAGCACCTGAAGAACCGGTGAGCTGAGGGCCTGGGGCAGGCGGCGGGCTGTGGAGCCAGGGGCAGGTGGGGTGGCTTCCCTGGGCAGTTGGGGCTGTGGCCATGGGCCTGTCCGGCAGGTTTGGAGATGGCTACATGATCACGGTGAGGACCAAGAGCAGCCAGAACGTGAAGGATGTGGTGCGGTACTTCAACCGGAACTTCCCAGAGGCGGTGCTCAAGGTGGGCGGGGCCCCGGGTGGGGGTGGGGTGGGATGGGGGCGGGGCTGGAGTGGCCTCTGACCTCCGGACCTCCTTGCCCCCAGGAGCGGCACCACACAAAGGTGCAGTACCAGCTGAAGTCAGAGCGCATCTCGCTGGCACAAGTGTTCAGCAAGATGGAGCAGGTGGTGGGCGTGCTGGGCATCGAGGACTACTCGGTCAGCCAGACTACCCTGGACAACGTGAGTACCTGGGTGGGGGCACTGACCACCAGACCCTCCCCCACCTACCATCTGCCTCTCTGCCCACCAGGTGTTTGTGAACTTCGCCAAGAAGCAGAGTGACAACTTGGAGCAGCAGGAGACAGAGCCTCCCTCAGCCCTGCAGTCCCCCCTGGGCCGCCTGTTCAGCCTGTTCCGGCCCCGGCCCACACCCACCGAGCTGCGGGCACTTGTGGCCGAGGAGCCTGAGGACCTGGACACCGACGATGAGGGCCTCATTAGCTTCGAGGAAGAACGGGTGAGCAGGGGGCAGGGGCAGGGCAGGGCAGCCAGGCTGGTAGAGGCTGTGGAGGCGGGTTGGTGGCCACAGGGACTGCTGCCAGCTGGAGCTCTAGGGGACAGCAGGACGCTGAGAATGCAGGTGGGCACAGGCAGGGGAGACAGACCCACTGCCGGCTCTTCTTCGCGGTGGGGAGTGGGGAGACAGGGACATGGAGGGAGGGGCCTTGGAGACAGGCAGGATGGGCGGGGACACCAGGTGGAACAGGGCCTCGCCCCTGGGAGAGCTCAGGGAGGTTGGGAGGCAGGGGCAGAGACCACGTCCAGTCCTGGGGTGGGGCAGCGCTGGGTGCAGGCACATCCCCGAGCCTGCCCAACCTCCACCAGGCCCAGCTCTCCTTCAACACGGACACACTCTGCTGACCACCAGGAGCCAGCTCACGAAGTGGGAGGTCTAGGACCAAGGGCTTCACGCCCCTCCAGCCCCCTGCCCCCTGCCCAGGCCGCCCTCCCCTCATTGTGCCAAAGGCCGGCTGGCCCTGGGCTGCGATGCCCTCACCCTGCTCTGCCTTAAAGCCCAGCTCCGCCCGCTGCCCCTGGGGCCCATGGGGTGACATGGCTGCCAGGCACGTGGGGCCCTGTCCTGGTGGGGGACCTGGCTTCCTGGACTGGCTTCTCTCTTGCACCCTGTTTGGAGAGAAGGAGGCTGCTGTGGGCCTAGGGCTGAGGGTGGGCAGGGTTAGGTCCCAAGCCTGCCTCCTATTTATTTTGTTTTAGGTGGGGGTGTACTCACCCTGCTTCCCTGCGGGGGGACTGGGGAGGGGCTGCCTTGGGGCAGGGGGCTGGATACCGGGAGCGGCACAGCCAGCCCCACTGGCCAGGAGTAGCTGCAGGCCCCTTGCCACCCCCTCAGCTGCCCCTGCTCCCCCCCCAGCTTGGCACCCTGCCCACCTGCCCACCCGGGCGCCGGACTTGTATATACTGCACAGATGTTTGTTTTAAGTAAATAAACAAAAAATCTACACAAGCAAGCCTGCGTGTGTGGGGTCGGGTGTCGGCGTGACGGGGGCCCCTGCTGGGCAGTCTCGTCTGCAAAGTCCGGGAACACAAGGCCTCACATGGGGCAAGGCAGCAGGGTCAGCTGGGGGCAGAGGGCAGGGCTCCACGCCCCTCTAAGCCTGGTGCTTCAGGTGGGGAGACTGAGGCAGGGGCTGTCCGTCACTTCTTCCCCCACCCCCTCGGCCTGGGCTCCCGGTGCTCAGGTTTCTGTGGACAGCAGGTTTGCTGGGCGGTCTCCATCTCATCCTGGCCATGGGAGGGCTTCCAGGAGGAGGTGATCTCTGGGCTGAGACCCAAGTCCAGGTAGGAGTGCATGCAAAGGTTGGAGGTGGCATGGAGGCTCCCAGGCCCTGGCTCAAGGAGCCTGGAGATGGGGTGGTCACAAGGAAGGGTCCCAGAGCCTGTCCCCTTGCACTGGGCCATGGTCAGTCTCCCTGTTTAGGTGCTTCAAGGGCAGTGGAAGGGACACAGACGCCCCCAAGAGGGTGGAGGGACACTGATCCGCTTGTCCCCTTTCACCCAGGTGGGGGCTGCAAAGCGGTGCCTCCCTGCTGACCCCTCCTTTCCGTATTTACCAGCAGCCATTTTCTCTCAAAGAGCTCCTCCGCTTTTAGAAATAATCGCTGTGGACTTTGTGGGTTTTTAAAAATACGTGCTTGTCTGTTACTGTCATCTTTAAAAAAAGATTTTATTTCTTAGAGGAGAAGAGAGGGAGAGAAACATCGATGTGTGATTGCCTCTCACACGCCCCCTACTGGGGACCTGGCCTGCAACCCAGACAGGTGTCCTGACTAGGAATTGAACCAGTGACCCTTTGGTTCGCAGGCCGGTGCTCAGTCCACTGAGTCACAGCACCTGGGGCCTTTATTGTCACCTTAAAAAAGTTTTATTGTGGTCAAATATTCAAAATACTGTTTCAACTGTTTGTACAATTTCATCATATATGATGTTCAAAAGGCCCCGGATTCGGCTAGTGGGAGCCCCTCCCCAGCGGCTTCTCATCCCTTTGACGTGTCCCCCTTTTTGAATGTAGCACCACCTCACTTGCAACAATCTCCAGGCCTGCTTTGACCCCCCACACACACACCCCGCCCCGGCCTGGATTCAGCCATTTCTCCAAGGGGCTATGGTTCCCTTAAGCAGGGGTCCCTGTTGGAGCCCCCGGTGTGGGCCCTGGATGTGCTCACTGTTGCAGGGCTCACTCCTCCCCCGCCCTCTCCGAGGGCAGAGCTCAGAAGTCCCCATCCAGGTTCCTGCTAAGACCCCCGCACGGCCCGCGTCCCCTCCCTGCCCCTGGACAAGCCTGTCTCTCTGCAGAGCAGCTTTGGCAACCTCACTGGGGGGCCACAGACAGGGCTCAGGCCAGGGGTTTCTGCACGGGGAAGGGCTGGGCCAGCAGCTAAGGGCCCTGGTGGCCAACGCTCAGGACTGCTCCGGGGATGGGCGAGGGAGGATCAGAGACACCCTCGCGGCCCTGGTGGGTCGTGGGTGCTGCCATCAGGTTCGGTGACCGTGAGTTGCTGGTCTCACCTCTTTAAAATAGTCACTCTGTAGAGCTGGTGAAAAAGCAAATGGTCAGATAGATGAGGCTCCCTCGCTGGTGGCGGTACCCGTCGAAGGTCACCTGTAGGTGGCTCCTCCACCCTTCCCACACATATGCAGGCACGGGCTCAGGGTGACAAGGACAGACCCTCATGCTTCACATGTCCCAGTTTCTGGAGTTTCCCCCCCATGTGCACTGGGCCCCTGGGGCTCACAAAAGGGAACACTCCCCCTCCTCCAGCCTGAAGGCCAAGAGTCCAAGATTGGGGTGTCGGCAGCACTGGTCCCTGAGGCCGGGGGGCCCATTCCTGCTCTGCTGGTGAGGCCGGCCGTTTCCGGCATCTTGGTTCCTTGGCTCCCCCCAGACCTCGGCCCCCACCTGTACACAGCGTTCGCCCTGGGAACGCATCTGTGTCCACACTCCCCATTTTAATGAGGCCGGTCCTGACCTCACGCAACTTCATCACACCTTTAAAGAACCCTCACCCCATCTCCAAATACGATCCCATTGCAAGGTGCTGGCAGCTGGGACTTCAACACATGGATTTGGGGGACAGTGCTCAGCTCGTGACACCATGACCCCCCCGACCGCTGAGACAGGCCAGGACTGCCCACACCCCCGTGGGTGCACACCGTGTATGCATCCCAAGGACGCCTCCAGGCCAGATCTCGAGGCTGCCGGCACCATGACCTGGACTGTGCTGCTTGCCCCACACCATTGCCAAGAATGCAACCCCACGGCCCAGCCCGGGGCAGCCACAGCCTTGTTCTGGTTTGTTTCTTGCAGGAAGTGGGTGGTGAGGCATGCTCTCGCATGGCTCACTAGCTTTTTTGCAGACGTCTAAGGGTTTTCTCACACACTGGACGTGTGGTGAGGAGGCAGGTGCGCAGGGCCCTGGAGCCTTCTCCAGGACAGCAGTTTGTAGGGGGGAAGGGGCGCAGGAACCAAGTGGGGCAAGCCCCCCTTTTATGCAGGAGCCCCTGCAATCCCAGCGGGTGGAGGGGAGTCCGGCGTCGCACTCCAGTCTGTCCCGGTCAGCCCCAGGCTGGCAGAGTGGCCTCTGCTTGGGAGCCCTGACGGGGTCTGGGAAGGTGCCCTCAGACCTGGTCCCAGGAGAGACCTGGGAAGCCAGACAGATCCTTCTCTCTGCCACTGGGTGGCGCTGAACTCCTGTGGGCCCCTCCCTTGGGGTACCCCTGCGGCTGCCCCCCCACTGGTGGTTGGGAGAGGTGGCAAGCCGCCCTTTCCGGGTGGGCAGGTGCACACCTGTGGGCTGGCAGGCTCCCAGACCTCCCCTGGCCTTCCGGCTGAGGGCAGTGTGGGCTGACCCCACAGGTCAGAAGGTTATGGTTTCAAACTGCCCCCTGGTTCCTCCTTTGAAAGGTTAAGAGCAGGAAGAATCTTGCCCTGAGCCCCTTGGGAGGGGCCAGGGGTGTGGGGTGCACTGGGTGGACACCCGGGCCAGGCGGGTCTCCCAGGGGCAAGTCTGGAATGCAGGCCCTGCCCTGGGCAGGGGCCTCTGCCTGACAGAGCTCAGTCAGTGGGAGAGGGTGCCCCTCCCAAGTGGTGGCTTATCAGTCTTGTCCTTTCCTGGTAGGCAGATGGGGAAACTGAGGCAGAGGCCAAGCTATGCATTTCTCCCACATGCCACTCCCCAGCTTCCTGGACCACATGCCCCGCCAGACCCCGGGATGTCCACCTCGGGAGGGCAGGGGTGCTCCTGCGGGTGTGACTGAATCCAGAGCTGCTCCTCCCAGGCTGAGGCCCCTCTCCCCCAGCCTCCAGTCCACGGCTCAGGCCTCCATCCCACTGCGCCCCCCCCACCACCACAGGAGGCTCGGGGCCCCAGCTTTCCTCAGGCGGCAGGCCCTTCCACTCAGGCCCTCCATGGTCACACCCTCCTGCTGGGGCACAGCCCCACCAGCCTGATCCTTCCTCTTAGGTGACTCCCGGGGCGGGCCCTGGGCTGGGGAGGGCGGGTGCCCAGGGAGCTTTAAAGAGCCCCAGGTCCCTGCCCTACCCGCTGCAGCTCCCGCCATGGCTGAGACGGCCAAGCTCCAGCTGTTCGTCAAGGTGCCGGGCCAGCTAGGCTGGGGGGGGTGCCTTGGGGAGGGGGTTCTCTGTGGGGCTCCACTTTCTGGGGTGGCTCAAGGGTGGGGTATCGTCTGTGGCAGGACCCCGGCAGCCTTAAAGAGGCTGGGTGAAGTGGGGTCAGCCTGGGGGGAGAAGGGCCAAGGGGTCACCCTCCAAAGGAGCAGGGACGGCCCTGTCCCCCACTCAGCCTGGGCCCCTGGGCCCAGCCCAGCTGTCTGGAGAAAAAGCCCCTCCGTGGGGAGGCACCAGCCAGGCAGCAAGTGTGGCTGGGGTCAGTGCGGCAGGGAGGTGCTGAACCTGCCAGCCCCGTGGGGGTCCAGGCCTGGGGAGCCCCTCCCCACCTTTGGGGAGCGGGGCAACTAGTGCTGTGCCCTCCATGCCCATCTGGCGTGTGAATCACTGAGAAAGCAGCTCCCTCGGCGCACCCCACCACTGAGCCCGGCCCGGGCTGCCTGGAGCCAGGGCTCTGGCCCCTGCCCAGGCTCTCCAGATAAGGGTTGAAGGGCCAGGCCCCGAGCCAGGGTCCCACTCCATGCTGGGTACCGGCCCTCAGTTGCCAGGCTTCCAGCAGCTCTGAGTTCCTCCCCAGCCTTCAGGGACCAAGTCAAGGGCCCTCACCGGCCACTCGCCAAGGCCGTGCCCATCTGAGTCGGAGCCCTGGCACAACACCAGCCTCTTGGCAGTGGGAGGCCAGGAGCCACCCAGTCGGGTGGCAGGATTCCTGGGTCCGCTCCCGGCCCTGACACCCCTCAACCCCACCCACCCCAGGCGAGCGAGGACGGTGAGAGTGTGGGGCACTGCCCTTCCTGCCAGAGGCTCTTCATGATCCTGCTCCTCAAGGGTGTGCCCTTCACCCTCACCACAGTGGATACACGCAGGTGAGCCCCCTGCCCCCAAGGGAACATTTTCAGGCCTCTGGCCCACCCCCAGAGCCACGACCTCCCCTCCCTCACGGCCACAGGTCCCTGGATGTGCTGAAGGACTTCGCACCCGGCTCGCAGCTGCCCATCCTGCTCTATGATGGCGAGGCCAAGACAGACACGCTGCAGATCGAGGAGTTTCTGGAGGAGACACTGGGCCCCCCTGAGTGAGAGCCTGGGCACAGCAGCAGAAGCAAAGACCAGGGTCCAGGGAGAACACCCCCAGGGCAGAGCCCAGAGAGGGCACTGTGGGGCTGTCGGGGATCGTGCCCTCGGGCAAGAGTCTGACCCACTGTTCCCTCCTACTCGCCCCCACCCCAGATTTCCCAGCCTGACGCCCTGCTACAGAGAGTCCACCATGGCGGGCAATGATGTCTTTCACAAGTTCTCCACATTCATCAAGAACCCAGTGCCCACGCAGGACGATGGTGACGAGGGTGGGAAGTCGCGGCGAGGGTGGGGGAGTTGTGTTCCAGTTCCAGTCCTCAACAGCCCCCACCCCCGCCAGCCCTGTACCACCTGCTGCTGCGCGCCCTCTCCAAGCTGGACAGCTACCTGCGCGCGCCCCTGGAACACGAACTGGTCCGGGAGCCACAGCTGCGGGAGTCACGCCGCCGTTTCCTGGACGGCGACCAGCTCACACTGGCTGACTGCGGCCTGCTGCCCAAGCTCTACATAGTGGACGTAAGTGCGGGCCTGCGCGCAGGTGGCGGGAGGGTGCAGGTGGGCGGGGCATGCCCTGGAAGAGACCCTGATACGCCTTCTCCCCTTGCCCACCCGCAGACTGTGTGCGCACACTTCCGCCAGGCGCCCATTCCAGACCAGCTGCGCGGCATCCGCCGCTACCTGGACAGTGCGCTGCAGGAGAAAGAGTTCAAGTACACGTGTCCACACAGCTCCGAGATCCTGGCGGCCTACCGGCCCGTCGTACACCCCCGCTAGTGCCCCCGCCTCTGCTGCCGCCTCTGCGCACTAGTCTGCAGCCCCTTAAAGCCATCTCCCGTGAGCATGTCCGCACATCCCAGGGACCAGAGGGCCCGATTTTTGGCACCCATAAGCCCCCACTATGGCCTGCTGTTCCAGATGACAGCCCAGAATGACGCGGCAGAAAGGCTGGTGGGTGGGGCACAGCCCCTCCCCCGATTCGTCAGGGATGACAGGGACTGGATAGGGCTCCCAAACCAGTCAGGCCAGGGTGCAGCGTTGGGATGGCCAGAGAGGGTGGGGAGCAGAGCCCAGCCTGGGCAATTCAGGGCTCCAAGCCAGTGGGTGGGGTGGCCCACATTCCTCAGCCCCACCCCAGCTGGCAGGCCCCCCCATCTCCTGCAGGACCCCCTGTGTGTATGGTATGGGGTGGTCGAGGCCATGTCCTGCTTTGTGGGGGTCTAGAAGGGGTGTGCACCCCATGGGGTGGGAGGGTCCCAGCCCTAGGAGCCCGGACCCTGCCCTGCATGGCCCTCTCGGCCCCCAGGCTGGTTGGAAGAGCCTGGTAGCGCCTCCCCAGGGATCCAGGGCCTGGCACCTCTGTTACGTCCTGTGGCCACACACCCAGATTGCAGTGGGTGGGGGACGCCTGACCTCTCCCCCAGCCAGCCCCCCGGGAGCCACAGGCTGGCCATGCCCTCTGCCTGAGAAATACATTTATTTGATAAGGAAGGAGCTCAGAGAAGCAGGCTTGGCCTGGCTGGGCGGCAGGACGGGCGACGTGGGGCCTTGGCTGCCCCCTCTCAGAGGCAAGCTCCTGGCAGGGTCACACTTTTTGCGGCACGGTCAGAGGTCATCAAAATCTACACCACTGGCTTGTTTCTTACTGGGAGAAAAAAGGAGGTGACGTTATGGAGGTATGGAGGGATGGGCAGAGTCCAGGGCTGGACCCTGGGCACAGGAGGGATGGGTGGAGGGTGGGCACCTCTTGAAGCCAGGGTTGATGAGGGACTCGCCAGGACATCGCCTCCTGATCCCAGGTCCAGGGCAGCTTCTCTGAGAATCTGGATCTGGGGGGGGGCAGGATGGGGGATGGGTGCCCTTGAATGCAGTAGGCTCCCAGGGCCACAGCCACCTCGACACGTAGACAGAGCCCCTCCCTGGAGCTTGAGGCTTATTATGGGGAAACTGAGTCAAAGCAGACCGAGCACAGCGCCAACCCAAGTCAGTCACAGGCGGGAGGGCTACCTGGTAGGAACTGCTGAGGCCCCACTGGCCGAGGGCTCTTCCTGGGGCTGGCGGCCATCTCTTCCACAGCTGGGGGGAAAGCCAGGCATGAAGGCACGGGCAGGGGGGCCCCGGGGAGGCTGCAGGTACCCACTCCCCGAGCCTACATGCCAGCTGCTGCTCCAAGCTGCACACGCGCTCTGCCAGGCCCAGGGTCAGTGCCTGCAGCCTGGGGGCCGCCTCTGGGCCTGGCACTTTGGAGAGCTCGAAGTCCAGTGTGGAGGGCCCCCCAGACAGGGTCAGGGATGCTGCATCCTCCTGAGGAGTGAAAGTCACAGCTTGCTGCTTGAAGACTGCCCTGGGAAAGAAGGGGTGCTGAGTGCTGTGGCCAGACCCACCGGCCCCAGACCTACCCTTCCTACCTGCTCAGGGCTCACCTGAACCGGGGAGTGACGTCCTCCGCCGCACTCAGGCCAAAATGGGCTTTCTACGGGGCACGGGGGCTGGTCACCCTCTCGCCTTGATCCTAGAACCAGTGGCGACACCCCAAACCTGCCCGACCTAGTACCACCCGGGACCCCAAGCCAATCTTAGGCTACAACTACAGAGCCCAGGGGAGGGTGCCCAGCCCCCTCTCGGGAAGTCCCAGACAGCCCCCTTCCATCCCACGCGTGGTCCGCCCTGCAGGCATGGGGTGCTGGGGCTGCTGGGCCCGCCTGGGAGCCCCGTTACCCACGAGGGCCGCCAGGCCTTCCGGCGTAAAGCAGGTGCTCCAGAGCTGCGCGGCGTCCGTCACACTGCGGGGGAGGGGCTGTCAGGCGGCCCCGCCCACAGAGCTGCCCGCGCCCCCTGCGCCCCGCGGACCCGTCACTCACTAGAGGTTGAAGCCGCCTTGGCCACTAGCCCCAGCTGCCTTCTCCTCCTCGCAGTAGCATATGAAGCGCGGGGGCCCGGGGCCCGGCGGCAACGTGCAGAGAGGCGGTGGTAGCGGTGGCGGCGGTGGAACCATGGTTCTTCTGACAGCCGCGGGGCCGACTAGAGGCGGCCACCGCTGAGGGACCAGGGCGCCTGCGCTAGTCGGCCGTTGCCGGAACCGGGGGCGGGGCCTACACCTGTGGGCGGGTCCTGGGGCGGGCGCCAAGCCGACGGGGCCTGCGATGGGCGGGGCTTAGCGCCCCGGCCAGGCCCGAAAGACCGTAGACTCGCCCCTGGCTGACGGAGCCGAGCAGGCAGAGCTTAGGGCGGGGGCGGTGCTAGGAGGGCGGTGCTTAGTCACGGGGCGGTGCCTAGGGCCAGGGTTAAGTCACGGGGTGGGATCTGAGTCGCTAGGGGTGGGGCTCCCGGGATGGGCGGGCTGAGCACCCCCACCCCGGCAAAAAGCGTGGTCCGGGCTCCAGTCCTGTTTTCGGGCTTTACTCTCCTGCACGCCTGCCATCCCCACTGAGCCCCGGGTTCCCGCCTTCGCGTGCAGATCCCTGCCCTGTGCCCAACCCTGTGCCACTTCGCCCCTTGCTGGTCCCAGTGGCCTCTCCCTGGCCTCCCCACCCAGTCTCTCACCCTCGCCTTTAGATACAAACGCAAAGCTTCCTAACGCTGAACAAGTCAAAATACGAAAGTGAATAAACTATGGCAACCAGGCAGAAAGCTCCCTTCACTCACTCGTCCATTCCTTCCTGTGCCTCTGTGATCCCGGCCTGGAGCACACTTTGACCGCCTTCTGAGATCCAGTAGGTGGACAAATAAACGCAGGAAACAGGAAACTCTTAGGTAGTGCCAAGTGCCCTCTGAGCTGGAGGAAGAGCAGGTGGAGCACCCAGGGTAGGGGGATCCCAGGCGGAGGGGCAGCTCCGCGGAAGTCCCACAGTGGGCTTTGCAAGATGACCAGGGTGAGCACGTGGTGGCGATAGGGATGGGGCCAGGTGATGGGTAGGCCAGGCTAACATATCTCTAGTCTGTCTTCAGCCAGGCCAGTCTCATCTCCCACTTCCTGGTTCACAGCCTTCATTCCCCGGGAGCGACTCTGCCACTGGGCCTTTGCTTGTGCTGCCGCTGCCTTTCCCCAGGCTCACACACTTGCTTCAGGTCTCTACTCAGAAGCCACCTTCTCAGCAAGGCCTCCCCTAGTCACTTTATATGAAACGTCAGGGTGCTGCCCAACACCTCACGTCCTGTTTTATTCACCTTTCCCCACACATGCCACGGCGTGAAGTACATTCTGGGGGGCTGACGGGCCCCAGCCTGTAAGATGGCCCCCAGCTATTCCATTCCCAACTTGTGTTTGCGCCTTTGTGGACCCCTCCCCAGAGCGTGGATCGCACTGAGCAACCTGCTTCGAGCCAACAGAATAGGGCAGAAGTGAGGGCCAGTCACTTCTTCCTCCTCCTTGAGTTGCTCCCCATGACGTGCGGCAGCCCTGCGGAGACACCCATGGGGCGAAGGACCAAGGCCTGCCAAAAGCAGTGAGGGGCAGAACTCAGCCCCCTCCCAGCTGAGCCTGGGTCAGCGTCTCAGCTGCAGTCTCGTGCCAGGGGACCCAGGTCGCCAGGCCCAGACTCTTGACCCCAGAAACGGGGAGGTAGCACCTGCCTGCCATTTTCAGTTGCCAAGTGTTGGGGTAGTTTGTGCCTGAGCAGTGGAGGACTAACGCATTTTTGTCCTGTTGATTGCCCAGTTCTGTCTTATTCGCCACTGTGTCCTTGGTGCTTAAACAGCACCTGGCACGTAGAGATTTTCAGTTGGTGCTGTGGGACGTTTGCAGGGTGGGAAGGTTGAAGCAGGGGCCAGGGGAGGCACGCCTGATTTGTGTGTGAAGCCCCACTGAGCACCGGGAGGAGAGGGAGCCGGCTGCTGAGTCCCTGGGGGCAGAGCTGATGGGGGCTGGGAGGGGCTCTGAGGGAGGTGCAGAGGGGGAATGCCCTTCCTGAGGCCATGGGTCTGGGCCGGGTACGGGAGCACTAGGGGTCCCCTGCTGTGTCCTGTCATCTCTTTGGTGTGGCTGGGTGTCTGATGGAGACAGTGAAGGCTGCTGAGCACGGAAGACTGTCTAGTGGGAGGAGCCGGTCCAGAGATGTGGCCGTGGAGCCACCAGCCCCAGGACCAGCTTCAACCTTAACCCTCCAGGCCCAGCACCCGGGGCCTCAGTAGGACGTGGTAGGCGGCAGGCACCACGACCCCTAGGGGTGTTGGGGCCTGGCCTTCCAAACCTGTGAGTTAGTGTGTATGGAAAAGGGTTTGTGCGGAAGCGGTTCAGCGACAGATCTTGAGGGGGAGATCGTCCTGTGCTATCTGGATGGGCCCTGGATGTCATCATAAGAGAGGCAGAGGGGACTTCACCAAGCAGGGGAGAAGCCGTGTGGCCCCGGGGCAGCGGCTGAGTGGAGTGAGAAGCTCCGGCCAAGGACAGCGGCGGCCACCAGAAGATGGAAAAGCCACGGAGGGTCCTCTGCTGGGGCCTCTGGTGGGAGCTGGGCCCTGCTGCCGGCTCGAACACAGCCCGGGGAGACCAGCTTGGGCTCCCGGCCTCCAAAACGGCACGAGAATAGATGTGTGTTTCAAGCCACCAAGTTTCTAACAAATTGTCACAGCGGCCACAGGAAACTAAGGCAAGGCCTGCCACAAACGTTGGTTCCAAAACATGACAAGAACACTGCAAAATCTAAATTCCAGAAAATTATGCAGAAATCTAGGAAATGTAACAAAACCTGTCTTCAAGTCCTCAGGCCTTCCACAGACCCTTCCACAGACCCCGATACTGTGTGATGGGACTGCGGGTACAGCTCAGAGCAGGGTTGTAGGTAGGTGGGGCCTCAAAGACGGAGGAGGAGAGGGTCCAGGAGGTCTCCGGGCAGCCTGGGCGCCTGGCCAGTGTGTGAGGGAGGGAAGGGCAGACGGGCATGGGGCATGGCGCGCTGAGCAGCAGAGCAGAGTAAAGGGTACTGTGGAGCAGCTAGAGAGGTCGGAGGGCAGCTGGAGCTGGGGGTCCCAGAAGTCTAAGGAAGGACCACATGGGTGGTATTTGAGCAAAAGAGTTCAGAGGCGTGGAGAGAGCCAGTGGAGTGTAGAACTGCGAGAACATGCCAAACAGGGGCAGCTCGTGCAAAGGCCCTGAGGCGGGCATGAGGCTGGCATGCTCAAGAGTCCTGAGGAGGTCAGTACAGGGAAGTAGGCAGTGGGGTCAGAGCAGGGCCGAACAGGGAGGGGCTTGCTGCCACCCAAGGACTTTGGCCTTTATTTTCCGTGACACGGGACCCACTGGGGGCAGTTGGGAGCACAGGAGGCATGAGCTGAGAGGTCTTGCACACACATCTGGGGGCTGCTGGGTGGAGCACTGGTGGGGGACTGCCCCCAGGAGGCCAGAGCAGGGTAGTTCAGGGCGAGACTAGCAGGGGGCGGATCCGCAAGTCCTGCGGCGGCAGGGGGTGGGGCCTGTGGGGCTGCACTACCCCAGCAGGGAGTCTCCCTCCGGGGAAGGGTGTCTAAGAGGCCATGGAGAGCAACCTGCGTCTCCCCACTCCAGATCCTTCCCAGGGGAGGAGGAAGGGACCAGTGAGCAGGGGAAAGCAGGGGACCCGAGCCCTGGGCGGTGCGGGGAGCCCAGTGGCAAGTCGTCCTGTGCCCACTGCCAGGACCCCAGGCCTCCCCACCTCTCTGCCTTGACCCCCTGCTGTGGCCTCGCGGCCCCTTCTGCCCCTTCTTCTCTGGACTCAGGTGGAAACTGAGTTACAGCTGACAGATCAATCGATGGGTTTCTCACCTGGAGCTCACGCGGCATCTCTCAGCAGACGCCTTGGCGAGGCGAGCCCATGGCACCTGTCCAAGGGCGGGATGGTGCGCCCACCGGTCACAGGTGTGTGTGGGCGCCCCCACCCGCCAGGGCTTTCATTGTGGGCTGGTGTCAGGCGGGAACAAAAGTATAGCCAGCCACCTCCCAGATGAGACAATTGTCAACATTTTGGTATATTTGCATCCAGTATTACTTTTTTCTGAACTATTTACAGATTGCTGTCCTAAAAGAAAAGTCAGTTATTCTAGAGGAAATGGGTTTATTTGGGAACCATAAAGAATTGTACTTTGAGACACACAATATACGGCGAAACCACCCGCGAGTCCGGGGAACAAAGGAGAGGGGCCTTCACTGGCCGCGGAAAGGGGGAGCTCGGCGGGGCTGCTACACGCAGCGCCCCCTGGGGGAGGCTGCGCGGTCCGAAAGAGCGGCTTTTCGTTGGCTGGCCGTGTTGTGACGGCCTCTCATTGGCTGAGCTGTTGCCAGGCGATGGGAAAACCTTCCACCTGCTGGGGTAGTAACTTAGAGAAAACACCAGTTAGAGATGCAGGCGGATCTCCCCGGTTGGGGTGACTGACGCGTAGTAGGGGGTGAGAGCTCCCCCTGCCGGCTGTTCCCGCTGCCGTCCTGGTTGTGGTTTCCATTATCAATTTTCAGGAGATCTTTCAGCATTTTGTCCTCCAATTCTTCAGGCTGCCCTGGCTGGTGTAGCTCAGTGGATTGAGCGTGGGCCGGCGAACCCCACGATCGCGGTTTGATTCCCAGTCAGGGCACATGCCTGGGTTGCGGGCCAGTTCCCCGCAGGGGACTCACGAGAGGCAACCATACATTGATATTTCTCTCCTTGTCTCCTTCCCTTCCTCTCTAAAGATAAATAAATAAAATCTTTAAAAAAAATTCTTCAGGCTGTGTCTGAAGAATAGCGACGTTGTCGTCCCTAAGCACAAAGGCAGGACAGAGTTGTGTACCCCTGCTTTCCCCCCGCCCCCCGCCATCCTGTGCAGGGAGGGCCTGGCTCTGAGTTCCCACGGGGAGCACTGGGCAGTGGTGGGCAGTCAGGTGAGACGTGGGGGGCCTGGAAGGGGCTCCCCAGACGGAAGAGGCCCGGATGTCTTCCTTCCTGCTGCGGTTTGGGAGGACCCGAGGGCGGAGCCAGCCGCTGCACCCATGGGAGGCCCAGCACGCCCTTGGTGTGGGGTCCTGCACAGTAGCCACTGCGATCTTCAACGGATGCACACAGGCCTGGAGGGTGGGGTGAGAGCAGCAGCCCCTGTCCCAGCACCCCAGGTCCACAGGGGCCCAGGGAAGTCCCTGCAACCCTCCATCCCGGTGTGGAGCAGAGCCTCAGCCCTTCCCACCCCTGACACCCCTGCAGGGGCTGGCAGAGCAGGGCCTCGCCCGGCCAGGGGCCCTGGAACTGGCCTTGGAGGGGCGACCCTTCGGGACCCTCTCCAGGTAGGTCCTGTGCTGCCCCTAGTCCCAGCCACCCGGCCCCTCGGTCCTATCCCCCTTGACTCCCCCTGACAAGAAACCGTTGGCTCTGGAGGTTGTTTATTGAGCTGAGAGGCCCGAGAGGCGGTTCTCTCCGGGAGCGGGGAGCGCTGTGCACAGAGGTGGGGCGGGGTGCGCTGCCGAGAACCCCGCGCCCCCCCCACCCCAGCTGCAGGCCTCCCTGCAGGCAGGGCAGCAGGTGCACAGGATGGGTGGTGCCCTCTCTCCTCCCCGTGGTCCCACTCCATCCTGCCCCACAGCTGCCTTCTGCCCCACCTTGCTTCTATGGTGTCAGCCCTCTCACCCCCAAGATGGAACACCCCCACAGCGTGGTCCTTTGGCCAGGAGGGGCCTCCCTGGGTCAGCAGGGTACACAGCGCTGCACCATCTGGAGCCTGGGAGGGGCATCCTGGAGCCCCCCCCCACCCCCCTGCTAACTCACCTGGGAGAAGGCACCAGCACACTGGTCTGTGGTGAAGAGTGGGGCCTGAGAAGCCCCCAGGGTCCCCTCCCCTATGGCAGAGTCCCCCCAACCCTCCGCTGCACAGCCCGGCCTCCCTGCCTGCGACCTGACCCCCTGGCCCTGACAGGCCCGAATGGGGCCTGGAGTGCCTGCTCCAGGAGCCCGGGGTGGGACAGGAGCGCTGCTCACCTGACCTGGGCAGCAGGGCGCCCTGGCCAGGGTTCCGGCCCACCTGGGGCGCCAGCAGCTGCACCTTCTGGGAGCCTGCAGGAAACAGCTCTGGGGGGTGCAGGCTGGGGGGCTGGTGAGCAGAGGGAGCAGGGCGGGGTAGGGGGAGGTGGAAGAGGGGCTGGGGGTAAGGGGGTGGGCAGGGAGGGTGGCCAGGAGGGAGGGGTGAGGAGGATCCCAAGGAGACACTGACTCCTGCCCTGGGGTCAGAACTTGCTGAACAGGGCCCTGGCTGGTGCGGCTCAGTGGACTGAACACCGGCCTGGGACCTGGTTTGACTCCCAGTCAGGACACACGCTTGGGTTGTGGGCCAAGTCCCCAGTAGGGGGCACACGAGAGGAAACTACACACTGAGGTTTCTCTCCGCTTTCTCTTCCTTCCCCTCTCAGAATAAACAAATAAAACCTTTAAAAAAAAAAAGAACTTGCTGGAATGTGCACGAGGTCAACACTCCAGCCAGGTGGTGACGGGCCGTCAGCAGCCCCTCCTTGGGCGAGCTGCCCACCTACCCACCATGAGCCGCAGCAGACGGCCCCAACACCCCTCTTCCGAGTCTGGAAGCTCAGCACCAAGAGGTGTGTGTTATTGGCAGACACCACCTGGCTGATTTGGGTCTGGGCCACGGCTTCAGGAGCGAGAGCCACTGAGCCCAGGGTCCCTGGTCTGGGATGCCAGTCCCCCATTCAGCACAGCTGCAGGGCCCCACCCTGCCCCCACTCAGGGAGCCCTGTCCACTGCCTGCTGACCTCTGCCTCTGGCTGCTGCCCCCACCCCCTTTGCTGAACGGCGTGCCCGAGGCAGCTGAGGAGCCTGCTGGTCTCCCCCGCCCACCTGCCCCCAGTGGGATGGGGCAGGGGCACTGGGGCTCCGCCAACCCCCGTCCCCATACAGGCTGAGCTGGGTCAGGGAAGGTGTGGTCAGGGCTGGGCTGCTTCTGGCCCTCCAGCCGTTCTGCCCCACGATGCCCTGGGGCTGCCGGCCTGCTCGCCAGAGGGACCTGCTGAGTCAGGCTGGAGGCCAGGCTTCACCCTGCAGAGGCGCAGGGACCTTGGGCCTCCGGAAGCCAAAGTGGGAGGTGGCTGTCTCCAGCCCACTTGGTCCGTCTGTTCCCGCAGGAGGAGAAAGGCCCACACCCCAGCCCTGTTCTTCCTGATCCCTGGTCTGATCTCCATCCGACCCTGGGGTGGTTACCCTGCACCTGCAAACCGCCCCGACCCTCGGCCTCGGGTGGCTGGGGGTGAGAGGCCAGCTGCTGCAGCCAGGGGGCCTCCTCCTACCTGTCCCGACGGCTAACCCAGCCCGCCTCCCCCACCCCAGCTTGTCCTCCCAGGTGTGGAGCAGAGAGGGTGGGGAAGCCGAGGACCCAGGAGCCGGTCAGAGGAGGCCCAGGGTGGCGACGGGTGGCGACTACAGGACAGACAGACAGGAGCCAGGCTGCTGACTTGCTTCAGGGCTTTATTCTCAGAGGCAGGACAGAGCCAAGTGGGAGGAGGGGTGGCCGGTGGAGCCAGGGCTGGGGTCTCGAGGGCCTTGGAGGACAGCAGAGCAGAACAGGGCGGCCAGGTCCCGAGGGCGGACCACCTGGCTGAGAGAGCAGGACCTGCAGGTGGAGAAGGCGGCCTACCCCCTGCCCCGCCCCGCCCAGTCATGCCCTGACATTTCTCAGCAAAGGGCACCAGCCTCCCCTGACCTCCGAGCCCATGCCGTCCAGCCTCCAGCTCCTCCTCCCCAGCTGCCTCGCTGAACCCCTGAGGAGCCCCTGCCCCCTTGGACCGGCCCCTGTCTGCCTCGGCTTCCTTGCATGGTGGAGTGGGGACTGCTGGGTGAGGCCCGCCCACGGCCCACTCACCTACTGGTGTCCTTCCATGCACTTATCTGCCAAGAAAGAAGTGGGGATGGTTGGCACCCCGGGCCAGGGCCACCGCCCCCACCGGCAGCCCTGGGGAGTCGGCTGCCCCTCAAAACTGTGAATCTGACTTTCCTCCCCACCCCACCCCCCAGCTCCAGCTGCTGCAGACAGAGGGGTGCTGCCCCCACTGCTCTCAGAGCAGGCCGCCCGCCCCCAGGTCCATGCCCTAGAGGCCCGCCTCTGTTCCCTTGGGCACCTGCCCCCCACCAGGCTGGGGACCCCCATGTCCTGGCGGCTGGCTGGGGACCTGGCTCACATGTGGGGTGCTTGGTGAATCTGGGGAGGGGTTTCCCGGAGAAGGAGCCTCTCCCCTGCCCCTGTGGGGCGCAGGCCGAGCTCATGCGGACAGACTGCCCCCCACTCTGGAAGCCCCGCTGCTGGTCAGTGGGCGGTCTGGCCAGATAAACTCAGGACCCTTGGCCTCCCCTGAACCAGGAGACTGTCTGCCTCAAATCTCTGCCCCTGCCCCCTGCCAGCGCTCAGCACCCTCACCGGTTTGGGGCAGGAAGACAATGGTGTCCTCTGTGAAGCCCTGGGCCTTGGCGAAGGCGGCGAATTTCTCCTTCACTTCCTCCCTGGGGGTCTGGGTCCGGCCTGGGCAGGAAGAAAAAGCAGGTGTGGGGTGGGGGGTGGTCTCTGCTCTGTGCCCCTACCCGCTGGGGCAGCCTCACCCATGCCCACACCCCAAGGCCGGGCCCTGGGTGCCCGGCAGGGGTGGGCACCTACTGTAGAGAGTGGCTATGTGGAAGTCCTGGCCGGGGCCCTTGGTACTCTCGGTGTGCAGCAGGGCGTACTCAACGTAATCCGTCTCCACCACCCGCACGTCATTCACGCTGCCCCAGTCTGCAAGCCCACGAGACAGCCACAGTCGGGACCCCCAGACCTCTGGCCTCGGGAGGGGGCGCCCTCTGAGGGTGGGCTGCCTTCCCTGCCCCTCCCCGACTCAGGCAGCTGGGCAGCCCACCGCTTCCTGCCTGCACAGCCTGCCAGGTGGGGGCCGGCACACACACAGGCTCAGAAAACTAAGGGTTCTTGGTGCTGCCACCGCCCGTTCGGTTGGCCAGGAAGAGGAAAGGTGCCCCCGTGGGGAAGCCCTATGTGCAGGTGCCTCTCCCCGCCCAGCAGGGAGGGGACAGCAAAGGACTGAAGACCTTCCATCCAGGCGCAGGGAGGGGCCCAGCAGGAGACGGCCCCAGAGTGGACCCCTGGTCCCCCCACACCTGAGCGTGTGCCACCAGACCCGAGGACTCTCGTGGGGCGGCCATCCCCCTGCTCGCCCGCCAGGGGGTGCTGCCCAGAGCGGGACCCAGGCCTCCCAGGAGGGCCCCACTCACGCTGGCTGGTGTAGCTGTAGCAGCCCGGGGGGCCCACTGGCTGCAGCAGCAGAGTCCGGGTCTCACACTGGTCCTTCCTGTGGGCAGGTCACCTTTGGGTCAGGACAAGGCCCGGGGGTCCCTAGATCGCACCCACGGGCGGGGAGCTCTCAGCCCACCCCGCGGTCCCACCTCAGGAAGGTGATGGTGAGGTTAAGTCCGCCATCCTCGGTCGGGGCCACCAGCGATGTGCACATGGGCAGAGGTGCCTTCTTCTCTCGGATCCAGCTTGCGTTGGAGGCGAGGCCCGCGGTGAACCAGCGACCCAGAAACTGCAGGAGAAGGCCCCTGCCGAGTTGGCCAGGACCCTCTCTGACCGATCGACCCGGTTGGGCGTCCTGTCTCCAGCCCGCCCCCGCCCCCGCCCCGCTGGAGGCCTGCGGCGCTCCATGCCGCTCCTACCCAGGGCAGGTCGGGTCCCACCTTCGCCCAGCTCGGGGGCCAGCCCGTCGGTAGAGCGGGCGGCAGGGGGCGCCCGCGCCCGGTTTCCGAGGGGCTGGGGCGAGCGCAGCTGACTGCTGTCCGGGGCTAGGTCTTTGAAACGAGGCTCAGGGAAGGGGCACAGAGGGTGGGGCGGAAGGACCAGACCCCCTGCATCCGCGCGCAGCCCCTGAGCGTGCGCTGTGTGTGTGCAGGGCGCAGACCCGCACGCACTCAGTTTTCTGTGGCCAGCCGGTGCGCCATCCTCGTGCGTCACCCCCGTGCGCTATGGATGTGCACCGACCCCTTGCGCCACTTCCGTCCGCTTGCTCGCACCCGGGGGCGTGTCCCAGGATCGGTCCTGGGACCCAGGGGTGGATGTGTGCCCGTTCTCTGCCAGCGTCAGGAGTCCGGAGGGGTGACTGCTCGGGTGGAGTCCGGAGGGGTGACTGCTCGCGTAGGCGCGCAGGTGCACTGGGCGCGCACTCGCAAAGGTGCTTCCCTGCGAGTCAGGATACCCACCGCCTCTCTCGGGTGGGGAACTGCCGTGGCCCCAGGGGCGGCCTCGGCCGCTCAGCCTTCACTCAGCTACGCGCTTCTAGGGAGACAGCTCTGGGGGCAGAGCTCCTTCCCCTGGCAGCCCTGTCCAGCCTCAAGGACCGGGCGGGGGAGCATCTCACCTTGTCCTGTTGGAAGTTGGGCTGCAGGGAAACCTGGGCCTCGGCCCGGGTCTGCAGGACCCCCAGGACCCCCAGCAGGACCAGCCCCATCCACAGTGTGCGCAGAGCGGCCATGCTCCCGGAGCAGGCGTCCCAGGCCTGGCACCAGCAGTGTGGGCAGAGAGAGGGAGGCGGGCAGGACAAGCAGGAGCCGCAGGGGAGACCCCTATTTATGGGCCTGGCTTGGCCCCCACCCAGGGCACAAGGACAGCCCGCCGGAGGCTCCTGACAGCAGGGTGGGGAGGAGGCCCGTGGGATGCAGCTGCAGCCTCGCCCCCTTACAGGGCTGCTTATGTAAGAGGCTGTGACCAGTGGGGCTGGGCCCGGACACAGTGCGGGGTTGGGACAGGGCAGGCAGCGGCCGCTCAAGGCCGGCCCCTTTTCCAGAGCCAGGAACCCGGACCCCCACCCGCACCCCCGCAGCCCAGAGGGGTCGTGGCCTTGGTGCTGCCCTGCCTCTGGGGCTCCCCTCCCACCTGGGTCAGGGGCCCACCCCCATGATCCCAATCGTCATTCCCTCCCCAATTCGATGATTCTGGGTGCAGACGCCAGGCCCCACCTGGATCGTGTGAGCCTGGGGGTGACCGGAAACTCGAGCTGAGGTGCAGAAACCAGACCTGTGCGTAAGGTGGCGCCCAAGGGCCAGGAGTACCGGGCACAGCCCCAAGAGCACCTGAGGGGGCGTGCCCACCTTGCAGAAAGGGCTGCCTCCACCCAGAGGCCTCCCTGAGTTGGTGGCCTGTCTCTGAGGTCCTGGACTTGATCAAAGCTGGCAAGTGTCAGCGGGCGTCTCTGCTTCCGCCTGAGTCCACTTCAGGGGGCTGGGCCCGAAGCACCGGGAGGGCCTCGGCAGGGCGTGGCATCCGGTGGGAGCGGCCTGGGCTTGGACTTGGGAGGCGCCAGGTTGCAGAAGGAGTCCCTTTGTTGGTGGGGGCAGGGACTGGTGGTCCCCAGACACAGGCCCAGCCCATTGTGGGGGGGGGGGTGGGGGCACAGGCTTCTGTCCCAGGGCCTGGCACCTTCTGCCTGGACATTGGGTTCTTGTTCTTGGCAGCACAGGCTTCTGGCCTTGGAATGGCCCCAAGGCCATCAGGAAATGGTCTGCAGGGAGGCGTGGGAGCGGGACAGCTCCCTGAAGGGGACCAGCATGGGCCCTGCTGCCTGCCCAGTGGAGGCAGGAGTGGGGGCACCAGGCCTACGGGGCGGATGAGGCCAGAGCCGCTGGCACTGCAGCCCCGATGGGCACCCTGGCCCTGGCTGGGACCCTGCTGTGGGCCAGGTGTGTCCTGGTGGGACTGGGAGCCCTTCCCAGGGCTCGGAGCTCACAACTGCCGGTGCAGGCGAAGGAGAGAATGGGGCTTTCTGCGGGAAAGGGCAGGGGCCGGGGTGAGGGGCTGCTGGTGGTGGCAGCGTCCTCCCTGCAGGCAGAGGCTCTGGGCCCCTGGCACCTGGAGAGGTGGAGGAGGAGCTCCCGGCCCCCAGCCCAGGCTCCTCCCCAAAGAGCGAGGGCACTGTGGGTGGGGCAGGGCTGCACACCCCCTTCAGGGGGGACCCCCGCTGGCTCAGCACCCACCTGCCGTGCTGTCCAGGCTGTGCGGAAGGCCACGGGAAGCAGCTCCAGCCCAGTGGACACAGCGCCTGCCCTGAGGGGCAGCAGGGTTGCGGTCACAGCTCAGGCCACCCAGGAGGATTCTGGCTCTCCAGCCCCACCCTGCCCATGACGACAGGGCCCCTCACCTTTCCAGTGCAACTCAGATGGACCCAGTCTTACCTCCGGGCCACGGACCCTGCTCAGACCCCCCAGGGCTGCCACTGGGGTGGCCTCGGCACCCCCTGCCCTGCCCAGGTGGCAAGACCCCTCTTTTCCTGTAGGTTCCCCTCCGTATTCCCCCGGGTGACTCGCCCTCTGAAGTTCCAGTCTGCTACACTGGGGATTCCCCTAGCCCACCCTCCCGCCCCATCCCTGGCAGGAAACAGAGCTCCCCAAACCTCCTCTGTTCCTCACTCCCCAAGTCCACCCAGTGGTCGGAGCAGCTCTTTTTTTTAAGACTTTATTTATTTATTTTTAGAGAAAGAGGAAGGAAGGGAGAGAGGGAGAGAAACATCAGTGCGGTTGCCTCTAGCGTGCCCCCTACTGGGGACGTGGCCTGCAACCCAAGCATGTGCCCTGACTGGGAACTGAACCGGCGACCCTTTGGTTCACAGGCAAGCGCTTAGCTCACTGAGCCACACCAGCCAGAGACAGAGCCAGCGACTCTGGTGGGCCCCACTTCAGCACCCCGGCCCTGTGCTGGACCAGCCACGCCTGCGCTGGCCTCCCAAGGGGCACCCACAGTTGGCTAAAGGAGCAGCCCCCTGCAGCCCCTGCACCCAGCACCGCTGCTACCCTTTCAGGCTGGTTGGCTCCTCCAAGGCTGAGCATGGACACCGCCTCCAGGAAGCCCTCTGCGCAGGTCCAGGTGGGGTTCCAAGGGCATCCGGTGTCCCTCCCGCTGCAGGACAGCTCTGGCCTTTCCTTTTTGCTTGACAAGGACCGTGTCCCCTGTGAGCGCCGGAAACCTGGGTTGGATGAAGAACGTGTGGGTGCTGGAACGTCTCTAGGAGGCTGCCGTCCTTCTTCCTAAACATGCTCCCTGCCAGGCAGAGGCGGGGCCGCTGGAACCAGAGGTGGGAGTAGGGGCTCGGTGCTTGGCCTGCCGTTGGCAGCAGCCAGAGCCACCAGGCAGGGACAGGGTGGCCCTGGGCCAGTGGACGGCCTCTCTGAGCCTCAGCTTCCCTGTCTGTGCAGAGAGGATGTCCTCACCCCACGAGGACGCATGGGGACGAGGAGGCCCTGTCCTTGGGAACCTCTCTGTGGCGATGGGGGGCTCCTGCTGCTCCTGTGTGCAAGGCTGCAGGGAGCCCTGGGCTGAGGTGGGGTTGGTTGGAGGCCTGGCCCAGCCACAGAGGGGCCAGGGCACGGTTTCAGGGCCCAGGAAGTGGGTGCCAGGCAGCAGCCCCTGAGAGCCCTATTTATGGGCACACCGGGCCCGGCCCCCCAGGGTTGGCGACACCTCTCACCAGGCGCAGGCAGGGCTGGGCTGCCCCAGTAGCTGTTCCGAGACTCCTGCCCGCCCTCCCCACCCCAGGGGCCGTGCCAGACACAGGCCCGGGGTGGAGCTGGGCTTCCCTAGAGACCCTCTGCAGCTTGGCCCTGTGAGTGGTCAGCGGGCCAAGCCGAGCCAGCTCTGCCGCCGGGCTGGGGCCCCTGCTCAACCCAGTGAGGAGGGTGGGTGGGTGCTGGATGCTGGGGGTGGCACGGCCCCTCTTGGCACCCGAAGAGGGCAGAGGGGCTGGGCCTCAGTGCCCCCCCCCGGCCTCATAGGGATGCACAGGTGGACGGCTGAGGGCGGACGTCCCTGGCCCCAGAGGACAGGGTGCCTGCTCTGAACCCCTGAGTGGGGTGCTGGCCTCTGAGGAGCCCCATGCAAGGCCCAGTGCAGAGAGAGACCCCCAAGAGGCTGGCCTGGGAGTACCCCCTTAGGGTGGCCCCTGCCTCAGGCCCAGGCAGCAGCCGGGTGGCTCTGGCTGTTGCTGGCTGGGTGCCCCAGGGGCCTGGTGGGCAGAGGCCCAAGCCGGCCTCGTGAGCTGAGGCTGCAGTTTCCTTGGAGCTGGGTCTCGTGGCCGGTGGCAGTGGCAGCCTCCGGTGGGGAGGGCTGGGGCCGGAAGGTGGCCACAGGCCTGCTGCTCTGGAGCCTGGGCTGCGGGGAGTTGGCTTCAGCCTGGATGGGCCATCCGGACCGCCCCCTCCCCACCTCTGGCCGGCTGGGTTGCTGGTCAGCCCAGGGCGCAGGCTCTGCTTGACCTCAGCCTGGGGGTTGAGGTCGGAGGGGAGTGACAGGTCCCAGCCCCCATGCAGCGTCTCACAGAGGTGGTGGGGCTTCTGGGCCTGCAGCCGCCTCTGCCACGACCAGTCTGGAGCTGGGGTTCCTGAGTGGGGTTAACGGGAGATGAAGAAAAGACACAACACAGACAGTTTAAGGACAAGGTGGGACACTGTCCTCTGAGGGAGAGACAATGAGCCACGAACGCGGTCTCCGTGTTTGTTTTATGGGGGCTGGTTAGACGAGGCTCAGGGACGTTTGGCAAACTCAGAGAGATGCTGCAGTTGCAGACCGTCCCCTTCCCGGGCTGCCTAACGGGCACGTGTGTCCCCTGCAATAGTCACAGCGCACCCAGCTGAAGCTCGCGGTTCTGTCTCCCGTTCGATCTGGCGGGCCCGGCTGTGCGCGGACCTCCTGCACCGCCCTCCACAGCCTCTCCACCTGGGGGCCCTCTGCTGGCCTGGACGAGCCCCACGGTGACTTCCCGACCCCTCCCTACTTGCTGCTTGGCGATCAGGCCCCCCGCAGCCTGCAGGAGGGGGCTCTGGGGGACCCTGAGCAGGTGGGCGAGGCAGCCCCACCCCAAGATGCTCCACGGCAGGTGTCGGAGAGACTGGCTGGCGAACTCCCAAAGGACTTTAAGTAGGGAGGGATTAGGGAGAAGCTGCTGGGGTATTCTTCAGAGTCCCCGAAGACGCCGTCCCCTCCCCAGCCTGCAGGGCCACGCCAGGTGTCCGGCAGCAAACCGGAAGCAGCACGGCTGTGCCCCAGGTGGGGGTGCTGAGTCTGCAGCAGGAGGCCCCGGACTGCAGGGGCCCCCCACGTGCTCGTCGTCCACACGCCACCCAGACCCCCATGGGACAGCAGCCCCACCTCGGGCGCCCATGCAGCACCCACTCCACAGAGGTGGGGGGCCTCTGGCAAGCTGGGCACCCTCCATATTCGGCCCGTCAGGCTGGCCCAGCAAGGCATCTGCAGGGTCTCCTGGGCCCAGCAGGGGAAGCTGGGCCACCTCTCTGGCTAGGCCCGGGGTCCTGTGTCCTTGGCCCAAGCGCACTTGGAGATGGGCACCCCAGCCTTTCATCCTGGGTTTGGGATGGCCCTTCGGCAGAATGGGCACTGTGGGGCAGGGGTGCTGGGCTGCTGGGGCTGGCAGGGGGTGCCTGGGTCACCAGCCTCCACCTGGCACCCCAGGAGGCCCTCCGGGGCCTCCCCACACTCCGTGCTCCCCAGGCCCATGGCTGTCGCTGCTGGATGCCATTGGCAGTGGCCCTGTGTGAGGACAGGTCCAGCTCTGTGGCCTGGGAGCCGGGGCCAGGCCAGGCCCAGGGGGGTGCCCAGCCTGCAGGGGTGAAGTGAGGACCCATGTGGCCCAAGCCAGGAGCCCGGAGGTCTGGGAACCACTGCCCACCCTGTGGGCCATCCGGAGGCCATGGTGCCTCCTCCTGGCACCAGGTGTTTATTCTGACGGGGACAGACGTGGCCTCAGGGGACAGGGCAGTGAGGGCAGGGTCAGCCAGGGCCAGGCCAGGCTCCCGAGGGGTGCGCACCTTCAGCAGGAGAGGAGGCCGGCCAGCCCACTGGAGAGTGGGTGGGGAACAGAGGAGGGGGACAGGACCTGGGAGACAGCCCCCACAGAAAGAGGGAGACCAAGAGGGGCAGGGGCCGGGCCTGGGGCCTGTTTGCAGGGCCTCTGCCCCCTGGTGCCTGCCCTGCCTCCAACCCGAGGTCTTAGGAAACCCGGTGGCCCTATTACTAATTTCTTTTTTTTTTTAAGATTTTATTTATTTATCTTTAGAGAGGAAAGAAGAGAGAAGGAGAGAAACATCGATGTATGGTTGCCTCTCGTGAGTCCCCTGCTGGGAACTGGCCTGCAACCCAGGCCTGTGCCCCGACTGGGAATCGAACCGTTATAGTGTGGTTCGCAGGCCCGCGCTCAATCCACTGAGCCTATTACTAATTTCTTTAAAAATTATTCATTTTTTAGATTTTGTTTATTTTTATTTTTAGAGAGGGGAAGGGAGACAGAGAGGGAGAGAAACATCAATGCGTGGTTGCCTCTCGTGCGCCCCCTACTGGGGACCTGGCCCGCAACCCAGGCACACAGTGGGACAGGGAATGAAACTGGTGACCTTATGGTTCCGGGGACAGCACCCAACCCACTGAGCCACACCAACCTGGGCTCCCCTATTACTATTATCTTTAAATTTTATTTTCATTTACAGTTGATGTTACAATTTTGTGTCAGTTTAGAGTCCTCAGGACACTCCTGCCTGTCACCGCATGCTGCCACCACAATCCCATCGACTGTGCTCCCTGCGTGGTGGCCACGTCCCTGTGGCTGTTCTGCACCTGCCACCGTATGCTTCCCAGTCCCCTCGCTTTCCGCCCAGTGCCTGGAGGCCCCCATCCTCTGCGTCTGTGAGTCTGTCTGTGTGCCATTGTGCATTCGGTTGGTTTCTTAGGTCCTGCCAGGAGGTGGGGCCGCAAGGTGTCTGTCCTTCTCCATCTGACACAGGGTCCCTGCACGCTGTCACAGATGGTGAGACTTCACCCTGGTGGCTGAGCCACACTCCGCTGCGGTCAGTGAGTGTCCCCCGGGCCTGGCTCACCTGCCACACGAATGACTGGGTGTTGCCATGTGTCAGCTGAATGCCACACCTCACTGACTGCCTCGCCTTTTATCCAAGCCCTTTCCTTGCCCAGGGCCCCGCCCAGGACCCACAGGGCGGCTCGTCCCCCGCACCGCTCCAGGCTGGGACAGGTTCTCAGCCTCCTGTTTCCCGTGGCCAGACGTCTCTCTTTGACAAGGAAGCCCGAAGGTGGTGGCTGCACGGGGCCTCTGGTGTGCCCATCGGTCCCCACCAGCACCAAGGACAGAAGGCTTTCAAGACGAGCCACTTCTAGGAAGTCACTTTGGTGCATGGCCAGGACTAGCCACCAAGGAAGCTGGAGTGGCCGTCCCTACCCAGAGTGGCCCTGCTGCCTGCTCACAGTCAGGGCTCAGGCATGTCCAGCAGGGAGTCCCCAAGCCCCCACCCCACCTGCGACCCCCTCACCTGCACCCTCCCCACTGCCATCTGGTCCTCGGCGGCCCCTCCTGAATCCCTGAACATTGTCCATGTGACAGGGACAAGGGTGGCGCCAGGGGGTGCCAGTTCCCCTCTCCAGAGAGAAAGGGCAGGTCTGGTCCTGGAGCCTGGAGGTCATTCCCTGTCCACTGTCCGGTGGCTGACTGCTCCAGGCCGCCCACAGCCCCGTTGCCCCCGGGCCAGAGGTGGGGCAGGAGCCAGGCTTTTCCTGGGACAGCTCTCCACCTGGCCTCTGAGCATTGTGGGAGGGGGTAGCAGGCTCGGATCTGGGCCGGCTGGTAGCTGGAGAGATTTGGGAAAAGATGGTGTGGGCACCTGGCAATGAGCCGACGGCCTTGAGCAGCCGTCCTGCCCAGGCCGGGCCAGACACAGGAGAAGAGCGTCGCCAGGTGGTGATGTGGGGGATTCACCGAGTGGCTCCAAGATTTGGCCAGGGATGACTCAGAAGGGGCCTTCCATCCCGGCACTGGCAGCCGCCCTGTCCACTCCTCCCGGGGAAGGACCAGGCCAGTGAGGGGGCAAGGGGAGCCATGGGCATGGCCGTCGCAGGACCAGGGGACACAGAGGGCCGCAGGCCCCGGAGCCCTGAGCTGCAGACGGAGGTGGGTGTCGGGGGCGACTGGAAACAAGGCCAGCGGCCGCCCAGAGCAGGGTCTGCTTCCAGGAACAGCGCCTGGCTTTCTGCCAGCCTCCCCTGCCGGCCCTGGGGCAGCTTGTGCCACTCAGCCCAGCCCTCCCGACGCGACAGAGCCACAGACCTGGCTGAAGTGCCCAGTGGCATCGGAGGACCCTGCCGTCCAGGGACTCAGAGTCCTGGCAACTGACAGGGTGGTGGAAAAACCCGGCCCCCAGTCAACCGCACAAACCTAAGAAACAAGATAGTTTCCTTCCACACAAACAGCCCTCCCTCTGCCGGAGCTCCCTCCGCGGCCCAGCCGCCACAGGGCTTCAGCACAAAAGAGACAGTGTGCCACCGGGCAGAGGCGTGGGGGTGCACATACCCGTGTGCGCCTGTGTCAGCGTTTGTGTGTGTGCCCGTGTTTGTGTGCCTGCATGTGCGCGTGTGCATGTGAGCCTGTGCCTGTGCCCACAGTGGAGACCGTAAGCCAACCCCCACCCCCCGCTCCGTCCACCTAGGAGACTGCAGCTTCCTCCCTCAGGAAGGGGGTGGTCAGTCAGCCTCCTAGGTCCCTGGGCTGGTCCCATGTGGCCAGTGCCCCCAACTGCCCCCCTCTGGGCCCCTCCCCATTTCCAACCCACCCGGGGATCCTGTGGTGGAGGCCTGGAGAGGGAGCCCTGACGCATCCTGGTCCTGTGTCAGCTGTCAGCGGTGGGTGGCCAGCCCCCGGACGGCCCCTGTGCAGCATTGCCCCCCCGGCACCCTGGGGGCGGCCTGCCAGCCAGACTGGTGCTGGGCCTCTCCACCCTCCCAGGGCCGGCCCCCCTCCAGCCTCCCCCCAGGTCAGAGGGCCTGCAGAGGCAGGCATCTGGGTGGGGGCCCCTTCCCCGAGCCAAGCACAGCCCCGGAGGCTTCGCCCAACCCCAGCGCCTGGGTAGGTGCCCCGGCCCCGTCGGGCCGGCAGGAAGTGGAGAACCCCACTGGACTCAGGTCTGTCTGTCCAGCCCAAACCCGCTCCTGGCTGGAGGCTGTGCCCAGAGTGGGCAGCCGGCCAGTCCCTTGACCCCGGCCGAGGGAGTAGGGGCCTTGGGCAACACGCTGTGTGCTTCCAAATCAGGCCAAGCCCCTCTGTGGTGACAGGAATTAGAGCCTGCCTGCAGATGGGCCCCCAGAGCCGGGGGGCGGCGGCCGCCTCTCTGACCAGCGTGTTTGTGCAGCTGCCTGAGGCTGCCCTGTGGGACCGCACCCCCTCAGTGCTTCTCAAATGGGCTTCAGAAGAGCTCACGTTTCGGAGATGGAGGCTAAAGGAGGCCTTTGTTTGGGAAGTAACACCAGGAGGCGTTCGTCACCACCGGCTCACACTTGGAACTGGTGCTCAAGGCACTAGTCCCCGGAGAGAACGGTGCCTGTGGACGGGCCACCCAGGAGGGCTGAGGGGCAACGAGGCGAGATGTGGGGCCAACGCCGCCGGCACCCCTCCTTGGCGTGACCACCGCCCAGAATCCAGACAGAGGGCACAAACGCTGCGGGTCACGCCCGGCTGGAGGGCGTCAGATGCGCTGACCTGTGCTCAGCAGTAGGCGGCCCAGGGCGGCCCCACCTCCACCGCCAACCGTGGCAAGAACAGGAAAGCAAAGCAGGCCCTGAGAGAGGGGGTGGCATACAGCGGCCTGGCTGCCCACGGCCCGATGGCCGAGCAGCCCGGCGCCCGCAGGCAGAGGGGGGCTCACAGGCACGGTGGGGTATCACTCGGCCGTCAAGAGGAAGGCGCCCTGGCACAGGCCACACGCACGGGCCTGGAGGACACGGTGCTGGGGGCGAGAAGCCAGTCACAGGGGGACAGTCCTGTGAGGCCCCGCTCACACGCAGTCCCTGCAGGAGGCAGACCGGCAGAGACAGGGAGTCCACGGTGGGGCTGGGGCAGGGGTGGCAGTGGGGCCTCGTGCGGACCGAGTGTCTGTGTGGGCAGATGGGCCGTCCGGGAGAGGGTGGTGCTTGCTGAGCTGGGCCCCAGAACACGGGGGCGGACAGAGGTGGTTACGGTGGTTGCAGAGACAGCGCGCGCTGACCACCCAACGCAGAGGAGGTGCTGAGACAAAGAACTTATTTAATCCTCAAGGCGGGGCCAGGAGGCGCCGTGGGGCCTCTGACGGCGGTCCTCACAGGAGAGGAGTGTCCCCTGCTGCTCTCAGGGCCCAGGCCATGCCGGGAGGGAACGATCCACAGCCACTGAGGTCACGGTGGGTGGGACTGTGGCCCCCGCTGAGGGCAGGTGCTGGGCAGGGACTGGGCTGGCTGGGGCCTCTCCGTCCTTCAGCATGTCCTCTGATGAGGTGCCCAGTCTGACGGGGGTGACCGGGGCTCAGGAAGCAGGGCAGAGAGGCAGAGGCAGGGGCAGGGCCCGGAGCCAGAGCAGGCGAGGGAGACACTCAACTTCCTGAGGGGTTGTGGGTGGAGGCAGGGAGGAAGGGGGCCTGCAGCGGCTGCGGGGGGGGGGTGGCTGGGGCAGGAGGCCAAGGGCTGAGGGAACCACCCCCGGTGCTGCTCTCCCCCAGACCTGGTCCTCAGGAAGCTCCATGAGCCCCCTGACTCAATGCAGGTGCAGGCAGGTGTGCAAGTGGGCATGCAGGTGGGTGAGCAGGTGAGTGTGCAGGTGGGTGAGTAGGCAGGTGTGACCCAGGTGGAGGCAGACACCATGGAGCCATGAGACCCCTCAGTTTGAGCTCAGGCTGAACCCTCTGTGGCTCCCAGCCCCCTGCCACGTGGACCCCAACTGTAGGCCACACACACCCACGGGGCTCCCGCCACCCACAGGCAGGTGCCCCGCCCCCCAGGGAGCATCACCTGCTAAGTCTGGAAAGACGATGTTGTCCTCCGAGAGGCCCTGGGCTGTGAGCAGGCAAACAAATCTGTCCAGCTCCTTGACCTCAATTGCCCACATTCTGCCTGGAGTCCAAGAACACGGCATGGCCCTTCGTGGTGGGCACCCCCATCTGGTGTGACCTGGGCCCAGAAGCCCTGAGCCGCCTCCCCCCTCCAGCCCCGCCCACCCAAGCGCAGCTGCAGGGAGGCGGGGCTCACACAGCAGGTAGACCCTGAGGATGCTCTGGCCACCGGACGGCCTCCTGGAGACCATCAGGGCGAAGGTGGTGTAGTCGGTGTCATGCACCTGCAGCTCCTCAGCCAAGGCCCCGGGATCTGAGGGGGCGCAGCCGGTCAAGGGCCCTACCCCCGGTGGCCCCCATGCCAGCCCCCGGCCTCCCCTCATCTCACCCCTACTGTTGTCCACTGAGAACTGCCCAGGCTGGGCCATGGGAGTCAGCAGGTAAGACCAGGTGATGCAGCGCGGGCCCCTATGCCGGAGTGGGCAGTGCAGGGTGGGTCGGACAGAGGAGGCGGCTCTGGAACCCGGCCAGGCTGCTGCCCTCCTTGGCCCCAAGGTGGGCCCCCCAAGGAGAATTCAGGAGGCTGGGGGCCCGGCTGTCCTCCCCGGAGAAGGGTGTGTCCACGCAGTGCCCCCTGAGGCTGCCTGCGCCCAGAGCAGTGACCTGCAAGCCCCACCGCCTGTTGGCATGGCCGACCCCTTCGCAGCCTCTGCCCAGCCCACCCCCTGGCCTGGAGCAGGGTGCGCAGGGATGAGGAAAAGCTCGCCCCCCGAGGGTCTCGCGGGAAAGTGGCCAGAGGGAGGCCAGGTGCTGCACTGGGCCTGTGATGCCCCTGCACCTGCTCTGGCCTTGGGGCCCGGCCAGCAGCGCAGGGCACCCGCGGGCAACCGCTGCATGCTTTGAGAAGCAGCACATGTCTGGCCTGCAGGCCGGGAGTGGGGGAGAGGGCACCCAGAGGGCTTCGTGGGAGGCATTTGCACTGGGCCCCTCCAATCAATCAGCCTCCAGCCAGAGCCCACTGGGCAGGGCGGGTGCCCGGGGAGGCCGAGCTGTGCAGGTGGCTCCGAGGGTGAGTGGGTGGCCGCGCTCCAGGGAGAACTGCAGCAGCAGCTGGGTGTGGCCCCTCTGGGGCCAGACTGTCCTAGTCTCCAGGGGACAGCCAGATGACAGACCTGCCTTGCTCAGGCTCCTACGCTGTGTTCCCTGGAGCCCTGACCAGAGGTCTGGGGGCCGCCTAACCCCGCTAGGGGGCAGGCATTTGACCTGGGCAGACCAACCACAGTGCCTGCCACTCAGGACACAATGACTGGTCCAGGAGCACATGACTCAAGAAGACCAATCAGGGCCATTGCCAAGCTGGCCTGGGTGCTCTCTGTTCCTAGAATTGGGACCCTGAGAAAGATGACACCTTAGGCCACTGTCTTATCCTGTGAGATGAGAGGCAGCCTGCGCACAAGCCTGGGGCAGGTGGGGCTCAGGGGGGCGGAGAGGCACGCCAAGACCCGAGCACAATATCTGGGCTCCTGGATCCAGCTGAACCTGAAAGCCATAGGCCTGTGGGCTGAGTCCACGTTCCAGTGAATGCCTCCCTTCTTTTGCTGCACGACCCAGAGCCAGCTGAGGTCCTGGCAGGCTGTGCTGTGATGGCATCAGGAGGTGGCCTGGGAAGAACGTGGAGAATGCGCCCCGGCATCACGGAGCCATCAGCTTCTGGGGCGCAGGTCGGGGCCTCACTCACCGAGTCATGGCATAGGACACTTGGAGGCGGCGCTTCCCACTTCGCTCAAACGAGGCTGTAAACGGGCTCAGGAGGGACCTGTCCGCCTTGCTGTGAGTGCTGCCTGCCAGGCCAAGGACGAACCACTGCCCCTGGAACTACAGGGGGACAGGCGGGCAGAGCCCAGGGTGCCCAGAAGCCCTCCCAGGGCCTGGCTCCTGCGTCGCTGATGCTGGGACCTGGAGGCTGCCCTGGGTCCAGGGGGGATGGGTGGCCCTGGCCTGACAGGGTCAGGGTCTATGTGTGTGCAGAGACTGAGATGGGCTCCCCACGGGGACGGTTGTGGGGGAGCCCAGGAGGCACTGCCAACCCAGAAGCCTGGACTCTGAGGGAGATCAAGGGTCTCCTTGGTGGGGGTGTCTGAGAGCCCGGCCAGGTCCCTGCCTCTCTGCCTCCCCTCCCGCCCAGCCCCCCACACCTGGTCGTCCTGGAAGCTCTTCAAGACCTGGGCGCCAACCCTCGGGAGCCTCCAGGACTGGCCCTTCAGGGCTCCCAGCAGGGTGAGCACCACACACAGTGCACCCAGCGGCCCCATCCCCGCCACTCTGCACCACGCTGACTCAACTCACCTCTTTATGGGCCCCCTTCCCTGCAGTGCCCGCCCTGGGGTGTGACAGCCCCGCCTTCCTGCTCGGGACTGGCAGAAGGGACACCGGGTGCAGGGGCTAGGGGTGGGCTGCACAGGGCAGGGCCTTCTTCAGACCTTGCACACCAAGGAGGGGGCAACTGGGTCCCTGCCTGGGGTAGGTGGCCAGAGAATGGAGGAAGGGACACCGACTAGGTTCCTGGTCTTTGCCTTCTGATCAATCCCCAAGACCCGCCTCCCACTCTGCACCCCCACGGTCCCCCTTCTGAGCGAGCACCAGGCCCACAGCTTCTGCCCAGCTGCATGGAGGGAGGCAGCATGCCCCAGGCAGGGAACGTGTCCTTTCTTGGTCCCACGGGTCGGGGTCATAGTGTTCTCGCTGCAGGAACACAGTGTGGAGCCCGGGCCCACCAGCACCCACGCCGCTCCACATAGCCCCAAACCCAAGGTGCGTGTCGAACAGGGAGGTGGGCCCGCAGTCATGGAGTCCAGGTGAGGGGTGGGAGAGGCAACATGTGGGGACCCTTGCCCAAAGGGAGAACAGAGGTGGGGGACGCCAGGCCCCACTGGTGTGGGCACCAGCACACAGGGGCGGGGGAGGCCACAGGCGGGCTCTGGATTGCAGCCTGGCCCAGCACCCAGCTGCCCCTGGAGGGAGGGACCAGGAAGGAAGCCCCTCCCTGCCCCTGGGAGGCCAAGTGTGGGGGTGCTGGACTCCCAAACAGGCAGGAAGAGTGCGTCCCTGACCTGCAAGCTCCCTGTCCTGGGCGGCCTCCTCCCTGCGTGCGCCCTAGGCCTTGGGCAGCTTGTCCTGAGCTGGAGCCCCAGCCAGGCCACACGGAGAGCCCTGGCCCCCAAAGCCGAGGGGCTTCAGGGCTCCATTCTGTGCCAGTCCTCAGTCTCCCCATGGAAGGTGTGGACCCCCCTCCAGGGCCTTTCCCTTTCCGGGAGGGTTCCCACTGCCAAGGCCCCTTTGGGTCATCTGCACGTCCCAGGGCAGGCGCCAGGTTGGGGATCTGGAGGGGCAAACCCACGGGGCGCTGTCCCCATTCCCGGAGCTCGCTGTGCCCACCGGTCAGCAGTGTGTTCCAGGAGACTGACCCACGGTGAGTGAATGGGGACATCCCCCATTGTGGCTCTTCTCCCCTAGGGTCCCAAGGAGCCACCCTGTTTCACTTCCATGGGAGCTGGGGGGCAGCTCCCGCCCACCCCTTGAAGGGCAAGAGCCCCACCCTCTGGGTGCAGATGCCTCTGTGATCTGGGGACAGGCTGGGACACACTTGGCCTTGCCAGGTGATGCCCTCTTCCCTGTGCTTCCTCATCCACAGGGGGCTCTGGAGAGACGGCAGGGAGTCAGAGGGGGGCCCCTGCTGCCCTGGCCCACACAGCCCAGGCCTCCCCGCTAAGCAAACGACTAAAGATGCTCACGCAGCAGTGGTCTGGCTAGAGCTACAAAGCGTCCACCTCCATGTCTGAAAACTGGATGAGGGCTCAGCACGTGTCTCTGTGGGAACTCGACCTACCCCCGCAGCAGTAGCTCTCCAAGCCCTGCCCCCATCCCTCAGCTCCCCCCACCCCGCCCTGTCCCCATGGGTCCTGCCTGGCCCTGGGCCCTGAGGTCAGACAGAGGGGAAGCGTCCTGTGGTGTGGCCTCAGCCCTGTGGTCACTTGGGAGGGCCTCTGGCGCCACCCCTTGGTCACTCCAGGAACAGCCTTCTTTCTCCAGAAGCCCTGGAGGGGGGGGCGGGGATCTGTGAGCAGCCCTGCCTCTCCCCCTGGGACGAAAGCCCTAACTTTCCATGCTGGAGTCACAGGGGGCGGGGCTGGGGGGGCACGACTGCTCTGAGTTTCCATCCAGGCAATGCGCTTGACCTGTGGGTCTTGGGGCCCATGGGAGTGGGGGGGGACTACGGTCTCTTATGTCCTTGTACCTTGAAGTCCAGGGAGCTGAGTCCCCTGCCATGCCATCCTCCCAGCGGCCCTACCCATCTGTGCCCTCCCCAGGATTCCAGTCTGTAGGGTCAGGCCTGGTTCCCACCCATTGGGTCCATGCATCCCCTCCAAGGCTGCTGTTGGCTCCTCCCAGCGACCACAGTTCTCTTGGTCTGGCCAGCCGTCAGGCAGCCCCACCTCCTGCCCCACCAGGGCAGGTGCCAGCTCACCCAGAGCCCGGCCCCTGTCCAGGGACCCCTGCCACATGGCCTCCCTGGGCTAGGCTCTCGACCACCTGGGGAGCAGCCCCAGGTGCCCATGAGGCAACCTGAGGGGACCAAGTGTACAGAGGCCCCAGGCTGGGCCCAGCCCAGGAAGTAAGGAGTCCAGCCAAGAAGGATGGCATTTAATGGGGGCAGCGCCCCAGGGACCTGTGGGGGGGGGCGCAGCGTGAGGGGGGGGGGCAGGCCTCAGTGGGGGGTCTTCACTCTGTGCCGCCGATCGGCTGCTGCTGGCCTCGCCTGCCGACCTCTGTAGCATGGAGACGGCACTCAGCCCACAGGGCAGCCTTGGGTGCAGGGCATACCAACCAGCTCCGCTGGCCGCCCACTCACCATCCAGGATGTGGAACTGGTCTGCGGCCTCACAGAAACCTGGGGGCCAGGCAGGGGTTAGGGTGGCTGGGCCAAGGCCTGCAGGGAGGGTGGGTGGGCAGGTGGGCCACAGGGGCTACTCACCATATTTGGGGAAATACAAGATGTGGTCCTCGGTCAGATTGGCCTGCTGGACCCGCTGCTCAAATGTGTCCACCACCAAGTCGTCCACGGGGAGTGAGCGGGCTGTGGGACACGGGGCTCCTGGGGTGCCAAGCTCCCACCCTGTGCTGCTGGGCGGGGTGCCCTGGGGACAGGGCCTGTGCGCCTGCCACACGCCCCACCACATCTGACCAGTGCCCCTCCTGCCCCTCCTGGCCCTTCACCTGGGACTATCTGTGGGGGCACCTCCCTGGACCCTGGTCAGCAGGAGAGGGTCAGGACTACCTGAGGAGGGAGGGAGCGGAGGGCCTCTGTGTGCACCAGGGCTCACCCAGGCCCCAAGGATGGGGCCGAGAGAGCACAGAGCCTGGGCCGCTGTGTGGACCCACCGTACAACTTCACCGACAGCCGCCGCGCGCGCTCCAGGTACAGGATGGCAAAGCTGCTGTAGTCCGTCTCCCCCACCGCCACCTGCACCTCCCCTCTGGCACCTCGAGCTGGGCAGAGCCGGCCGGAGGTGAGGTCGGCCCGGCCCTACCCGACCAACCCGGCACCCCCTCCTGCTGCCAGGCCTCACCTTGGAGCAGGAAGCGGCCTGGGACTCCCGAGCTTCTGTAGAGCTGCCGCACCTGCCAGCAGATGCCATCCCTGGGTGGGGGGAGGCACAGCGGGCTCGGACACCCAACCCGGGGAAGGCGCAGCACGGCGGATGGGGCTGGGGTGGGGCCGAGGGACTGTGCTGCACTCACAGCTTTCGGAACGTGTCGATGGCCATGGATGTGCCTTGGGGATGCACGTGCAGTGTTGTGGCCTCAGCCCGGTGGCCCTGCTCCTGCAGGGAGCGACACGAGGAGGCCACAGAGGCCAGGAACCAAGTCCCTGCGAACTGGAGGCCAGCCGTGTAAGGGCTCGGAGGATGGGCTGCCCAGGCCTGATTCCCCTATGGGGCTGGGGGAGCCGCTGCCTCCCCATCGCGCCCTGCTCCACCTGCTGAGTGGAGAAGTCAGCCTTGGGCGGGATGGCGCTGATGGGGGACAGGGGCTGGGCAGGTCTCCGAGCCCTCAGACCCAGGAAGCCAGCAGCCAGAACAAGAGTGAAGAATAGTCCAGTCCTGGGAAGCAGCATGGTGGAGGCAGTGACGGGAACAAGAGTGAGGGAAACCAAGGGCAGGGTGGCCACGCGTTGGGTCGGAGTCCACTGCCCGGTGCTGCCCAGGAGGTCCAGGCTGTTCTCCCCAAGCCCCAACGCAGAGCCAGGTCCCCCCATCCCCCGCATGGGCTTGGCCTGGTCCTGGACATCTGACCTCGACCCTGCACTTCCCGGCAGGGCCCTGGCACCATGCCTTGTGTACAAAGGCGGAGTTAACCTCTGCCTATTTGTCCGAGAGCCCCCACGAACTTCCACTGTGGCCGGTACTCAGCCCCTTGCACATTTATCTCCCTCAAGCCGCCCGCAGCTCCTGGCGCCAGGAACTGGTGTAATTCCCAGGGCGAAGAACACGGGGCCCCTGAAGCCACCTGCTAAGGGCCCGGAACCAGAGCCCCAGAGCCGGGTCGGGAAGCAAAGGCTTGGAATCCGGCACACAGCCCCTGCTCCTCCGGGGCGCCAGGGGCGCTCTTCCCAGCGCGCCCGAGCACGCAGGCGCACAAAGCACCGACGAGCCACAGGGTCCGGCGCGCAGGCGCAGCTGACGCGAGGCGTTCGGCCCTCCGCAGGCATCGATGCCTCGGGGCTCGTGGCGGCGGCCTGGCGGCTCCATCTTAGAAACGCTGCGGCGGGGGGAAGCGGGCCTGTAGGCCAGGGCAGGGCGCCGGGGCGGGGGGTAGCGCAGCCGGAAGGAGGCGGCCGCGGTGAGTGCGCGCAGCCCCCGAGAACGACGTCACTCGGCCCCGGGGAGCGCCGTTACCCGGCCCCAGGGAGCGTCGTCACCGGCTCCCGAACCCTGGCCCCTGGTTCCCAGCCCCCTTCACCCCCGCACCCTCAGCCAATGAATGAGCCCGCAGGCCTCGCCCCCGGCAGCTTCTCGGAAGGAAGGTGGGAGGGGGCGCTGGGCGTTCCCTGCCCCGCCCCCAGCTCCTGTGGCGGTGGGCGCGGTGGCCGCGCTGGCCCGCAGGCCTCCTGGCAGGGCCCTCCGAGGCCACCGGGCAGAGACCGAGGGCCGGCTGGTGCCCCTGGCGGCGTCTGGGGCGGGCCCCAAAGCCCTCCTGGTAAGGAAGCCTCTGTCGCCAGCTGACAGCTCCAAAGCATCGGGAGGAGAGGTCAAAGGGACAGGAGGGCGCTTCGTTTCTTGGCTTCGGAGCGGTCGCCAGTCCTGGCACCCAGATGTCCCCCCTGCGTCTACGTGCGGGGGAGGTCAGAAGGCCTAACCTGAGGCCTGTCCCCAAGGACTAGAACCTTTGCGGGTGAAGGTGGGTCTGGCGTCCCCGGAGGCCCGCCCCATGCTGCCCCTCAGGCTGGACCAGGCTCCGAGGTGCCGAGAAGCGCCTGCTGCTTGACCGGAAGCTGCCTGTCCCAGGGAATCAGGGACTTCCCGGGGGCGCCACCGGAGCCTGTGGTCGAGGAGCAGGGCCACCCAGGGAGGCTTGAAGCTGTCGGCGCCTTGGCTGGGTGGGCAGTGCTCGCTGGCCGTCCGCACAAGCTCAGTCTAGCAAAATGCCCAACCGCGCAGTAGGTGTGGCTGGAGGACAGGCCTGGGATGCCTCCGCTCCCCCAGGGCTCGGCACCTCTCCTCGGCTCAGGGGCCAGTGTCCTCCCTGGACCGACTGGCAGCTAAGGCAGCCGTACGTGGGTTTCAGGGCCGCCTGGGCAGAATGTCACGATGGATGAGGGGGACACACCCCTGCTCCCCGACAGCCTGGTCTACCAGATCTTCCTGAGCCTGCGCCCTGCGGACGTGCTGGCCGCGGGGCTGGTGTGCCGCCAGTGGCAGGCCGTGTCCCGGGATGAGTTCCTCTGGAGGGAGCAGTTCTACCGCTACTACCAGGTGGCCCGCGATGTGCCCCGACACCCAGGTCAGCCCTGGCGCTCAGCCCTGGTGCACAGCCCTGGTGCACACTGGGCCAGCTGGGTGGGAGGCAAGGCTGCTCTCCACCCCCAGGTCCTCACCCCAAACGGGCACAGCCAGGCCACACCGGGGAGTGCAGGAAGCCAAGGGTGGGCAGGGCTGCCCTGGGGTTGGGGGTGCCAGAGTGGTGACTAGTGGGCTCCAGGGGCAGGTTGGCCCCCACACTGTTGGGGCCCCGGCAGTGAGAACCCCCCCGCCACATGCCTTGCAGCGGCCACATCCTGGTATGAGGAGTTCAGGCGGCTCTACGACACGGTGCCCTGCGTGGAGGTGCAGACGCTCCGGGAGCACACTGACCAGGTGCTGCACCTCAGCTTCTCCCATTCGGGCTACCGATTCGCCTCCTGCTCCAAGGACTGCACCGTGAAGGTGAGGGCGGCTGCGCCTGTCCCCACCCTGCCTCCTGGGGCAGGGCCTGAGGCCGGGCAGCCCACCCAGGTGGGAAGAGAGGGTCAAGCTGGAGATGAGGTGCCCAGTCTGCATGTCCCCCCAGAGAGGGCCAGGCCAGGGGAGAGGCACCTCAGCCAGGAGCACACAGGATGGGGCTGGATGGGGGAGGTCAAGACTGCAAACGGCGTCCTGGCTGGTCTGGCTCAGTGGACTGAGTGCCGAAGCCAAAAGGTTACGGGTTGGATTCCCAGTCAGGGCACCTGCCTGGGCTTTGAGCCAAGTCCCTAGTAGGGGGTTAGGGGGTGCGCAAGAGGCAACCCGTGGGGCAGGATGACAGCCAGGAGCGTGGAGCCGGCACAATGGCGCTTCTGGGCACCTGCTTGGGCCAGAGGGGTGCCCGGGAGCCACTCACACTCCGGGCCTGCGCGCAGATCTGGAACAACGACCTGCTCATCTCGCTGCTGCACAGTGCGGACATGCGACCCTACAACTGGAGCTACACCCAGTTCTCCCAGTTCAACCAGGACGACTCACTGCTGCTGGCCTCGGGGGTGTTCCTGGGGCCCCACAACGCGTCCTCAGGCGAGATCGCGGTCATCAGCCTAGGTGCGTTGGAGGGGGCCTTCGCTCTGGGCCTTCGCTCTGGGCCTCGGCCCCTCCCCCAGGGGCCCGCCCTCCACCAGGCCCCGCCCCTCCCTTTGGCAGCCCTCTGTCTGCTCCCTGCAGAGAACTTCACGCTGCTGTCCCGCGTCCGCAACAAGCCTTACGACGTGTTTGGCTGCTGGCTCACGGAGACCAGCCTGATCTCGGGGAACCTGCATCGCATCGGGGACGTCACCTCCTGCTCAGTGCTCTGGCTCAACAACGCCTTCCAGGTGCGGGGGGGGGGCATCCATCAGTGGGGACCCCCTCCCCCTGGCCCGGCGGGCCACCCACCACCTGCTCCCTCCCCCCAGGATGTCGAGTCTGAGAACATCAACGTGGTGAAGCGGTTGTTTAAAATCCAGAACCTCAATGCCAGCACCATCCGCACAGTGATGGTGGCAGACTGCAGTCGCTTTGACAGCCCCGACCTCTTGCTGGACGCTGGGGTGCCCCCCGGCCGTGTCTTTGACCTGGGTGGTGATGACGAGGACGAGGACGAGGCGGCTGGCCCGGCCCCAGCGCGGGCCAAGGAGGGCTGGCGGCACCTCCTGGACGGACTCCTGGACGGGAGGACACAGCCACAGCTGGCGGAACGCGCGCTGGAGACCAAGGTGGCGGAGCTCCTGGCCCAGGGCCGCACCAAGCCCCCGGAGTGCAGTGCGGCCAGCGCCCTGGACAAGCTCCTCATCTTCACCACGGGCTGCCTCACCTACTCGCCACACCAGATCGGTAACTGTGGGCAGGGCCGGTCCTCGGTCCTCCCGGGCACTGGGGCCAGCCCGGTCCTGCCCCCAGAGAGCGGGCCCTCGGGCGTCGGGGGGGGGGGGGGGGGGGGGGGCCGNCGGTCCCTCGGAGGTCGGGGGGGCGGTCCCTCATGCGGCCCTTCCGCAGGCATCAAGCACATCCTGCCGCACCAGATGACCACGGCCGGGCCCGTGCTGGGCGAGGGGCGGGGCTCCGACGCCTTCTTCGATGCCCTGGACCACGTCATCGACGTGCGGGGGCACATCGTGGGCATGGGCCTGTCCCCGGACCACAGGTGCGTGCGGTGCTGGGCTGGGGAGTCTGAGGGCCACGGCGCACGCACGAGCAGGGTGTCTCTCCCCAGGTACCTGTATGTGAACAGCCGCGCCTGGCCCAGCGGCTCGGTGGTGGCTGACCCCATGCAGCCGCCACCCATCGCCGAGGAGATCGACCTGCTGGTGTTCGACCTGAAGACCATGCGGGAGGTGAAGCGGGCCCTGCGTGCGCACCGCGCCTACACGCCCAACGACGAGTGCTTCTTCATCTTCCTGGACGTCAGCAGGGACTTCGTGGCCAGGTGGGGGCGCATGGCCAGGGGTGGGAGGCGGGGACCGCAACAAGTGTGGCCCCCAGGGGCTCACCCCAGGCTGCCCCACAGTGGCGCCGAGGACCGGCATGGCTACATCTGGGACCGCCACTACAACATCTGTCTGGCCAAGCTGCGGCATCAGGACGTGGTCAACTCGGTGGTCTTCAGCCCACAGGAGCAGGAGCTGTTGCTGACCGCCAGTGACGACGCCACCATCAAAGCCTGGCGCTCGCCCCGCACTGTGCGCATCCACCAGGCCCCGCGCCCACGCAGCTTCTTCTCCTGGTTCGCCAGCCAGAGGCCCTGAGGAGACCAGCCAGGAAGGAGGACTCTTTGGACGCTGTGGCTCTGCCACAGCCACACTGCTGCCCAGACCGTGGGGGGGCCTCAGGAGGGGGGTCCGGTGCGGAGTGGACGGCCGGACCCCCACCACGCTCGCACACGCACGCCGCCTCCCATGGCCTTGATGCTTAGCACTGGGGCGCTGGGTGGCCACCTGGCTGACTTGGGGCACACAGGACACTGGGAACTCACTCTTCACCCACCCCTTCCCCTGGCCTGGGCCTTAGGACGTCAGCGCACTGTGCTCTGACCCTGCCCTGGGAGCCCCGGCTCCCGCTCTGGTCGCTGGTGCGAGTCCGCCTGTTGGAGTGGGCCCGGGCGAACTGCATGTCACTAGCCGCCTGCTCAGGACCTGAATAAACGGTTGGCCACAGCACACCATCCAGTCTCTGTGCTGACACAGACGCGAGTCCTCGCCCGGACACTGGAGGAGTCTGCCGTCTGGAGGAGTGGTGGCTCCATGGCCAGAGCAGCTGGGAAGGACATTCAGCAGATAGGGGCGTGGAGCAAAGGACCTGAAGGTCCAAGCTGGCTCCGGAGGCCTGGGCAGCTGCCCCCAGAGGGGAGCGAGGCGGGGCCGCCCCCTCACCGCGTGCTCCCCCTGCAGCCGGGCTGGAGTGCAGGGCAACACCGCCTCCTTCACAGCGGGCAGGATTGTTTAGGCAAAGAGCCCCCCTGAATCTAGGGAAAACCCCGCGGCCTCCCAGAAACAGGAAGTGCACGTGTGGGACACGGAGCTGCCAAGCCCCGAACACCAGGAAAACACGGCTGCACCCGGGGCCTTTCACGGCAGTCAGAGTCGGAGGTGCGCGGGCCTGGCCATGGCAAACACACAGGGTGGACGTGCATTTGCACCTCGGGGTCCTGGGTCTGAGTCCATCCATCCATCCAAGGACTGGGAGACCTGGCACAGAGGCCTCACCCCCCCAAAAGGGGCCCTGTGGGGCCTGCCCAGTCCCAGGGGCAGTGCCCGCAGGGTTTGGGGCTGCCGTAGGAAGAGGCAGGGCGACTCATAAAACGTGCACACACCCAGAACAAACACAGCTGAAATGATTCCGGAAAAGGAGGGCAAACCTGGAGCTGCCACCACTGTGACCCTGCCGGTGAAGACGGTGGTGCCAGCCACGCCCGAGACACAGCATCGCACACCCACAGGGCGGACCAATGTTCACAGCAGCACGGGTGAGGGTGTGGAGGAAGGGGAGGCGGCTGCACTCACAGCAGACACTCATTTCAGTGAGTGGGGCCGGGGCAGCTGGCCACCCATGTGCAACACAGAAATGGACCCAGACGTGCCTCACACCTTGGACAAACGCAGACCGCGTGGGTTGCAGGTCTCAGTGTGACCTGGGGTAGCACCAGGTCCCCGGTGGGGGCCAGGTGAGAGGCAACCATACATTGATATTTCTCTCCCTTTCTCCCACCCTTCTTTCTCTCTAAAAACAAATAAAATCTCAAACAAAAAAACCTCAGCAGTAGGCAAACAACGAACTCAATTTTAAAATGGGAAGAACAACCCTGGCTGGTGTAGCTCAGTGGATCAATCACTAGTCTGCAAACCAAAGGCTCGTAGGTTCAATTCCCAGTCAGGGCACATGCCTGGGTTGCAGGCCAGGCACCCAGTAGGCGGTGCGTGTGAGGCAGCCACAGAATGGTTCTCTCCCTCTCTTCCTCCCTCCCTCCCTCCCCTTCCCTAAAAATCTTCATAAAGAACAGACACTTCCCCCAAGAAGACACCAGTCATGCACGTAGCACATGGCACTCCTGAGGACGGACTGTGGCGGGTGCTGCCACCAGCACCGCTGGGAACACAGTGGGTCTGGCTGCCGCCCCCGCCAGGGGCTCCCACATGACAGCCCTTTCCTGGGTTCTAGAGGCAGGGTGGGGACACCCTGGCTCAGACAGCAGATTCTCAGAGTCCTCACAGGACAGGCACCAGTCCCCCCACAACCTCACCACCGCCCCCAGGCCCACCTCCCAACACCTTCACGTCAGAGTGGGGTTCTGCAGGACAGTTTTGTGTGTATGTGTGTACGTGAGCATATGCGTTGGGGGCACATTCAGGTCCCAAGAAGCTGCTCTGAAACACGGTTTCAGTTTCTCATGATTTAATTTTTTAAATATTTTCTTTTTTGAGTTTAGAGAGAGAAGGCAGAGGATGAGAAACACCAATTAGTTGCCTCCCCTGAGTGCCCCAGGGGGTGGAACCCGAAACCCAGGCATGCCCTGACGAGTGCGCTGCACTGGCCAGGCTCATGAGTTTAGGCCACACTGGCCCTGTGGCCACACAGCACCACTCCCTAGGGACAGGGACACCCGCCTGGACTCCTACACCCATGCGCTCAGAGCAACTGGATTCAGACCCCCCCCCATCTGGTGCCTACACACCCACGGGATGCTGCTGAGCAGAGCCAGGGACCTGTGACACGCCCAGCCCCCCTGGCTCTCCAAGGCGTCCTGTGGAGGGACAGAGGCCGGCCTCCGGTGTCACACTGCGTGATTCTGTCCTGGGCGTGAGCCCGAGGCTGTGGGCTCCAGGCAGGGGCAAGAGCCGCCAGCGTCCCATCATCAGAGCTGTGCCGTCTGCTTGTTGGGGTGCTGTCGGCACCAGGCTGCACCCAGAGAAACCCAGCTCCACGTCACCACAGGACCAACTTCAAACACTGTTCGGGAACGAGTGCGTTTCCCCTGTATCAGCAGCAAAGTTGCAGCTGATGCCTCGCCTGTGACGGGCTGGGTGACAGGGGAGCCGTACCTTCGTCCCCACTCAGAACTCTGACGCCGGCCATCCACGTGGACAGAGGTTGGGCAGACACAGGCTGGTGTCCCTCCACAGAGCCAAGGGGCCCACGGCGTGCCCGTCACCTGCACAGTTGGCACGGGCAGGCTGTGGCCTCACTGGGGTTTTTAAGGTAGCTGTTGAAGAGTGGGAGCTACCTTCTGGACGGCAGAGTCCGGAGGGTCAGTGAGTCACGCCTGGCTGCAGTGCCCAGGGTGGGGCCACTTCAGACAGTAACTGGCAGCTCTTCCTGAGATGAGGGCACGGGCACAGGCGCGAGGGGCATGGCGGCCACGCAGGGGGATGCCTCACAGTCCCTGCACGGAAGAACACACAGAGCAGCCCGGCCACATGACAGGGTGCCCTCTACCCCTAAAAAGACGGACATGCTGCCACCTGCCACGTGGCCTCCAAACTCTGTGCCAGGGAAAGCGGACGCAGGCCACACTGCACACTCCACTTTCACAAGGTCTGTTGGGGAAAAGTCCACCCGTGTTTGCACAGAACGGCTGGCATGACACCGATGTAACCAGCAGCCGAGGAGTGTGGGCTGGAATGCACATGCGTGAGCCACGACGACTCCACTGCTCTCGTCAGTGGGGGTGTCAGGCACCAGTGAGGGAGCGTGTGTACTGTGTGGCTGCCACACTCAAAATGACTGAGTGAGGAGAGCAGCGGATCTGCATCAGGTTTTGCATTGAGCTTGAACATTCCTCTGCAAAAACTATTCAGGTGACTCAGAAGGCCGCAGCCGTGGGCACATGGTGATCGGCAGCTTGGTCACAACACGCCCACTCACGCATCACGTCTCGTGCAGAGTTTTTTGCAAAACATCAAATCACCCAGGTGACTCAGCACCCCTACAGCTCCGATCTGGCATTCTGCAACTTCTGCCTTTTCCCAAAACTAAGATCACGTTTGAGAGAGAGGAGACCTCAGACCGTCGATGAGATTCAGGAAAATACGGAGGGCAGCTGTCGGAGACTGGGAGAACTGTGCGAGGCCCCAAGATGCCTACTTGGAAGGGGACTGAGATGTCGTCGTCCTGTGAGCAGTGTCTCTTGCGTCTTCGATAAAGGCTCCTACCTTTCATACTTATGGCGGGACGCCACCTGGACAGGCCTCATATAAATGTCCACAACAGCCAAATCCATGGACAAGCAGGTCAGTCACTGCCAGGGGCCAGGGCTTGTTCTAAAGTTAAGGGTCATGAAGGCAGCTCAGGCAGGCCTGCCCGCAGGGTCTCCCTCCAGGGGACCCGGCTCCCCTCTGCACATTAGTCAGCGAGAGCAGGGCTGCACTTGGGGGTCCCAGGACAGACGTCCTCTGAAGCCCATCCCACACTGCACCCCACACCGCCGGGCGGTGTGTCCACGCAAGCCCTCGCCCCCTCCTCCTGCTGCCGCCTACCCACCCCCCAACTGGGACTTGAGCCTTTCTACTCTCACTGAATGGTCAGGAACCCCCGTGCATCCACACACACCCCCCCCAAGATGCAAATCGAATGCCACACCCAGCGTTGGAAGCCACACCCCACACCAGCAGAAGAGACCACGAGGCTGTTTTCAGTCTGGGGGAGGGTTAGGGCTTCTCCACTGACTGACCCACAGCCCTGTCCACAGGAGGGGGACCGTCCCACACTCGTGTCCACATTCGTCCATGCTTTCCAATTGGCAAACGGACGGAGTGTGGGAGGCGCGGACACCCGCTGGTAGCTCAGCCCAAGCCCCACCGAGTTTCTCAGACATGCGGGTCCCCTTCATGGGCGGAGACACGGACAGGAAATGCAAACCCGGCCAACCGGTGAGAGCCGAGACAGGAGCTGCAGGCGTGCCTGTGGGCCGGGCACAGTCTCGGCTGCTCTGCCACAGGTGGCCTCCAGGACGTGGACACGTGTGCGTATTCCGTCATTCTCTACGCTTTCATCCGTTTCTCAGAGCTGACGAGAGAGTGTGCGGACGGTCCCAGGCCGTGGGTTCTCACCGCCGCACCTGGGCAGCCCGGGCTGGCCTCAGACCTGAGCACAAGGACAGGCCCCTGTCTTCGCCCCATGGGCAGAGGCCCTAACCCAAGCCTACTGAGCTCCACCTGTGGCTGGTCCAGCCCAGGGGCCTGGGCTGTTGAAGAGACAGCTGGTAGGTACAGCGAAGTCCTGCTCTTCTCTGTGCAGGGAAGCAGGGTTGGGAGCAATGCCGCTGAGAGATCCCCAAGCTCGAACGAGGCGGTGGGCCACTCTCCCAGAGCTGGGGTCCCCGCACAGAGGGTGGGGCAGGCGCAGAACAGGAAGCCCTCTGGGAAGCCAAGGGAGGAGCCAGCCAGCAAAAACCGTTCCAGAAGAAACGTCAGCTTCGCGAGGCCCATAGCTGTGAGCTGGGGTGTCAGGAAACACAGGGCTGCCCGAGAGCTGGAGACGCAGGCAGGGGCTGTGGAGGCCAGGAAGGAGCCCCTCAAGGGACCCCGTGACTAAGGCTGGAGCCGAGGGACACCACTTACCACACAGGGTCAACGGTTTAATAAGGACCTTGCCGTGGCCTGACGGCCCAGCCTTCCCGTCTCTCAGGGGCCTGACTATGCGCCCCACGCGTGCCGCAGGCGCAGCTGATGGACGCTCTAAGGACACGGGCCACTGCCCTGCTCGCCGGCCAGGCCAGGCTGCAGCGGTAGGCCCCCTTGGAGCCACACCAGGCCCAAGGCTGTCCCTGCTCCCCAGGGGGGAAGGGTGAGACCAGGCACCAGGGGTCCTCCCTTTGCGGCCCCCTGCCCTCTGCTCACCTCGCCTGGCCGTTCCCGCTGCAGAGAGCTCCCGGGCCCACAGGATGACCCAGCCTCGACCTGGGCTGGGCACCCTCCGCGGAGCTGGCTCCTGCCTGACGGGACGTGCGCTTGGCTCCTGCCCACCACGGCAGCTCCTCACCGAGCCGCTGGCCAGGCTGCCTGGCCCCCGTGGAGGCGGCTAGAGCCCCGTCAAGTCCACGATGGCCTTGATGAAGACGGCGTCGTCCCGCACGTAGGAACCCCTGGCCTCCATCTTGGAGACGGGGCAGAAGAGGGGGCAGCCGCTGGCAATGTTCATGTCGCTGACGGGCCTCTGGAAGGAGGACGAGGTCACATCGGGTTTGAAGGCATCAATCACGTGCTCTCGGTTGTCCTGGTCAAGCAGCATCAGGGTCACCTGGGAGGACAGTGCCGGGGGGGCCACATGAGCCTGCCTGCCCCCTGCCCCTTGGTGACTCGTTCTGACAGTTCTGTCAGAGTCACAGGCCCCGAAGCCAAGCCCTGTGCTACCAACCACACCCACAGGGTGTTTCCTTGGTGACACCCACGCACCCAGGCCACACTCCTTTCAGAAGCCACCCGGCTCTGCTCTGACCTCATCCCTGACCCCCAGCTCCTCGACCCACTGCGGGCTCTGGGTTTCAAGGGGGAGGACGCAGCCCCAGCCCAAGTGTGAGCTGCGCCCCTGCCTCTGACACAGGTTCTCCAAGGTGGCACTTCTCACTGCTGGGTCTGGTGGCCATGAAGCCCATGGCCCACAGAGCACTCGATGGCAGTCCCCAGGGCCAGAACCGGAGCACCAGTCCCAACACCCTGGCTAGCGCTCGACCCCCCCAGCCCCTCTGGCCTCCTGGGACGGTTTGAGCACCTTCTGGTTGAAGGGCCAGCGCAGGAGAGCGTCGTTGGGGCCCTTCATCACCACGAAGAAGAGCGACAGGTGTGTGCCCCGCCCTGTGCCGTCCCCATTCAGGTACAAACGCAGACACATCTTGTAGCCATACCTGCTGGTGTAGAAGGCTGGGGTGGGGGGTGGGGAAATGAGACGGGGGTGGGAAGCGGCCGGGCGCGCGCTAGGCTCCACCATTGTGATCCTCTGAGCAACAGGCGGAGAGCGGCCTCCTCCCCTCCCTCTGCCCACTGCCCACCAGGAGACCCACGAGCGGGGGGTGGGAAGGGGCATGAGCGTGGCCTGGAGCCCAGGCTGGAGCAGAGGCAGGCCCACGTGGGAACAGGCCCGCCTCGGGGATGCCTGCCCAACGCAGGTGCCCCTCCTGGTGGCCCTGCTGAGATGGGGAGCCCCTCTGTGCAGGGAGCAGAACACGGCAGCCACTCGGGCACAGGTTGCAGAACAGCACCTGGGGAGAAGATGGCAGGGACTCGGCCGGCCACGGCCTCCTGGCGCTTCCTGGCGAAGTCCGAGATTTTCCAGATAAACACCCCATCGAAGGTGGACGCCTCCACCTCATGGACCTTCTGCTCCAGGTCTGCCATTGCCAGGTCCTTCAGGCCAATGCTCCTTTCCAGCTGCTGGACCTGGGGGCCGGGGAGCCCCGTGAGGATGCAGGGCTGGAGCCTCTCCCACTCTGCTTCACGAAGACCATCTTCCACTGCATGGCTGCCCCCTTCCTCCCGGTTTCCTGAACCTCCCTGGGCCAGCCTCTCTCGGGTCCCCACCCCCCCAAGCCCTCGGCCTGAGGGTTCAAAGGCTGTTCTAACAAGAGAGTGAGGCACACACCCCACAGCCCCCCCTGCCACCCCCTCAGGCCGGCCCCGTGGTGAGCACGGCTCAGGCTGGGGCTCTGTGCAGAGGCAGAGAGCGGCCCGTGCTAGAGGTCAGAGCTGTCCCCCCAGTCCCGGCCCCACAGCGCTCCAGCCGGGCACCAACCTTGCTGCTCAGGGCTTCGATCCGGTCCCGGTCCAGCCGGTGCTGCCGGGCGCAGGCCTCGGCAGTCATGGCCACCCTCTCCACCTCCCGGTTCAAGACGCAGACGATGTTCTCAAAGGTGGCCGTCTTCCTCTCCAGGGCCTCGCACCTGCGCAGGAGCTCCGAGGCCGCAGGGAGCCCCGGGCCCAGCACGCTGGCCTCCTGGCCGCCCCCCTGGCTCTGGGACGGGGGCCTGGCCTCCACGACGCGCAGCAGCATGGCCAGGTGCTCGCGGAGCCACTGGCCCTCATGCTCCTGCTGCTCCTCGCCCTCCACCTGCGGTCCAGACAGGGAGGCTCGTCCTCACACCTGCGCACAGCGCAGGCCCGGCCACACAGCCTCCGGGGCGCACGTGCCCAGTGGGGGGCGGCGATGCACACCAGGCTCTGCCGCCTCGTCTGCCTGCCCGCGTTTCCTCTGTCACTGCCGGAAGTCAGCCGTGTTTCAGAACCACACACCCTCCTGCTGGCTCGCCGGCTCATGCTCAGGGTACCAGGGAAAGCACAGCACAGAGGGGCTCCCGGCGCTGGAGGGGACCGTCCCCACTGCACTGGCCTGACTCTGCAGCCACGGCCCGCCACCCTCCACAGCGGGCTTCAGAGCGGCTGGCGCTCTCACAAAATCAGAAGTAGAAACAACGAATGTGCATGTGAGGTGCCCCCGCCCCAGGGAGTGGACCCCACGGTGCCTAGACAGGAGACCCCAGGCGTCCCAGGGGTCTCCTGGGATGAGCTGCAGGGGCCGCTGTGCACACCACACAGGAGAAAGCCAGCTGGTGCTGTTCGATCTCCCAGGGCCGGATCGAACCAACAAGGTCTCCACAGCCTGCAGCTTGGCTGGGGCCAGACCTGTGGCGTGTCCACTCTCACCCCCGGGACGCCCGGGTCTCTGTGCCAGGGAGCCAGCTCAGAGCAGGAGTGGCCTGCCTGAGCGCCCCCAGGCAACGGGAGCAGACAGACTGAGGGGCAGAGGCAGGACTATCCCCACACTGTTCTTGGGGACACAAGAGCCAGCCTCGGCTGGCGTGGCTCAGAGGACTGAGCGCCGGCCTGGGAACCAAAGGGTCGCCGGTTCGGTACCCAGTCAGGGCACAGGCCTGGGTTGCAGGCCAGGTTCCCAGTGGGGGCCACATGAGAGGAAACCACACACTGATGTTCCTTTCTCTCTCCCCTTCTCTGTAAAAATGAGTAAATAAAATATTTTAAAATAAACAACAAAAAAAAAGAACTAAGGACTGAACACCCGAGACCAGGGTAGGTCAGAGCCCCACAGGACTACCACCACCAGAGACGCTGCCTGGGCCCCACCCCTCAGGGGCGGGCAAGGGGTGCTGGGCTGGGCCCGGGGACAGAGAGCTGCCCGGGAGGGTGGAGCCACCCAGGAACCAGGGAGGGCGGAGCAGAGAGGGTCAAGCCCTGCGGTGGGAGGGGTCAGGGTACTGGAGGACAGCCAGGCCAGTAACCACAGCAGGCGGACAAGGTCCCAGCAGCCAGGGCCAAGGTCACACGGGAAGGGCCACGCAGGCCACGGAGGTGAGCTGGGCAGGCAAGACCCCGCCAAAGTGGCAGGTGAACCAAGGTGCTGGTTCTGGATGGGGTGCAGGACTGGTGTGTGGCAGGGATCTGAGATGCCCACTGGGTGGCAGGGAGGTGAGGGACGCTGGGCACTTCCAGCAGGTGGGGGTAGTCAGGGTCGGGCCGTGAGGACGAGGGGAGCACTGGGAGGAGAATGGGTGGAGCAGCCAAGGGCCCTGCTGCAGAGCACAGGCAGTGGGCAGGTGGGAGCGAACAGGTAGCTAGGGACCACTGCTGAAAACCCGGCTCAGGAGGGGGCGCGTGGCGCAGGAGAAGGGGACCCCCAAGAGCACTCGGACTTACCACTGCGGGGCAGCCGACGTCGCGGAACCGGCAGGGCACCAGGCACCCACGGCCGCACTCCCTGACGTGCTCCTGAAACTAGGGGGGCGAGGCGTCACCAAAGCCGCATCTCTCTGCAGGGTGGAGTGCACGCAGGTGCACACCCACCCACCCAGGTGCACACCTGTGCAGACGCAGTCACACACACTTGCATGCTCATGGTGGCCACACCCAGGTGGCGGCAGCCTGGGCCCCAACACCTCAGAACACACACAGAGACCCCTCCCCTCCGCACCATCTCCACGCAGCGGGTTGGAGTGCCCCGACGCTGGGGTGCGAGCCTGTTTCCCAGGGAACTGGGTACGAGGAGGGGCCGGCCTGGCCAGGGGGCAGACACCTGCTCTGACCCACTGAGGCACTGACCCAGAGCAGCGCTGAGACCCCCGGAGCAGAACAGGGAGGCCAGGACACACTGACGCTCCCACACGTGGAGTGGCCGCAGGACACCTAGCAGTGGTCCCCACCAGGGACCTGGACCGTGAGAACAGCCGGTCCCGGAAACAGGGACACGGCTGAGCCTGAGTCAGAAGCAGCCAGAGCAGCAGAGACCTCGAACCGCGCTCCCAGCCAACCACCTGCAGGCGGAGCAACAGGGCAAAGGGCCTCGCCTCCGGACGGAGCCCCTCTGAGAAGAAACGGGCAGAGGTGCCGGGCCGAACTCGGGTGTGAGGGGCACCGGGGCCTGGAGGCAAAGTCGCGCTCACCGTGCTCGTGTCTGAGACACGCCAACCGAAGCCGCCCCTGGAAACCATCTTCCCGCCACACAGGCCTGAGGCCGGACGGGCATCCGGGGCAGGCGGAGCCCGCCTCACCGGCCCCCGTGGGCCCCACGCCACCCTGCACCCCCGACCTCAGCGAGCCCCTGTGCTAGCTCTCAGTCGGAGCCCCGTGGCTGCTTTGCACACTACAGCCTCTCTCTGAAAGAGTGACCCCAACACTCAAGAGCAACAGGGGACCGAGGAGCCGACTGACGGGTGGTCGGGCAGCACGGACGGTCGGGGCTGTGAGCCGGGCAGTGCCCGCAGGCCGGACCGCGCAGCGAGCCCTGTGTTACCACCCCGCCCTCCCACCATGAGGGACAAAGGGTTTCCGAGGTGGAAACCTCACCTGCCGAGGCAGTGCGGACCCACGGCGGGGTTCCTCTCCCACAGCCAAGGACGCCCGCTGCCTGTCCCGAACACAGGCTTCGGGACAGAGCGGTGGAGGCGGGGAGGTGGCTGCCACACCCCGGGGTCCCAGGAACAGCCGCAGCCGCACTGCGCTCAGCTGCTGCCCAGGCTGGCTGTTTCCATCACCAAAGACGTAACAGAAGAGGGTGGCACGGGCGGCCCCGCCTGGGCTGCCGCGTCCCCCTGGTGCCAGGACGTGACCCCCCCGGCACAGGCCCCTCACGGCCCAGGCTCATGCCACCCACTGGCCTCAGAGGCGCCAGGGCACAACTCACTCTCTCGCGTGGGATCTTCTTCTTGCCACAGCCGTCACACGTCAGGGGGAACTTGGGGCAGGTCTCGTGGTGGGCCTTCAAAGGAAGCAGTTCGGAGTGTCAGGGGGGACATGGGGGGGACGGGGGGCACGCGGACGCAGAGACCAGGCCTGGCACCTGACCACAGGGCGGGTCCTCGGCTCCACAGGGCTCGCAGTTTCCCAAGACTCCCCCTCAAAGACCAGACACTGGGGGCCCCACAGGCCCCGCGGGAGCCTCGGGGCCGGCAGCACCTCCTCTCGCCAGCAGCCGCCAGGGCAGCACAGTGCGGAGCAAGACCGTCTGCAGCCCTGACCGAGACAGGACCACGTGTCAGGGCGGGGAGGAGACGGCCGCGCTGGCCGAGGGGGACTGGCGGGACTTTCTGGCGATGGACCGACCAGCTGCAACACCTGAGACCCTGCCGAGGCTGCAAGCGCCTGGCGTCCACCCGACAGGCTGGCCCAGACCAGCCTCCAGAGCTAAGATTTTACAGGAAGGGGGACAGAGTGACACATGAAGCGCACTCGGGGGGGCACTCAGCCAGCACAGACTGGCCGGCCTCTTCTACGAACAAACGCAAGGGAAAAGCTCCCACAGGGAGCTGCTGAGGGCCAAGAAGCCGTGCAACCCGATCAGAAGTGCAGTCCACGGCCACCAGGCAAAGTGACAAGGAGTCACTGTCCCGTCTGGGCGTGGCGGCGGCGGAGTTCTGGATGGGACGGAGTGACCCCTGGGACCCACCCGGTCATCCCGGCACAGGGACACCGACACAGCCGCGGCCCACGCTGCCCTCCTGTGTGAGTGCGCTTTCCTGAAGTGCAGCGGCCCCTCCCGACAAGGGGGCCAGGCCCTCACACCCGACCTCCGCAGCGACACGGCCCCACCGCAGACGCCCTGGCCCGCCCTCACCTTCACGTCGGCCCCGCAGCAGGGGGCCCTGCAGTGCCGGCAGGTGTGGCTCCTCTCGGGGCACTCCTGCTCAGCGTGCCGCTCCTTCTCGCCGAGGCGCACCAGGCCTCGGCACGCCGGGCACTCGGTCAGCTGGAAGGGGCAGTGTCCTTCGTGGCAGCTCTGGCAACACAGGAGCACGGTGTCTACAGAGCCCCTGGGACACCACAGTGGCCACACTACTCGCATCCTGCCGATCACCACCCAGCCGTGACTCCCCATTGGTCAACCCCACAGTGCCAGCGAGGGCCAACACGCCAGGCGCCGAGAACCAAAACCCTCCAACACCTCCGCTCCGGGCCAGAGGCCAGGACCCACTCCAGCTGACAGCACCCCGCCCAAGCCACCCCAAGTGCGTTGCTCCCTGTGCTGACCACGGGGCACAGAGGGGACCGCTCCAGGTGACGTTCACGGACGTTGGCCAGACAGTGAAGGGGGGCACAGGCAGAACGGGGGACAGGTGCAGGAAGGCAGGAGCAGAGAGGGGCAGCCGAGACCCAGTGGGCGACACAGGGACAGGCTGGCCGGGGGCCAGGCAGCCAGCAGAGAGGGCAGAGGCGTGACCAGGGCCAACGGCTGTGAGAAGGGGCCGCGGGGTCCCCTCTCGTGACAGGCTACAGGGGTTAGGAGAGGAGGGTCCTGCGAGCAACCAAGGAGAAGCCAGGGCAGTGCGGAAGAAAGACACAGTGTAGGGGCTGACTCAGGCCTCGGGGCCAGGAATCCAAAGGGGACCCAGTCCAGCCTCAGGTCGCTGCTTCACTACTAACGAGCTGACAGGGAGACCCTGAGGGCTCTGAGGGACCTGGGGCGGCCACGTGGACCAGGGGAAGGTGAGGAAGGGCAGGACCAGGGCACATGCCAAGGGCCCGAAGCCTCGGAGGCGGCAGGGAGAACAGGCCAGTCTGGGCCCCTGACCAGCTCCCCCCGGGTGCTAGGCTGAGCAGCCAGACAGAGACTGCGGGTGACTCCGGGGAAGGGTCTGCTGTGATGGGGGCAGAGAGGGCGGCGAGAGGCGGGGGCGCGAGAAACACTTGTGCCTGTGTTTCTGTCATTGTGATAAAACCCACAACATAACAGCAACTGTCCCCACCCCAGCTCAGGGCACGGCTCAGCAGCCTTAGGGCCAGTCACCCTGCCGTGCAGCCGCCACTGCCACCACTGTCCTCTCCAGGACGGCCTGTCTTCCCACACAGACACTCGGTCCCCCCCCCCCCAGCCCCGGCCCCACCGTGGACTCCCTGTCTCTGCCGGTCTGCCTCCCTCCTGCAGGGACCGCGTGTCAGCGGGACCTCGCAGGACTGTCCTCTGTGTCTGGCTTCTTCACCAAGAGGATACGCCGCCGTGTGCCATGGGGGGTGACGTGGAGAAAAGGAATCTGCCGGGGACGGAGGGCCCTGCAGAGGGTCCCCCCACAAGCAAGGGCAGCTCAGGGGACCCTGGGGAGCAGGGTCACTGTGACCCTGAGAGGCACAAGGCGAGCCCCAAATGTGCTGCTCCCCAGCCCCGAGGATGGGCACCGACACTTGGGCCGCGTCTCCACCTGGGAGGTGCTCAGCGCTCGTCATTCAGGAGCGAGAAGTGACAGGTGAACGCCAGGCCTGCAGGTGGGTCCAGGGGCTTTAGACGTGGAGTCAGGGGTGTCCACGTCTCCTCTCAGAGCCTCCCTGGTGGCCCCTCGGCAGCCGGACAGACCGGAGGACGCAGGCAGCCCGGGACGGATGGACAGACGGGGTAGCAGCTCGAGGGGAGACTTGACTCCTTGTGCCCCTCCTCCAGGCTCAGCCCCTGAGGAACCTCCCACACCCAGAGGGCACTGCGGCCTCCTGTGCGTGGGTCCCCCCTGCACGGTGAGCCCCGAGGGCCGGACCAGGCCGGAGCCACACTGAGCACAAGGCAGTCGCTCCAGCTGACCCCACGGGCCTCAGTGAAGACCAGGGCACGGCAGCCGGTCAGGGCGTGAGGCCCCTGGAGGGTGCGCCCTGAGCAGGACACGCTGCATGAGCTGCACTCGGACTGAAGCCCCTGGAGAGTGCAGGCACCTACCTGGCAGGGGTGCGAGGCCACACCAGCCAGGCGGATCACACCTGCCTGCCTGCCCCCAGGTCCGAGTCTGGAGCAGCGACACTGCCCCGCCTGTGCCCAGAGCAGGCTCCAACAGCTCCCCACCCCCAGGAGGCCTTCGGAGAATTCCAACGAGGTGGGGAAGCACAGAGCAGAGAGGAGCACCTGGCCCCGCCGCCCCCTGCCCTGCGGCCCCCTCCCTCCAGAGCAGCTGGCCAAGGTCAGCCCCGGGAGGCGCCCAGCAGGCAGTCCAGGAGCCCTTCCCTGAGCTCTGGGAAGACACTGGACATGCCGCAAAGGCAGAGCGCTCCAAGGCATGGCAGGGTCTCCTCCACCTTTCCACGCTGTCACCCGCGTGCGCCCCAGCATGAGCACCTGCAACGCCACCCCAGTGCTGAGCAGCCCCGAGCTGGGCCGCCAGCTCAGACGTGATGGCGGGCTCTAGCTTGGTGGGGTGGGGGGCACCTGTGCCCGGAGGCCTGTGGTGCTGACAGGCGGGGGAGGTTCGATCGACACGTCCAAGGCCAAGGCCGGCGTGTCCTAGAGCAGCCGTACCTCCCACGTGACCGCACCAGCTCTCAGGGACTTTCCAGAGCTCAGGGCAGCCAGGGACTTCCCAGCCTGCGTGCCTGCCGGCCACAGCAGGAGCCGAGGGCTGGCTGCCGTCCCTGGCCTCAGCTGGAGGCCCAGGGAGCCACTGCCTGCACCGCAGGCCTGGAGGTGGCAGAAACCACAGAAGTCAGGAATAGGGGTCAGTCCACCTGTCCCCGGGGGCCCCTCAGCTCCCTCAGAAGGCATACAGTGCCCCACATGGCCCACCCCACCCAGGGGAGACCCGACCTCACGGCTCCTCTGAACGGCAGTGACAGCTGCAGGTCCAGACCCAGCAGCGTCCCCTGTCTCTGCAGGTGCAGCACGGTGGCCTCTGGGCGGCCGGGCCTCCACCCACGGGGCAGAGGTCGCTGCTCCCAGGAGGGGCAAACAGGGAGTGGGGAGCCCAGAGGGGCTTCGGTCACAGGCCCTGGCGACTCCTTGTCCACCCCCAGGAGGCTCCTCCCAGAGAGGCCCGCTGCTTCTCCGGCAGAACACAGAACACAGTCGAGCAGCCCAAGACCACCCAGTCCAGCGGTCCAGAGGGCAAGAGCAGCGCGTGTGGCTGAAACAGGCAGGGAGAAGCCCCCAGGGTTCCAGGATCCCCACACAGACCCAACACCCCTCCCCACTGTCCCCAGCCCTGCTGGCTCAGCCCCAGGCCTACTCGATGCTGGGTTGCCCTGGCGGGAGCTCACCTAACCATGGGAGAACCTGGCTTCACCACCCAGTTCCCTGGCCTTGCCACCAGAAGACCCCAGCCTGTCACTCTGCACCACTGCCACAACCCCTCCCCCACCCCCTCCCCCTGGCCACCACCACTGTGCTTCCAGTCTCTGAGTTGGCTCTTCCAGGGACCCCCTGGACCCCTCCTCCTGGGTGCGGCTCATCTCGCCAAGCACAGTGCCTTCGGGCCCATCCGCACTCCAGCTGGGTCAGGGTCCCCTTCCTTTTCCTGGCCTCATGACGGTCCGAGTCTGAACTCGCCACGTCTCCTCTGTCCCTCTGTCAGTGGGAGGGTGCATGGCCACTGCGAACCTTGTGTGCAAGTGACTGCCCGAGACATTATGGCAATGAGCACTCATTAAGAAGAAGGTGACAGATGACTGGACATGCTCTGGCACCTCTGGGCCTCCAAGCTGCATGGCTGGTGGCCAGATGCCCATCACACAGAAGCCCCAAGTGCCAATGCAGGGACACAAGCCACCTGGCCTGGCAGAGAGACAGGCCACGGAGAACCCTTGCGCACAAGCCCCTGCCTGCCCTGGGCCAGGTGCCTGTGTGTGACCCCAGGCAGCCTGTGCAGGTGACTTGTACAACAGCCGATGTCAGCACAACTGAAACCAGAAAAGCCGAAAAGCCTCACCTGCAGACCTGACAGAGAAGCCCACCCCCCACCCCCCGAGCCAGGAGGCTGGTTTCCTGCACAGATGGGACCCGCTGCAGCGGCTTGTGGGAGGGATGCGCCCTGCCACCCCTCCCCATGACAGGGGCTGCACCCGGTCCACGGGCCAGGAGACTGAGGCCACGCCGCGGGGGGTTCTGTGGAGCGGGTCTGTGCTCCGCGCGGCTGGGTCTCAGCAGGTGTGTTACCAGTGCCAGTGGGCCCGCCCCCAGTTGTCGGAGAGGCAGACCCGGGAGGCGCCGTGCTCAGGAAGGGCCTCCCTCCCAGGGGCCGTGCCCCCCAGAAAGGCGCTACCTCGTACTCCTTGAGGGTCCCCTTCCAGGTGCAGCCCTCGCTGGGGCAGACGGCCGGCAGGCTCTCCACCTCCCTGCGGGCGGCGTTGTCTGGGAAAGCCTGCGGAGAGAGCGGCCGAGCCGTGAAGCCTCCACCGGCCCTGTACAGCCCAGTCCTCTGCACTCAACCCGCCCGAAACGGACGCCATGCAGCGCTGGGTCATCTCCAGCTGCTGGAGTTTCACCCACCCCGGTGTTAAAGGAAAGGCAAAATGCTTTCTGGTCAGCGTTTCAGCCACGAGACCTTCCACGTACCGAGCTGCTCTCCAAAATCGAAACGCCCTCTTCGTACACACCCTCGTGCACACAGGCGGCGCAGTTCCGGGGCCCGGAGCTGGGGGGAGACGCTGCGTGAGACAGCGGCGAGCAGCCCACTGGCCCACACCGCCCCGGGGGCCGGCCAGCTCCTCGGACGGCCAAGCCCCCGCAAGCAAGGTGCTCCGCTCCCAGGTGCAGCCCGCTCGCTGTGCCAGCAGCCGGTGGCAGAGGGCCCTCGCACCGCACACCGCGCCCACCACGCCGTACCTGAGAATGCTGCTCAGGCAGAGGGAGCAGTAGCGGTGGCCACACTGTGCCTGGAAGGGCCTGCGCAGCACGTTCTTGCAGGCAGAGCACAGGTACTTGTCCTCCAGCTTGGTCCCCAGGACGGTCTTGGCGAAGCCAAACTGCAGCGCATCCAGGGTGCTGGGAGGGCTCATACTGGCTGCAGCCATGGGGGCCGCGCCCTGGGACCACCGAGCCCTGAGGAGGAACAGAGTGCGTCACAGCCGTCCTGCGAGGCACCCGACTCCACTGTGACCCTCGGGGGAAAACGCCCCGGCCTGGTGGTCAGGGCTCTGGGTCCTCAGGCTGACCGGTGGCCAAGAACCCAAGAAGCAGGACTTGAGTGCTCTGGGAAGCCTGGGAAACAGTCCAGCCCTGCTTCCATCACCACACTGAAAGCAGGGTCCAGCCACAGAGGCAACCAGCCCCCAGCACCCGCTGGCACCCACACGCCCACCCTCTCCTCGACGTCACCCAGCCTGCATCTGAGCATGGAGGATGCCACCTCCCTGCTGACACTGCCCAGTAGCCCCTGAATGCGAAGCACTGTTCCCTCCAGGACACTCGAGACCCAGGCAGACCACCAGCCTCTGCGCACACGGAAGGGCTCTCCTTCCCACACCCAGAAACACTCTCGAGTCTGCCTGTGGTTGGGGCCGGAGCCTGCGACTTTCCAGTCAGGAGGCTGTGAGACGAGGCCCCTACCAGGAGGAGACAGGGTCTGCTCAGAGCAGCAGTGACGCTCAGAGGTCTGCCTGCTGTCTTACGTTGGCCTGACTCCACAGGACACAGCGGTAGGCAGGGGGCACTCTGTGTCTCTGGGGTGGGCCCTGGCCCTGGGGAAGCCTCACACCCGAAGGCCCTGCATGGCTCACAACAGTCTCCCAGCCTGCAGAGACCCCTGGCACCAAACAGACGCTGTGCCCAGAGCCACTCCACACAAGGGCACACTTGTCACTTGTTCGCAGTGCACGTGCTCTCTAAACACAGGGCCACCCTGGACCCTGGTCAACCCTCCCACCCGTCCCACGACCAGACGGCCCACCCTCTCTGGCCTGCACGACACAGATGCAGAACGAGAGACAGCCCCGTGGCCCACTGCAACCGGCCCCATGTGCCGCACGTCCTGTCCCACTTTTTCCTGGTCACGCTACCAAATGGATTCCATGAAGCGCTCGTGGTTTAAGGAGACAGCTTCAGCTACATCAGATACAGGGATTAGAGTGTCACTGAGAAGAGAAGGGGCCACGTGCTTTCGGTCGAAACTCTACTTTGTACCTGCTGTGACAAACATGCAGGAACGGAACATGGAGCGCGAAGGACTCTCTGGTCACGGTGCACTCCCCACAGGCGACAGGCCAGTGCGGGAGGCAGGCTGCGTGCTGAGCGCCGGGGGAGGGCGACGCCGCTCTTTTAAACTCTGGCTCCGCCGCTTGAGCGGCCTGTGGCCTCTGGCAGACCGGGCCCTGCCCTCCGCATCTGCACTCGGCAGGGCCCAACTCTCGGCGGACTGGCCACACCTTAGGTGGCAGGTGGCACCGGTGTCATAGCTCCATCAACTGTCTCCTGTCAGACACACAATCAGTGTCCCTTTCGACTGGCAGAAACAGGAAACAGCCCCAACACACGGCGGGACCTCAGCCCGGTCCCAGTGCCCCTTCTCGGTGGGCACAGCCACCAACACACAGGAGAGGAGGGAGGGGTCCCAGCTCACGGCACCAGGGCACCACCCGCAGGCAGGACGGGTGTGGGGTGCCTGTGCGCATCCTGGGGGTGCTCAAGCCCTCAACATTCCGTTCAAACCTCACCTATCAGTGTGTTTCAACTTTCCAGAAACATCACAGAAGCGGCACAAGGACAAAGCAGCCCGCGCGTACCTGCCCAAACCCCAGAACAAAACCTGCGTGTTGCTGGCCCGTCTGAACCTCCCTCCAGCAAAAGCCACACCAGCCCGGGCTCCCTGGCAGACCCCGCAAGGCGAGCCCAGGAAGGGGTCCCGCCCTTGGGGCAGCAGCCTGGGGGCCAGGTGTCCTGAGCACTCCAACCCAGAACCAAAACGTCCTGCTTGTTCCTTCAGCTTCCACGTTACCTTCCGACGCAGACTTTCAGGTGAGTTGGTTAAAAACGAGACCTAGGGCCCTGGCTGGTGTAGTTCAGTGGATTGAGCATGGGCCTGCGAACCACACGATCATGGTTCGATTCCCAGTCAGGGCACATGCCTGGGTTGCAGGCCAGTTCCCATCAGGGGACTCACAAGAGGCAACCACACACTGATATTTCTCTCCTTCTCACCTTCCCTTCCTCTCTAAAGGTAAACAAATAAAATCTTTAAAAAATAAATAAAAATGAGACCCAGGAAACCTGTCCATTCACAGAGCTCCCATTCGGTCCCCCCCTTCCCCAAAACACGCACCTGAGGCGAGTGTGCTAACTCCCCGTGACAGCCTGTCCCTTTGTTAAAAGGCATTTTTCCCACCTACAAGGCTGTGTTTACGGAGGAACTTTGGTTCCATGTGTCAAGGTCAGGCAGTGTCGCCCCGTGGTGAGGAGCCTGGGACGGCAGTGACCCTGGAGGTGCAGTGTGCGGTGTGTCAGATGCTTGTTTGGTCTGGCACAGAGCCCCCAAACCCATGGGACCGCTGAGAGTGTGGGGGGACAAAGCAGCACCGTCTGTCATTCCCAAGCCCCTTTGGACACCAGCCACCCCGAGTCCTGGGGTGGGGGGACCTGCAGACTGACTTCACCGCCAGTNTAAACAAATAAAATCTTTAAAAAATAAATAAAAATGAGACCCAGGAAACCTGTCCATTCACAGAGCTCCCATTCGGTCCCCCCCTTCCCCAAAACACGCACCTGAGGCGAGTGTGCTAACTCCCCGTGACAGCCTGTCCCTTTGTTAAAAGGCATTTTTCCCACCTACAAGGCTGTGTTTACGGAGGAACTTTGGTTCCATGTGTCAAGGTCAGGCAGTGTCGCCCCGTGGTGAGGAGCCCGGGACGGCGGTGACCCTGGAGGTGCAGTGTGCGGTGTGTCAGATGCTCGTTTGGTCTGGCACAGAGCCCCCAAACCCATGGGACCGCTGAGAGTGTGGGGGGACAAAGCAGCACCGTCTGTCATTCCCAAGCCCCTTTGGACACCAGCCACCCCGAGTCCTGGGGTGGGGGGACCTGCAGACTGACTTCACCACCAGCGGCCATGCGCTGACCAGTCCTGCTTTGTGACCGAGCCCCTGTAAAAGCCCCACGGGACTGCGCTCAGGGGACGCACCCCGGGGCTGGCAGCACGGCAGCTGGAGAGGACAGGGGGCTCCCTGCCCGGCCCCCACACCTCCCCCCGGTGGCCACCCCTCACTGTGTGACCACTGCGCCTGCCTGGCCGCCCAAGACCAGGGATGACCCGCAAGAACAAGCCGTGCTGGCGCAATGGCCAGTGCTGCCCAGACCCGTGTCCCATCAGACACGCAGCACAGGCTGGGGGGGCGGCGCCGCACTGCCATCCCACCTGGGCCCCAGCACTTCCGAAGGGCCAGCGGAAACCTCGCAGACTCGCTGTCCCCCCTGACAGCAGCCTCTGCTGTGCACAGTGCTGGGCTTCCGCAGCAGGGCTCCCTCGGCTCTGCCCGGGTCAGCTGGGCCCTGCGACAAGCCTACCTTAGGGACACTCACGAAGCTTACCACCCCCCCCACAGCCTCAGTGTGAGGCCCTCACAAGGAAACGCACATTCAACCCCTAACTTTGCACTGAGGCCATCTGTTCTCACGCCAGCATTACGCCAAGCAGGCAACAGGCATACGCCCTACACCCAACAACCATCCACTCCAGAGTGCACGTGGCCGGCAGGCCTCCGAGCCCGGCAGCCAAGGCCCCATTCCCCAAGGCACCAACACACTTCCTCTCTCCTGTTAAATGCTGGGGCTGCCAACAGGGGAGGGTAGCTCATCACCACGCAATAATTCTGTCCCATCTCACGTGACCCAATGACCACCCTGCTCCTCTCATCTGTCTCCCTGTCCCTGAGTGTGGGAGTGTAGGGCTGGCACACACCCCCTTCAGTTGCCGTGGCCAAATTCTTACAGACCACACATTTCTCATCCGCCCCCTCCAGCGTGCCCACAAACCCAGTGGCTCTCCCCTCTACCAGCTGCGGGGCCCTGACCCCATCCGTGGTGACCAGGCTCACGGCTGCAGCTTCTCCAGGCCCTACTGGCCACCAGAGGGGCCTGAACACGCAGCTGGACCTCTAGCTCCTCCCCAGGACATCCCCAACTCCACCCTGCCAGCCGGAGGGTCTCTGCTCATGTGGAGGGCTCCACTAAGACCCTCACTGACTGTCCCCTCTAGGAGGCACGCACCAGGAGGCAGGGCCAGGAGGGTGAGGAGAAGGGACCCAGGCCAGTGCAGCGGGTACATGAGCGACTCCCTGCTGCTCCCCAGGCTCCCAGCCCTGTGCACCCACCAACCTGGCCCAAAGCAGGGCCCCATGCTCCTGGGACCCTCGCCAGCCATTCCTGCTAGCTGAGTCACCCTTCCGCGCCCCCTCCTACCCCGACTGTGTATTCCCTGGTCTAATCACTACCAGTCCTCGAGACCACCCAAGTAAATGCCACCTCCACCCCTGCCGGGCCCTGCAGAGGACTCGGTCTGGGCCCCACTCCTGACTGAAGCTGGACACATCTCAGCTCTCTGGGACAGCTTCTGCTGAGCCTGCCTCAGCGTGCCCAGGCTCGGTCCCTGGGCAGTGACGTGCCCTCCCTGTGGACATTCTGCCCAGCCCAGGGGGAGGATGGGGCACCCTGAGCAAGCATGGACTCGAGGGCAGACAGAAGCTGCGCCTGCTCTCAGCATAATCGTGGGACCTCTGTGTACACTTTTCTGGATTTTCCTCCCTGGACCTTCCTGCACTTCCCTGTTCACTCGTGGAAACCCACCTGTGGGCCACACCCAGTCAGTACACCCTGGTGGAGGATGGGTGGGAGGCTGGCACTCCCATGGGGGGGGGGAAGGGGGGCAAACCTGACACTCAGAACTCACGGTGGAAAGGCCTTGTTCTTCCTCGAGAAAGTGCTTTTTCTAGCAAAAGTAGTCGCTGTAAATCCTGTGCCCTAGTCCCCAGCCACTGTCAAAACAACATATTCCTTCGGGTCCCCAGAGGAATGACATTCAGGTTTATTTCCCCAGTAAGTTTAGAAACTCCTAGAGAGAGAGGTCAGGCCGACAGCCCCTCCCCCACATCACCGCAGCAGACAGAGGCCGGCCCGTGGCCTTCCCTGTCCACCCACCACTGGCTCTAATGTCCCAGCTCCAGCTGGGATCACACATGATGCTGGGGAGACAGGTGTCACTTGCTCATGGAGTCGACAGGGCCCCGTGGCGCAACACAGCCTCAGGTGGCAGAGGTCTGGGCGCAGGGGGACACAGGAAGGGCTGTCCCAGGAAAAAGGACCAGCAGGCACACAGCAGAGGCCCATGAGAGCCTGTGGGCGCTGCAGCCTGGGGTCTCCGTGGGGCCCAGGGCTGGGCCTAGAGAGCAGCGGCTCCGGCGTGTGAGGACACTGCCAGCTGCTGATTCGAGGAGAAGGCTCTAGGGAAAGCAGCCGGCAGGATGTGCTAGTTTGAAATTCCAACTCAAGCAACAGTAGATGTTGTGATAGGTAAATTGTACTGCAATAAAGCTGTTTAAACCAACACTCAAGCAACAATTCCAGGTTGGCTGGAACCTCCCCCTACCACTAAATACTGCGGCTCTCCACTGTGACAAGCTGCCCCTGGGCACCTTGCTGTGGGCTGGGAGTCAGGGCCCGCACGGCCTGGCTCTGCGAGACTCGCGCCGAGTGCCTGCTCTGGTGAGCAGCTGTCCTAAGGGCCTTCACTGTCACCGTCGAGGACGGCCCCACTCTGTGACCCAAGAGCCTCCCCCGACTCCAGGCTCCATCTCTCTGGCAGCTGCCTCCACGCCGGATCCCGGCAGGAGGCCCGTGTTCCAGCCAATTCCATGTCCTCACCAGCCACCTCCACCCGCGTGGGCCGCGCCCCGCCCCCTGGCGCTCCCGTGCGAGAGGGAACCGGTGCGCCATCCCAGGGAGCGCGCCAGGTTCGGAGGCCCGAAGAGACTTCCCGGCCTCCGCTCAGACTTCCCCGGCCGGGGGCGGGCTGCGGGCAGACCCGAGCACCCCGACCGCCACCCTGACATGAGCGGACGGAGGAACGCTTCCACGAACAGCAGAATGAATGGGAGGCTGGGACCCGCGGCGAGGGCGCGGGTGCCGGGGCAGGGACAGGAAGCGGAGTTTGGGGGCAGGTGGGTGGGAGGACGGCGGGGCCGGGGGCTAGGCCGCGGGGGGCAGCAAAGGGACAAGGGCGGGCCGGGAGGCCCGAGCGCTGCCCCGAGGTGCGGGGACTGGTCCACACCCCGACAGGTCGGGAGGCCCCTCCGCGGGCAGGAGGAAGGGACCAGGTAGGGGCAGGTGAGCCGGCCGCTGAGGCCGAGGAAGGAAGCGGTGAGACGCCCACAGGCCGCAGACGCCCAGGGCAGCGACGCTGGGGAAGAGGCTGTGCGGTGAGCCCAGGCCCTGACCCTGCATCGTGATCCGGCGTTGTCGACTCCGCGCTGGGACCCCGCGGTGGGGACCCCCGGCAGGGCGCCCGCGGGCGTTCGCGAACTTTCCTGCGCCGGCCCCGCGCCGACTTTGTTTCCGGTTCCCGCGCCTCGAAAAATCCCCTCGGGCCCGCGCAGCGCGCGGCGGCGGCGGCGGCGGCGGCCCAGCCTCCCTTCCCGGCCTCCCAGCGTTGCTCGCCCCCGCCCAGACCGCGACCCCCGAACCCCGACCCCGACGACGACTCAGGCCGCCCGACTCACCAACGGTCGCCGAGCGCCTAGAACTGCGCTCCCGCCGCGCCGATGCCACCGCTGCCGCCGCCGCCGAGGATCCACCCCCGAGCCCTCCTGATGGACTGACACAGGAGCCTACCAGAGCACCGAGGGAGCCGCAGCGGGCTCCGATTGGCCAGATTTCTCCCCCGCCCCTCCGCCTCTGCCGTCTTTTGACGGACTGACAAAATAGCCTACCAGAAGCACGCAAGGAGCCGCAGCGGGAGCCGATTGGTTGGAGATGTCGTGACCACTACCTCATTCATTCACCTCTCGGGTTTCCCAAGCGGAGCCCGCGGGTCTCGGGGTCCGTGGAGCTTCGAGCGCCGCGAGAGGATGTGACTCCTGCAGCAAACCCCTCTCTGCTCCTCACCTCTGGGGAACCTGGCCGGTGTCCACGAAGGGTCACGCCCAGGCCGAGGGCACCGCGGTGGCGCCTTCCCCGCCCTGCCCCCCCTCCCCCCAGCTTGAGTTAGGTTTGTAAGAAAAAAGGACGAAAAGGCCCCGCTCCCTTCCAGAGTATGAAGGCGACGGGGTCTCCTCTGGGGAAGTGTTCTGGAACTGGATAGTGGTGACGGTCACCCGATATTACAGATGTGCCAATGACACAATTGTATAGTTTAAATGCAGAATTTTATGTTATGTGAATTTTACCACCAACAAAAAAATGCACAGCCTACGGCCCCCAGACACACAGAAATGTGGACTACAAATAGAAACATCTGGAAACAAGGCAGTGGTCTGGGCCAGAAAGAAAGGCGGGGCAGCGCCGGGAGGGCAAAGTGCTGACCCCAACTAAGTGCGCAGGAGCTGTGCCCAGTCTGTTTCGTGCCAAGGGAGCGTCGGGACCGAACTGGTGATGTCTCGTTTGGGAAAGCGCGGGCCTTTCTAACTAGCTGGCAAACAGCATCTCGTCTCGTACCAGTGACGGGAGAGCGGGAATTCGCTCTTCACTGCAGAAAAGGGAGCAGAAAAGCTCGGGGAGACGAGGATCCTCACGCCGAGTCCCACAGCACAGCTGGCACCCCCGCTGCCAGGGATCATCTGAGCAACTGCCGGAGGATGGAATACGCGGAAGAACGGGCTTTGACGTTCTCTGCCGTGAACAGTCCACGTGGGGGCGGAAGTGCTCGCATCGTGCTGCCTAAGACCACCTGGTTGGCCGTTGGAATTCCCCCACCCCAAACGCCGCGTCCCTGGGAAACTGCAGCAGCCAAGCCGCCCTGCCTCCCATACGAGCTCCGGACTGGAGGCTGAGTGGGCCAGAAGCCGCGGTGGAAACCTCCCACCTGCAGCCGCGCGGCCGGGCGCGGTCTCAGGTGTGGGGAAAGTTTCTCCTCCCCATCTCTGGGAGCCCAGCAGCAGCTCAGCAGGAAATCGTCCTTCTTGCAAAGAAGAGGTTCAGTTGCAGCACCTGCTTCCTTCCGGGTAAAAGTTAGGAAGCCACCCGCCTGACTTCTGCAGTGAGTTCCGTCCAGGGTGTCACTTCTCCGGGTCAGGGACGCAGCAGAAGCCTTGCCTGCCCCATGTCCAGAGATTTCGTGAGCCAGGTCTCCCCCGCCGGGAAGGCAGCCAGCCGCCTGTGGACTAGCCAGCACTTCTGGCGTGAAAACACTTTTGCTCGTTGTAAATGCTGCTGCTTTTACAGCATTTTCATGCACGCACTTTTTAAAAAAAATCTGACCCTGACAACAGGCTTGCACAGAGGGAGGAGGAGCCTTGGTGGCATGGCCCTGACCGGAAAGTAGCCGACCTACCCCCTCCAGTCAGCTGGGAGGGAGTGACACCTCCGTCCTGGCAGCCGGGAAAGGGGTGACTCACTCTGGTCTTTGGGCAGTTCAGGGGATTCCCAGTCAGGTTCCTTCCTGCCAAAAAGAAAGCAAAACTCAGTCTGCAGAGACAGCTACAACTGGGGAGGGGCCAGGAGGCACCTGGGACAGGCGGGAGGCAACCAGGGCTGGGGGCTTGGGAAAGAGAGGGTGCAGGCCTGGAGCAGCTGCCCCGGGCTTCAGCACCCCTCCCAGAGAGAAGCGTGGGCCTGGCTGCAGATCAAGGGCAAGGCCATGTGGCCACCTGCCCTCTGCCCTCTGGCCAACCAGGGCAGGAGAGGCCCCGTCGACTGCCCACTGGGTGTGCAGACCATGGTGGGGGTGGCTAACACTGCCGCCCCCTCTGCCTGAAGGCAAGCAGCTCACTCCCTCTCCCACCTGTGACAGCCCCCCCCCCTCTGCTTTCATGGCCAGTCCCCTCCTAAGACCCTCACCTCATGTCCTTCACACACTCGGGTGTTTGGAAGGAGAGACACCAGCTTGCATACAGGACCAGGAGGCAGGAAGGGTGACCCGGGCCCCCACTCTGGACCTGGATGTGGGATGTCCCACATGTGCCCCTTGGGCTGTCCCCAGAGCCTCTGGAGGTGTGGCCACCTCACCAAGTACAACCCCTTCCCTACTTAAGAGCTCTCCTCGTCTTCTGATTTTTCAGACATTTGAAGATCAACCCTGGACAGCAGCTTCTAAAATAAGCTGGTTTCACTCTCACTCCACTGTTATCTGAGGGACACGCTTCCAGAAAGGCGGTGCGCGCCAGCTCCACACCAGAATTCCCCTGCGCTGGCGCCATCCCGGAGGGGCTCCCCCTCTGCCTGCCCCACGAAACACACAGCCAGGCCACCACTCCCCGGGACAACCCCTGAGGCGAGGAGAAGACACAGGTGGGCTGCACCGCCCCCAACAGCACCAGTGCTCTGGGTCCATGAGGTCACCCGAACTGCAGGGAGGGGGACTGGAGACCCACGTGGGAAGGGTCTGCCCAGGGTCCCCCCACTGGCAGCAGGAGCCGGGGGGGGGGGGGGGAGCACAGGGCGCAGAGCTGGGGAAGGACACGTCCCTTCGCATTCTCTGTAGACTGGGCAAGGACTCGCAAAGTAATAAAGTGGGGGCGTGTGCGCTGTTCACCGTCCCACACTTTAAAAAAATATATTTTATTTATTTAGTTTTAGGGAGGTGAAGAGAAGAAGAGGGAGAAAAACATCAATGTGTGGTTGCCTCTGGCATGCCCCCCACTGTTTTCCAGAAGTGTGTTTTCACTTCTGGAAAACACATAAGTACCAAGAAGAAAGCAAAGGTCACCCCAAATTCCCTCTCCAGAGACAAGCTCTGCCTGGACTCCCTACTCGCCCCGCTTCCTGCAAGCTCGGAATGCTGCTTCCATCCCACACCTGCTGGCACAGCGGCGGGTCTGCCTGCGCCATCTTCCGGCTGAGGCTAAAACTGCGGGCCACCCCTCAAAGGACCGCACGTCTGTTGGCTTCCTGTCGCACCTCACTCCCACCTCCTGGCTTCGAACCCACAAACTATATGTCGGCTCACCTCGCACTTGAAGGCAGCAAGTGAGGTCACCTGGCCGTGGTCCGCGGCTCGGCTCCTGGTGCCCTCGGGGGGCTGTCCCTGCATTCTGCAGGCCCAGGCCCACTGGGGGCCCCTCCTGGCTGCACTCTTCAGCCCAACTGGGACCCCTGACCCTCTGACCCTGGTCCTGCCTCCCCTACCACCCTTTCTTGCTTCCCCAGATGAGGCCCAGTGCACTGGCGAAGCCGATGGCCCTCCACCACCGCGGGCCATTCGCTCACTCCTGTCCTCACGTGAGGCCAGAGGACAGGACTGGACACCAGATGGATCCTTTTAAACACCCCTCCTCCCCAGGACTCAGGCCATTCAGGGGGTAGGTGCAGGTGAATGGAGGCAGCATGGATGGGTGGTGGGGGAGGCACAGACGCCGGCTCTGTCAGTGCTGTGCTGGTAGCCCGGGTCCCAGGAACAAGTGTGGCAGAAGTCTCTGCGGCATCAGGCCTGGACTGCTGACCAAAAGCCGGGGGACGCTGACGGTCCTGGCAGACACCTGCGGGGACAGAGGACACCTAGGACTAGATGCCCCATTTCCAGGCCCAACCTGACAGGGCGAACACAACACCACGAGCTCATGCAAGTTCGTGCACCGGGAGGCCAGCCTTGCACTGCGAGAGAGCCGGCATCAGGTTCGCTTGTCCGAGCGTCGGGGAGATTTGCTAAGTGGGATATTTAACTGCCGTCAGATAGGGCCGCCTCCTCTTTCCAAGCAGACTCTTCCTTCGCTCCACTCTTCTTGGGGCACATTGGAGTGACCACAGGCATTGTTGGGACCCCCGCTGTGAGAATTAATAAAGAAAACCTCAAAGAGAATTTGGAGTGGGTGGGCCCGTGGGGTGAGTTCCTCCATCCTACCACTCATTGTCAACCACCCCAACAGGAAGAGACATGTGTATCTCCAACAGATGTTTTTTAAGTTACTACCCCAAGCCCTGACTGGTGTAGCTCAGTGGATTGAGCATGGGCCTGCGAACCAGAGGATCGCGGTTCAATTCCCAGTCAGGGCACATGCCTGGGTTGCAGGCTGGTTCCCTGCAGGGGACGCATGAAAGGCAACCATACATTGATGTTTCTCTCCCTCTCTCCTCCCCCTTTAAAAGATAAATAAATAAAATCTTAAAAAATAAAGCCCTGGCGGGCATAGTTCAGTGGATTGAGCATGGGCCTGCACACGATCGCGGTTCGATTCCCAGTCAGGGCACATGCCTGGGTTTCAGGCCAGTTCCCAGCAGGAGACTCATGAGAGGCAACCATACACTGATACTTGTCCCCTTCCCTTCCCCTCTAAAGATAAATAAATAAAATCTTTTAGAAATTTTTTTAAAATCTTAAAAAATAAAATAAAATATATTTTAAAAGTTACTACCCCAGCTGGAAGAAGATTTTCTCCTAACCCAGCAACAGCTCAGCCAATGAGAGACCATCACAAAGCAGCCAATGAAAAGCCACTGCATTTGGACTGCCAGGTTTCCTTCAATGGATATAAAAACCCCTCCTGCCCTGGCTGGTGTGGCTCAGTGGATTGGGTGTTGGCTTGTGAACCAAAGGGTCACGGGTTCAATTCCTAGTCAGGGCACATGATTGGGTTGTGGGCCAGGTCAGGTCCCCGGTGGGGGTACATGAGAAGCAACCATGCATTGATGTTTCTCTCCCTCTCTCTCCCTCCCTTCCCCTCTGTCTAAATAAATAAATAAAATCCTTTTAGAAAAACCCTCCTAACTCCCCCCTTTCCTCTATAAATGAAGGTTCCTCTCCTTTGTTTTCCAGACTTGCTTATGGTTTGGCAATAACTGCATGCCCTGAGTTGTGATTGTTTACTGTTTCTAAATACAAGATCTGTCCGGACAAAGTCCAGCCACTGTTAATACAAGGAGAATGGTTGGCGTGACATTGCTGTGACCTGGCAGCCAAGGAGAGTGGACTGGAATGTGCGTGCATGAACAATGTGACTTCACTGTACTAGTCAGCGGGGAAGGTAGACACCAGTGAGTGATCGTGTGCACTTTGTGGCCGTCACATTCAAAATGACCGAGTAGAGCAACAAATCTGCATCCAATTTTGCGTTAAGCTTGAACATTCCTCCTCGGAAACTATTTGGATGACTCAGAAGGCCGAAGCTGTGCGTACCTGGTGACTGGCAGATTCATCACAATAACGCACCTGCTCACGCATCACATTTTGTGCAGTTTTTTTGCAAAACATCAAACCCAGACAATTCAGTTCCCGTCAATCCCAGATTTGGTGCCCTGTGACTTATGGATGTTCCCAAAACAAAAATCACCTTTGAAAGGGAAGAGACTTCAGACCATTTATGAGATTCAGGAAAATACAACAGGGCAGCTGATGGCAGTTCCACCAAAGATGTTGCAGAGTGTTGTAAACGGTGGAAGAGACACTGGGAGAACTGTGTGAGGACCCAAGCTGCCTACTTTGAGGGGGACTGAAATGTCATTTTCCTATACACAATGGTTCTTGTGTCTTGTGTCTCTTTCAACAAATGTCTCTACTTTTCATAGTACATGGATGGATGCTCTCTGGACAGAGCTCATGAAACCACTTTTGTTGGTGAAATACCTGTTTCATTTTTCAGGCCAACACCATGAAGGGAAACTTGGGTTGAGAGACATTTAGTTGCAGCCTGTGGGACTGCAGTTTTATGCATAATTTTTATGCAGTTCACAGTCTTGCTGGCCTGTCCTGGGGCGGGTGTATCTTCCATGGCTGCCAAGTACCCACCCATGCACTACCCAGAACTGCAAGTATCGGGGAGTGAAGCAGAAATAAGGTTTGTACTATGAACCAGAAGTCAGTCTGTGCAAAATTCTAATTGTGCAATGTGCAAAATGCTAATCAGAGAACTCAGTTCTGCCCACCTCCTGGACAGAATGAAAGTCACCTCCTCTGATGAAGGTATTCCACGATTCGGGATATACAATTTAATTCACCATACGCTGTTTTCCCTTTCGTGTGGGGATCGCACTTACTAAGATTCTTGTGTTTGTGCAGCATACCCCTACCTGTAGGAATGCCACAGCGAACACACCATGCAAAGCCCCGAGGACTGCCCAAACCAATGTCCGAACAAGCAGGGGCCAACTGGGTCAGACTCACTAGAGAAGGTCGGAGTCGTCAGTCTGTTCTTTCCATGAAACAGTTCTGCAAAGTCATGATGTGGCATTTAAAAAAACAGCCGACCTGGCTGGTGTAGCTCAGTGGATTGAGCGTGGACCTGCGAAGCAAGGGGTCGCCGGTTCAATTCCCAGTCAGGGCACATGCCTGGGTTGTGAGCCAGGTCCCCAGTGGGGGATACGTGAGAGGCAACCACACATTGATGTTTCTCTCCCTGTCTTTCTCCGTCCCTTCCCCTCTCTCTAAAAAATAAATAAATACATATTTTTTAAAAAACAGCCGAAATGTAAGCAAAAGCATTAGAGATGCATTCATTAATCCATAGAATGGTTATTTTTCTAAATTTTGTGATGTTCGTGGCATTTGTCAGTATTTTTTGCATTTACAATGTAAGCCCTCCCTTACACAAAATTATCATAAAAATGACTGTAAAATATTAGTTATTGTAAAATAATGCTCATAGAGTATGCAACGATAATTTTCCTAACTTTGGTGTTATAATTTTTCCTTCTTTATCTTTCTTTTTAAAGATTTTAGTTTTAGAAAGAAGGGAGGCAGAGGAGAGAAACATCAACGAGTGGTTGCTTCTCGCACGCCCCCTACTGGGGACCTGGTCTGCAACTCGGGCACCAAGGCCTGACTGGGAATCGAGCTGGCGACTAATTGGTTTGCAGGCCAGTACTAACCCTACTGGGTTGGTGTGGCTCAGTGGATTGAGCACAGGCTTGCGAACCAAACACTCATCGGTTCAATTCCCAGTCAGAGCACATGCCTGTGTTATGTTTCTCTCACTTTCTTTCTCACTCCCCTTCCTCTTTTTTAAAAAAAATAATAAAATCTCCCTGAATTATATATGCCCAACGTCTCTGCACGTCTCTGCACCACGTGACCTGAACTCCAGAAACTCCAGAGCAGGATAACAGAATAACAGGATGAAGCAGAAACGAAAGTTCGGCTACAGAAAATAATGCGTATCCACTTCCCTTGCACCCAGTTTGTCCCAGTTCGTGAACCCACCCATCGGTCCGCGCCCCCTCCGCGCCCCCTCCCGGCCCTGACGTCACCACCCTTACGTCACGCCGCGCGTTCCCCTCGGACGAGCCGGGGGCGCACTGGCCGGGAGCCGCAGGAAGTGCCCGCCTCTCCGGGCCGCCGACCAATGGGAGGCGGGGGAGGAGCCCTGACTGGCACCGGAAGCGGCGTAGCGACGAGGCGACGTCGCGTCTCTGGGTCTCGAGCAGCTGCCGCGGAGCCTCCCGACGGACCGCGGGACCCGCCCGCCCTGCCATGGCCGAGAGCGACTGGGATACGGTGACGGTTCTGCGCAAGAAAGGCCCCACGGCCGCGCAGGCCAAATCCAAGCAGGTGCGGGCGCCGCGCCGGCCTCCCGACCCCGGAGCGGCCCGGCAGGCCGGGCAGACCGGGCGGGACCGACGCGGGGCCGACCCGTAGCCGGGGGCCGCGGTTAGGAAACCGGGGAGGGAAGGGGCGGGGACCAGGGCAAGAGAGACAGTGTGTCCGGGACAGTCCAGGGCGGACATGGGGCGTCTGGAGTGAAGAAGGGCAGAAGGTAGGACTGAGGTCGATCGGGTGTTAGCCGGTGGGTGGGGGATGGGACAGCATTCTAGGGCTGGGACAGGACAAGGCGGTGGGGGGACTCGAACACGGAGGACCGCGGGGGCGCGGACCGGGACCTCGCCAGGATGGGAGCAGGAGGGTCAGGGATTTTCGGACTGATGGTACAGGCCTGAGGTTGGCGTCGGGGTTGGCAAGGTCCTGAGGCCTTAGATTTCTGGGCTCGGACCGGGACAGCGAGGGCGAGGTGGATGGAGGACAGGGCAAGACTGTGGGGGAGGACCTTGGGGCGGGAACAGGGATCTTGGGCCCCGGATGTGGGGCAGGGGCCCAGGTGGGATGGGGTCGGGCGGGGCTGGAGTCCCCCAAGAGTGTCTTCAGTCGAGGTCGCCTGTGTAACCCATGGAGGCACACTGCAGTCCGCAGGGGCTTTCTGCGTCCATCTTGCGGGTGGAGATGAGCCCTGAGGGGTGTTTGGGGGGTAGCCAGTCCAGGGCCATCAGTGAATGCGATGGAGTGGGGAGCGGTTCAGCCACCACCGGCTTTTTTGTGCCCTCAGGAACCTTAGACTCGCAGGGCTGGGTCTGGGCCCCGAATAGCTGCGGCCTGGTGACCAGCCCTCACCGATCTGTACTGGGCTGCGCAGACAGAACCAAGGTCGCTCCTTTTTCCCAAAAGGAACTCAACAGCCACAGGCCAGGAAGCAGGCGAGCAGTCTGGGAGGTGTCCTCGAACACTTCACGCTCAGGAGTGTCCGACAACCACTTCCCTGAACGTTCACTAGGAAGCGTGTCGCTAGTTACAGGTCGGGTGTGTCACTCTCCATGGCCTGGGGAGCTGGGCCGTGCAGCTCCAGTGCTGCGCTGTCTCCGTCACAGAAGCACGAAGCCCCGAGGGTGGCCAGAGCAGGAGAGGCAGTCTGTGTCAGGTGTGGCCTTCAGAAAGGGGCCGTTAGCCCGTCGCCCCCTACAGCCAGGGAGGGAACAGTTCCGGTTTCCAAAGCAGCAGCTTATTGAGCGTTGCCTGAGGGTTCAGCTGAAGGTGGCTTTGTGTCCCAGCCCCAGTGTCAGTCCTTGAAAGAGTCCCGGCCTGGCCCACCCCTGGGACTGCCGGCTCACAGCAGCCTACGCCGAGAGCCCGCACAGCCGAGCTTGTCTTCACCAAAGCATTTCCTGGTTTTCCAGGCCATCCTCGCGGCCCAGAGACGAGGAGAAGATGTGGAGACTTCCAAGAAATGTAGGTGTCTGTGCTTCCGGTCCCAGCGAGGGCGTGGTGGTGGGTCGTCTGTGCAGTTGTACACAGACGTGGCCCTGGGCGTCTGGGTGGCTACTGGCAGCTGAAGCTGCCCCAGGGCTGGGAATGTCTGGAATCTTACCAGAGCAGCTGTGGCCGGCAGAGCCCAGGAAGGCTTGTTCTGCCCCCTCCCACAGCTGGGAGGAAATTCGGGGCTCCGTGCTCTGAAACCTGTGAGGTCCCCAGGACAAGTGGATGGCCTGGCTTCCTGGGCCAGCTGGGCGCAGGGGCTCTGCTTGTCATGCCTGGTTCCCATCTGGAAAGGGCTTTCCTTGGCGTTGGCAGCAAACCCTCTCTTCTCTCTCTCGCACCCCCCCCCGCCCCCCCGGTCCAGGGGCTGCCGGCCAGAACAAGCAGCATTCAATCACCAAGAACACGGCCAAGCTGGACCGGGAGACAGAGGAGCTGCACCATGACCGGGTGCCCCTGGAGGTGGGCAAGGTGATCCAGCAGGGCCGGCAGAGCAAGGGCCTGACGCAGAAGGACTTGGCGACCGTGAGTGTGGTGGCCCCTCCTCCCAGGCTGGCCAGGCGGGCGGGGCCGGTGTTCAGAGGGCCCTGGCTTCAGGCTCTGTCTGCCCACTGACTCAGGGGCTTTAGTGTGCCCTCCCCTTTGCCCCCAGGCCCCCAAAGGCCTCTGGGGAAGCCGCCTGAGACAAGGTGTGACTGAGAACTTCTCCACTGAGTCCCTGGGCCCCTAACTGTCACAGAAGGTGGTGTCCCTGGGGCTGTCCACTGGCTTTCTAGCTCTGCAGCATTTCCTTATTGAAGTGATACACATGGAGTACGTCTCTCTAGAAAATCAACGAAAAGCCGCAGGTCATCGCAGACTACGAGAGTGGACGAGCCATTCCTAATAACCAGGTTCTGGGCAAAATAGAGAGGGCCATTGGTGAGTGTCCTTCGGCCTTTCTTGGGGGACCGAGTGTGAGCAATGCCCGTCCTTACCCGGTGGGGCTGGTGAGGATGAGGCGCGGGGATTCCCAGGCTCTGAGAAGAGTCCCGGGAGTGGGCTGTGTGGCCCTCTTCCCCTTTCCCGCTTCCTCCAGCGCCCTCCCCCTGAGGCAGGCATCCTCTGTGGCTCTGGTCCTGTCCCCACACGCCCCGCCCTCTGTGGCATCGGCTGGAGCCCCGGAGCGCTCCTTCGGGGGCAGCAGCTCTGGGCCCCCAGGCAGCAGGCAAGGGGGGGCCCAGCCAGGACCGGGCCCGCTCGTCCCTCCCTCCCCTCTGCCCGCTTTTCCTGTGGGGTAAGGGCACTGGTGTTTGGGGTCCAGGAGGCGATCTCTGTCCCCTCAGGGACTGTGGGGGGGGGGCCACCGTGTCCTGTGGGGCCACAGGGTCAGTGGGTGTGACGGCCCTTGCAGGCCTCAAGCTCCGGGGGAAGGACGTTGGGAAGCCCATTGAGAAGGGGCCCAGGGCGAAATGAAGACAAAGCCTCGAAATCAGCACGTCCCAGCTGACCTCGTCCGGCTCGTCCCCCGGACCCAGTGCCGGCGTGGGTCTCCTCACGCGGCCAAGCGGGACACGGGTGTCAGCCCCACCCGCACCCTCCACCCGCGCCTGCTGCCCAACAAAACCTTGCAAAGTGTGTGCTTCTCCTGTTTTCCTCCCCACCCCCAGTCCTCAGATCGGGGTGCAAAATGCCACTGTCCTCGCCCAAGGTGTCGGCCTGGTTGTGGGTGTGGCTCCTGGGGGCACTGAGTGGGGGCCCCTCGTGTAGGCCCCTCGCGTGGGCGGGTGCAGGGTGTGGCCTGGGCTGGTCCAGGAGCAGAAGATTCCGCCTCCAGTCTGGCTGTTAGAGACGCTAATAAACGTCCGCTGCCCTCCCTGCTGATGTGAATCATCGTGTCCGTCCCCGTGTCGTCCCACCGCCAGGTGCACCCTCAGCACCCTCAGCACCCTCTCCTTTCGGCCCACCCCGGGGGCGGTTTCATGGCCAACACTGGGGTAAGGGTGGTGCCTGAGAAGTCCCGGGTGTCACCGTTCGCCAGGATAGTTAGTGGATGGCCGGCCTGTTGGCGCAGGGCCCTGTACCCTGCCCTCCCCTGGCCCCGAGTCTGCAGCCACAGCCTTCCCCGCAGGGCCCAGTGGGCCTGGTGTCGAGGTGGAGCTGGTGGGACCGGAGCCCCTGGCCATCACCCCTCCCGGCCCAGATGGTGCCCGCACCCCCCAAAGGAGAGCGGAGCCCAATGCCCTGCCTGGGTCTGAAAGGCTGGCTCCGTCTTCCTGCACGAGAATGGTGTGTGGGTGCCCCAGGGACCTGCTCAGCAGCATCCTGGGCACGAGTGGGCTCTGCTTTCAGATGCGTCGTCTGGGGCACTGGGGGGACCTTAACTGTGGGATGGTGGGTCCAGGGACCCTTCAAGAACAGGACACACAGATGGGCTGGCGGGACAGGGCCTGCCCTCCTGGGCTGAGGAGTTTATTGTTGGGGTGAGGGCTGGGCAGGGCTGGGTGTGGTGGTCTGTGGGTGGGGGCTGAAGGCATCTGCCCAGCACCGGGGAAGGCCGGCGTCCCTTCTGACCAAGGCCCACAGGATGGGAGAAGCTTGCCTGAGGAGCCAGGGTCTTCTCTGGGTCCACAGGTCGTTGGTGGCTGATGCTGGCAGGGTGACTCTGTCCTAGGAGGAGGCGATGAGCCTGCCCCGTGCTGCCTGTGCTCCAGGGACAAGCCAAGTGCAGGGCACAGCAGCTCCTGGCCCACCCCCCACCTGTGCGGACCCTACCCCACTGAAGAGAATGTCAGAGCCCAGAGCTGTGGTCCCTGTCCCATGCTAGGAAGGGCAGCCCCCCTTCTTCCGCAGCGAGAGCCACCCCGTGAGTCCAAGTGGTACTAGGAACACGAGGAAGAGGAGGGCACCGCCTGCTGAGGCTGGCACCACCATGGCCACTGCCATGTCCCCTGTGGGCCACAGGGCAGTAAACCCTGGGACTTGAGCCCTCCCTGTGTGTCCCACCCCTGAGGCCAAGATTAATGCCTGAGGACATCAGTCTCTGCTTCCCCCCATGGGTCCCTGGGGTTCACTGCTGTAGACAGGTGCTGTGCGGTCCCCCAGGCCAAGGCTGGGGACCTGGCCAGCAGGCGTCACGGCTCCAGGCTGGCCGCCACGGGATGGTGGAGTAACAGCAGCCAGCAAGCACTCCAGGAGGAGGCTGGCTTCAGCATGTGGCCCGACTGGCCTCCCGGGGCCTGGCCACGCCCTGGGAGCAGAGCATGCATGCGGTTCAGGGGCCCCGGAAGGGGCCGGTGGGCATGGGAGGGAGTGGGTGGAGAAGGGCCCAGCCTTGGCGGCTCTCCCAGTCTCTCGGGCAGCCCCGTGGGCTGAGGGCCACAGAGGCCCAGGCCCAGAGCATGGTTGGGCCACTTGGGCAGGGCTTACCCTGGCTGGGCACAGGTGGCTAGCAACGCTGCCCATCCAGGGCTGTGGGCCCCAGTGCTGGCTGGCCCCCCAGAGTGGCTTCAAACATGACCTGACCGGGAGAGGAGAGGCTAGGTGACTAGAGGATGACAGCCCCACCTGAGTCCCCAGTGGCCCCCTTGCTCGGAGCGGCCCGGCCTCATCTGGAACTCCTCAGCACAGGCCACCTCCATGTGACCTTCCAGCTAGTGCTGCCGCAGGCGCCCACCTGTGCCCCACACGGCCAGCCGGCCCCAGGTCAGGCCCCTGACCCACCTAGAGGCGGGGTGTCCCCAGGCCCCTGCTGCACTCACTGCCCAGGCGCCACCAGCCAGGCTGACTCACAAGTGCTCGGGGAAGCCCGTGTGGTACCAGAAGCGCAGGCGGCCTCTGTGGCCAGCAGAGGCTGGCTGCACGAGCCCAGCACGGCGGTGTCAAAGCAGAGTGGCCTGGGAAGGAGATAGGGGGTGCCCAACTGACTGCGTGACGCTGGGCTCTGACCCCTGACCCGAGGCCTCAGACTCTGGTGGGATTCTGGACGAGCTTGGCTGCCAGGCCTCAGCTGGGTGGGGTGTGTGCCCCTAGGTGGGTGCAGCTCAGGGCCCCCTCCTCCACTCAGACCCACCTGCATCAGTGCCCAGGGTGTGGTCCACAGAGGGCTGGGGGTATCGGGAGGGTATGTTTCCGCTGCTCCAGTCCCAGCTGTACCCACCCAGGCCAGGCCATGGCAGGTGGCTCCAGCCACACAGGTCAGTCTCAAAGTCACGGGAAGCTGCAAGGAAGCTGGGCAATGAGCGGCACTGGCCCCACCCCCCATCCTGGGGCAGCGCCAGCACAGAGCTGTCACCACCCCAGGCGCAGTGTCCCTACAGGGACAGAGGGGTTTGGAGGGGAGCAGACCCCACTCCTGACAGCTCCCCGCCCCACCCACAGCCCCCAAGGGGCACAGACATGCTGGGGCCACCTGGAGCCTCCAAGCCCTGCCCTGCTCTGGGCGACTCACCAATCTGGGGCCCGTGGAGGTGGTACCAGAGAGACACTCCTGAGCAGCTGCCACTGCCTGCGGCTGGGTGAGCAGGTGGGCCCCAGAGCCTCAGGCTGGAGGGTCTGTGGGGTCCAGGAGCATGAAGTGGCCTGTGGGGAGGGGTTGGAGAGGGGCACCGTGAGCCTGGAAGCCACCCCCACTCCTGGGCACTGCCTCCCTAGCACGGGTGCCCCCACCCTACCTTTACCTGTGCTGTGGTCGTACCCCGGGGCCCTGGCTCTCCACCTACCTGGTGCTGGTGGGCGTCTGTGAGGTGGCCAGTGTGCCGGCCGCATGTGTCCTACTCGAAGTTACAGGAGACCTCTGGGGGTGGGCCGTGGCAGCTCAGCAAACCTGTGCCCACTCTGTACCCCGCTGGCCTGGACGGGAGACTGGGGCCTCACCAGCAGCAGCCGCACCGGCATCCTCGCTGGGGGCCCCGCTCTCCTGGGCTGGGAGATGACCCCACTGCAGCCGCCCCACACTGGTGTCCTCCCAGCCCCTGCCGTGGGGTGCTCGAAGTCTGTGGCGCCTGCAACAGCTGGGAGTGCTGATTGGTCCTGGGGCCTGCCCCCCAGCATTGGGAATTCCAGACAGAGGGAGGACCCTGCTCACAGAAACTCTGGGGCTGCCGGCCAGCCAGCTGGGCACTGGGGCCCAGGGCCCAGAGCCCTGGGGGTGGGCAGGGCACTTCTGCGGGGGCAGAACAGAATGGGGGGCAGGGGTGTGGGGGCCGTGCTTGCCTGGGGAGGGAGGGGCTTGGCAGGCTTACCCAGGACCAGTTTGCAGCCGTTGGACAGGATGAGGTCATCCAGGCCCACGCTGCCGCTGGGACCCGTCTGTCCAGCCAGGAGGGTCTGAGGGGTCACCTAGCATCGACCTACTGTCCCTGGGATCTGCTCCCTCATTCCTGGTCCCTGTCACCACTCACGGCCCTTTGGGAGGGTCCACCTGCAAGTCACCCACCCAGCTCTGGCCTCTCGAAGCCCACACACCAACAGCCCCCTGCAGAGAGGGCCTGTAGTGCCGCTGCCTGCCCCCCACCCCCACCCCCCTGGCAGCCTCACCGGAAGGGGTGCTTGCTCTGGATGTCAACCTGGTCTGGAACCCAGGTGGCCCCCAGCTCCCCGCAGCACCTGTGTGGCAGGACTGGGGCGTGGGGGCTGCCGGGGCTCTGAGCCTGCAGGTGCAGCTGGAGGAGGCTGGCCATGGACCTGTGCAGGTACTGGTAGATTAGCTGGGAAGGGATCGAAGGAGGTCAGGGGAGACGCCCAGGACCCGGCGTCCAGGACAGGCAGCCCTGTGCCCCCCGCCAGCCTGCCTCACTGAGCAGCCGCAGGGACCCGAGGCCTGGAACTCGGGGCTGAGGAGAACAGCAAAGGCACCGGGCTCAGCCACAGAGGCCAGGAAGTAGCCTGGGGAGAGAGCAGGGGTGGGAAAGGGGTGGGCGGGGGGCTAGGGCTGCGGCCCAGGGCCCCCAGGGCCGCCCTCTGTGCGCTGTTCCAGCTTTGATCTTGGCTCAGCCAGGTGAGGCGCTCGGGGTCCTGGTCCAGGTATGGCACTGTGGTCCCAGCTCCATCCCTCTAGTGGTTACACAAGCCCAGCCCCATCTCAAAGTCGGTGGACATGTGGTGGCCTAGGGCGGGAAGCAGGCTCAGGCCACTGAGCAGGACCCCGGCCCGGCCCTGGCCTCCCGGGATGCGGAGGGCCTCCGGCTCCATCTCTGGACACAACCTGCCAACCCCAGGAGGACCAAGCCAAGGCACAGCCCCCTCCCATGCTCTCAGAACGAGAACCCTGGCTCACTACAAGTGGGCGTGTGCTCATCCTAACCTTCCCCACAGTCATCCTTGCCGTCGCACAGCTGGTGGGGCTGCATGCAGGCCTTGTTCCAGCAAGGGTGATGCCCCTGGGGGCAGCGTGTCTGGGGCACTGCGTGGGGGAGAGGTAACCGTCACCCTGGCCCGAGACCCAGGGAGAGAGTGGCTAGGGGCCGGTCTCGAGACCTCCTGAGCAGGGAGTGAGCAGGTGAGGGGCTCTGCTACCCCGCTGCGCCCAGCTGTGTGCCCACGGTGGGGGGTCTTACAGGGCAGCCCACAGCCCTGGAAGGCCACATCATCCAAAGCCACAGCACCCCTGTGGGTGGTGTTTTGGGTGGCAGAGAAGATCAGCTGGAGAGAGCAGGGTCCTTAGGACCTAAGCCAGGGCTCAGACTCAACCTCCGCTCCCCCCCCCCCACTTCCCCGTCCAGAGCACCCTCTGGCTCACCTGGAAGTCGCCCTGGATACGGCCAAGAGCCACCACCATCTTCTGCCAGCCCAGACCCCAGGGCCCTGGGCTCTGCCACAGGGCCAGCGTCTCAGTGCTGTGGGTCAGCTCCAGCCTCAGCTCAGCCACCTCTGTAGTGGTGCAGCTGAGCAGCTGAGCAGCTGAGCCCCTCCAGGCCTCCTCCTGCCTGCTGGCTGTGCCCTGCCCCCGAACTCTGCCCCTTTTCTGGGGCACACTCCAGTTCTCTGCAGTAGCCAGCCTTCTCTTCCTGTTCCTCCCTGCCCCTCCCGCCCTCTCCCGGGGCACACCACTGCGGGGGGCGGGGGGGGGGTACAGCAGTCACAGGGTCCTGGGCGCACACCTCCCGAGGCTGCGTGGTACGGGAGCCTCAGCTTACAGGCAGGGGCTGCCTCACGTAGCACAGGAGAGCGCAGGGCTGCAACAGATGCCTCTTTCCCACGTTGGGCGCCAACGGCCATGTACCAGCCTGGACAAGCAGCAAGGTCAGGAGATGGGACAGGAGTCAAAGCAGGGAGGGGGCAGCACAGGAACCCAAACAGGGGGGCGGCCAAGCCTCACCCAGGTCAGTGCCCAGAGTGTGGTCTGAGCGCGGCCTGGGATCCCAGCCCGGCCCCCGCCTGACCCCGCAGCTGTAGCCAGAGTGGCTGATGTCTCACCAGCCACAGGAGTCCTACTTGAAGTCACAGGCGAAGGGAGTGCTCCGGGCATTCAAGGCCCCACTGTGACCTGGGGCAGCGGAGAGTGAAGGGCACTGCCCTGCTGGCCGGCCCACCCTGTCCCAGTGGGCGCTGGCTCACTGCCCTGGATCTCGTCAGAGCAGTCCCTGTAGTTACACACGAAGTCACACGTGGTATGGCCAGGGGTCCCACAGTGGCTGGGGGGGCTAGGCCCAGCCCGGAGGCCCTGTTGCCAGGGGAAAGGCAGCCGGGTGGTCTCAGGCAGGGGGTCTTTCCACTTCCTGATATGCGTGGGAGGTCCCAGGTCCCAGAACCCTTAGGCCTGGGAGCCCAGGCTGCTGGTGTCCCGCTTTGGGTTTCAGAGTGGGGTCAGAAAGGCCCAGGGTGGCTGGGCCTGTGGCTGGGGTGCCCTGTGCAGGCCAAGCAGAGTGTGTCTGGCCCCAGAGAGGCTGTCAGTCAGTGTGGAGGGATGTGTGGCGTGCCTGGGACCAGTCCGGTGCCTGGCTCCCCATACGGGACACCCCTGGGGGTGGGGAACAGGAGCCTGCAGGCAGGGTGCCCCCGAGGGGATTTATCAGTGGGTGACCTAGACCCCCCCAGTCCAGGAGTATGGCTCTGCCTCCATGGCCCTCTCACCTTGGGCCTGGGCGAGCAGGAGCCTTGCCCTTCCCTAGCAGGCAACCCCCGGAGCAGGTCACCCGGGGCCTGCTACCCAAGTAGCCCTGCTTCAGGAGCCAGACCCAATGACTCACCCAGGAGCAGGACCAGGTAGGCAGGATCTGGCTGGGCGGAGACATGGTTACGGGCTGCAACCGCCCTGGGCAGCCTGGTGGGGACTTTGGCCGGTTCCCAGCCCTCACCTGTACACACCGACTCTGCTCTAACTGGAGAGAGGGCCCCGACCCCTTCTGTACCTGTGGCCCTTCTGCCAGCCCCACCCTGGCTGCTAAGGGTGAACTTCTGTTGTAAAAGTGTCTAGGAGAGGTGCCCATGGCCCAGGTCAGCTCCCACCAGTGCAGCACCTCCAGCCCTGCCCCAAAGGCCCCGCTGGAGGCAGCTCCAGGCAGCTCCAGGCAGCCACTTCTCCCAGGGCTCTGTCCCCACCGTGGCTACGAGGTCACTAGCAGCCAGGGACCTCTGCCACCTCCATCTCTGTCACTCAGTTTATGGCTCCCATTCGCTTGCTCACTCATCAACCATCAGTTCTTCATGGGCAGCTGTCCTGAGCAGCACGGCTTGGAGCCCAGGGGTCTGCTTCTCACCGCACAGACCGCCCCCCCCCCCCCCCCCATGCAGGGTTGAGAGCCAGGCTCTGCTGGTCATTGACGCTGTGACCTGGGAGCCTGGCTCTGCGAGACATTCCACATTGGTAAACGTGGTGGCAGTGGCACTGGCAGAGAGGCCGCCCGTGAGCTTCCTAAAGGCACACTCGTGTTCACAGTGAGCCACAGGGACAGCTGTGCCTCCCTGTGCCTGGGGACCTCCCACAGCCCTGCACTGGGAGGTGGGGAGGCACTTCTGGGAGGGGGCTCCCGGCTTCATGTCAGAAGGAGGCTCTGCCTGTCCGCCTGGGCTGTGGGCCCTGGCCATGGAAACAAGGGGGTCACAGGCCATTCTTGGTGTGCAGCCTCAGCTGGAAGGGCATGTGGGCACACTGGAATAAGCCTCCAGGGCAGTGGCCACTGGCCTCCTCCCTGCATGGCACTCTGGGGTGGCACGCCTGCCCCGGGCACCAAGGCACCAGGTGCTAACTCCTTGTGAGGAGTGAGGTGGGCGTCCTCCCAGACGTTCTTGGATGTAGCAGCCACGAGAGGCAGGCCATACATGGGGATAGCAGCCAGCAGTGGGGGGACCCTTATCAGACCCCAAAAGGCTGACTGTGCACTGCCACTCCCTGGGGCCCCCAGAGGTGGAGCTGCATGAGGGGCAGACCGGAGGGGACCTGCTGCCTCCCTGTTACCCACCTACTTTACTCAGGGGTCTTGAGGGATGGACCCAGGAGCAGAGAGCCAAGACACACAGCACCCAGGGACCCAGCTGGGGTGACAATACTTTATTTAATTCCAGTTGGTGAGGTAAACCTGGGCCCTGGGCCAGGCTGGTGTCTGTCCCCGAGGCCTGTTCAGGGTGGCAGGATGCTGGGACAGGGCGGGTGTAGAGGGGGCTTCAAGGGAAGAGTCCTGAACGGGCAGCTGGAGTCAGCAGGCCTCAGGGGCCCTCAGTAGCCATCATCAGCCCACGTGACCTCGTAGTCAGGGTACATGGCCTTGATCTTCTCGGTGGAGACGGAGTGCTGGGCACGACCAAATCCCTGAAGAGAAACGGCATCTCTTACAGCCCTGTGCTGGTGCTGGGTGGCCAGTTGGCTGTGACGCTCGGAAGCCAGATGGGGGCAGGGGCTCCAGAGCAGGGCCAAGTGCCAGCATCCTCCAACCACCCCAGGTGACCACCAAGGTGAACAGACCTCGTAGTGGGGCCCTTTAGCCCAAGGCCCCCGCTATTCCAGATGCTGAAAGAAAGCCCCTGTGTTTCCACTGGTAGCTTGGTAAAGGACGAGGGAGGGGCCTCTGAGTTTTACCCCAAAACTGACGACTCCAAGGGCTGGGGGGCAGGGACAGCCCAATCAGGCTCTTGGGGCAGGGGCAGGACCCAGCCCGCTGTCGCTGAGGGGCAGGCAGTGGTCTCCTTCCCACCCTGTGCACGTGGGGAACAGGGAGGCTGCGGGCCGGGAGTGAGTTCTGCAGCTGGGACAGCAGCGAGAGCAGTTGGGCGGCTTGGAGGGCCAGCGCGGGCTGCGGCCTCACCATGGAGTAGCCGTACACGTGGATCTTCTTGTCCTGGCTCTGGTGGGAGATGCGCCCGCCTCCCAGGCACTCGCAGTCATAGCCCTTCTTTTGCATCTCGCTAGCTACCTTGTCGTAGATGTCGGCTGGGACGGGGAAGAGAGTGCAGCACTCAGCTCTGGCTGCCCTTGGCCAGGGGTCCGAAGCCCCAGCTCTGAACAGCTGATACCCCAGGAAAGGAGACCCTTCAAGCTGGGGAGGGGAAGAGTCCCTACGCCTGAGCAGGGGCGCAGGACTGAGAGAGAAGGATCGGGCCACGGTAGCCTCTGGGGCCCCAACACCCAAGACCCCGCGCGAAAGCCCCTCCCACGACGCCCCTCAGCCCCGCCCACACACGCAGCGGCCCCGCCCCTGGTCCTCAGCTCCGCCCTCACCGTGGTACTCGGCCCACTTGTAGCCGCGCACGATGTCCTTGCTCTCCCCGGCCGGGGCCTCGGACGGCGCTGCCGCGCGGACCCGAATCAGCACGTACTTGAAGACGCCGTCCGGGTCGATGTCCACATCGGGAATCTGGGCGAGGTCCGCGGCCGCCATGTTCCCCGGAGCGCGCCAGCCCCTGCAGCCCTCCGTCCTCCCCCGACGCCAACCGGGGCTGCGTCGACAGTGCGAGAGGCGGGCCCTGGAGAGCCCATGGCCAATCCCGCGGCGGCATGCATTCCCGGCCCTCAGCCTCAGCCAATCGTGCCGCCAACGCGCAGCACAGACTGGCCAATCGCAGTCCAGCTCCGTGCAGCCTTTTGGGCCTCGGGACTCCCACTTAAAGGGGAACGTGAAATCAGGAGTGGGTAGTGGTTAAAACCAGGCCCCTCTGAAGGTGATTAGGCGACCCAGGAGGCCGGAGGGACCCGCGCCGGCTCTGACAGCCTCCCCATCCCACCTCGTCCGCAGGCCGTCCTCCCCCGTCCCACCCAGCCCCGGCACAATGAGGCAGCAGTGGTTACATTCGAGTTGTTTTACTTAGTTCGAAAAGCGCTCGCCCTCTGGAAACAATATGCTCCAGGGTCCTTCCAGACTGTACGGCCGGAAGGCCGGCCGCAGGCGGAGGCCCGGGGGCGGGTGGTGCAGCGGCGGCCAGATTTGGGAAGGCGAGAAGGCGAACAGGACGAGCGGGGCGCGTGGCCGGTGCGAAGTCGCGGAGCCGAGGCGGACGCGCAGGCGTGTGGGGGCGGTAGTCACGGGGGCTTTCGGTGGGGGGAGAGAGCCCGGAGTGGAGGCGTTCAAAATTTAATTCAACTGATGCTCCTTCTCGGTCCCCATTGGGCGCTGGGAGCTCCCGAAGGGCCCTTGTGGGGGCCCGGCCTCACCCTCTCTCCCGGGCACTCGTTCTCCGTGGAGCCCGGGCCTGGGCCAGGATGAACTGGGGAGGTCGGGCTAAGGGCCACTCACACTAGCGCTCCCGCGGCCCGGAGCCGGGAACCTAGCTTCACATTTCCAGCTGGCAACACAAGGAACTAACGCGCAGATCCAGCGCCTGGGCGTGGGGGGGGGGCGTTTCTGTAACGATGTCCCCGCCCCGCGGTTTGCCCTGACCAATTAGCTTGTGCCTTCACTCGCTCCCACCCACTCTTTCCCCGCCCAATTCCCCGCCGGGGAAACCTGTCCGGTGGTCCCCCTACGCCAGCGCGTAGGCGCTCCTCCTGAAGTCTCCCCCCGCCCCCCCCGCCCCCGTCCTCGCCCTCGGTTTCCGGGCCCCCCTGTGAGGGTAGATCCTGCACTGTTGTTTGTGAACCTGGCCCTGGCACCCGACTTGGGCCCCTCTGTCGGGTGTGGGCAGGCAGCCCGACTCGTGCCCAGCCAGTCTCCGCTCTCGGCCGGCGCCTGCCAGCGCCCCGCCCTGCCCTCTACACTGATCCTCCGCCCCTCTGGCTGACTGTCTTGCGCCTTGGCCAAAGACTTCCGAGTCCCCCTCCACTGCCGCTCGCCCCAACCCCTCCCGCAGGGCCCAGGATAGCCTATGGGGGGAAGCTGGCGGGTAGCCCCGAAAAAACATGTGGGCTCGGGGGCCGGCTTGTGCCCGCTCCAGCCGAGGCTAGGACCAGTGGAAGCGCACCGCGTCCCACCAGGGCAGGACGTGCTCCGGACACGGACACACGGAGACCGACCAGCTTGTCCTCCAGAGAGGAAAAACCTTTGAACTGGACGCAACCCAGACCACGGGAGGCGGGTGAGGGGGCGTGTTAAGTGGGACGGGACTAGACTTTGGTGAACTCGAGCTCCTGGACCAGGGTGAACCGGGCTTGGGGAGGTTCCAAGGAGGCCCTTGGACGTGGGAAGGACGGACCGACCGGATCTGCGCGGTGGGGTCTGCAATAGTGACCCCTCCGCAGAAGGCAGGGCTGGGCGGTCCTCAGGCCCACCCCGCCTCCCAGCGGGGAGCACCAAGTGGCCAAGGACCGGCCTCTGGGGAGGCCCGGGAGAGAGCGGGGGCAGGGGGGACGGAGCTGGGCTGGTGGCAGGGGAGTCGTAGTCGGGCAGCGCCTGTAGAAAACACAGCGGAGTGGGGTCTGGGCGGAGCTCGGGACGAGGGAGGGAGGGGACTGGGAGAGTTTGAGATGGGGCTTAAGCGAGGCGGGGGCGGGGTCTACATGGTCGCAGCAGGTCCTGAGTGGGCTGGGCGGGGCTCAGGGCGTCCCTGGGTGGGCGGGTCCTGAGTAACTTGGGCGGGGCCAGAGGGCAGCCCCGGGTGAACTGGGCCGGGCCCTAGGTGGATTGGGTGGGGACCTGGCGGGACCCCGGGCCTCACATGATGTCATCGAGCAGGTTGGCGCTGGCCACCCAGTCCAAGGCTCTAGGCTCGGAGGCGGCCATGATCATGCACATGAAGGGGCGGCCAGTGCGCCGGTCCGTGGGGTAGATGGTGGTGGGCGTGAAGCGCCGGTTGGCCTCGACGAACTCACAGAGCTGCTCGTAGACGTGCGGGAACTCGTGGCGCAGGAAGACGCCGCGCAGTCTCAGCTCGCGCTGGATGTGGATGAAGGCCACCTCGCGCGCGCGCCGGCCTGCCTCTCCTTCCTGGTCCAGGCCCGCTGTGCCCGGTGGCGGCGTCAGGATCAGGGTCTCCATATCGGGCTCGCGACCCCGCGCCGGGGGAGGCCGCGCCGGGCTGCCAGCCGCCAGCGCCACCTTGGCGAACTTGCGCACCGTGGGCCCAGGGCTGCGCGGCGCGGGCCGGGTGGGAGCGCCGGGAGGTGTAACTCCGGGGCCTACCGCCACGGACACGCTGAGCAGGAAGCACTCGGCCGGCTCGTAGAGACGCCCTGCAGCCGCCAACTCACGCGCGTAGCTGCCCAGGGGTGCCGCGTGCGTGGCTAGCTCGCGCAGGGACAGGTAGGTGGGGGACAGCAGCAGCCCCTCGAGCCCGAAGCGCAGGAAGTTTTCCGCGGAGCCAGGACTCGGGAAGCCCAGGAAGAGCACGCCGCGGCCGCGCGACAAGAAGCCTACACGTGCGATGCGTGAGAAGGCGCGGTGCACCGGACCGCTGTCGCGGCAGAACTGTAGCACGTGGCGGCACACGCTGCCCACGCGGCCGTACACGCAGCGCGCCTTGTGCGCGTCCCAGTCCTCGCGGCGGCACAGGCGCGAGCAGTAGTAGGTGTAGCAGCTGTGGCAGGACTTGAAGTAGAGGCAGGCGTTGAACATGGTCTCCGTGCGCCGGCAGCGCGCGTTGGAGCACGTCATGAGGTCGTCTTCGTCCGCGCTGGGGTCCGGGGACGCGTCGGCCCTCTGCCCGGGGCCTGCAGGGTCCTCGACGCTGCCCGCGGATGCGGGTGGTGAGCGCGGCGCCAGCGCGGGGGCCTCGGGGCCTGCGGGCCGCGAGTCTAGCAGGCGGCGAAGCTGGCGGCCCAGGCCATCGGCCGCAGGCTCGGGTCCTTGACCGGCCGTTGGCCGCGAGTCGATCACCAGGTCAGTGATGAGCTCGTCCAGCTGCTCGAGGCTGCGCTGCCGGCCAGGAGTGGGACCGTCAGGGGCGGCAGGCGCAGGAGGCCGCGGGCGGTTCCGGGGAAGCTCCCAGCCCCTGGCGGTCGGGGCCTCAGAGGCACGCAGGTCGTTGTCCGTGATGGTGATCTCGGGTGTGACGTACCAGTTGCGGCCCAGGCCCTCCCCCGACCGGCCCTTCTCGGACAGCGACGTCTCGGACAGTGACAGCGCTGCGTAGCGTCTGGGCGAGGTGGACAGGTTCACGACGACTGGCGGGCGCCGGCCTTCAGGGTACGTGCCCAGTGGTTCCCGTGCTTCCACTCTTCCCAGCAGGTTTTCATAGCTGCGGCCGCGGCCCAGGGGGTCCTCACAGCGTGGTGCTGGCGCCAGGATGTTGTCCCAGGAACGTGAGTAGTGGCGACTGTCGGTGGCCAGCCGTGGCGGGCTGGTGCCGGTGCCACCATGCCATGAAGCAAGCAATGGGCCAGGGTCTGGAGGAGGTGCCACCTGCAGAGTTCCGTAAGGCCTCATGCCCCAGTCGCCCCAGGCCAGGCTGCTACGGGGGTGTGGGTAAGTCCTCGCCAAGGCGTCTCGGTCTCGGTACCGCCCAAAGTCCTCTGTGTAAAATGGTCGGATGGTGGGGTGGGCCTGGGCCTCCTCCGGGGAATAGTGGGGTCCCCAGGGTGGGCCATAGGCTCGGGGGCCCTCCCCGTAGTAGGAACGGGAGGGCGGTTGGTGGACCGGAAAAGTGCGCACGTCCCCTGCATAGTAGCCTCCCCCACGCCGTGGACTGGGCCCCCGGGGCTCCTCGGGCTGCAAGGACCTGGCGAAGTAGCTCTCAAAGGCGGGGCCTGGGCTGGCTGTTAAGCCCCCCGGGTGGCGCTCGGCCTCCTCCGTGTAGAAGAATTGGGTGGGGCCTGGTGGGGTGGTGAAAGGCAGATTGCGACGCTCCACGTAGTCCCGGGGCCCCGGTAAGGGCCCGTCGCAGTACAGCGCCCGGGTATCCGTGTAGTACGAGTCACTGGGGGTGGGGGTTCGCGACAGCCCCACATGGCGAGGCCCGGGCACCGTGAGACCGTGGAGTTGTGGAGCGGCACGGACCCAGGGCGTGGTCTCCATGGGCCCGCAGGGCCGCGAGCCCCGGGCGGCGTGCTGCAGCACCGCGTCGTCAGGCTTGATGTCCAGGCGGCAGCGGACGTGGGGGGCAGGCCCGGAAGGCGGTTCGGGTGGTGCGCAGCGGCCGGCGGTGGCGCACAGGGGAGCGATGCGGCCCGGCCCGCCGCGCTGTGGCTGCAGCTTGATGGGGTGCAGCTCGTTGGCGAGAGCGCGCAGCGCAGGGTATGTGGGATCCCGGCGTGGGGATCCCTCCGCCCGAGCCGCCCGTTGGACCTCCCGGCCTCGGCGCGGCTGCACCGGAGGGGAGGCGGGAGCCAGGCCCGGGGGCGCGCGGGGCGCGCTCTTGGAGCGGGCGCGGCGCCGGGGTTCGCTGTCCCGGGGCCGGGCGCGCGGCGGAAGGTGCTCCGGGGGCGGTGGCTCAGGGACGGTCTCCATGGCCGCCCCGTCCAGCGCCTCCAGGAAGTCGAAGCTGCGGCAGTGGCGCTTGTTGAAAGTTGCGGGAGCAGCGGGTCGGGCCATGGAGCGCTCACATGGCGGGCGCCTGGACACGGGCCCCGGGGTCGCCACCTTGATGTCCTGATACACGGTCGACACCAACAAGTCTGGCGGGTCCGTGCGGGTCATCTTAAAAGAGGCCCCCAGGCTGGCGGCTGCAGCTCACTCGGCCTTGTGGGGCTTTCGCCCTGGAGGGAGACAGGTGTCAGCTAGGCCTCTCTGAAGCCCAGACCCAGGCCCGACTCCCCCCGGCCCTGGCCCCACTTACCTGGGGCGCAGTGGGCGGAGCAGCCCTGGCTTGGGGCCTTGGCTGAGGCCGCAGGCACTTGCTCCATGCCGGCGTCGGAAGCCCCTGCAGGAGGAACCCAGCTGTCCAGCCACTCGGGTCCCCCACCCCATCTTTGTTGACCACCTTCTGCTGGGACGAAACTGGGATGGGTTGGCTAGAAAGGCGATGCGCGTGGAGGCAGGCTTGGTCAGACCCCCTTTCCCGGTACAGGTCTGGGTGGGAAGAGGAGGGGTGTGGGCCCAGGGCTGCCCCCTGGTGCCCGTGGCTGGAATGACCGTGAACTCATTTGTAGACTTAAGTATAAACCTCTTTATGACAGCCGGCTCCGTCACCCATCGGTGACAAAAGCGCCCCAGAGCACCCAGTGCAGAGCGCGCCCTCCACGGGCTCTGGACTCAGCCGTCTCTGCACAGACACTGAGTCTCACGTCCCACCTGCTGATGGGGCTGCGCATGGAGCCCCTCCCCCAGCACAGCAGGGCCACTGTACTGGGAACAGCTGGATTCTCCAAGCCCCAGTTCTGAGGTCCCAGTGGGCCCTGAGGTGGCCCCATCAGGTCCAGGCATGGCCCTCAGGCTGACAAACTGGCCCGTTCCACCCTTGACACTTGGTATGGCCCCGGCCAGAATGATATCCCCAAAGAGCACATCTGGGCCCTAAAGGCCCCTCTCCTTTGCAGAAACCTGGCTTCAGCTATTTTGGGGTCGTTGAAACTCACCAAGCTCACTGGGGTTTCATGACAAGCCTGGGAGAGTGGCCCCCAGCTTTGCAGCCTGTGTGCTGTGTGCACCCTTTGGGGCTGCAAGACAACGTGGGAGCCGGGGCTCCTGGCTGCCCCTCTTCCCCTGAGTAGGGCACCTGGCCAGGAGGCCAGCTGTCTGAAGGGAGGCAGGGTGGTGGATGGGTTGGACTCCACCCCCTTTCTCAGGAGAGGCACCCCCCACAGCATCTCAGGAAGTTTCCATGGAAACCCAAGGTTCCACGCCCCCGCGATGCGGCTGGGTTGGGGTCCACCCTCCTGTACTGGGCTCATATTCAGACTTAGGCCATCAGCCCCTCTGTGGCGCCAGGGCCCGACAGGCTGGTGGGGGGAGGGGCTCACAAGTCTCTAAGAGGGCCGCAGCCCCTCACACAGCCTGGGGAGTGTGCCCCTGGGGGAGCTGGGGAAAGGGGCCTTCTATCAGGACTTCTGGTCGGTAGACCCTGTGTCCCAGGTGTGCAAAGGGCTGCTGGCCAGCAGGGCGTCTCTTCTGGGTCAGCATCACCAAGGTCCAGGGCTTGCCCCCATCCAAGCCTGCTGTCCACCCCAACTCTATCCCTGGGTAGTAGGACCCCCCCCCCCCCGCCCCTTGCTGAAAAGCCAGGCCGGAATCGGGGCCGTAAGACTGGGTGAGGCTCCGCCCCAGGGAGGTGATAGCCTGGCCTTGCCCGGCTACGGTGAGAACGACACCCACCCTATGGGGCAGGGTGATCGCCCCGCGTGGGTCCTAGGCCTAATGAGCTTCGGGGTAGGCCTTCCCACGGCAGACCATGGCCCCCAGTCCCCAGTCCCCGGGCGCCCTCGCAGGATGGCCGGGGGCGGGACCCCATCCTTGCGGGTGCCCCACCAGAGGCAGCGTATGGGGCAGCAGCTTCCGACCCCTTACCTGATCGCTGCTCCCCCGCCGAGCCGGATGCGCTGCGCAGGCCCAAGCCCGCCCACCAGCCCCCGCACCCTCACGTCCCCGCCGCATCGGCGCCGCGTCCCCGGCACCGGCAGAAGCTTCGAGGCAGCGGAGCGGAGGCTGTCCGTACGCTCAGTGCTGCCCCAGGTGGCAGCCGGCGGAGCTGCACTTAAAGGGGCCGCGCCTGGGACCCAGGACTCACGTGGCCCGCTGGCTCCGCACTGGTGCTGGGCTTGGGGCCGAAGGAGGCGCCAGTTGGGCACCCATAAGGGTGGCCAGAGGTCAGAGGTCTAACCCAAGCCAGAGGTCTAACCAGGGGACCTTCCAGTTCTGCCGGCTCTCACTGGGCAGCTGGCCATCTGGAGGAGCCCCCCACCCTGGCCGGGGTTGTGGACATCTCCCGGAATTCACACGGTGGGAGGGCGGGGAGGCTGGGCCCGGGCACGAGCAGATGGACTGCCCTCCACTCGCCCTGCTGGCTCTGTGCTGCAGCACTGAGGCGCCAAGCTCTCTGCAGGTACCTGGGGCCATATGGTCCCCAGGCTGGACCTGGGCCTGAAGCCTTTCCCCGAGATTCTCGGCTGGCGGCCCCCACCCCACCCAGCATCTGGTGTCAGGGAGGTGGGGCTCCCAGCCCTGGACAGGTGGGCAGGTGGCAGGCCCCCCCCAGCACAGTGCGCTGCCAGGGAACGTTCCAGCTGGGCGCAGGTGCGGATGACACACACCCTTGGCTCCAAAGGGTGGGGACCTGCCCCATCATGGGTCTGTTTCTGAGATGCCGGCCCTGGGCAGGTTTACAGGCTTCACAGGGATGGTCTGCCTCACAGGCTGTGGGCCAAGGGGAGTCCCTACCTATCAGCTGGTGCCTGCCTTGTGACTGCTGGCCCACAGCCCCCCACTCCAACCGCAGGTTCAGAAGCAGGAATTGAGGAAAGGGAGGGCACCCAGCCACCGCCCTCCCACCAGGTGTTCCGCCTGCCCACCAGGAGGGGCAGCTCTAGCATCAGGGCCAGAGGAGAGACTCCTGGAGGGGACAGGGAGGTTGTCGAGGCGAGTACGGAAGCCAGCAGAACAGGGACACACCTGCCCTCAGAGAACTGGCCACTCCCCATGTATTCCTGGGTGCAACTGTCCAGCCCCAGCCTAGGGGCCTGGGGCAGACATGCAGGACAGCGACCATGCTCGCCCAGCCTGGACTGCACGTGGCTCTCGTGGGAAGTCCTCCCACCCCAGGGGAAGCTGCCCTCCTGAGAACAAAGGCTCTGGCCCAACAGCAGGGAGCCCAGGGAGACGGGGGCAAAGGGGCCCGCAGGCCGCCCTGGGAGCCGAGCAGCAGGAAGCAGCACACAGACACACGGTAAGACAAGAGAGCTTTATGGTCGGAGACAAGTGTGGAAGGAGAAAAAGGAACTGAGGGAACCGGGTGAAGACACCCTGGCCCCAGACGGAGGCGCACGGGCGCAGGCGTAACGCCGGGCGCAGGGCCTGCAGCTGTGGCGCCCGCGGGAAGCTGGGCGGCATGCAAGGTCCGGGCAAGCAGGGGCTGGGTGGCGACCATGGCGCTCCCGCCTCTGTAAACAGCCTGGCCGGCGCGGGGGCCTTAGTCCCTCCCTGAGAAGCTGCGGGGCAGCACTGCCCGGAGTGGGCAAGCCTGACAGGGCGGCTAGCCTAGAGCTCCTCGTAGTCCCCGCCCCCGCGGTGGCGGCCGCCCGGGGCCCCGCCGCCCAGGAAGGCCTCCAGCTCGTCCACCGCTGTCCTCTCGCGCCGCCGCCGGCGCCGGTCCTCACGGGGCTCCTCCTTGTCCTTGCCCTTCTTGTGTTTGCTCTTCTTCTTCGCAGTCTTGTCCTCCTGTGGGTGTGGCTAGCGTCAGCGGGTCACTGGGACCGAGCCCCAGCACCACCCGGCCCCTGTGCGGAGGCGGCGTACCTCTCGGCTTTTCTTCTTCTTCTTCTCCTTGGATGAAGGCTTATCTGCACAGAGGGGACACATCAGCTCGGCCACCACCATAGAAGCTGCCCCTCCCCCCACCCGCCCCCAGCCTCCACCACGGCACCTGATGCCCCAGTGGCTCAGTAACAGGCCCAGCTCCACGCCCCCGGCCCCCAAGCCTGGAGGTCCTTGCCTCCCCCTCCCCAGGACCAGCTGACACTGCGCCTTGGGGCAGAGCTGGGCTCACACAGTCCCTGGTGAAGGGCAAGGGCGGGGAGCTGTGGAGACTCATCAGGTCTGAAGGCCACACCAGCATGTGCGTGGAGGGCTGGACTTGGGGTGCGTGTGGGTTCTCTGCCTTCTGGGTGGACACCCGGCCAGCCCCCAGCCCCAAGGCACTGGAGCCCAGATGGAGCCCAGCCAGGGCTGGGTGGGGAGCAGGTGCAGCTCTCCAGGAACACACAGCTGGCTGGCAGGGCCCCGCAGGGTTGACCTTGTTGCTCTGAGGACACCCAGGGTGAGAAGGGACAGAAATGTGCCTCCTAGTGGCGCTGCCCCGGGGAAAGGACCACGTCCCAGGCCTCCAGCTACCTTCACCACTGCTCGCCTTGTGGCCCGTCTCCTCCGGCCCCAAGCCAAAGAGATCCACATCGTCCTTCACCCTGAGGGACGGGATGCGGGGCTTGGGGGGCTGGGGCAGTGGTGCAGGGCCAGTGTCCTCATCTGTTTCGTCGGAGGGGTCCTCTCGCACAGGGAACTCGTCCTGGAGAAGTAGGCCAGGGACGCTGCCTCATCACCCCTGTGGTTAGGCTCTGCCACTTCCCAGGCAGGTGACAAGCCCCCTTGTGGGGCCATACTTGACGCAGGGTCAGGGGGACGGCAATGTCCAGGTGGCAGCCAGGATGCTGAAGCCCCTGTGTTGTCACTGTGGTGACACGGTGAGGGGCAGACAGGCCCAGGCTGGGGGAATGCGCAGGCTGACCAAGGGCTCTGGCTTCAGGGTGATGTTGCCCAGGCCCCCCGGCGCTCCCAGCCTTTCCTGCCTTTCCCATCCCTGACACGGCCTCGGGGCTCCTTACCACTCTCGGGGGTACGTCCAGGTCGCTCTCGAAGTCGGGGTCATCCATGACGAAGGACAGCATCTGGGCAGCGATGGGCCCCTCGGGGTCACTCTCTGACGATGCTGCGCGTTCTTCCCCCTTCCTGTCCTGGGGCCCGAGAGCAGAGCCCTCGGCGGGGGCCCTGGGGGCCATGTGCCTGTGTGGCCGAGGGGCCTTTGCAGAGGACCTACCAGAGGGGGAGGTGGTTCGGGGCCTGTGCCTGCCCCCCCCCCGCCCCCCGAGTGCCTGCTCCACAACCCCACATACTGTTCGGTCCCTGGCTCGGAGCACTTCTGGGAGACGGGGGCTGCGGTCGGGGCCGCAGCCTCCCTGGGGACCAGGCCCTGGGGCCTGCTGGGTGGCTTATCTTCGAGGTCCACGTCATCCTGGAAAGCTGCCACCATCGGGTTCCCTCGTGGGGCCTCCCCATCACTGCCAAGGAGGGACAGGGGGGCCAGAGGTCACAGGAGAACTCGGCCCCTGGCCCCCAGAACCCTCTGGCAGCCAGCAGCTGGGGCACCTACTGGGGCTGCTCCCCGTGGGGACGGATGGGGGGCCTGAGAGGAGGGGCGGGAGGCTAAAACAGGGCCTGCTGTCTCCCTCAGAGTGTGGGGTGAGGGGTGGGGCTCACAGCTGGGCTCAGGCACTCAGGCAGGAGCATGCTGCTGGCTTCGTTCTCCCGTCTACATCTTTAGAGGGATGTGGTGACACAGGAGACGCCTGGTGTGGACCCTGTCTTGGGCTGAGCACCAGCAGGTAGCATGCGGGCGGGACTGAGTGCCAAGGGTGCCAAGGCCTGGTGCCACCCTGACCTGTCACTATCTGGAGGGACCTCAGCCTCGACTCTCCTGTCATCCCTCGGGGGTGCTACATCGTCCAGGAAGCTGTGGTCCAGGCTGTCTGCAGGAACAAACTCCTCCACGTCCCGAACTTTCACTGGAGCCTCTGTGGCTGGGACTGGATCTGTGCCCGCAGGGACGGGACGCAAGCGGGGGTTGGTATGTGACTGGGCCGACAAGCTACTCACCCAGAAGTAGGAAAGGGGGGCTCACAGGGCCTGGCAGAGGGTGCCATCACAACCCGGCCACCCACACCTCCTGAGGTGCCACCTGGGTCCTACCTGGGGGAGCAGGGGCCCCCTCAGGAGCGGGCGCAGTCCCGAACAGCCGGGAGATGATGCTGCGTCTTGGGGCCAGGGCGGGGGCCGCAGGGTGCGCCAGGGGTAGCGGGGCTTCCGAGGGGGGTGACGGGGAGGGGCAGGCTGAAGGGGTGGGCTGCGGGGTGCTGGGGCTGCAGCTCCCCGTAGACTGGGCACTCGGGGGCACCCCCGGTGACTGGGAGCCAGAGGACAGGCTCTGCCCATTGGCCACCGGTGGGGACGAGTGGCCGCGGCTCCGCACCTCCATCACCTCGAGGAAGCTGGGGGCACACAGGGCGGGATGAGAAACCAGCCCCCCTCTGTCTTCCTCTCACTGGCGGGGACACTGTGTCCCTGTCCTCAGACTCAGCAGCCTACATGGCCCCTGGCATTAAGCAAAGCACCCCTGGGGGAGAGGGACCCAGGAGAAGGGCCAGGCTGACGTGCCCTCCACCCTGCATGCAGGCCACAGGGCTGGCCTCAGGAAACAGGGTCCCCCAGGCAGTGGCAGCTCGGAACCTCAGATGTAGCCCTGCCGCCTCCGGCCCAGGACTGCTGTGCGCTATGGGAGTGAATCTGCACACGGCTGGTCTCTGCTGGGGGGCCAGAGCCCTGGGGGCAGCAAGCAGGTGTCAGGACGAGCCTCCCTGCCTGGAGGTGGGACTTGGATGTTGGCGTCTGGTGCACACTGGGAGGGAAACCCATTCTCTAGGCCCATCCTCAGCCACCCCCATCTCCTGTGGGTGGGCAACCCCACCCTGCACCCCTCAGGACTGGAAGGCCCCTCCCCACTTGGGAGCCCTCCCAAGGCCAAGGTGCTCTCTGAAGAGCTGGCTTATGCCACCTCCATCCGGGAAACCGAGCTCCCAACAGGGATGGTGGCCTCAGCCAGAAAATGTCAGGGAAGGGGGCAGGTCTCCCTGGGGCCTCAGCGGCACGTGGCCCAATCAGCAGCACCTGGCACCATATGCCAGGCGGCCAACAGGCGAGGCTGGTCAAGGCAGAGGCAGGTGCAGCGCCAGCAGATGCCCCGCCTGTGGGCCTGAGTCCCCATAGCCAGGTGGCCATCTGGGAGGGCAGCTGAGCAGCTACCTCTGGTGAGCTGACAGGTCCCCATTTATGCCCACCGGCTCCGAGCCACCATGGGTCTTGTCAAGACAAGCAAAAGGGCCCAGCCCCAACAAGCCTGGTGGGCGGGGTGGCAGGGCCTCAGGGCACCCGAACTCCCACCCTTCGGAGCACCCGGCAGAGGCAGGCAGCTCTCTTCCCAAGGCCAGGTGGGTTCCACTTAACGTGCAATCCACTCGTTCTAGACCAGTGCTTGCTCTACTCTAAGTATTTCATGGTTGATGTGAATCACAGAGAGGCCTGGTCTAGGGACAGACAAGGCCGCAGGCCCCGGGCCCAGCAGGGCCGGCCCCATCCCGCCCTTCGAGGCCTATGTGTGCCTCTCTCTGAGCCCACCACTTTCTGGAGGAGACGACACACACAAGGCACCCAGGCTGACGGCGCAGCTGGCACGGGGGCACTTGCGCACTGTTGTGCCTGGACAGGCCCAGGCGCAGGGCCCTGGCCCACCTGCAGCGCCCCCAGCCCCAGGGACATACATGCCGTAGTTCTGGTCCTCGGTCTCCTGCTGCACCGACAGCTCCTCCAGCGTGGCATCCATGTCCAGCCGGTTGGTCTCCAGCTGCCGCAGCAGCGTCTCCCGCTGCAGGAAGGAGCAGACGCCTGAGGACACGCTGCTGCGGTGACCGCCCCACCTCCGGCCACGTGTGCCCCGCCCCACCAGCGACGGGTCAAGTGCTGCGGCTGAGCACTGGGCACGGACACCTGGCAGCTCATGACTTCACCCTGATGGCCAGCACAGCTCCTAAGGTGCTCGGTGGGCCATGATGACGTCAGTGACAGGGGTAAACCCCTGTCTACACAAGGTGCCCCTGAGATGCAGGACGCCCCACACTGGCCGAAAAGCTCCTGTGTGTGGTGGGGGGAGTGGGGGAGACACACCCTCTGGCATCAGAGCCCCGCCTTCTGCACACAGCAGCCGCCACCGGCGGAACCTTCCCCGGGCCAGCGGGCCAGGCCTGGCGCTGTGCTTGCCCAGCAGGAGGGGCTGCGCGCCTTCAGGCCCTGCCCCCCAGAGACTGTGGACAGGCTTGGTCCCAGGTGAGGACGACGGTTCCCGCCCTGGCAGTCAGGGGAGGTGGAGCATCTGGGGTGTCTGCAGTGAAGAGGGACAGGCACAGGGGCCACAGAAGCACCTCGCAGGGGCCGGCGCCCAGGCTAAGGGGGCGCCGCAGCCCCTCTGGTCCAGGCGCCCATGTGCGCTTGCCGTTGCACTGGGCTCACAAAGACCAGGGTCCCAGGCCCGCCCCGCAGAGGGGCGGGGACGCGGCAGGCCCGCTGGGGCACTCCAAGCTCTCCACCAAGGGCGCTGGGGGGATCGGGAGCAGCCCCACCTTGTGCCTGAGCAGCAGCCGCAGCAGACGGCCCGCTGTGCCTGGAGGGGGTGCGGGCCAGGGCTCACCTGGAGCTGCAGGAACGGGATGTTAAAGAACTTGTGAAGATACTTCAGGCCGAAGCTGTTCTTCATGGAGGACTCGGCGTAGCGGAGGTAGGAGGAGCCCGGTGGCCTGCTCCCGAGAGGACAGAGTGAGACTGCGCGGCCCGGCTGGGGGGCCCAGCTGCCCCGGGGCCCCAACGCCCCAACAGCACCCACCTGTCCAGGCCATCGACGAGGCCGCGCACGTCGTCTGGCAGGACCACGCGGTGCTCGCCCATGTCTCGGTAGTTCCCCAGCACGCACACCGGCACGTGGGGTGGCACCTTGGGCAGCTCCCGCAGAATGTAGGTGAAGGTCCTTTGGGGGCGTGTGAGGGAAGGCCCACCTGAGTGCCCCGAGTGTCCTGGATCCGCGCCCCCACTCATCGCCTGCTGCCCTGCCTTCTGTGGCTCCGCACCTCTGCGACCCACAACCCCCTCAGCTTTGCCCACTGTCGGCCGCCCTCCCACAGCCTTCCTGCAGCTCTCTGGGCCCCCGGGGCTGCCCAGGGCGTCCCTTCGCTGACTCGGGGCTTGGCCCTTTGGTGACGTGGGGGGTCCACATGGCCCCTGGCCCAGGGCCCTCAGCTCCCGTGGGGCTGATGGCTGTCCCACCTGACACGGTAGTCACACGGTAACCAGAGGAAGAGTGACAAAAAAAAGCCAGGACAAACAGTGGACAGTGCAGCGGGCACCACGCACACAACCTGCTCAGGGCTCGGCCCTGGGGTGCGCCGCGTGGCTCCAGCGGAGGCCCTGGCAGGTGGCCCTGCGCCCCCCCGCCCCTGCTTGCTGAGCCTGCTCTGGAGCCTCCCGCTGAGAGGGGTCTCGGCTGTACATCATCCCGGCACAGGTCCAAGAACTTGGGGGGGGTTCCTTGGTGCCCCCAACAAAAGCACCACTGATCCCACCCAATTTTGGAGTCTTTTCAGGAAAGACTGGGGCTGTGGAAGGCCCACCGGCCCCCACCCAGAGCCAGCCTGCCTCCATGCACAGCCGTGGACGCCCCCACCTGGCCCATGTCCACACGCACGGATGCCCAGAGGGGTCTTGGCCGGGCTCTGTGTGGCTGCACTGCCCACGGCTGCTGCCTGGGGTGAAGGCGGCGCCCCTGGGGAGGGGGCGCCCACGCCCTTACCACTGCTTGGTGATGTCGAACATCATGACCACCCCGTGGCAATTCTTGTACACGTCCAGGAACTCAGCATCCAGGGCCATCTCAGACTCCGCCTGGGATGGGGGAGACCGGTGTAGGTGGTGCAGCGGGCGGCCCCCACAGGGGGGGCCCTGCAGGCCCTGGCGAAGCCTGACGCAGACGTCCACCCTCTGCAGAGACGGCGGCTGCTTCCGTTTCAGAAAGACACGCAAGTCAAGCCCCGGGAGCCACACCCACAGGAGCCAGGGCCACGGCAGGAAGGCGTGTCCCATGCTTTTAGGACCTGAGGCCTCTGTGACAGGAATACCCACTCCAGCCAGCTCACCCAAGTCCCTGCAGGGCCCTCCAATTCCGCATCAGGTCTGGCACGGCGCCAGCTCTGGCAGGCCCAGCCACCCCGAGGTGGCCGTGGCAGTACACGGTCCTGAGGGCAGCTGGGACGGGCAGGCAGAGGGCCCTGGAAAGCAGGTAACTGGGCACCACCCCCACTGGCCCCAGAGGCAGGGCCCCGCCTACCTCCTGGGGGTCGTTCTCCATCTTTAAGCCGTCGCCTCGCTTTTTGCATTTTCCTTATTAAAAGACACAAAAGTGACCAGGTGGATTCGCAGGGCCCAAGGAGGGCCAGAGACAGGAGCAGCCTTCCTCTTCACGTCCCATCCCCCGCACACACCAGCCTCACCAGCAGTGGGCAATGGTCGCACTGGAGACCCCGGGAGTGGAGCCTCCACTCGGCTGGTACTTGCAGCGGCCCCGCCATGAAGCCGGGACCCCAGCAAGGCTCCCTGGGGGCTCTGGCTGGCCCAGCTCCGCCCCAACCCAGAGAAAGAGCCCAGCAGGCTGCCAATAGCTGGGCTTCCTTGAAGGCACAGGGCAGGCCCTGGGGCGCAGAGGGTGCCCCGGTGTCCCCCCAGGCTCAGCTTCAAATGTGGCGCTTCCTTCCAGGACCAACCAGGCTGTAGCCCGGAGAGGGCACAGCTGAGCAGCACTGGCCAGCCCAGCCCAGCCCAGCCCCCAAGCTCACAGAGGCCCAAGCTCAGGCTGAGCACTGGTGACCCTGAGTAACCAGGAGCCTCCCCAAACACACACAGAGGAGGCACTTCTAACTGAGAAGGGACAACCGTCATCCAGGAACCCCAGGGTCCCCCGGGCTCAGAACAGTTGGCCCAGCAAAACGAACAAGCAAACAAACCACCTCCCAAAACAAACTGGGGTTCATTCATCAAAAAACCAGCATCTGCCTGTCCCCAGCTTCTCCCTGAGCCCCTCCACCGCCTCCCGGCCCATCCAACGGGATGAGCTTCGGCGGCAGAGAGAGGGCCCTCCCCACCCTGCACTGGGCGGGGCCCAGTGGGTGAGAGCGCTGTGTGACGGCCTCGGCCCCGCCCTGCCCCCCCCCCGCAGGGGGGCGCCCTCTGCCCAGGCCCCAGATGGACAACGGCTGTGGCCAGCCCTCCCACAGCCCGGGCTCCCACAACGAGATGCTGATGGTCACCCCTGCATGGTGGGCAGAGCTGCCGCCAAGGCTGACAGGGACCCATGACAGACAAGGACACCCAGGGGTCCCGGGCAAAGGATGGGGGCCGAGGGCTCTGCTGTTTGAGGGCAGCGCAGCTTACCTTTGTCCACCACATCCCAGACCTCGACTTTCACGATGTCGTCAGTGGCTAAAGCAAGAAAGCAGGAAGGCTGGCACCCGGCTCCTGCCCAGGCCCCGCACACGGGGCTTTGACAGGGACTCACAAAGCCTGAGGCAAAGGCCTGCAGTGCAGTGGGGGCTGCTCCCCAGGACGCCGCCCTCGCCAAGCTGCCTTGCCCGGTTCTCTAGCTGGGGACTTCAGGGCACCCCAAAAGTGACTTCAGGGAAAGCCATGATAGCCCGAGGTCACGGGGCTCCCAGGGGCTCCCACAAATGCATGGTCTCCATGATGGCGCCAGGCCAAGCAAGGCATCTTCGAGGGCCCACAGCCAAGGAAGGGCAGGGGGAAACCCCACCCTGCGAGTGGCAGCCGCCGCCTCGCCCTGCGTGCCTGCTGGCCTCACCCTTGTAGCTCCAGTGGATGCTGGTGACCTGGATCTCCTGTGTGGGGATGTACTCCTCCACGAACTTCTTGCCCTGCAGCCGGTGCCACAACGCCGTCTTGCCCGTGTTCCTGTCCCCCCGGATCACTATCTTCACTGGCGGGGGCGGGGGAGAGGGCAGGTCAGGTAAAAAAAACCAGACCAGCGTCGACCCCCAGCCCACGGAGTCTCACCCACAGGTGCACGCTCTTCTGCCCAGACCCTGGCTTGCGTGGCTGTCAAGCAGGGAGGAGCCAGCGGGCACGAGGGCCCACGGCCCACTTAGGGCACAGCCAGGGCTCCCGGGTGGCCGGGCTTCTGCCGCGCCGCGCCCCGTCTGTAGTGCAGGACCTGGGAGGCACCCCTTGTGGGCGGACCCAGCGGTGCCGGCCCAGACTCCCGACTCATAGGAAAGCGTCTCTCCCAGCCGGACTCCAGCAGGGCTCACGGGCTCAGGGTCCAGGGGAGCCAGTTTCCCAGATCCCCACGGCTCACTCACAGCCTACTTCCCTCCGCTCTGTGTGTTCAGGGCAGGTGGAGCATGCGAGGACCAGCCTGGGAGCAGCACCGCCTTCCACCACGTGGTGCAGGGGCTTTTGTTTTTAAGATTTTGTTTGTTTATTTTGGGGGAGGGGAAGGGGCTGAGAAACATTGATCACTGCCTCTCACACGCCCCAGGTGGGGGCTGAAGCTGCTACCCAGACACATGCCGGGATCTGGAATCAAACCAGCGACCTTCTGCTGAGCGGGACAACACTCAGTCCACGGGGCAGCGAGGTCAGGGCTGTGCGGGCGTTGACTCCTCTACTTGCCTGCTATGTTTCTATTCTTTGAACGGTAACGTTTATGTTTTCAACATTCACGTTTGCTCTCATCAAGTCCAGAGTAAATGTCTTTGTCTTCCTCTTAAATGACACAAGGGCCTTCAAGTGCCTCCGTCTGCCCAGCTGCACCCTGGACAACGTGCTCACTTCTGGGACTTCAGTTTCTGTGTCTGCGTCCCCACGTTCGCCATCACTGGCAGCACTGGAACCACCACACGCTGGGAATTCCCCTGCACGCCCACATTCCAGCACACTCCTGCCCTGGGGCTACCAGGGCTGCTCTGCGCACAGTAGGGCATCCATTGTGGACTGAACCAGCCTAATCCTCGTTGCTGCTAAACCATGGCTTGCGTGGTGTGGAGTGCCAGGTGGACAGGACTGTCCCTGAGGCTGCCCGTGTCACCCCTGCCCCCCTGCCTGTCCCTCTGGGGGCCGTCTTCTTACTCTGGTTGCTTCCTCATCTTTCTTTTTGCTTCTGAAAACGTCCGGCGACATGTCCAGCTGCATATGGTACAGAACAGACACCTCACAGTCTCACGTGCCCCACTAATGACGGGAGGACCCCCGGTCTTCTCTTCAGAGAGGCCTCCTCCCGTCCTAGCCGGCCTTCCCGCTGGACACCTACCCAGAACACCGCTCAGCTCCCGCCACGCGCCCTGCGTCAGTGGACTCACTGCACCGCACTGACCTGTCCACGCTGACGACCAGCCAGGCGCCGGTTGCCTGACAGGCTGTCCTCCACACGGGCCTGCCTGTCCACGGGCTCGTGTGGTCTCCAAGTCCCCTCCTCTTTCTCCTCGGCAATTCAAAAACGTTTGTTCTGTACCCTCTTCCAGCTCTGGAGAATGTGAAGTTTTACTTTGTCCCAAAGTGAAATCATTTTAAAGTTTGATCTTTACTCATTTTAAAAGTTAATTAAAAGAAATCCTAGAATGTTGGGAATAAATAAAATTATCTGGTTTCATTTGTTAAATAAAAGTAACTAATGCTTACTCTTAACAAAGTCAAATCAATCTCAGAATCCGAGGCATTGGCTCAAATAAGCTGAGTGAAATTCACCTGGAAAACCTTTAAGTTCACCCCAAAGTGGGAGGAACAGCCCTTTACTTAAGAAGCATGTGGCACCCTGGCTCATGTGGCTGAGGATTGAGCACTGAACTTTGAACCAAAGGTCGCCGGTTCAATTCCCAGTCAGGGCACATGCCTGGGTTGCGGGCCAGGTCCCCAGTGGGGGGTGTGTGAGAGGCAACCACACGTTGATGTTTGTCTCCCTCTTTCTCCCTCCCTTCCCCTCTCTCTAAAAAATAAATAAATAAAATCTTTACCCCCCCCCAAAAAAAGGCAGCACGTGGTGAACTAGCTGGTTCCCAGATGGACAGACAGCAGGTTTTCCGCCGCAGCTCCCCTTGGTGAAGACGGGATGTGGAGGGTGGGGCTCTGCTGCCGGCCCCTGACTGCTCGGACCCAGACTCAGTGCTGATTCATGGACACCGCCCCCCACTCCCTCACAGTGAAAATCACCATCTTCCACACAGAATGAAAGAGCACACAGGCCATCTGAGAGGCAGACGTACAGTCCCTTCTGCGGGGGACTTGGGTTCAAACACTCCCAAGGCCCTTTTGCTATACGGCCATCACTGCACACGGATCACGATGGCAGGTTCCCAGTGGGTTCCCTGCTCCCGGACAGCCCACTGCGAACACAGTGGTGGTTTCTCCACTCAGAGCCTTTCATGGCTCTGGTCCCCAAAGTGCCTGGGGGTGGAGGCTGCAGGCCTGGGCCTCTTGCGCTTCTCTCCAGCCCTCACTGCACCGGGCCTGGCCCTGCGACCCACAGGGCCCAGGACACACCTTCTGCACCACCCCCGTCCCACCCTCCCTGCCTCCTGCCCCACCAGGCTGCTCTGATCACCTCTCCTGACACTGCCCAGGCTCCCTCTGGTTCTGCAGCCTCCACCCTTTCAGACAGGCCCCACACTCATGCCCTGTGCTCCGTGTCCTCCACCCCCCACTGGAACGCCAGCGCCACGAGGCAGAGGGACAGCTGGGTTTTCAAAGAGGAACACCGCACACATGTGCTGAATGAATGGATGCTGGAGAAGGGACACCCACAAGGGACACGTGGCATGTCGGGGGCAGCAAAGGCTTGGTGACCTGCAAGTTGACCGCACTGGGACAGCTCGACTCATTCGCCCAACGCGGCTGTTTCCCTCCCAAGGAAAAAGCCCTCTCGCCCCGCGTCAACCGTCCAACAGGGTTCCAGTGAGGAGGAGTTCTAGCCCATGTTCGGATTCTTGCCCTGTGTGCCCCGGGGCCGGAACTCAGGCTGCCCTCCATCCGTGGCTTTGCTGTAAGGCACAGTCCCGACACGGCTGACAGACTGTGTCCCGCTGCCACCGAAAGGTGGCCCGATTCAGGTCACGTTCTTCCTGCCACTCGACAAGCAAATGGATTCTGGGCTACAGAGGGTCCAGTGTCTCGTCCAGGTGTGGGTTCCGATGTGACGCTGGGCCTGTGTGCCAGGGGTCACTTCTCATTGCCACTGCAACGCAGAGCAGAGTGACTGACCGCCACGCCCCAGGAGGACAGCATTCTGTGAGAGATGTGCACCTGGAAGTCGACCTCACCAACACAAGTCCCGAGTCTGCGACTGCCACATTGCTGGCTTGTTGCTCTAAGTCAGGGATCTCGGGAGACAGAAAGCAGAGACCCTCTATCCTGCCGACTAGTGACGGAGAGCAGGAGGCTTGGAAACTGCTCGTTGTTCGGGGGGGCCGGGACCACCTGCCTCTCGGCTGCACCTCAGGCCCACACCCGAACTTCGCCCAATGTCACCACCTTTCATTTGGTGGTAGGGGGGCCAAACCCGGCCCCCCACTACCTGAGGGTGGGGTTTCTTCTCCCGACAACTCCACACCCCCCCACTAGGGGGCGGGGCCATCAGGGAAAGCTTTCTGGAAGGTGAATGTTTCCAGGTCAAATTTCCAATGGACTGCAAATACACTTAAAATCATACTGTAAGTAATAAAATTAAATAAAGAATGCAAGCTCAGATTTTAAAGCTCTGTGAAGCACACACTGGGACTTACTCTCTTCTCCCTGCCTTAGAGAACCACGAGCACGGTGTGAGTGGGACACGTCAGCAACCACTGTCTCAAACCTGCACGGAAGCCTCTCCAGTCAGTTTCTCAAGCCAGCGCACTGTCACCACAGTGCGTCACCACAGCCTGGAAGGCTCCCCTTCAAGGAGCAAGGGGGGAGAAAGGCCCAAATCTCGGAGCACCTATGAAAATACTCGACAGGGAACCACGTAAACGCAGAGAACATAGACAGCCTTTAAATATTGCTAAGAAAGGGCCAGCGAGATGGAAAAACTTCAAAGAGGTCAGGAAGACAGCATATGGGAGCTCTGACGTCTACATAATTTATAAGAGAACTGGAAACGTCCGGCGCTCCAGAGCACCCGTCAAGGGCTCCTTCCCGCAGGGAATGGGCGGTCTGGTACAGACAAGTGACAGTCTGTGCCCTCCAGAGCTTTTCCAACTATGTCTCTTACAAATGCTTCCTTTTAAAAAGGGGGTGGGCAAGAATGTGTGGCGTCGCTAATATTACATCTTCAAAGACCCCAGAGCGCGCCCTACTCAAGCCAGCAGGATTTCGCCGCCCCTCCGCAGGTGACCCCAGATCACGGATGGAGAGCTCGTCACCCCTTTCAAAGTGTCCCAGTCCGCAGAGCTCTTCCCACGTTATGTAAGAATCCCTCTTGGACGAGGTCACCTGGACCCATCGCGGCGCCGCAGAGCGCACAGGGAACGGGGACCGCCTGGGCCAATTTCACTGTGCGAACCAAACACAGGTTTCCTACCCGGTCGCAGGGGACGGTCGGAGGGCACGGTTGGAGGCTGCCTGGTTGGAGGGGAGGACCCGCCCGCCCACCCCACGGCGCCAAAGGAATGCTCTAAGGCACCCGCGACGCGCCGGCACACCCTAAAACATACGAACAGGGTCTGCCACGATCACCTCGCAAACGGCGAGGGGCCCGAGGCGCGACAGTCTCCTCAGCGCTTCCCGGGCCGGTTTCTGCCGAGTCCCAGGGGCCGCGGCCAGGGCACCCCACTTCCCACGCCCCCGCGCCCACTCACTGTTGTACTGCACTCCCTTGGCGAAGCGCCTCTGCAGCGCCTGGTTCATGGACTGCAGCCCGGCGGGGATGTTCTTCTCGCGGCCCGAAGTCTGCTCCGACCCCACCAGCTTCTTAAGCGCGGAAAACATCTTCCCGCTTCCGTGTCCGAGCTCGGCGCGGCTCGCGAGCTCAGCGGCGGCGGCGGCGGCGGCGGCGAGGCGCGGATCGCACCATGCCCCGCGTCCCGGCGGCCGGGCACCTGCTTCGGAGGTCTCCCGGGGGCTCAGCCGCAGCGGCTCCGCTCTGGGACTCTCGGCCCCCCGCACAGCCACCCTCCGCCCGCCAGCGCTGCCATGTTGGCGCCCGCTCAGCGGGACGCGCGGCTACGGGGCGCCTCGAGGGCCAAGGGAGTGCGGCGGCGCGCATGCGCGTGGGTAGGGCGCGCGGCTACGGGGCACCGCGAGGACCACGGGAGTGCGGCGGTGTGCGTGGGCGCGGCCGGCGGGTGGTGGGGGGTCCCCCGGGTTTCAGCCTAAACCAACACTTCGGCCACATCTGCCCTGAGGCCCCTTTTCTTACTCTCTCGCGTGGATTCTGGGGCCGCGCATCCACACCCAACACCACACTTCCCGCAGTCTTCCCAACGTGGTCCCCATATCTGCGCTCCCCCCACCCAGGTTCGCCTACTCAGGCTCTTCCAACCCTTCCCAATTATGGCAAAATGTTTATTTCTGTAACAAAACGGCTGCCTGGGCACGGGGGCAGGCAGGGTCCCGCTCCAGGTCACTTCTTCTTCTTGGCCACTTTGAGTTTTCCCTCGATCACGCGCTGGGCCTGCCCCTTGATCTCGGCCCGCGAGGGGACGTAGCTGTGGTCCACATCGGCGAAGTGGAAGGTTTCTGGGGAGGGAGTGGCGGGGAGCCGGGCTTTAGCCCCTGGACTTGCCGGCCACCTTCACCCACGTGCGGACCACATTTTCTATGTTCCTGGTCCCCTAACATTTGGGGTCTTACAGACGGAGGGGGGGGAGGAACTGCACCCCAGGGCTACCTAGTTGTTAGGGGCGAAGGCTTGCCCTGGGGGCGTCTCTCTTGCAAACTGACCAATGCGCAGCCCCTCACCCCTTCACAAAATCTCACAGCAAGCCACCATTCCCCAGCCCAACTGACCCCAGTCCAGGGACCAGATACCTGGGCACAACCCCCGGGTTCCCAGCCCCCTGGAGGTGCTGATCTTAAACTGTCGAGCCTGCCATTCCCACAGACACCTGAGGAAGGGCTCCTCTGTGCCTCCTGACGGGCACCAGTGCTCCCCGTGTCAGGACCTGTGACGAATTCTCTTATCCTCACTAAGTCCCTGACACACCCTCTCCTTCCCTGTGCCTCGTGGCTGCTCTGGTCGGATGGAGCAAGCAGCCTGCTGCCCAGCCTCTGCCCCTGCACAGCTCGGCCCGGCCATCCACCCCCATCCTGTCCCTGTGCTGGGCAGCCTGACCCCCCCAGCCCCCACTGTGCCTGTACCTATCATATCCTCCTCCAGGTCCTCAAAGCTGATCCTGGTGTTCTGCTTCTCCTTCAGAGTCGAGGACTCCAGGGCATCCCTCACCTTCGTGTTGATCTGCAGAGCACAGGGGACTGTCAACTCCAAGGGCACAGGTACTTTCAGCCTGCCCCGCCCCCCAAGGCCACAGGGCTACCTCCTCGGTCATGGACAGGGTCCGCACTCTGTTGGCCAGGTAAAGCAGCTTCCTCTCGCAGTACGCCAGCTTGCCATGCACATCCAGGTTGTCCAAGGGTGCCACTTCTTTCTGCAGACCAGGAGGAGGCACTCTGCTCCTTTGGGGCCCCTCCCAGGCTCCCTCAGGGGGCACACAGCTCCTCCCCACTCCGCCCGCCCCCCATCCCTCTACCTGGGCTGGGGGCGGGGCGATGCCAATGAGCCGGATGTACAGGTTGTCGATGCCCGTCTGGATGGTCAGCAGCAGCTTCTGGCTCTTGGTCATGTTCCTGTGGGCCAGCTGCAGCCGCTGTTCCTCCTCCCTCAGCGTGTCCCTCAGCGTCCTCAGGACGGACTCAAAGCTGTTGAGGACGGCAGGAAGAAGGGTGGCACAGGCCTGAGGGCTGGGTCCCTGGCTCCTCTGCAGAGCACAAGCAGGTGGTTGGCGGTGCCTGTACTGGGCTCAGAGCCTGGGGTGCGGCCCCGGGGGGCCGGGGCGGGGGCGGGAAGGCAGGGCCCCTGGGTACCTGGTGGAGCTGGGCGCCTGGCGGAACTTGAGCAGCGCCTCCTCTGTCTCCAGCCTCCTCATCAGGGCTCCCAGCTGAGTCCGCCTCGCCTCACAGTCTTCCATCTGCAGCTCCAGGCTGTCCTCCGTGGTCCTCTGCGCCAGGAACTGGCCTGTGATGTCCTGGCGGCACGAGCGGAGAGAAGCTGGTGTGGGCCAGCTGGGCAGGACTCACAGAACCGCCTCCTTCCGGGGCCTTCCCGGTGGTCCATGGTGATGTCCAGGGCAGCTGGGCACTAGGGCATGGGGGGGGGCGTCGGCGAAGCGCTTCCTGGGTGTCACTGCATGAAACCCTCATGACAAGCAGAGGGCAGACACCTGAGACAACCACTAAGAGACGTGTAGCTTCCAGGTGCTTGTCTAAGGGTGGACAAGCTTGTGCCAGGGATGTGGATCAGAACACAAGGGTCACTAATAACAAGCCCAGATTGGATTCAAATAAAGGGGGGGGGGCGGTGGAGAGGCCGCCACTCATTGTAATGCGAAGGGGCTGGGGCTGGAGGCCACACCCTAGGCCTTTGGGTCCTCAGATTCTGTGGCTCTGCCCATCCCCTGGACTGTGCCGGGGTGTGCCAGCTGTGCCCGGGGGGCCCTCTACTCTGAGCTGAGGGGGCCACAGCACTGTGTACTTTTCATTCAAAAGGTGCTTGTGGAGCCAGATCCAGTTCAGTGTCGGGGGGGGGGCACCCGCCCTTCCCCCAGTGCCCCGGAGGGCCAGGGGGCAGTACCCAGAGGTGAGAGCACCGCACAGCCGTCTTGATTTTCTCCACCATAGCGGTCGTGTTCGTCTGGTATTCGATGTTGGCCACGGAGGCCTCTCTTTTCTTCACTGAGCGGAGTAGAGGGAGGAGGCCGGTGTGCGGGGTGGGCGCCACGCCACGCCCCCGCCCCCCCCCCCGTCAGGGAAGGCCACCCGAGAGCGGAGTCCAAATCGCAGGCACCTGCACCTTAACCTGCTCCCTTCCTCAGCAGCCCGTCGCGGGGCAGGGCCGTCAGGGCAGCCCATCCAGAGGAGGACGGGTGGGGCTCCCGGGATTTCTCAGAGGCGGCACAGAGCCCAGGGGAGAAAGCAAGGGTTCGGCCACACGTGGCCACCAGCCCAAAGCTGGAGCCTTGAAGCCGGCAGCCAGGTGCTCGGCCTCTGCAGAGGCTCGTTTCCCTCACTCGGGTCACGCCTGGCCTCGGGCGGGGGGCCTGACTGGGCAGGTCAAGCCAGGGCTGGCTTCTGGGGGCCTGAGCTGGGGACGGGCAGGGAGCGGAGTGCTTACCTTTCAGGGTCTCCATTCCCATGAGATTGGAGGGGAAGTCCAAGTCCCTGCGGCCCTGGTTGGGGAGGCAGGTCAGCAGCACCCGGGGCTGGGGGGCGGCCCCTGTGCCCGTCCTCTAGCCGCAGGGGTCCTGGGTGCTCACCCAGCGGTATTTCTCACTGGTCTCCTTGGTGTGGATCTTCTCAATCAGCTTCTTCTGCTGGTTCAGCCTGTTCTCCCGCGCCCGGCGCTCCTCGATGAAGGTCTCCTCCCCTTGTCTCATGTTCATCTGAGGACACGGTGGTGGCGGGGGTCTGTCTCAATAAGGCCTCCCATGTGCTAAACCCAGCGGTCCCTTCAGTCCCCACTTCCTAGATTCGGGAACAGCCTTTCAGGCCGCCCGCCAGGACTTCTTCCTGCCACACAGTGCCTGCCGCTCTCCCCATCCTCTGGCTTTCTGCCGTCCCCTCCTCCGGGCGGTGCCTTCCCTCCTCCGCCCCAGTCACCCTGGTGCTGCCACCACTCAGGGGCTCCCCGCTGCCTCCTGACCTGCCCCACTCGGAGCTCACTAAAGTGGATTCCGCATGTCTAAAAACGACTCATCGTCTTCCCCCAAACCTGGGCTCTCCCTGTCCTGCTCCCCTGGCTAATGCCATGAGCAGGTGTGTCCATCCACACCCGCTGACGCCGCCTGGCGGCCGCTCTGCCCCTCACTACTCACATGCAGCTTGGTGCCACCTTCCCGGGGGAACCGTCGAAGGCCTCTCAGCCCCTGCTGAGCCCTCCCCCCCCTGCTCTGGCCCCAGTCTCTGCAGCCAGAACTCACCAGCTGTGAGACTCAAATCTGATCACACCTGCACCGTGTCCGCCCCGGGCTCCAGGTGAGATGGGAACGGACACCCGAGTCCCAGCTGCCCGTAGCTGGCGCAACTGCTCTCAGGCTAGTTCCTCTGCAGCTTGGCGCCTCCTGTGGGCTCATCACGTCCCCGGCCCAGTCGGCCCTGACTCCAGAGCCCCCTCACCACCACTGCCCTGGGAGGTCAGCACCCATGGTGCCTGGGTCTCTGCTGCACTGGCCAGAGGCTGTGTGACAGGGACAGCTGGGTGAGCAGCTGCCCCTCATACTGCCCCTTCATGAGGACGGCCTTGGGGGTCCTGGCACAGACTAGGAGAGGGGGTGGTTCTGCCAAGCCCAGGCCAGTCCTCTCCCTCCTCTGTCTGCCCGTGGCTTCCTGCCTCGTCAGGCTCTGCCCACAGTGAGGCGCTGCTAGACTCCAGCGATTCCAGGCGGGGTGGGCATGGGGGTGGCCTGTTGGACCCTGAGCCAGCCAGGTCCAACGGAGAGCCCTGCACGGCCCCAGCCTGGGGACCCGAGCTCACCTTGACCTCGTCCGTGATCATCATGGCGTCCTGGGACATGATAGTCATGTCCGACAGTTCGGAGCAGTACTCAGCCACGAGGCTCTGCAGCTTGTCCAGCTCTGTGGGGCATCCCGCCAGCTCCTGAACACGGACAGGAGGGGCAGCACGGGTGGACCCAGAGCCTGCTGGACCCAGAGCCTGGCGGCCCAGGGCCTTGGGCCGCTGCACACTGACCCCGGTCCGCAGCCACTCCCCAGCCCCGCCCAGCGTCCCTGTGGACCCTGCAGGGTAGACCAAGCCTGCGCCCAGCCCTTGTCTGTGAGCTTGCTGAGCACGGTGGCCTGTGGCCCCAGCCCCCTGCTGGGCACACAGCAGGTGAAAGGAAGTGTTTTGGGAGGGGTGCACAGTATCTCCCTGGGGGGCTCTCCTACTACCCTGGGCTGGACAGCCCAGCCACACTTCAGCCAGGTTGAGATGGGGTGTCCTCCTACTGTGTGACGCTGACACCCAGGGAGACCCACTGCTTGGGAGTGGCTGCTTTGTGAAGTGAACCAGAGGGTTTGGGGTCAGAGACTCGGGGCTCAAGGTCAAGGCCACCCTGGCCAGCTGGTGTGGGACCTTGAGAGAGACACTTAACCTCTCTGAGTGTCCCCATCTGTATGAAGGTGATCGTGGCTTTTCCAGAAGGGTGCTGTCTACAGAGAAGGTACCATGAGGTGCTTAGCACAGGGCCAGGATACCTCGGCTCCTCACATTTTCTCATTAATAACTATAATGTAGCATCTTCATTGTTTTTTAAAAATGCAGGTGAGCCCTGGCTGGTGTGGCTCAGTGGACTGAGTGCCGGTCTGCAAACCAAAGGGTCGCCAGTTTGATTCCCTGTCAGGGCACATGCCTGGGTTGTGGGCCAGGGCCCCAGTAGGGGGCGTGTGAGAGGCAACCACACACTGATGTTTCCCTCTCTCTCCCTCCCTCCCTTCCCCTCTCTCTACAAAATAAATAAAATCTTTAAAAAAGATTACAAGTGGTCCTGGCTGGTGTGGCTCAGTGGATTGAGCGCGGGCCTGCGAACCACAGGATCGAGGTTCGATTCCCAGTCAGGGCACATGCCTTCGTTGCAGGCCAGTTCCCAGCAGGGGATGCATGAGAAGCAACCATACATTGATATTTCTCTCCTTCCCTTACTCTCTAAAGATAAATAAATAAAATCTTTTTTAAAAAAGAATACAAGTGACCACTGGTGCTATTTTTTAAAAATGTGTACATTCTGCAAAGATGAGGAGGTGCCCCTAGGGGGCACACTGGGCCCCAGTGGAGGGGGAGCTGGGCCCTGGGCGGAAAGGTGTGCAGGGCCTCCAGGTGCCTCCAAGGGTCTGGAGCCTGGGGGACAAGGTGGAGCACGAAGCTCTGCTGCCTGGCTCTGGGGGCTGTGGTCAGGATGGGGGGTTGTGCCCACCGGCCCCACCTCACCCTCCTTCCAAGCCACAAGGGCACCTGTCCCCTTCCAGGGCTCCCCTTTTCCCAGCCTCAGGATGAGGAAGATTGAGGGGTTCCCTCACTCTACCTTCCCCTCCTGTCAAGCTGTCCCTGGGCCACCTGGAACCCATCTCCCTGTCCTCCCATCTGCCCTCTACCGTCCACCTGGCCTGAGGCAGACACCCGTGCTCTGTGCCGGGGAGCCGGGAGGAGCACCCTGTGACGAGATCTTGCCTCAGTACGGGCTCAGAGCCCCCGGGGGCTTCCTCCTGGCCGCCTCCATGGGGAGCAGGGCGTCCGGCTGAGACTTGGTGGGCAGCAAGCTGAGGCCGCTGGCTTGCTTGGAGGCAAGGCGCCCTGTATCTTGGAGGACTTCCAGGGGGCGCGAAGGGCTTTTGCTTGCCCTCAGAGACCAGGCCGTGAGTAAGAATCACACTCACCGCCCAGTACATGCAAGCAAATGCACACCCTTCTGACAGATCCCTCGAGATGCCTTCTTTGAATAGCAATGGCAAGGCCTTGAAGGAATGTTTCTTAGGTGCTGGTACTGCTGCTCAGAGGGCCCCAAAGCAGGGTTCAGTCCTCAGGATGCTCGGCCAGGAAGGCTGCAGGCCTGGGGGCGGCCCTACCCCGGGGTGGGGATTCCACACCCACCGAGACCCCAGCCCTTTGCACTAGCTGGGGACGCCTGCAGACCCCTGGCCCCTCCCACCCAGCTGGGCTCCCTGGGCTTGGGTGAGGGGGCTCACTTTCTTCAGATAGTCCAGCAGGTCCACGTACAGCAAGTGGATGTTCTGGCTCGTGGTGATCTTGATCATGGTCTTTTCGATGTTGTTCTCCAGCTGGCGGATGACCTGGGGGCTGCCCAAGGGCACAATGAGAGCCTGGCCCCCTGGAAGGGAGGAGAACTGCCCTGGTGGGGTCTCATTCATTTGGCCCCGCCTCCCCACGTAGCCCCGCCCCGTCCCGTCCCCCTTCCCAGACCAAGAGGCTCCACCGCTGCCGTGCCCTACCCCGGGAGTCCCACCTCCGACCCCCCGGCGCCCCGCCCCGTCCCTCGTGAGGCCCCGCCCCGCTGCCCCGCCACCTGCAGTAGGCGCAGCTCTTCCTTGGTGGCCGTCGGCTGGTTCTGCAGGCTGGCCAGCTCCAGCTGCATGCTCTCCAGCTGCTGTCCACGCCGCCGCGCCAGATGGATCAGCGCGTTGTGCACGTTCACTCGGTCGAAGACGTACTTGCGCAGCTTCTCCCGCGCCACCTGGGTCAGGGAGGGTATGGCATGCAGGGGATCGTGTGCCTGCCTGCAGCGGCGGGTGGGCAGGGAGGGCCCCTGCGGTGGGAAACTCGTTCTGCCCCCGACCGGCTGCGAAGCGTTTAGTGGGGGGTGGGGTGCCTCCTGCTGCCGTACCTCCATGGTGCAGCGGCAGTGCGCCAGCCTCATGGGCACGTCCTTCCCGCAGGCCTTGGAGATGGACCGCTGGTCGTCCTGTGGGGCAGCGGCAGCTGAGCTGGCGGGCTTCTTTGCGTTCCCTGCCGCCAGCCCCGCCAGGCATTCTCCCAGGGCTGCTTCTGCCCGTGGCAGCGCAGCGGCAAGACCCCAGGGGGCAGAGCACTACAGGCCCCCACCCAGGCCAACCCAGCTCAGATGCCATGGGGGTCCGGAGTGGAGGGCCGGCTCTCTTCTACAAGGCCAGGGAGCCTGAGGGGCCCCTGCGGCTCCTGGATGGCCCGGGAGAGGTGATCTGGTCAAGGACGCTGCCCACCGGACTCGCTGGAGTGACGGGCCCAGAGCAGGTCCCCCTGAGTCCCTCCCCAGATGCGCCAGCTACAGAAGTGAGTGGGGAGAGGAGCAGAAGGGCCCCCTGCCGTCCAGCGGTGTGTCTGTTTCAGCCCGTGCCCGCCCCACCCACACCCCCAGGCAGCAGGGAGGGGCGGGGCTGTCCACCTTCTTCCCAGAAGCCCAGTCCTGGGCCCCCTGACGGATGTTGCTGCGCAACAGCGCCTGTGTCGCCTTGTTTTTGGCCGTCTTCTCCTTCACGGCCTGGGTCTGCAGCGTCCGGCATTGCTCTGTAGGCATGCCAGGGTCAGGGTGGCCAGGGTGAGGGCCCAGGGCCTGGCCTCCCAGGATGTAGGAGCTGGGGAGCCTCCACTGCCCTGCTGCTAACCCCCACACCGCCTGCTGTCGGGGCTTCGGCCCCCACTGCTCAGCAATGCTGGTCTGGGTGGCTGTGCTGAGTGGTGGGGACGCCCCGTGTTCCCTCCCAGACCCGCTGGCCCACGGAGGTAGCTGGGTCTCCTCCTGCTCCCTCTGGCTTTGGGGTCCACAATGCATTCAAACCTCCGTGAAGACCCCCAGGTTCTCCTCGCCCCACCCCTGCCCCCTGCTGGCAGGCCCCTTTGGTGCCTTCTGCCAGCTCTGGTTGTGGGGTGGACGATGGGGTCCACTAGCCTGTTGGCCCTGGGCTGTCTGTCCCTGCTAGGAGAGTCCTGCACCCCAGAGCCCCTGAGCACGTTGAGGGTCAGCCACCAGTAACCGCAGGGGTGGCTCACCCTGGAGCCGAGTAATGGTCTTCAGCTCCTGGATCTGCTCGTCCATGTCCCCCTCACTCCGCATCCTCATGGTGGCCGGAGGGGCTCTGCCTTCCAGTGCCGCTTCTGCTCAGCAGAATCGCAGCTCAGATTGTCCCCAGAACCTCAGCCCATTGTGATGGGGGCCAAGGTTCTCAAAGCCCAGGGAACCCTGGGATTCCTAGCCTGCCACCGCCTCTGTCCCCAGCCAGCCTAAAGTGGCCCCCTGCACCCTTGGGTCCTGTGGCTTCTCTGCCCAGGAGTGCAGCCGGGGCCAGGCACCCCCTCCCACAGCAGTGAGGCCACACATCCCTCCTCCGAGGCCTTCTGAACTCCCAACCCCAAGCTGCCTTGCGGGGTCTCCTCCAGCCCAGTCCAGGTCAAACTCCATGCGGGATGACCTGGGCCTTCTCTGCCCCTGCCCCACTGTCCCTGACGTCAGCCTCCACTCCCCCGGGATCCCTGGGTCTAGCTCTGGGTGGCATTCCTGCAGGGCTCCATTTCCACCTCTGCACCCCACCTCGAGCTTCCCATAGAGCGTGAGCAGCAAGCCCTGCCCAGCCTGGGGTTGGGGGGTGGGGCGCACATGGGAAGGGGCACTTTTCCTAGCTACCCCGTGTGACTTCACTGTGGCTGCTGTAAGAAAGCACCTCGGGTGACGGCTTAAACCCTGGACATTTATTGTCTCGTTTCTTGGACACTGGACGTACAAGATCCGGAGGGGGGTGCTGGCTCCTCCTGCCCCTCCTCTGGGCCAGCAGACGCTGTCCTGTCCCTGGCCTCTCACAGCCTTTCCTCTGGGCCGTCCACACCATGTCCTCCTCTTACAAACTCAGGAGGGTCAGAGCCCACTCTTGTTTTAACGGGCGCCTCTTCAGAGGCCGTGTGCACAAGTGCAGTTGTATCCTGACGCCCAGGGATTAGGGCTGTAATGTGTGCAGTGGAGGGGACACCGTTCAGTCTTCACCTGTGGTTACAGTGCCCACCTTCCCATAGGACCTCTTACACAGGTGCTGTGCCTTTCTGGTCACCCTTGTTTTATTTATTTTTAAATATTTTTATTTATTTTTAGAGAGAGGGTAAGGGAGAGAGGGAGGGAAACTTCAAAGTGTGGTTGCGCCCCCTACTGGGGACCTGGCCTGCAACCCAGAGATGTGCCCTGACCGGGAATTGAACCATCAACCCTTTGGTCTGTAGGCCTGTGCTAAATCCACTGAGCCACACCAGCCAGGGCTGGTTACTCTGTTTCTAAAATGTGGGTCCAGTCAGGTCTGAAACTGCCAGTTCTCCTTCCCTGCCCTCCCTCTGAGCTGGGTCTTGCTCTTAGGGTGATGGAAGGACCTGCCTTATGTGTGTCTGCATCCCCTGCCCCCGCTGACCCAGGGCCTGAGGCAGCAGCTGCCCACTGTTCCCCAATATTGGTTCTCCCTTAATGCTCAGATATAGAACCCCTGAATTTTAGTGGGGACAAAGGGCTGCCTAGAACAAGGCAGTCTTCCTACGGGCCTCTGCACAGTGTGCCATGCAGTGTAAGCAGAACGGTAAGTGAACTGTCCTCCTCCTCCTTTCTGTTGGCTGGGATGAAGACACAATGGCTGGAGCTGGTGCAGCTGCCTGGGACCATGAGGTGGATTTGGAACAGAGGACATCGCAACAGGGCATAGACTGCAAGAAGCCGGGGCCCCAGGCTTCCCATTTGCACCTTCACATGAAGGAGACCCCAGGTCACTTATGCCACAGTTATCTTGGGCTTCCTGTCACTGCCTTCCCACCAACGGGGTCCTGGTGCCTAGCAGGTGCTGAGCAGATATTCTTCTGAATGACCGCCTGGCTGAGAGGCACTTGGGCTGCGCTGGCTCGGGCAGCGTGGCCCTGTGCTGTGTGCCTTCAGGGGACCTGGGAAGCTGACTGCAAAGGCAGTGGACTTGCCCAGAGTTGACACATCTCTGCCTCTTCCTGTTGGGGCGGGTGGTGAGTGGGTAGCCTAACCCACTCATGAGCTTTCCTTCCATGAGGACAGAGCTCCAGTAAGCTAGCTCTAACCTCCCTCCGCCCCTGGAGAGAAGTGACTTCATCTGACAGGTGTTTGGGATGAGAGGCGGATGGGCATAGCCACTCCCTGTCCTTCGTCTCTTGGGAGCCAGGTGCAACGGGCTGCACACCTTGTGCCCAGGTGTGCGGAAACAGGGCTGGCAGGAGTGTCTAATCCTGGGGTTCTGTTAGGAACTGCCTGGCACAGCCTCCAGCCTCAGCCATGTGGCACTAAGGTGACATTTGCCTCTCAGCTTCCTCCTCCTTTGGCTTGCTTTCCAGTCGCTGTCCAACTTAGGTGGCAAAAAGAGCAAGGTGTTTATTAGTTCCACAAGCCCGGCAGCATCTGTCACCGCCAACCTCGGGGGATGCGGGACTGGAAAGGGAATGTCCGTGCACCAGGGAGGGCAGCAGCCCTGCCCCATGCACCCAGAGCCGTGCATGGCACCAGCCAGGATGCTGTCTGGCTTCGTGTCCACCACGCTTCTTGCTGCCCTACAGGAGGCCAGTACAAAGACGGCCCTTTCTGGTGTGACCTCCTGGGCAGACCTGGCCATGTGTCTGTGCAGGGGCACAGCCGGGGCGCCTTCGGGTGTGGCGAGGAACTATGGAGTGGGGAGGGCCGGCCAGGGGAGTGGAGGCACTCAGGGCTGTGTTCTGGAACCCTCCTGGCCCAGGTCTCGTGCACTGTGGCTGGAGCTCTTCCAGGAGCGCTGATCTGTGAGAGGCAAACAAAGACAGGGCCACCCCCCCAAAGCTGCTCATGTCCCTGCACCCATTTTACTGTGGCAAAAACAGGTGAGGCGAGGCCTGTAATGAGGATTTGGGCAGTGGAGGCCCAGACTTAGGTCCATCAGCCTGCTGTCTCATGCCCGGCCTCTCAATCCGGCCATTCTTCCTCCTGGGCCACCCACACTCCTCACGCAGCCCTCCCCGCACCCCAGGGCCACCCTAGCCCTCCGGGGTCTTCCTCCTGCACACGTTCCCTTTCCAGGTAGTGCGTGCAGGGCGCAGGCCAGAGGGGAGAGGCCCCGTCTAGCCTACACCTCTGGCCCCAGGTTTGCCTGCCTGCAGCTCCAGGCACCAGCAGCGAAGCTTTGGCTTCCCGCTGCCCCGGGGCCTCTCACCTGGGCCCGTGTCTGTGGGCAGCTTCCCGGTCTCCAGGAAGAGCCAGAGGTCGCTGCATTTCTGTGTCTCCACTCGAGTCACCCAGTAGCTGGCCACGGAGCCTATGACTGGGGAGCAGCACAGAGGCTGGTGGGCCGGGGGGCTGGGCCTCTGGGCTTCTCTGGGAAGGAGAATCAGGGCGCAGGACTCTTCCAGACAGAGGGCGGTGATGGGCTTGGCAGGGATCCCTCCAGGAACTGGGGCCTCATCCCAGGAGGCAAGGATGCTTGGAACATAGCCCCCCACCCCCGCTCCTAGTGGGAACCCAACCCCTTCTTCCGGGAAGACCCAGAGTCACCTCTGGCAGCCGGGGTGCATTTCAGGGGCCCCAGGTGCTGACCTTGGGGTACCCACCCACGGCCCCTAGAACGTTCCACTGAAAGGGGTATTTAAACTTCCTCTGAAGGAACATCTGCAGGCCCAAGGTCGCACCGGTGCCTGCCAAGAGACAGGGTCCCAGTCAGCCAGCGGACCAAGGACTGACTTCCCCCAGACACCGGCACCGCAGGCAGCCGACATGGCGCCACCTGCTGGGGAGTCAGGGTGAGACAGGGGTTGAGGTCTCCGCACCTGAGTTCACCTGGACCCAGCCTACCTGTGACAAAGGTGAAAATGCCTTTCACGAAGGCTTTCGACTGGCAGGCGGCATACTCGCCCAGTCCCTGGGAAGGGCAGACGTTGAAGGCTCAGTCCCCTCCGTCTCCCTCCACCGTCCCTCCTGTCCCTCCTCTCGGCACTCCCCGCTGCCCACGCGGGGTGCCCCGTCCCTACAGCAAGAGGGTCCGGACTCTGCCCTCTATCCCGGACGGGACACGCGGATCGAGTCCCCGCCCCGCTAAGGTGTGCTTCTCAGGTCCGGAGCCCGCGTGCTAGGCCGGCCTTCTCACCGGGTGTTTGGCGGCTACGGCTTCGTCCACCCGTGACAGGCCCAGGTTCACCATGGTTGGCAGGGCCTGGCAGTGCAGTCCACGCAGGCGCGGGCGAAGGGGGCTGGCTGGGGCGGGGGGATGGGCGGGGCCTGAAGGGCCGACCCGCGCAGGCGCGGGCTGAGGGCATGGGCGTGGCGTGGCGGGCGGACCAGCGCAGAGTGCGGCCTGGGGGGCGGGGCCTGCACCACGGCAGGTGGGCGGGACTCTAGGACCTTGGGCTGCAGGCGGGGGGGCCTTTCGCTGGCCTTGCCTTGGTCTCTTTGCCGCACTGCCACGCTCGCAGAGGCAGAATGATGATTGATAGTATTATTTGTTGGGGTGAGACTTTGATGAAGGGATTAAGTCTCTTGAAAACGATCACTGAGCAGCTATGTATGGGAAGATTACTTAGCAAATTAACCCCATACTTACCGCCAGTAGGAGCTGGGGAGTCCCACGGAGGAGGCAGAGCCCCTGCCCTCATAGACCAGACAGGAGAACAGAGCCGGGAGAGAGATCAGGAAAAAAACATGGGGAGGGGACAGGAGGAACCGGCGTGTGAGGGGGTGCACCCCCAGGAGGCTGGCAGGGGAGAGACCTCGGCACCATCTCTCCCGGGTAGAAGACACAGGTGCCTTTCTCTTTCCCCCTCCCTCCATAATTGACCCCTGGGGCACTCCCAGCATCTACGCCCCCAAAGCCCACCCCATTGCCATACCCCTGCCTACTTCAGGCTCCTTTGGGGACCTCTGACCACTCTCTGACTCTTTGTGACCCTCGCCAGCATTGGGACCAGGTCATTGGGCTGGCCATGATGGGGGGCCTGGGGTGCCCCTGGGACCCCACAAGTCAGTTTGGCCCTAAGGCTGGGCTAGTGGCAGGTGGGGGTGCATCCTCCCTACAGGGCCTTCTTGGGCCCCAGGGTCCTTCTGCTCTCCTGTTCTTAGCCCACCCTACAGGGGTCCCAGGACTTGGGGCTGCAGGGTGAGTCCTGTACTCCATAGTCGGGGAACGTGCTTACCTGGAAAGCTGCAGTCCCACGCGGTGGCGCCTTCCTCCACTGGAGAGATGCAGGGCACCCTCTTGGTCCCCAGGGTCGGACTCGGCCCAGCCTGCCTCCCGTCACACGGCCCCCTGTCTGGGGTCCCAGCCCCCAACACTAATCAGCAGAGTGAGCCCGGGAGGGCAGGGTTGGGGGGCTGCAGGCCTCTCCCAACATCTCAGCTCTGGGTGCCTTAGGGAGCTCTGCGGGGGCATGCTGCTGGGGGCCCCACACATGGATGGGATAAGGTCCAGAGGCCACCTCCCTTCTCTGCCCTAGGGTCCCGTTAGAGCCCACTGACTTGGTGGGGGGAGGCTCCTTGCTCTCCTGGATGTTTCTTCCTGGGCAGGCCCTGTGTGGGGGGCTTGGGTACCCGGCCCCTCCACATTGCAGACCATGTGGGTGTGCTTGTGTGTGCACAAGTATGTGGGTATATGGGGGTGGTGGGAAGGATCTGCTTGTGCCTCACCATTGGGAGTGGTGACTAGAAGGATATTGGGCTGCAAGATGATCAGGAGAACTGACCATCCCTTGGTCTGCCCCTTGGTCCGTGTCGTCCCAAGGAAGGACCAAAACTTTGCTTTCTCACCCAGTAGCCCCCTGCCGGGAAGTCCATAGTGTGCCCTTCCCCTTTCCCTGGCATTCTGGACTTGTAGCCAAGTGTGGAGAGCAGGACCAATAAAACGGCCGATAAAACGGCGTTGGTCCAGCCAAGACAGGATAAAGTATTGTAGAGCAAGATGGCGTCACTCACGTCAAGCAAGATGTCTGCCAGCCAGCGGTGATGCTTTGGTTCAAGAAGGAAATGACCTAAGTCATGCTTGGCAGGGTGGAGTGTTCAAGGTATCTGCACATGTGACCTGAACAGACACGTGTGTAGAGGTGGAGTACCCCGGGATAAGCCCATCAAGAATCCTCACTCGCCATCGGGGTCCCCAGACACTTATCAAGAGACCCAGAGGGGTGGAGTACTGAGGGTATAACTGAGGCAGGCTCCAGGCCACTGCGGAGACAGCTGAGCTCCACACACCAGGCTACTGCTCCACACCACGCCCGTTTCCCCCCCGCATCTGCTGCCGGAGGCTCTGCTCCGCCCTGTCTCCAGGCCGAGGTCTGAGACGCTGGGACTTGGGCTCACTGTCCCCCACTGATCGCTGTGTGTGTGTGATATTCTTCCTAGACTGTTAGAGTGTGAGGAGGATTTTAACATGCTGACGTTCTGCCTTGAATGAACCTGCATTCGGTAAAGGCTGAGTGAGCAGCATACTTACACGGTGGGACTCTGGTCTGCTCCCGGTGCTGGGCGGCTCCGAAGGCAGCAAACAGACTGTCCACTGGCCACCTTACATCGAGAAACACAAGCTTGTGACCCCGAGGACTCTCCTTCAGGCCGCCCTGCCCTCCACCCAGGGGGAGGCGTTGGGGGAAGATTTTACTTTAGCTTTTCAGTTTTTTTATTCATTTCGTTTTAGAGAGGGAGAAAGGGAGGGAGAGAAACATCGATCGGTTGCCTCTCACGCGTCCCCAGCTGGGGACCTGGCCCACAACCCGAAATCGAACCTGTGACCTTCTAGTTCACAGGCCAGCACTCAGTCCACTGAGCAAACCAGCCAGGGCTGAAATGTCTTTTTAAATCAGTTCCCCCCTGTTGTTAATCGGGTGGTTTGTTTTTATTTTTGAGTCTTGAGAATTCTTTGCAGACCTTTGGGTCCAAGTCCTTTATCGGATGTGTGTTTTATAAATATTTTCACGGGAAGATGTGCCCGCCTTACATCCGGCGACCCTGGGACCCGGTGTCGAGCTGGCGCCACCTGAAACCCAGTGGAGGCGGGAGCAGAAGCCTGAGCTCAGCCCCTCCCTCATGCTAGAATGGGGTCTTCCTTCCACCCCATACACACTTCCACTCCAGAGCCCTGGTCGTCTGGGCCCTCCCCGAGACCCCTGGCCCTCACCTAAGGCATCTGGGTGGCACACCCCGAGGCCACCTGCTGCTCCTGACACAGTGGACACGAGACAAGACGTCCCCAGCAGAGGCCTTGGCGACTCGAGCCCTCACCTCCCCCGAGACACCCCCGCTGGAACACTTATGCAACTGAAGATAAGGCGGTTTTGAGACCATAATCCGCCCTGAGTGGCATCTCAGCCCCGCCCTCCAGACCTGCTCGCTGGAGGCCCAGGTGGAGGCTGCACGGGAGCACCAGGGTCTTGAGTGAGGGGCACCCGGGCCTCTGATGTCACCTCTGTCAGCTGACCCCGCACAGGCTCTGCCCCAGATGAGGCCCAGAGACCTGGCTCTTGGTGACCCTACTACTGTGAGCGAGGACTGTGGGGGCCCCAGTTCCTGAGTGGGGGCCCCCTGGCCAGAGCAGGGCTGAGCCTGACAGCTTCCCAGGAGCACGCCGGGGGCCCGGGATCCCAGCCCCAGGCAGACTGAAGGTGGACCGAGGCATGGAGGGTCCAGGTCCCTGCAGGCCATGGCGATCTCTGGTTGGGCCCCCAGGACTGCCTGGCAGGGGGCCAGGGGGCAAACTCTCAGTGCCGGGAGTCGGGTGAGAACCCCGCTTTGTGGAGCCCTCCAGGAAGTGACCCCGGAGCTGGCGGGGACAGGGCAGCGATTGAGCCGAACAATGGACAAAGGAGGGCCAGGGTTTCCGGGGCCCCAGCACCTCCGCTCCCCAGCCAGCGGGTCGGGCCAGCCCGGCTGCAGGCGGGGCTATAAAGTAGGGCCTGCTGGGTCCCACACTCGGTGCCAGGGGCCAAAGGCAGGTTGTGGAGATGCAGTCTGTCCTGCTTGGCCGGGCCCTTGCGCTGCTCTGGGTGTCTGTGGCTTGTGCTGATGTCCTGGTGCAGCCAGGTTTTGAGGCCCAGAAGGTACCGAGGCCTCCGCGCTGGGCTGCGGGGGGCCGGGGGGCTGAGTCCCTGCTGGGAGCCACAGCAACGGGGGAACAGTGACAGCTGTCCCCACCTGCTGGGCCTCGGGCCTGCCACCCCTTTAGACTGGCTCTCCCTGTAACCCAGAAACTGCCCTGTGCGTGTGTGGGGGGAGGGGCGGTGCTGATTATTGACCTGCCTCACGGTGCGGCATCGAGGCTCACGGTGGTGACGTGACATGTCCCAGCTAAGTTCAGAACAGGGCACTGGTCCACCCCGGTCTCAGACCTGAGAGGTGACACTCCGGACACCTGGCCCTGTGGCTTCAGACGAGGCCTGGCTCTGAGTCGCCGGCCCTGTGCCCCTGGGTCCCTGAGCCCGCGGGTCACCGAGTGGCCTGGCAGTTCTCAGGCCTCTGGTACGTGGTCTCCATGGTCTCCGACTGCAAGGTCTTCCAGGAAAAGAAGGACCACCTGCTGATGTCCTCCGCCACTGTCACGGCCACGGCGGGAGGCAACCTCAGCATCCACATGGAGGTCCCCAGGTGAGCCCCACGCCGGGGTGCGGCTGGCGGGCCGGGGGAGCCTGGGCAGAAGCAGAGAGTGAGTGGGCTGCTCACCCCCAGGGCCGAGGCCTGTAACCAGATGGATGCAGAGTACTTGAAGGTGGGCTCCGAGGGCCACTTCCGGGTCCCAGGTAGGTAACCCCTTCCAAGGCACCTGAGGCCGATTCTCCGTGGGGTGACTGTCCTTCGACCCGGGATCCCTTCTCCACCACCTCCTCCCGTCCCTTTCCTTCTGCCCCTGGACGCAGAGGCAGGGCCTGGGCACCTGCAGCTCTTCCCCCCGCCCCCCCGCCCCCCGCAGCTCTGGGCTACCTGGACGTGCGCGTGGTGGACACTGACTACAGCTCCTTTGCTGTGCTCTACATCTACAAGGAGCTGGAGGGCGCGCTCAGCACCATGGTGCAGCTCTACAGTGAGGCCCCCAGCCTCCCCCCTCCCCGCGCCCCGCCCCTTCGGGACCTGCCCCAGGTCCTCCTTGGCCCCCGCTGGTCTCCCACTCCCCGGTCCTGGCCCGGCAAGGGTCAGGAGGCGCTGTGGTGGGGGTGGCGGGCACTCGCAAACTCTGAAGGGCAGGGCTTGATTTGGGGGCCTCAGTGGGCTGGACACTCAGGCCCCCCTCTGATGCCCTGAGGGTGGGGACCCATCTTCCCCGGCTGCCTGAGACCGTGAACCAGGGCTGAGACCCTCCAATGTGGCTTCAATTTCCCGGGGTTTGGCCGAGTGCAGCTCTCCAGGGTGGAGAGGCTGCCTGGGTGAGGGCGGACAGTGGCCTTGGGGGCTGCTGGAAGAGATCCTCTGGTGAGGTACAGCCCAGGGAACATGGCCAGAGTCGGGGGGACAGCTGGGTCCCCATCCTCTTGGACACCTTTGTGTGAGTTAGCAAAGGGTGCCCCTCTGGGCCGATTCCAGTCCCCATGGGTCCCTCAGCCAGGCAGGTACTTTCAACCTTTCGGGGCTGTCCGACCTCAAGGAAGCGAGGCAGGGAGACACCGGTCTCCCCCTGCGCCTCGCCCTCTGAGCCACGGGGTTCACATGGGCCCTGCTCTGTCCCAGGCCGGACCCCGAAAGTGAGCCCCCATGCCCTGAGGGCCTTCCAGGACTTCTACCCGACTGTGGGGCTCCAGGATAGCATGATGGTCATGCTGCCCCAGTCAGGTACGGCCGGTGAGCCCCGCCTCCAGGCCCCCTTTCCTGTCCCCAATGTGCAGGCCAGAGGCTGGGCTGGCACAGCCTCTTCTTCCCCCAACAGACGCCAAGGGAGAGGTTTTGGGGAGTCCAGGTGGGGGAGTCTTCTGGCCCCGCCCCCCGGCGGGTGGCTGAACCAGGCCCTACACACCCAGGGGCAGGGAGTGGTGGGCAGTCCCGCCAGCTCAGTCTCTCAAGGACCCACTTTCTTCCCCTGCAGACGCGTGCTCCTCAAGGGCCAAGGAGGCACCCTGACCCCTGCAGACACTCGCCTGGACCCTTCCCAGGTGGAGACAGGGTTTGTGTGGGCTCCCACCCCCTCACCCGCATCAGGCCCCCTGCTCTCTCACCACAGATTCCCCTCCCACCAAATCCACTCTGCCTTGCTCCACCTGGCTTGAGTGCTTCAGGTCTGGGCTTACACATCACCTCTTCCAGGAAGCCTCCACTGATTGCCTAGGTCTGCCATAACAAATGAGCACAAACTGGGTAGCTTAAAACAACAGACATTTCCCTCTTGGTTCTGGAGGCCACAGGTCCGACGTCGAGGCGTGGGCCAGGCTGGTTTCTGCTGGGGTTCTGGGGGACGCCCCTGCCTCCCCCAAACTCCTGGCGCCCCCGGCCGGTAGACATGTCACTCCCGTCTCTACGTCCAGTGTCACAGGCCGCCCTCCTTCTGTGTGTCATGTCCAGGTTCCCCTCTTCCTGTAAGAACAGCCGTCACCGGATGTGGGTCCCCCTCCCTGCAGGGGGGTCTCGTTGGGGGAACCCTAGATAATCACACGGGAAAGATGCTGTTTCCAGACAAGGTCACGTTCCGAGTTCCAGGTGGACTGGAGTGCTGGGCGGACTACCCGACCCACTACACTGTGTCCCCCGGGCCCTAGCTCACCCCTGGGCACAGGGCCCTGTCTGGGGATGACCGGGGTCCTCGTCCTATCCCTGAGGGTCCCATGAGGCAGGAACCACCACGTTCTCCTTCACTGCCATCACAGGGCTAGGTCCTCAGAGCCCTTGGGACAGAGGCAGGTGGGCTCTTGGGGACGCCTTCCCCCAGAGTAGATACCAGGGAACCATCAGGCCCCTTACCCAGGTTCATCGTGAGGAATTTGGGAACCCAAATAAACCAGGGAGCAATGGGTACAACGTGATGGTCACCGGCACAGGGAGGCGACCCTTGGATGTCTCTGGCAGTGACAGTGGGGACTCCACATCCCCCTGGCTGTCCTGGCTGCTGACCCAGGGGCGCTGGGGACATGGGGCTGCTTCACCTGTTCAGCGTCTGATGCCTGTGGCATCACATGGGGCCATTCCAGAAACACTACTGGGCGGGAAGAGATGGGTTAAGGGATCGAGCCAAATGACACCATTCTAGAAGGTTCCACGGGTAGAGAGCGCCAGCTACGGCTTCCTGCTCTGTGCCCCACCCCCCGGGTTCTCTTAAAAAGAAAAAGCAGCTGGTGGGGCCAAGGGCCTCTCTCGACCGCCTCCGTGGCTGCTCCGTGGACTTTGGCTGTGCTTTGTGGCCCTTCTGGGGCCTCCCTCCCCACCAGCCAGCGAGCCAGGCACTGGGTGCTGGGGGGCCCCTGGGTGCTCTGGGGGAGCAGTGGTGGGGTTGTCTCCACACTTGAGGAGGTCTGGGCAGCAGCACAGCTTCCATGGGCCTTGCTCACAGGGGTGTGTGTCCTGGGGTGGGGGTGGGCGGAGGGTGGCATCCTGCTGTGTGTGCGGGCAGCTGGGGCCGCCCACAGGGGGGTTGTGGAGTGAGTGGGTGGGCTCAGTGACCTCGCCTTTCCTGTCTCTGCAGGGCCGGCTAGAGCAGCGGCCCTCAGCTCCTCCAGTCGTCCAGACGCTGGGCCCTGCCTTTTCTGCAGGCCTCACCTGCCCCTGCCTGCCAACACCCCCTGCCCCGCCCCCTGCAAGGCATCTCCCTGGGCCTCCCTTTCACTCAATAAACAGATTCTACAGGCTCCAGGCTCCTGGCCGCTTCAGAGAGGCACTCAGGGGGAGCTGGGTGGGCCCCATCTTGACCCTGGGCTTCTGGGGAAACTGAGGCAGGGAGGTGGTTGTGAAGGGGCTCTGGCTGCTGGGCTCCCCCTGGCTGAGGGGCAGGAGACTCCAGCTGAGCTTGGCGCCTGTGGGCCTACCCCTAGGCGGCACCCAGCCCCTCTGACTTGACCCCTGTGGGTTCCCAGCACCTGTGGGAACCCGGGCCCCCCCCGCGGGGTCTGCCTTACTGTGGGGAATCTGCTGGGTGTGCAAAGGCCCTGGATGTGGAAGCTGGAGGCTGCAACACCGAGGCTTTGGGGTCTCCCTCCCACCACCGGGGCACCCTGGCCCTGGGGCATATGTGTAACCCTCTGTGAGACCTAGATGAGGGGCTCGGTGGCAGCCAGCGCACCCCGAGCCCTCGCCGCTGGCCTGGCCCTCAGTGGGCAGCTGGACGTGCAGCGCGCCTGCTGTGCTCCTTATTTTGCAGATCTGGAAACTGAGGCACACAGTGGTCAGCGGCTGGCCCAGCAAGGCCCAGGTTGGGGTCCGGGCCCAGGGGTCAGGCTCCAAGGCCTGGGCTCCATGCTGACCCCTGATGAGATGGGGGGGCAGCAGAGCCCTCCTGGGGCCCACGAGGTCACCCTTCCCCTCCCGGACACTGTGCCAGGGGTCCTGCCCCCAGGTGAACGGCTTGGTTACATTGGGCTGCACACTTCAAAGGGCTGGCGTGGGGAGGGGCAGGAAGGCGCTGGAGGCCTCACTTCGCTGATCACGGGCCCTGCAGCCCCAGCAGAGCCGGAGCCAGAGGCTCTTGGCCCTGAGGACATCAGTTCTCATCCTGCCCCTGGTCATCCAGAGATGGCAGGCGGCCCCCGCACTTCCTGTCTCCCCTCTGCTGCCTGGTCCAGTCCATTCCAGGGGCCCTGGCTTATCAGCCCAGGGAGGGGGTCCCCCTGGGCCCAGGGTCATCAGGGCCTCAGCCCTCGGTGCCCCACTGGGCCTGCCCTTGGGGTGGCCCCCTTGGTCTCCAGTGTGCCAGCTGGCTCTGGCCACCCCGTCCTGACTTGAGCCCCTGAACCCCTGACCCCCTGAACCTGACGGTCAGTGCTGGACGCAGCACCGCCTCCAGGACCCCTGGGGCCTGTCCCCAGGAGAGTGGGACGTACGCGTAGCCCGAGTCTCCCCAGGGCGGGCTTTCCCGGCGCCGTGGCGGGCCGGCTGCCTTCTCATTTCTCGCCGGCCGAGGGCCAGAGACCTGCGTCTGGGCAGGGGCTGCTGTGGGTGGATGGGGAAACTGAGGCAGAGTAGCTGGACCCCGTGGCTAGAGGGGCAAGGGCTGGTGCCCAGGAGGCCTGAGTCCCTCCTCACCCTGATATCTGGATCGTTGGGACCTGGGTCTGGGGTGGGAGGCGTGGGTGACGGGGGCCGGGGCACAGGTGGGCTCGAGGATGACGCCGAGGTCCCAGCCCGGCTCGACGTCGGCTGTGCGCTCACTGGCCTTGCCTAGTGGGCAGGGTGGGCCCTTGGGGTGGCCTTCCCTCTGGGGTCCCACCTTGCTGTGCGCAGAGGGGCCTGAAGCAGAGGGACTGGAGGGCACAGGGAGGGGGACAGCGGTTGGCGGGTCCCGGGGAACTGCAGAGGTCCCTTCACCCAGCCGGACCCACCTCCACCTCCTGTGCAGCCCCCCTTGCTAGGCTCAGAGGTGCTTCCTCTGCAGGAGATGCCCCCAGGCAGAGGGACCCCCATTCTCCCCCCTTGGAGGGCTCCTGGGAGGCACGGACCAGCCCTCAGAGCGTTTGGGCCAGGATTCCTCGGAAAGGACCTGGAACTGTGTGTCCGTGGGCAGTTGCCAGACTGTGGGGCCTGGGCCGGGGCACCATCCATCCTGTCTGCCCTGTGTGTGGGCATCACGGGGTCCCGTGCTGCCCTGGGGGGTGGGAGTGTCCTGCTCTCAGGCCCCCTCGTCCCCAAGCTGCTCCAGTCCAGGCCGGCCGTGCGCCGTGGCGTGGGCGTCATACTGGGGCAGAGATGGCGGGTGTGTCTGCCCGTCTGAGGCCCAGTCGGCCTGGTGATGTTCTCAGGGGATTGCGTCACGCTGGCCCTCCCTCAGATATAGACTCGGACACTGGGCGGCAGAGGCGGCCTGTGTGCTGACCCGCGATGGAGGCCAGGCTGCTGAGCGCCGTCCTGGGCGTCGTCCTGGTGCAGGCAGAGACTGCAGTGCAGAGCCTGGACCTGCCGAGGGTGGGGGCGTCTCTCCCTCGTCTTTCGAAGGCCGGGCAAGGAGGGGCTCGAGTGTCCAGCTACTCCTGTCCCCGGTCTCTCCAGCCCCAGCTGATGCCGCAACAGCTCCCTCAAGGGCCCAGGACCCATGCGGGCTGGCCGGCCGCCAAGGGCAGGGGCCTAAGGGTCTGAGCTCAGCTCACCTGCCTCTCCTCTCCTCGGGAGGCCCGGCGGGCAGAGCCCTGGCTGTGGCCACCCCGTGGCCTCAGCCAGGCTGCTGGTCCTCTGCAGGTTCCAGGGTCTGGGGCTCAGGGTGGCCACCTCGTGCCACTGAGTCAGTGGCTCCGCACCCTGTGGGGATGGGAGGAGATTGTCTGGACGGGGAGGGTGGCTGGGGTTTGGCTCCCAGCTCCATGCTCCAGTGCCTGGCTCCTTCTCCGCTGGGTCTGTGTGGACGGCAGGGCCAGGAGACCATCAGCTCAGGGGCGCAGGCGCTGGGGACACACTTCCTCTTCTGTTGCCAAAAATGAGCCCTTTCCGGGAGGTTCGAGGGAGGCCTGGGCTCTCTGGAGCCAGAGCTCCCTCCCCCAGGGCGGCTGGGCAGGTGGAGCAGTGCCACTTCCATGGGGCTGGACACAGTGGGCCAGCCCTCTCCACCACGGCCCTCTGACATCCCTCCCCAGGGACCGGCACCCGCAGAGGCTGTCACGCCAGCAGGGGTCCCGCAGAAAGATGACCACCTGCGGCTCTGCCGTCCTGCCTTGCGGCTGCCCGGCTGCCCGCTGCCCTTTCAGAACCTGCTCGCTCCCTGCCTGGGAGGTCCTGGGGTCTCTGCGTCCTGGGTCCCTGAGACCGGCCGGCTCTGCCCCCTCTCCCCAGATGGCAGGGTTCTGGAGGGAGGTCGGTGTGGCCTCCAAACAACACCTGGCACTGACAACCCCCAAGAGGCTGCAGGCCCTGTTCCTGACCCTGCATGAGGCCGAGCTGACCGTGAGGGCTGCATACAGCAGGTACGTGGCTGGGCCCCCTGAGCTGGGGTAGGAGCAGGTGTGTGGCCAGGTGCCTGGGGGCAGTCCCCTGCCCGGGTGGTGGCTGTGGGTTTTTTTTTAAATTTATTTATCTTAAGAGAGGAAGGGAAGGAGAGAAAGAGAGAAATAATCAGTGTATGGTTGCTTTTTGTGAGTCCCCTGCTGGGAACTGGCCTGCAACCCAGGCATGTGACCTGACTGGGAATCGAACCGTGATCATGTGGTTCACAGGCCCGCGCTCAATCACTGAGCTACGCCAGCCAGGGCTGGCTGTGGGTTTTGGACGGCCTTGTCAGTTTGGTGGACCAGCCCTCCCTGTGTCTTCCACCCAAGACCTTCCCCCGGCTCCTGGAACTATAACCCCCCAAAATATATGCATAGAGTTTTGATAACGTTTGGTCGATTTACAAGAAAAGGAAATGGGCCCTGGCTGGTGTAGCTCAGTGGATTGAGCGCGGGCCTTCGAACCACACGATCGCGGTTCGATTCCCAGTCAGGGCACATGCCTGGGTTGCAGGCCAGTTCCCAGCAGGGGACCCACGAGAGGCAACCATACATTGATATTTCTCTCCTTCCCTTCCCCTCTAAAGATAAATAAATAAAATCTTAAAATAAAAAGAAAGGAAATGGGCTCCCCACCCGGTGCCTCATGGACCTCTGGAGGTCCCAGAGCCATGGCTGAGGCAAGAGGGGTCCCGCCCTGAACCCCTGCCCTCCATCCCCTGCAGAACCTTCCTAAAGACACACTCCCCTGACCGTGCCGGGCCGGGGAGCGCAGCCTGGTGTCCCCCTAACAGGCCCTTCACTGCCTTTCAGCCTGGGCAGCTGTGAGACAGAGAACATCGTGGGCTCGGAAGTAGATGTTTCGGGGAAGTTTGTTTTTCCTGGTAAGAGCCCTGGCCCTGATGCTGTGGTGACAGCCCCCTGGCCCTGCACACGAGTGACACTCGGCCTGGCTGTTCCCCACACTATCCCCACACCGTCCCCCATGCTGTTCCCCACACTCTTCTACGGGTCCCCGACTCTCTCACCCATGAGCCCACGGCCCTCCGGGGGCTGCTTAGGCCGCCAGTCCTGGTGTCGTGGGTGGGCCCGGCAGTGACGGGGGCAGGGGCTCAGCTCTGGTCTGCACGGTCCGCCGCACTCCCCACCCCCTGCTTGTTCCCAGGCCGCCGGGAAATCCGGGTGATCGACACGGACTATGAGCGCTACGCCATCTTGCGGCTGTCCCTCGCGTGGCGGGGGGAGGAAGTCCAGGTGCTCAAGTACTTCAGTAAGCCCCCTGGAGAGGCGGGGGTCTGGGGGCTGCTGTCCCTGCTGCCCGGCTGCTGGGCGTCCCGCTCCGCCCCACTCAGCTCCGCTGCACCCCCACAGCTCGAAGCCTGGAGGATGACTACGAGCCCGGCCTCTGGAAGTTCCGGGAGCTGACAGCAGACACCGGACTGTACCTGGTGGCCCGGCATGGTGAGCCCCAGGCCTTTGGGATGGGCTGTAGGCTGGGAACTCAGAGGGTGGAGCCAGGCCCCACTCCTGCAGCCCCTCACACCGCCCCCCATCCCACAGGGCAGTGCGCCAAGCTCCTGAAGCAGGTGAGCCTTCACTGAGGCCCCGCTGAGTCCCCAGCTGGATGGGGGTCCCAGTGCCTCTAGGTCCTGGGCCTCCAGGGGCGTGACCACCGGCTGCCAGATGGAGACCCTGGAGGCTGGGGGGCAGGGATGGGCCTGGATGGGGCACAACATGGGCCGGGCTGGACCTTGGGCCCCCCTTCCATGTAGCAGGGCGTGAGGGGCTGCTGGGGTCTCTGCCCGCTCCCATTCCTCCCAGGGTGGGGGCCCCATCCCACTCGGGCCAACCGCCATCATCTGTCCACCCCCGTGGGACATAGCCCCAGAGGCGGGGACCAACACCCGCTTTGCAGGCAGAGAGCCGGGGCGGTGTGTGCGCAAAGCCACGCGGCAGCTGGCCCGCCTGTCCAGACCCTGGCCCTGGCCCCCGGGGGCCTGCAGCGCCCTGAGCCCCTGCCCTCTGCGTCTAGGAGCTGATCTAGGAGCGGGGCCCAGGCCAGGATGAGGGGAGCCCCGCCCACACGCCCTCCTGTCCCCTGCCTGGGGTGGAGGGGGCGACTGCAGCAGCTTCCAATAAACCCTTGAGCACAGCCAGCCGCTGCCAGAGTCTTTCCTGGGGGTCAGCGGGGGAGGGGGCACAGTGGGGGCGGTGTGGCGTGCTGTCCGTGACCGCCCTAGAAAGGAGACTCTGGCCTCGGAGTGTGAATGGACTTGGCTGCCTGCCCTGGTGGGACCTCTGCCTGGAGGGGGCTGGGTCAGGGCCACCAGGCTCAGGGGCAGGACGGCAGCTCCTGCCCTCCCCCTCTCCCTCGGGGGCCCTGCCAGGCTCTGCCCAGCTCGGAGCCCCCAGGTCGAGCTGCCCACGGCCACCCTAGCCTGGTCCTGCCCCCTGGAGTCCAGGAGGGCTGCCCAGCTTGCAGCCCTGAGGACTGGGGCTGCCCTGGGGACTGGGTCATCGGCAGTTCACGGGGCCCCAGGCTCGGCGCCCTGGTGGCTGCAGAGGCAGCGGGCTCTGTGCGGGCTCCCTGGCCTCCCCAACCATCTGCGTGCAGGCTACCCTGCCAGGAAGGGGCTGCAGGGCCGGGTGGTCCTGGACATCAGAACCCCAGCTCCTTCTGGGGGGACAAAGGTGGACCTCCCGGAGCCCAGGCGGACGGTGCAGGAAGCAGAATGCGGTCCACTGTCCCCTCAGATGTCATTTAAGGACACAAGTTTTAGAATCAAGTCACCAAGGCTGTGGCAATCACCGGGGGCGGGGCGGGGCGGGGGGGGGGCGGCAGCAGGGAAAACCAAGCAGGACATCCAGGCTGGGGCCGTGGGGCAGCCGGCCCTCCTCCACCCGCCCTGGCCAGCCACCAGCCACTCAGGTATCCTGGGCTCAGGGGCCTGGCCCTGGTGGCCCTGCTGGGAGGGAGGCCCAGGCGCCAGGGCCCGCAGAACACACTGAGGCTGCACAGGTGGGGGCCGAGCGGGCAGCTCCCCTTTGAGTGGCGACCCAGAGGGTCACTTTGGCAGGTTTTATTCTCATCCCCTACCCCCCACCCTCCCACCACCTCCCTGTTTGTCTGTATCTCTCCCCTCAGGGTCTGGGCACCGTCTGCTGGGTGCTGAAACGCCCCCGCTGCACCCTGTCTCCTGCCCCCTGGGTGGACACCAGGGTCCCACTGAGGGTGGGCTGGGGGCCGGGGGCAGTGACGGCCACTGGGGTCACTCAGCCGCCCCCCAGCTGGGTGGCCTTGGGCCGGTGTGACATGCCCTCCGTTGCTCAGCCCTTCCCTCATGAGAGGGGCTCCCTCTGACCTGGGGGACAGTTGTGGGGTTCGAGGGCAGAGGGCTGGGGATGGGCGCCTGTGCTGGCCTGACTATGTTACCTGGGTGCTGCTCATTGGTCCTTCGCTGGTCACTGGGTGCTCAAAGGGCCCAGATGGCCAGCCAGCAGGACACCCAGGGCTGCTCCGTACCGCCCGCAGCCTGGGGCTAGAGGCGGCATGGCGAGCACACCCATGTTCTCGGCCTCACCCCACTGAGCCTGCTTAGCTGGGAGGTCTCGGTAGCCTGGGCCCCTGACCTGGGCACGTCTAGGGTTTGAGGGGGGGCTTGGGACCATGGAACAGGGGCCTGTGCTGGCCACGCAGTGGGGCACACCTTGAAGAAGCCAAGGGCTCCCCGTGCGGGGCGCGTTAGGCAGCCGGGGGCCCTGGCATGGTGCCCAGCTGTGCGCACCTTCCGGACACGCTCACCTGGGAGAGCGGTTCCCCGGTCAGGGCATTCCTGCAGGTCATGCCCGTCCTGTCCTGTTCTCTCATCCCAGAGCCGAGCACTGCCTGAAGTCATGGACACACAGTCCAAGAGCCCCGGGGCTGACCCTGAAGGGGGTGCCAGGGTCTGGCCAGGCAGCCATCTTGTGAGAGCTGACGGCACTCACTCCCTGCCCAGTGGGGCGGCTCCCCCTCGGGCTTGGTGGGTGGGTGGCTGCTGGAGGGTCTGCCCCATGCTGCCCACCTGCTTAATGACGCCAGCCTGTGCCTGTCCGGAGGGCCTGTGGGGAAGAATATAAGCCTGGGTCCCGGCCCCAAGGCCGTGGCTCTGGCGTTTTAGGGAGCTGGTCCAGCCATCCAGCTGCCTGACATGAAGGTCGCCGGGCTCACGGCCCTGCCGGTGCTGTGCGTGGCACTGGCGGCCAGCAGACAGGACTCCTCGGTGCTGAAGGATTTTGACTTTGTCAAGGTAGAGAGCTCAGGCTGCCCCCTGTGGAGGACCTGCCGCCCTGGGTGCGCTGGGGCGCCCTCAGGGACTGCTCGCTCTGGAACCCCTGCCAGTTCCACAGTGTGGGGTGGCCCTGAACTTTCCAGGCTGCTGTCCCCCGTGGTGGGGAGGGTGGCCCCAATCCTGGACGTGTGTGCCTGTGGCAGCTCCTCGCCCTTCCAGTTTTCAGGCTTGTGGTACGAGACTGCCGTTGCGTTCAAGCCCCAGAGCTCAACCCCAGAGCTGAGGAAGATGGGGGCAGTGCTGGTGGAGCCGGAGGGGGGCCACCTGGCCCTGACCACCGCGTCTGAAGAGTGAGCGAGGCGGGGAGGATCCATGGGGGTCCACCCGCCCAGGAACACCGGCGCGCCTCCAGGATGGGGGGTTCCAGCAGAAGGACGAGGAGCGCAGACTTTCCAGACCAGGGGCTGAAGAGCAGGGCGGAAGCTCCCAGGGTGGGGGGCCCTTAGTCCCGCCTAAGACAGTTCAGGAGGTGACCTCTGACCCTGGCCCTGGGGCCTCTCCCCCCAGGTGTCAGGCCTCCACATGGAGCCTGGACCAGGCACCACTGGTCGGCTGCCCTCGCCTGCACCCTGGGCCGTATCAGGGTGTGCGGCGTGGGCTGGGGGTCCTCTGAGGGCACACACCGCCCATGGGTGGTCTTCGCATGGCCTGGACACTGTAGTGGTTCGGGAAGGGGGGCTGGTCAGCCCCCAGAGGGGGTTTTCCTCCTGCCCAGAGGGACACAGCGCTGGGCAGGGGTCCACTACCCGGGGGCTCTCGGTGGTCTCAGGGCGGCCCCCTGTCCAGAATGGGGGGCTGGGTGGGGGTGCAGCTCGCTGCAGGGCTCTGTGCTCTGCAGTGGAAACCGCTGTGTGAGGGACAAGAGTCTGGCCTTGAAGGGGGACGCTCCAGGGAAGTTCAAGCTCCACAAAAAGTCTGGTAAGCAGCTGCCCAAGGCTGCGGCGTCCTGATAGCCGCTTGGCCCCACCCCCCACCGAGGTCCCGAGGGTCCCGAAGGCCGGGGTCTTCCCGTAGCAACCTCCCTGCAGGCCACATCCAGCAGGGGCGGCGCATCGTCCTGCCACTCCCGGTCCCGCTCAGCCCCATCGGGCACTGAGTTATGGGAGGGGCACAACCCTATGCCCTCCCGTGGTGACCGGCCTCAGCGGGTGCTCCCGGCCACCCTGGGCCAGAGCCCTCCGCCAGCGTGCAGCTCAGGGCTGGTGCCTGGGAGCCCTGCGGCCAGCACTGGCCCCGCCCTGTGAGGACAGTGCCCCTCCCCTCTGGTGCCTAGAAAATGTCTGACTCTGTGTCTTCTTGTAGTGGTCCGTGGGGCCCTCAGCGAGGTGCAACCCTCTAGCATGTGCGCACGTGCACTCACGTGTGCGCACAGGTGCACAGACATGTGTACATGCCTGTGTGCGTGTGTGCTTGAGCAGGGACGAGCCTGGGGGAACCCATCCCTGGGGAGGTGGTGGGGATACAGGGGCGACGCAGAGCCCTGTGTCTGTCCCTCTCCCAGAGGAGAAGGAGGTGTCGGTGGTGGACACGGACTACAAGACCTACGCCATCCTGGACGTCATCGTCCAGCACCAGGGCGGGAGGAGCCACAGGCTCGTGAAGCTATACAGTGAGCCCAGGCAGCGCTGTGCGGGGTGGGGGTGCCGCTCCCCACCCCCCAGGGGGACACCAGCTCTGGTGGGGGGTCAGGAGAGGGCAAAGGGATCGATGGGCTGGGAGGCGTAAGGCGGCCAGTCCCCCTACGCCCCACGCCCCATCCCAGCCGGCTCCCCTCGCCCCGCCAGGCCGCAGCCTGGACCACAACGAGGAAGCTTTGAGGCGGCTGCAGGAGGCGGCCGGGGAGCGCGGGTTCACGCCCTGGGAGGTGCACCTGCTCAGCTTGCAACGTGAGTTCCGGGACCTCGGGCCAGGGTCGCCCTACGCGCCCCGCCCCCCCTCCCCGCAGCCAGCGGAGACTCCCGGCTCCGCCCCCCGCCTCACACTGCCTGTTGTCCACAGCGACCTGCGTGAACTTGCTGCGGCCGGTGAGCTGGGGTGCCCCCCCTCTCCTCCCACCTCCCGCGGAGAGAGGGGTCTGGGGCCTGAGGGGGGGCGGGCTCTCTGTGGGGGTCACATCCAGGGCCGGGCCAGCAGGCCGAGCTGTGGGGACTGCCTAAGAGGCAAGGCCTTTGCCTGCCTCCTCTGTGCTCCCCGTGGGGCTGGGCCCCACTCCTGCAGCCCCTCACACCGCCCCCCATCCACAGGGCAGTGCGCCAAGCTCCTGAAGCAGGTGAGCCTTCACTGAGGCCCCGCTGAGTCCCCAGCTGGATGGCGGTCCCGGTGCCTCTAGGTCCTGGGCCTCCAGGGGCGTGACCACCGGCTGCCAGATGGAGACCCTGGAGGCTGGGGGGCAGGGATGGGCCTGGATGGGGCACAACGTGGGCCGGGCTGGACCTTGGGCCCCCCTTCCATGTAGCAGGGCGTGAGGGGCTGCTGGGGACTCTGCCCGCTCCCATCCCTCCCAGGGTGGGGGCCCCATCCCACTGGGGCCAACCGCCATCATCTGTCCACCCCCGTGGGACATAGCCCCAGAGGCGGGGACCAACACCCGCTTTGCAGGCAGAGAGCCGGGGCGGTGTGTGTGCAAAGCCACGCGGCAGCTGGCCCGCCTGTCCAGACCCTGGCCCTGGCCCCCGGGGGTCTGCAGCGCCCTGAGCCCCTGCCCTCTGCGTCTAGGAGCTGATCTAGGAGCGGGGCCCAGGCCAGGACGAGGGGAGCCCCGCCCACACGCCCCTCCTGTCCCCTGCCTGGGGTGGAGGGGGTGACTGCAGCAGCTTCCAATAAACCCGTGAGCACAGCCGCTGCCAGAGTCTTTCCTGGGGGTCAGCGGGGGAGTGGGCGCAGTGGGGGCTGTGGGGCGTGCTGTCCGTGACCGCCCTAGAAAGGAGACTGGCCTCGGAGTGTGAATGGACTTGGCTGCCTGCCCTGGTGGGACCTCTGCCTGGAGGGGGCTGGGTCAGGGCCACCAGGCTCAGGGGCAGGACGGCAGCCCCTGCCCTCCCCCTCTCCCGTGGGGGCCATGCCAGGCTCTGCCCAGCTCGGAGCCCCCAGGTCGAGTTGCCCACGGCCACCCTCCTGGCTAAGCCTGGTGGTGCCCCCTGGAGCCTGAGGCCTCTGCCCCTGGATCCCCTGAGCTGAGCCCCTGGTTCAGGTGCCTCGGGTAGAAGGTGACCACACTTCCCTCTCGCCCACATTGTCATTCTGCCCCGGCTCCCTATTGCCTCAACTGAAGTCTCACGAGCATTGTTTTCTACCCCTCCAATCCCCCATCCTTGGTGCCCACGGCCGACCCAGCCTGACCCAGGGCCTGGGTCCCCATCACACACTCTGTCACCGTGACCAACTCTATGGCCCCTTCTGTTCCATCCGTGGGGCTGGAAGGGTAGAAAGGGCACTCTGGCTCTGGGCAGGGAACCTGAGACTCACGGCTGAGGCAGGGCGGGCTGGCTTGAGGTCACCAGTCTGGGGCAGGGAGCACCTGCCCAGCCAAGGGTGCCCTTGTTGGGGATGGACCGCCCTGAGGGTCCGGTCTGCCTGGGACTCGCCCTAACAAACATGAGCCAAGACCCCAGAGACCCACATCTCCACCTGGAGGCTGAGTTCTGACCGGTCAGGCACTCTGGAACCGCAGGGGTGCCCTGCAGATGTGTGTGGCCAGGGCCTTCGGCAGGACAAGGAACCCGGGGGACAGAAGTCTGGCCGGTGTGCTCGCCTGCCTGACAGGGTACCCAGCGGCGCGGCTGGGCAGCAGCGCCCTGTTCTGGAGGCTGCACACCTGAGGGCGGGGTGCCTGCCACGTTGGTTTCTGCTGAGGACCCTCTTGGCTTGTAGCTGGCAGGCTCCTGCTGTGTCCTCAGTGGTCTCTGAGGTGTCCCCTCTTCTTCAGGGCTCCACCCTGTGACCTTGCTTAAGCCCCTTGTCCCCCTGAAGGCCCTGACCCCAAATACACACGGGGGGCAAGGCTTCAAGAGGAGAACTCTCAGGGACACGCTTCTGCCCGCAGGAGTAGTCAACGCTGCTTGGTAGGGCGAGAGAACCCAGGGCCTCCACGAGGGGTCATCAGCGATGTCCCCAGAGAGGGAGAGAGAGGGACAGTCCGCAGTGGAACAGAGCATTCGGTGCGGAGGCCCCGAGAAGACCCAAGTGTACGCTGCTTTAGAACCACGCTGGTCTGGGCTGCACCCTCCCCGGACCCGCATGCGCTGGCCAGGCTCTGCAGCTGCCCGAGGTCTGCCGTCCCTCTGTCTTCCGTCCGTCCATCGGTCCATGCATCCAGCCAGCCTGCCGGCTACTCATCTGTCCACCCATCCACCCGTCCGTCCACCCGCCACCCATCATTGATCGTCTCTCACCTGTCACCCATCTGCGCACGACCCGTGTGTATGCATCTGTCTCTGGAAGGGCCAGTGTTGACCAGCTAAATTGTCCTGTAAGTTTGTCCACTTCATTTAGAGCTTCAAAGATTTGCTTGAAAGTCAGCAACGCACTTTGTTTTTCCTTCTGTCCCTAAGGTCATTCCCTCCCTCTTGCCATTTAAAAAAAAATTATTTCTTTACTTTCAGAGAGAGGGGATGGGAGAGAGGGAGAGAAACATCCATGTGTGGTTGCCTCTCACACGCCCCCTACTGAGGACCTGACCCACAACCCAGGTGTGTGCCCTGACTGGGAATCGAACTGGTGACCCTCTGATTCACAAACTGGCGCTCAATCCACTGAGCCACACCAGCCAGGGATCTGGATTCTTTCTTAGCTGGAGCTCAGGAACTCGAGTTGCTGAACCGGATCTGACACCTGGTACCACTTTTCCGACGCCAACATTACCAAGATGTGGAATGACAGTGTTTCCCGGGCCCTTTGCTGCCGCGGTCCAGCCGCAGCCCATCTAAGGGTCCTCAGGTGAGAGTAGGCGTCGGCGCTGGGTAACAGGCAACTACACAGCTCAAAGGCAGGTGAAGCACTGTTCCGTTTATTGCGAGTACAAGCTGATTTTTTGTATTTTCATTTTTGGCATAGATTAACATTTACAGGTGTACAGCATGATCAGTTAAGCAGAAAAAANCGGTCCAGCCGCAGCCCATCTAAGGGTCCTCAGGTGAGAGTAGGCGTCGGCGCTGGGTAACAGGCAACTACACAGCTCAAAGGCAGGTGAAGCACTGTTCCGTTTATTGCAAGTACAAGCTGATTTTTTATATTTTCATTTTTGACATAGATTAACATTTACAGGTGTACAGCATGATCAGTTAAGCAGAAAAAATCAATACAAAGGTAACCAGGAAAATACGAAAGTTCCCATAGTTTCAGTTATGATAAACAAAAGTTATTTTGACCAGGAAAACCATTAATCAGACAATTTGAAATAATTCTATGTATACAGTTTAAATGTCTTATTGTTTATTAAAGTTCTCAGAAATAGTCATTGGCAACAGGTACACTTAGACCGAGCAGAGGTTAGGAAATTCACTATAAGCCTTTGTAATATCTAACTTAGCTATCTGTGTTGCTGTCTAAAATGTTTTTTGTATACTGAGGACTCTGACTCCTTGGTAGTTGTTTCTAAGTGCTTAGTTTGTAATAGCTAACCAGCTTCTTCTGTTTTTATGCCTGTCTAATTCTAATTGATATCTATTCCTATTCAAGGTAAAGGAGGGGCTGTTACTCTAACAAGTCTTTGACAATCAGGGGCTATTTTCTAAAGGGGTTTTTGCTATTCTATGAGGCAGTTCTGTGGGAATACATATTTTTCCCTGAACTGTTCTTTCTTGGGTGGCTTTCTCAGGAACAAATAAGTAAAGTACGATGCCTTAATTCAGCCAGGGTGATATTGCTTAGGACTTGAGCCAACTGTTGTTTTTTCTCTGAGAGTGGTCATTAATTCTAGGAGATTCCAAATTATCAGAAGTGTAAAGGTTAGAATACTAAGAAACAGTAAGACTAAAAGCAACACCATATATCCATTAATGCCACGTCCATCCTGCTGGAAAACGCTTCTGTGAAGCCGTCATCTCCAAGTCGTGACTGTGTCAACCGACATGGCTAGAAAATGCTTCTGTGAAGCCTTTGTCCCCAAGCCGTGACTGTGTCAGCGGACCTGGTTAGCATCGGACGTGGCACTTTGTCCTGAGCCACACCTGGCCGAGGGTGACTCGGCGTCCGAGCCTCCGGCAGGTGGCTGTTCCTTGGGCCTTGCTGCTTTCTGCTTGCGCTGGGAGCTTGTCACCCGCTTGCGTCTCCCCTGGAAGCGCTGTCATTTGCCTGGACGCATTTTTACCTGCAGAGCCCGTGGCGCACCTGTGTCCTGAGCACGCAACCGGCTCCGCTGGCATTTCTCCCCCACTTGGTTCACTTCCACTCCTAGGCTGTAGAAGATCCCTCTCCCGCTGCAGCGGGTCTGGCTGGGCGGCGAGCTCCCGACCCCGCTGGGGGCGTCCGTCCTGGACGTTTGCTTGGGTTTCTCCGCACAGCGGCCGAGCTGGGACGGCCCGAGTCTCCTGGACCCCTGGGCAGCGGTGGCGGCGGGAGGCACCGGTCACTCGGGCCCAGTGGGCTCCTTCTAGTGGGTGCATTGTCGGGGGGGTGTGCGTGAAGTTTGCTTCTGACCCCCGGCCCCTGCAGGGCGCCTTCCTGAAGCCGCCCCCGCCCCCGCTGGGCAGTGGAGTTTGTAATTCACAGACGTGAGGCTTTCCGGTGCTTTCCCTTCCTTCGGAGCCACGTGGTTTGGGGCGGGTTGCGCAGAGACCCTGTTCTAGAATCATCACTGTCCTCAGCGGCTCCGGTCCTTCACCGCTTTGCTCCACGTGTGGCCCTCAGATTGGGACGCAGAGGAATCGGGCGTTTCTACGGCCCTGGCTGGGGTCTGAGTGTGTGTTAGAGACACCCTGCCCCAAGTTCAAGGCCTGAGACTTCTTGCCACCCCCCCAGGAAGGTTCACCTTCACCTGTGGGTTCATCTCCCACGTTGGGGTGGAAGGGGCGCTTCCGCAGCCCCCCTACCCCTGCAAAGCCCTGGCAGGACAAATGGCTTGTCCTTCCTCCACCTTCCAAATCTTGCCCGCTCTTCTGGCAACAGAGCCCCTGAGAGCCAACCAGCCTGGGGGGCGGGGGGGATGTGGACCTCAGCTTCCACCCACCCACCGCCAGTGAAGGGTCCTCCCGCCACCTCCCCAGCTTTCGGGGGCTCAGACAGGTGCTGCCGAGCCCCCTGTGCTCAGCTGCTGGGGACCCAGGAGAGCAGAGGGGAGAGGTCAAAGGCAGAGGCTGGCCAGGGTGGGCGCGTCCAAACAGGTGGCGGAGCCCGGAGGACGGAAGAACAGGATGTGCCGGGTGCTGGTGCAGGTGGGGGTGGGAGGTCACGGCCCGAAGGGCAGAAAGGTGGGTGGCCCAGGAGGGAGGGAGAGCTTTTTGTGAATTTGGGGGATGTTTTATATTTTTAATGGTTGAAACAAAAATTATCCAAAACAACTGGAAGAGTCAGCGCCAGCCCTTGGGGGACTTGGCCACCTGGCAGGAAGAGAGGCCAAGAGCGGTGTGTGGCAGCTCCTGGCCGCCCACAGTGACCCGCTCAGAGCCATATAAATGGGCTTCCAGGGCCTAGCGGGACCGAAACCCTGGCCCAGGGCGTGTGTGGTTGTGCGGACCCCTGGGAACATGAGGGCTGTGCTGGTGGCCCTCCTGGCGTTGGTCTTGGGGCCCGGGGCCTGGGCAGCTTGGCTGGGGAGGCTGGACCCTAAGCAGGTAACTGTCTCCTGTGGGGCCCCACCACCTCTGGTCCGCCCAGGGCCAGCCCGTCGAGCATGGGCTGCGTGGGTGTCCGGGCTCCCTGCAGGAGAGGGGCCTCCAGGTCTGGAGTGGGCGCCCCTTACCCACTCCTGCTCTGCACAGCTCTTGGGGCCCTGGTACATTGTCGCTGTGGCCTCTGGGGAAAGGGGCTTCGCGGTGGAGAAGGCCACCAAGAACATCGAGGGGGTCGTGGTGACGCTCACTCCCGAAAACCGCCTGAAGGTGCTGTCGTCTCGGCACAGGTGAGGGGGCCTGCCCCATTCCCACCTGCCCGAAGGGCCTGCCTGGGCACAGAGGCGAGGACGCCCGCACCCGTGGGCTCCACCGGGCCTGGCCGCCCCTCCTGGCTGGGGTGTGCCCGGAGCTGCGCCTCTGCCCAGCCTCGGGGCCTCTGGGAAGGCTTGGCACCTTCGCTGCGGCCGCCAGGGCTGGACGGCGGACCTTCTCCTTTCCAGGCTGGAGCGGTGCCACCTGGGAGTGCTGGAGCTGCGGCGACAGAACTCGGCCTGGGTGTTCCAGAACCCCGGTGAGCGGGGGCCGCCGTGGGCTCACCCACCGGGGCGGGCTCCCTGTCCCTGGGCCCCAGTCCCCCATAGTGACCCCAGGTCCCCGCAGGCAGGGCCAGTGTGATGGGGGAGGGGCCTATCTGTCCTGAGGCCTCGGCGAGCTCACCCCCTGGAAACAAGACAGCCTCATTTTGTCAGAGGCTGGACGCCAACTCTGAGCACAGAGGCCTCGCCCGCCCGCGCCTGCCACGCTCGGCTGGGACCCCAGGCCTCCCTCTGTGGTGTGTCGGGCGGTGGGACGTGCCCCGATGGGGACAGGATCCGGGGAGCCTGGCCCATCAAACCGTGGTTGCTCTCCGGATGCCCCGTCCACCAGTCACCCCGAGCTCTGTGTGTGGCGTGGTGGGCAGGGACAGGGACGCAGGCCAGGGCCCTGGGCCTGCTGGCAGGGCCTCTGGGGGGCCTGGTGCCCGGCCCCACAGGGCTCTGCTCCCTAGCGCTGGGCGTGCTGCAGTACCGGGTGCTGGGCACCAACTTCCGGGACTTCGCTGTCGTGTTCTCGCAGCTGGAGCAGAGGGATGAGGCCTTCAGCACTGTGGAGCTGTACAGTGAGTGGCCCCGGGGTCGGAGCAGGGGCCCCCGTCCTGCCCAGGCCGGGACCTCACAGGGAGGGCGCCCCCCACCCCTGCAGGCCGGACGCAGCGGGCCAGCCCCCAGGCCATGAGCCACTTCACCAGGTGGAGCCAGGGTCTGGGCTTCCTGTCCCAGCAGCAGGCCCAGCTGCAGGCGGACGGTGAGTGTGGCGGGCGCCTCTGCCCAGTCTCGGGGCCCTCAGGGAGTCTGGCAGGACTGGGGTGCCTTCAAGGAGTCACCCCGCCAGTCAGGCCTGCAGGGGATGGGCCCGGCCTGAGGAGACTGGGCGAGGGGGCAGCAGCAGCGCCACCTGCGCCACTCACCGCCCCTCTGGCCCCTTCCAGTCACCTGTGCGCACAAGGCCTTCCAGGTAAGCTGCCTCCCCAGCACCGCTGGGCTCCCCGGGCTCCCCAGGTGGCAGGAAGGGCCTGGGGCCCTCGGAGCCCACACACCCCAGTGGGCAGCAGGGCCCAGGGCCGGGGGCCAGAGGGTGGATCAGACGCCTCTCCAGTGAACTTGGGTCCCCCGTGTTTGCTTGGTTTTCAGTAAGTACTGTGGCCCCCGGGGGGACAGCATCCACCATGACCTGGTGGGCCTTGCCGGGCACTCCCTTCTGCGTTTGGCTGCCCAGGTGCTGGTCGTTGGGCCAGCTTTTCCCAGGGGCTCTGGCTGTGGAACCAAATAAAACGATTCTACACACCGGCCCTGGGTGTCTCGTGTGTGCCGGCCAGAGGGACTGGGCTGTCTCCTTGGCCCAGTTGGGACAGGGTGGGGAGACGCAGGGCCGGGCGGGGTGGGCCTCACCCAGGCTCATCCTCAGAGCAAAGTCAGCTCTGGGACGGAGGGCCGGCCTGTGACTGCATCCCTCCTCAAGTCCCTGTGGGTCTGGGGACACCGGCACTCAGGCCCCGGCTGGGAGGCAGGGGCTGGGCTGGAAGCAGTGGCTGCTTCTGCAGGGCCCCCCCAGGTCTTGGGGCAGTGGGGGCTCTGGGCTGCCTGGGTGGGAGCGAGACCCCGTGGTCTGAACGCAGTCAGGCTGGGTGCTGGGCTGAGGGAGCTGGCACCAGTGCCCACTGGGGTGCTTGGCTGGGGCACCCAGTGTCCAGGCCTGAGTTTGGCCCCCCGCCTGGGCTTGGCGGCTGGGGCAGGGCCTGAGCCCCTCTGTCCTCCTGGAGCCCTAAGTCCATGCCCCTGGGGGGGGAGGGCGGAGCTGGGTGGGCAGGACAAGGTAGGCTGTCCAGCGCTCCTGGTCAGGTGCAGGCGGGGGCTTCTGTCTGCATCCGGACCCACACGCACAAGTGCACACACACACAGGTGCACACGCACACACACGTCCAGCCTGGGCCCCACATGCGTGTCATCCCATGCAAGGACCCTCTGTGATGCTGCTGTCCCGGGTGGCCTCACTGCTGGGTGAGACGCCTGAGACAAGGGCCTTGGGGATGAGAGGCCCAGGGGTGTGACCCCGGAAACAGGATGGCTTCCGTCTTTGGGGCCTCTCAGGCCGCTCTCCACCACTGCCCCCACCCCAGGTGGCTGAGAGCCCAGGGCTGGCCCTGGTGCAGGGGGAGGGCCCAAAGCCCCGTCCCTCCCCCACCCCCATCCCTCTGGAGGCTCCGCTGTGGCCACACACCCACAGCCAGGCAGGGGCACAGGGAGATTTAAACTCGGAGTCCAGTGGCCGGGAGAGGAAGCCGAAGATGGGGCCGGTGCTGGTGCTGGTGCTGGTGCCGGTGCTGGTGCCGGCTGTGTGGTCCCAGCCGTGGGAGCAGCCCCCCAGGGAGTCCCACAACCTCAACTGGAACAAGGTGAGCCCGGGGCCTGGCCACACAGGGGCGGGTGCAGATGGGGTGGCTGGGCTGGCATTCCATCCCCCAAACACAGGCAGCCTGTCAAGGTGGGGAAGCTCCGGGCAGCCCACCGGGCCTCTCCCTGAGGGGCTGACGGTTTCTGTGGGGGACAGTCTGGGGCTGCAAAACTCAACTGACCACTGTGGGCCCCATGGGCCTGGAGGTGGGGCAGAGCAAAGGCCCCAGACAGGTGTGGCCTGGGGTCACCTGGAGACGCCAGGCGGGCAGAGGTGGGGGCAGAATGAGCAGGGCTAGTTCTGGAATAAGATCGTCACTGGCGGTGGAAGGTTCCGGTGGGGGCGGCCGTGGGCACAGGCTGATGGACTTCGGTCACGCCCGGGAGCCCAGGTTTGCAACAGGAAGGCAGTGGGCTGAGGTGCAGGGGGAACTGGGAGGAAGGGGCCTTGGGGAGGCCCGCACTGGATGGGGGCCCTCCACTCGAAGGGCAGCCCCCACTGCCTGGACGGGAGCTGGGCCTCAGGCAGGGCCCCCTGCGCCTGAGCCCCGAGGGAGCCCTGGGGGTGGGGGCCGAGTCCATGCTGCCCAGCACCCTCTCTGCAGTTTTCAGGGTTCTGGTACATTCTTGCCATGGCCTCTGACGCCCAGGGGTTCTTGCCGGGCAGAGACCACAGGAAGCTGGGTGCATCTGTGGTGCAGGTTCGAGACGTGGGCCGACTGAAGGTGGTCCTCGCCGTTAATGGGTGAGGGGCAAGCGCGGTGCCCCCCGTGCACCCTTCGCAGACCCCCGACCAAAAGCAGCACCAGGTGGCTCCCTCTATGTAGGGAAAAGGGGTTGGGTGGGGCAGAGTCATGGGCCAGCCTGGACATCTCATAGGGACTGAGCCCGCAGCCATGACCCCCATCACTTCCCGCCCCTGAAATTCAAAGGGCTAGTTTGGGGAGAGGCTAGCACATTCCCTGAGGCCCTGGGCGGGCAGTGGGCCTTTGGAGATTCCCCTAAGCTGTGGGACCCGCCCTCATGCAAACTGGAAAGTTCCAGAACAACAGAGCCTCAAATGGGCAGGAGCTGGGGAGTGAGGCTTCCAGATGCCCCCACCCCCAGGCACCCCCAGAGCTGGAGGTTGGGAGGAGAGAGAGGAGAGGGTGGTGCTGGGCGGGGCCAGTGGCTGTGGTGGGAAGCGGGCCACCCACCCCCCGCGGTGAGTTCACAGCCCCCCTCGCCCCCCCAGGGTGCAGGGGTGCCAGTCACACACGCTCATTCTGAGGAAAGACAGGAAGAAGGCCGTGTTCAGGAACACCCGTGCGTAGGGAGCCCGGGCCGAGGGGAGACCGCGGGGTGGGGGCGTCCATGGGTTCCTGGCCCCGGAGACCCTGGACAGGACTCCCAGGATAGCACTGTGCCCCAGGGGCCCCTTTGCCCTGGAGAATATATGGGGGCAGGACGGGCCCCAAGCGGTCCCAGAGCCTTCGGCCCCGCCCCCGGCTGACCCCGCCCCCGGTTGACCCCGCCCCATGCCGGGGCGGAGTCAGGCAGCTGAGTGCTCGCCCCGCCCCCAGCGAAGGGAGTACAAGGCTTCCGGGTGCTGTCCACGGACTACAGCTACGGCGTGGTCGACCTGCGCCTGGGGCGGGCTGCCCGGACCTCCAAGACCCTGCTGCTCTTTAGTGAGTCCAGCGCTCCAGAGGCGCCCTGGGAGGGGCGTGGGCACGGTCGGGCAGCTCACACATGACCTTGCTCCTGGTGGTGCAGGGCGCAGGGTGCAGGCCGGGTGGGCTTCTGGGGCGGCCCTCTTCCTGGTGGGTCCTCGTGTGGCAGGGCAGCTCCAGCCACTTCCTCTTCCTGTGAGGGCACCGACCCCTGCCTGCGGACCCACCCTCGTCGCCTCCCCAAGGCCCATCACCTGACGCCTTCACCTTGGGCTGCCCCGATGAATGGGGAACCCAGCAGGCCGACGAGGGTGTCTGGCTTGGCCTGCCGGGTGCAGGCTGGCAGAGGATGGGGCTGGTGGGCAGGTCGTGGGCCTTGCACGTTGAGACCACGCGGACAAGTCCCCACGGTGGCCACTGCAGAGAGGAGGTCAGAAAGCAAGAGCGAGGCGTGGGGTGGAACATCCTCGTGGGTGCAGAGCCCCCGCCACAGGGGCTGTGACGGGAGCAGGGAGCAGGGGGTTGGGGGTACAGGGGCTTGGATGTGGAACCGGAAAAGCTTCTGCCTGGCTTGGGGATGGGGCGTGGAGAAGGGGCCTAGGTGTGGGGTGAGGGGCTCTGGGAGGCCCTGGGGAGAAGGCTGGAGGGCTCCTGGGAGTCTCCGTGGCAGGTCCAATAGTGCAGATGGGGAGCGGGGGTGGGGGGGGTGGCCAGCCGAGCCTGGCCAGCAGGCACTGAATGAGCTGAGAGGGCTCCCCAAGGGACCCTGTGTGGCAACCCCACCTCGGAAACCTCACTGGGGACACCGCGTTTCCCTGTCACCCCTTACCTCGCCAGCTGTCATCCTGGTTTTCCGTCCCAGGAACTCTGAAGGCATCTCGGAGGGGTTGAGCTGGGCTGGGGGCGGCCAGAGCGGCCCAGGTGGCCAGAACCGGCCACGCTGATAGGACCCCGCTCCCCGCCCGCAGGCAGGCAGAATGTGTCCAGCTTCTCGAGCGTGAAAAAGTTCATGGACATATGTGAGATTCTGGAGCTCACAACGGCGGCGACCATCCTCCCGAAAGACGGTAAAGCACACTGGAGTGCCCACACACACGGGCGAGGGGCGGGGGCGGGGCGGGGATGGGAGGTGACGATGCCGCTTCGTGTAGACCTGAAGCCACCGTGTAGGTCAGCCCAGCGTCCCACAGGGGGCGCTCGCAGGGCCCTCTGCTCCGGGCCGCATGGCTTTGCCCCGGTCGGGGGCCGGGGGACAGGGGACGGGGAGAGTGGCCCGCGTGCGCGCGCGCTCGTCTTCTCCGACCTTCCCTCTCCCGCAGCCTCCTGTGCGCACACCATCATGCCGTGAGGCGCCGTCCCACGCCGTCCTTCGAGCTGGAGCTGTGGCCCCGCTGCCCCTGAGCGGGCCCCAGACTGCGTATCTGGGGGGCAGCACGTGGCTCATTCCCACTGGGTTCCCTTTAGTGATGTGCCCGATCGAGCCGTTGCCCATTTTTACTCCCGGATTGCTGTCTTTTTCTAAATGAGTTCTGGGAGTTCCTTACGTTTCAGACACGCGTTTTTATCCCACAAACACCTGGCAAGCGTGTTTTTTTTTTCCTTTTTATTTTTCCTTTTTATTAAGAATCAGCACCTTATGATCTTTTTACTCCCCAAGCTATTTGGTTTCTGATAGTTTCGGGATGGCGCCCCCTCTTGTCCGAACAGGGGCGCTCACTTCACAATAGCAGAATTTTTCAGATTTGCAGTGCTGCGAATTGTAACTTTCCCGGATCTTGGCTGTAAAGCGAGTCCATGTTTTGCGTTCACATTAATGGCTCAAAAAAAATAAACTTGGAGGCGTTTCATTGCACCAACAGCAGCAACAGTTTTCGAAGCTGTTTGAGGCTTTCGTGTGCCGGCGGAACCCCATCAGCTGAGCGGGGTCTCCAAGGCCCAGTGCCCACTCAGACCATGTGGTGAGTGAAAAGCTGCCTTGTGGGCAGAAAGCGTTCTCAAAATCTGGGGTAAATGTCGTCCGATGTTCCTGGCGACCTTGGCTCACCAAAGGCCACCACGTCACTGTCCAGTGAGCCAGGCTGCCCCTGAGAACCCGAGACCCACAAACCCGCACCCCGGGGAGGATGGGGCCCGTTGGCTTGCCTCAAGCTCCAAAAGGACAAATAGGCAGTAGTGGGGAACTTTTGGGCATGGCTTTGGCTTGCAGTCTTTTAATGTATTTTCATTTTCTGGAGAGGGGAGGGGAGGGGAGGGAGAGAAACATCAATATGTGGCTGCCTCTTGTGCAAGCCCCGCTGAGGACCTGGGTCGAAACCCAGGCACGTGCCCTAGACTGGGAATTGAACCAGGGACGCTTCAGTTCACAGGCCCGCACTCAGTCCACTGAGCCACACCAGCCAGGGCTGGAGAAATACTTTTAAAATTCGCAGCAGTTTCACGGCTCAGGTTCTTCATTTGCTGTCGGTCTTGGGCCTTTTCATTCTGCACAATCACTCTCGGATCTGACACTGATACCCACGTCGAAGTGTCAGGCAGCAGTAAGGAATTTTCTGGCACGATCTTTGCAGTGTCGTGGGGCGGAGGTCACCTTCCAGGCAATGCGGATTTTCCTTATGACAGGGCTGTGTGGGTATGTCCCTTTCGCCCTGACGCCCCTGAGTAAGAGAGCAAAGAAAGTGGCCCTGGCTGGTGTAGCGGGCCTGTGAACTAAAGGATCGAGGTTCGATTCCCAGTCAGGGCACATGCCTGGGTTGCAGGCCAGTTCCCAGCAGGGGATGCATGATAGGCAACCATACATTGATATTTCTCTCCCTCTCTCCTTCCCCTCCCCTTGAAGATAAATAAATAAAATATTTTAAAGAGAGAGCGCGCAAAGACAGTGGCAAGAGGCCCACACCAACCCCAGGTACAGATGGGCCTGCACACGTGGCCTCGGTGTCTCCACCCAGCACCACCCACGGCCTCTCAGGGCCGGATGCCCAGCAGGCTCTTGTTGCCAGGCTACCCATCATCTTCCCGTTGCTGGTACAGGGCTTTCCATCCACACTTCAGCAGAGGGTGGGGTGGGTGACTCGCTGCCCTTCCAGAGGTCTGTGACTGCCACTGCGGAAGCTGGCACTCAAGGCAGGCACTGTTGTAAATGACAGTGATTTGTCAGGCACTGGCCACCTGGAAGGTAAGGGACTCATGTCTCAAAGCCCGTCTCCCCCTCTGTGGAGGCAGAGGTTGTTTTAGAAGGAGGGCGGGGGAACAGGACAGAGGAGGGGGTTGAAAAGTTCCCTATGTACCTATGAGCACAGTCTGTCCTGATAAGGCAGGTGACGGTCCCCTGTGTGTCATCCCAGCTTCAAGGATGAAGGTCAGCAAATCTCTTGGAACTGGGAGGCCTGACGGTCAGGGTCTGTATCTTTTGAAGTAGGTTCCTAGGATTCTTCTACAAGCCACGTATGAGTCAGAGGCAACATTTACAGGAACAACCCCCAGCTGGTGTGGCCCGTGGATTGAGTGCAGGCCTGCCAACCAGTGGGTCGCTCGTTCGATTCCCAGTCCGGGCACATGCCTGGGTTGCAGGCCGGGTCCCCAAGAGGGGACGTGTGAGAGGCAACCACACATCGCTGTTTCTCTCCCTGTCTTTCCTCCCCTCCCTTTCTCTCTAACAAAGAAGTTATTAAGATCTTTAAAAAATAAAACTAGACAGTAACACAGTAGGAAACCTGTATGACTTTGGACAAGGTGATGCCCTCTTAGATACCACACCAAAGGCACAACCTGTGAAATAAATAGTTGATAAATAATTTGGATGTTCTACATGATGATGACATCATCTACAGAGATGGTCGGACTTCTGTCGAACGTCTGTGCCGCTTATCCTTTTCTTATGGCGTGTGTTAGGGCTCCTAGTAGGATGTTGAAAGGCAGTGATGAGAAGCAGCATCCTTGCCGCATCCCTGAACTCGGCAGGAAAACGCCTGGTCCCTCACCAGTAAGCATCTGTAGCTCTTTCGTAAATGTTCTTTGTCCAGTTGAGGATCATGTTCTATCCCTAGTTGCTAAGACACACCCAGTGACCAGTCTAGTTTTAAACTACTGACTTGACTTATTAAAAGGTACTTTGGGCCCTGGCTGGTGTAGCTCAGTGGATTGAGCACAGGTCTGCGAACCAGAGGATCACGGTTCGGTTCCCAGTCAGGGCACATGCCTGGGTTGCAGGCCAGTTCCTTGCAGGCCAACTCCCAGCAGGGGACACACCAAAGGCAACCATACATTGATGTTTCTCTCCCTCTCTCCTTTCCCCTCTAAAGATAAATAAATAAAATCTTTTAAAAAAAAAAAGGTACTTTGGTTAATGCAACATAAACTGACACATCATGACCGACACAGGGAACATCTGGGATCTCCTGTCTGGCCGGATTAGCTGAGGGTAATCGCGGTCTTGTCAGCACGAAGCAGTGGGACCCTGGACACACTGGTGCACGCATCTGGAGATGTGGTTCCAAGAAAAGGCTTTGGACGGCAAGGCTTTGGGGGAGACTAGCCGAGCACCAGCACAGAACGATGGGAAGGGCCGCAGAAGCTCGAGGACCGCAGGGTGCAGGGGCTGCTTTATAACAGGGGTGGGCAATTGCTACAAAGAAAGTGATAGGCTCCAAGCCCTAAATTCTTAGCTCCAGACATGGCCTAAGACTCAGAGACTATGATTCCTTAGGAAAATCCCATATAATTTCAGCTGCAAGACTGAGGTGTGGGAAACCAGAGCTCTTGCCAGCCCATGAAGCAACCCCATCAGCAGCAGGCGAGTCCACAGCCTCAGCAGCTCTTGCGAGGGAACGCCAAAGCAGAAATTGCTAAGTATGGGCCACTCAGAAGTGAAACGAGGACATCGGGTGAACTCGATGGCTCACAGACTCTGGCGCCCAACCTCTCAGGGGCTTGCTTGGAGACATCAGCCTCTCCAAGGGCCTGAGGAAGGAACTCCCAAGAAGCCAGTCTCCTTGGCAACCCCTCCCTTCCCGTCTCCAGACCAGCAGGGGTCTGCCCCCTCTCCCCCACCCCACCCCCAGGGCCCAGTGAAGAGGCTTCACTGAGCCTCCCCATTGCTTGTTGCCCATCAGAGTGCCAGATGTTGGGTCAGGTCTGGAGCCCTACAAGGGCCACCAGGCTACAAGCTTCCCTCTGCCTCACCATGAGGCCGCCCGGCCCCCCCCATGCTGTGGGACCTGGGTCCCACGTATGTTCAACTCCCTGCCCTGGGAAGCAGTGCCCCAGTCAGAGACGGTTGCCACTCGGTCTGTAGAGCCTTGGGACACCGTGCTCCGGAGGTTTTCTGCTACGGCCTGCCTCAGCACTGAATACGGCCATGGCCACATGCTACCCTGGCTCCCAGCCGAACTGGCCAAGCGGACGGAGGCTGGGCAGGTGGACACGCAGCCCTCTCGGTATCTGAGTTAGGTTGTTCCCAACACGTGTCGCCAGGTGGAGGTTTCTCCACATTTCCCGTCTCCCATGGCCTGCTGCCGCTTCTAGAAACAGCGTGTCTTGATGCCACCTGCCAGAAACACTTTGTTCTCTCCCTGCACGACAACCATACAAAGCTGGGGTCACAGCAGCTCTGGAGCTGGGGGCAGGTGCGACTTTCTGGCCTCAGAGCCCCAGGGGGGCACCCTAGAGATGGTCCCTGCCACTTCCCCAGGGGTTGTGTGCCCCCTTTCCTGTGACATAGGGAATTAGAGGGTGCAGATGGGGTGGAACAACACTCTGGCATGGGGCTGCAAGTCAGCCAAGTAGGCGGGAAATCGCGCTGCAGAGTGGACCCCTCGGGCACACATGTCCCCACCTGGTGGCCTTGACAGCTGTGCCCCAGACTTCAGCGCAGTGTTCTCATTCTTTGTCCCAAATAGCCTTTAACATCTATTGGGAATTACGACTCAGGCAACTGAAACTTCCAGATGGGAAATTTCACTCGGTGCCCAGATCGCACCCTTCCCATGGTGCTGACCCTCTGCCGCCGTGAGGCCTGCTTCTTCAGCTCAGGGGCAGGGGTGTCTCCACCACCGCAGCTGTGCCAGGCATGTCTGGGACCCAGACACTGTGGTGTCACCAGATCTCCCACAGCCACCTGGTTTTTGTCTGCCTGGTGTCACCAGTTCCGCAGAGATGCGAACCACCTCCCACTTTTCCGCAGGATTTCTGTGCAGTTGCCTGCTCCCTGCCTGCAGCAGGACAGCCTGTGGCCGGAACCCCTCCCCAGGGCCCGGAACCACCGGAGCCCACTGTCCAGTGATGCAGCTCACCGGCTTCCTTGTAGTTACAGCCTCACAACTGGAGTCCAACCAAAACAATTTCAGCACCCGCTTTACTGAAATGCCACCCACATTTTTTCCACTTGTGTTCCACCGCCTCGGGCTCACTCCACCCCGTACTCTAACCTCCACTCACCTCACCTGCCTCAGTTCCCTTCTTCCTCGGCCTCCCTCGCAGCCTTCGCCCCGCCCCCGCCAGCTTCTCTCCTCTCTCAGCTCCCCAAACACTGCCCCCACCTTTCAGGGGTTGTCTTAGAACCCCTGATGTGTTCGTCTAACTTGACTTCTGTTTTTTGTCCTTTTCACAATTACAGAGAATAAATTGATTCCAGGCACACCCTCGGTCACTCCCAGTGACCCGAGCCAGCAGCTCCACCCCGGGCTTGGTCACGGGCATTGGGTTTTGGTTCCTCCACGAGAGTTCTGGACACAGGCGTCACCAGGGCCACTCCCATCCTGCTCCCGTGAACACAGGAACCTGCCCCTCCCCCCTCCCCCCACAAACTTTGGGAGGCTTTCCAGCTCCACCAGAGAAGGCTGGAGCCTGAATTGGCTTGTCACGCGCCCAGCCTGGGCCAGGCTCCCACTCTTGATAATGTGCTTCTGCTCCTGCCACCCGAGCCCTGTGCAGGCGGGGGACTGGCCCAGCGCTCCGCTGGCAGCGCAGGTGCGGGCAGCCCGGCCGCCCCTCAGGCCAGGCCAGCACGCTGCAGGTCCTGGGGCAGCACGCGGCCCTTCCTGCGGGCCTTCTCCTTGCGCCGCTCGGCCTTGGCCACCTTCTTCTTGCGTAGGTTCTGGCGCCGCTGGTCCTGCCGCCGCTGCATCTTCTCCACCACGTGAGCAGTGCGCTTCTCCCACCTGCGCTGCCGCTGCGCCCGCCGCTTCTCCTTGCGCCGCAGGGCGGCCTGCAGCAGGCGCTCGTCATCGCGAATGCGCACGCCCTCCGCCCGGTACAGCGCGGCTGTCCACTGTATCTTGCTCTCCAGCTCCTGCGCCTTGCCTGCGTCCTGCCCGCGCAGCGTCTCCAGCTGGTTCTGCCGCGCCTGCAGCCGCTCCAGCAGCTGCCGGTAGTTCTTCCCGGTCAGCGGTGGCAGGTTGCCCTTGAGCCTCTGCCTCTTCTCCCGCCGGCGCTGTGCCCTGCTGGCCGGCGGCTCCTCGCTCACCTCCACCTGCAGGGGAGTGTGACGGCAGTTACCGCCCGCACGCCTAAACCCTCGAACCCAGCAGCCCCGCTGCGGTCCCCGCACCTTGTTGAACAACAACGCCGGCTTTCCCGGGGTCTCCTCACTCAGCGGCACCACAGCAGCCTCCGCAGCCTCCGCAGCCTCCGCCCCCTTGGCCACCTTCTCCCTGGCTCTCAGCTCCTTCCGCTTCCTCTTCTTCCGGTCCCGCTCCTGCTTCCGCCTCCGCCTTTTCTCCAACGCTGTGGGGGACAGCTCCTCGGTGCTGCCCTGGAGGGGTAGGCTGAGCTCACTGGTCAGGTTCTCCAGACCTCCGACAACCCTGACCGTCCAATTTGGGCGGGGCAGCGAACACATGCTCCTGGGCCCTGGTCTCCCGTTTGTCCCCACCTACCTGGCCCCGGGCCTCCCGTATCTTCTCATGCAGCCGCTGCCGCAGAACATCCAGGGCAAAAAAGGACTCAGGCTCTGCGGCCATGCCACCTGCAGGAAGGAATCGGAGGGCTGAAAGGGGGGCCCCAGTGCTGACCTCTTGGTCCCCTCCTGCTGCCCAGCCTCAGAGCCCAAGTCTCTGTGCACTGCCACCCCCACCCCTGTGGCCTCCTTGCCCCGGCCTGGCCCTAGCACACCCTCAGGCACAGGACACCCCTGTGTGCTGCAGTAAAGCGCTCCAACAGGTCAGGCCAGACCCACCTCCCATCTCTGTGTGCCGCAGCCTGGGGGCCCCTAACAAGTCTGCTTTCACGACGCCCCTTCAGGGACCCGAGGGCTGTGATGCTCCTCCGGCCAAGCTGCTGCAGGAGCTCCTCACCTGCAGGGGCCCGGGAAGGGCCCCAGGCCTTCTCCCCCAGGGCCTGGGCCTTGGGCTCCACAACCTTCTTCTCCTGACCCTGGGATTTCTTCTGTGCCCTCTTCCTTTTCTTTTTGGGGGGCCCAGTAGCTTCTGAGCCTTGAGTTTTGAGTGCTGCAATACAAAATAAGACAGGGACGCCATCCAAATCTGTGACCCACTCAACAGGCAGGGGGTCCTGCCAGTGCTTTGACCTCAGAAGGCCGCCCAGAAAAAAACGGGGGTGCCCGTGACCCTTATCCGCAGAGCTCAGAACCATGAACTTCCTGGAGAAAGCAGACTGGTCTTGCACGCCAAACCCTGATAAATGTCCCCACGCTGGACCGGGAAGTGTACGGTGAGGCTTTGTCCCGCCCGCGCGCAGCACCCTCCCCGGAGGGCAGATCTCCACACTGTTACCCGGCCAGCCATGATTACTGCAAAGCCACTGAGAGTAATCACACAGGCCCTGGCCAGTGTGTTGAGCTCCGGCCTGCAAAGTGAAGGGTTGCCGTTTCCATTCCCAATCAGGGCACATGCCTGGGCTTTTTTTAAAAAAAGATTTTATTTATTTATCTTTAGAGAGGAAGGGAAGGAGAGAAACATCAATGTATGGTTGCCTTTCCTGCCGGGAACTGGCCTGCAACCCAGGCATGTGCCCTGACTGGGAATTGAACCGCGATCCTGTGGTTCGCAGGCCCGTGCTCAATCCACTGAGCTATACCACCGACAAGCAGGGCAAACCGGGGACTTTAAATACCACTTACAGACTTCCTTTCAGTATTTTATACTCTCGTCTCACGCACCCACGTGTCTAGACCACCCGAAGGCTCTTCGGGGGGCAGTATGGGGTAGGCACCGACTGTGCCGCGGCGGGGTGGGGCACCCCCTTCCCAAGCCCTCCCAGGCCCGGCCCTGGGCTGCGCGTTACCCGACTTGCGCTTCTGCGGCTCTGGGCTGGGCCCGGAGCAAATTTTCCTGGCCAGGTTCTGCAGGTAGGCGTCCTTGGCGAGCAGAGACGCCATGGCTGGAGGCGCGGGCGGGCTCACTCGAGGTCCCGCTCAAAAATAGGAGGAACAGGGCGCAAAGACCGAGGACTGGACTGGCACTCGCCCCGCGACTCACAACTTGTACCCAGCCCTCACGACCCTAAACATCCGGGTCGCGGCCGAGGTACCGCGCTCGCCGGAAGCACCACGTGCGCAGGCACCGCCAGCCGAGCGCCGAGCCACCAGCACGCGGCGGTCGATTAGCTATGCCTGGCTCCACCGGAACAGGACGGCGGGGCGGAGCGCAAAGCGTTGTTGGCCGCGGGCGGGGCTGGGACCGTGGGCGAGGCCTGGAGACCCCAGGACCTCCAGTCTGACGAGGGGTCGGTGTTGACGACCCTGCAGTCCCGGTTCCTGCGCCTTCGGCACAGTGCCCCGTACGCGGGAGGGCTGAGTAAGTAGGACCACAAGTAGTTCGGCACTTGCGGGCTCCGACCCCACGTGGAAGCTGGCGGAGCCACGATGGCTCGGAAAAGGCTGCGCTTTAGCAAGTGCCAGGCGGATCCCGAGCCCCGGGGTGCAGGAGGGAAGAAAGAACCCGACTGTGCCCTCGTCGAGTTTATATTTCGGGGTGACCGGCGATAAGAGGACCAAATGAAGGAGCGGCGATGAGGATGCTTAAGAGAAAGGGGTGGGGCGGGGGCGCGGGGAAGGGGCCGGCGGGGGAGGCCCGGGCGGCGACTTCTGCTCTGGACCGTAGAATCGCAAGCTAAGATTTCAAGCAAGGCTTCTTTTTCATAAAAACTCCCCGGGGGAGGTAGGGTATCCAGCAGGCCGAGGCTGAGACCACCACACCTGTGATCCTGAACTGGCGGTGACAGGCTTTGACACAATCCAGAACCCTTTGAGGGTCGCTTTGGAGTCGAAATGATGGGCTGCCAGCCCACGCCAGGGCAGGGGTCATTCGTCCTGGGTGCCCATCCCCAGGGAGGCCTCCCCTGGACAGGGGTGGTCGGTGCTGGCTGAGTCGCCACAGGCCAGGGAGAGCAAACAGTTGCCGAGTTCTGAGTGTGGGTGTTGTGGATAGGCCTTCCTGATCGCGGGTGACCTTGTCTGTGCGACCTGGCTGGGGGTGTGACCAGGCACCTTCCCTCCTCCCCAAAACCGTCTTCACGGCGCTTTGGGGGCCCCAGACGGTAGGTCTTCCTCCTCCCGACCTGGCTTCTCTTGGGGCCTCTAAACTACGTCTCTTGTCAATTGTCCCCCATCAGTGCTCCAGCTGGGGGCTCGAGTCCCGACTCCTGTAACCCCCAGACCTGCGCTGGAGAACGTGACACACAGCTTCACCTGCTGTGGACAGAATGGGGACTAGACGCCCCTCACCACCTTTCTTCCCTGGTTCAGGCAGGGCTGGAAGCCACCCTGCCTCCTGTTAGTCCCCCATCCAGACCTGCAGCGAAACCCATTGGCTTACCCTTCAGAGTCTGTCTGGAGCTCCACTCAACCCACCGGGGCCACCACCCTGGTTCTCTCCTGGGTTTTAAGATTATAAGTAAATGCAATGCAAATAAAAGTTGTTTAAAGCCCTGGCTGGTGTGGCTCAGTGGATTGAGTGCGGGCCTGTGAAGCAAAGGGTGTAGGTTAAATTCCCAGTCAGGACACACACCTGAGGGCCAGGTCCCTGGTATGGGGGCGTGTGAGAGGCAACCACACATTGATGTTTCTCCCTCGCTCTCTGAAAATAAATAAAATCTTAATTTAAAAGATTAAAAAGATGTTTGGGGAACTGCTGGGGATATGAGAACATGTCATGCTACTGGATGACATCATGGGATAATGGGTCATTTGGGGTGAGATGCCAGCCTTGGCCATGGGGAGTGGGGTTTTCTTAGAGCAGGAGGCTGCCAGGTATGCGAGGCTGTGTCCTGCAGCTGACGTTTGAATGGCTTCCTGTGAGGTGGAGCAGGCGAGGGTGCAAACCGTGCAGGAGCCGCTCTGCGTGTGGGGGCCCTCGCTGTCTTCACACGTTTCCGGGGCGAACACTCAGAATGAAAAGCTGGTGTAACATGGTGAGGGCTGAGATGGACCAGAGTTTGGCCACATGGAGGCCACAGGACCTTGACAGGTGCCTTGGGCCAGAGCTGGGGAACCGGAAGCCAGTGGCGCACCTCCCCACCCAGCTTGCCTGCCTGGCGGGGGTGCGGACTGCAGAGGACAAGGGACTGACAGCCACTCTGTTTTCAGAGGAATAACTCTGTTCCCCCCTGGGCACCATGGCACCAGCCCAGGAGGGCGAAATGGGCGACAGGAGACCAGCCTTGCTCAGTTTGGACACGGATGGGAACCCAACCCTGGCCACCTGGTCTGGCCCACTCCTCCCCACCTTCCCCCCCTGCACTTTGGTTGGTGGTGAACTTTCTCTCCGAGTGCTTAAGCACAAGTTATTTACACAGCTCAAGGGCCAAAGGAGGGCGCCATGCACCATCTCCGAGGGAAACTTGCTTCAGGGGGAGGCAGCTTGCCTGGTCCATCCAGCGACCTGGGTGGGAGCCAGGGCTGCTGCCTCTGCTTGGCCATGAGGGTCTCTGGGACCTCAGATGGGTCAGCTTGTAGCCCTCCCTATCCCTGAGGCTGGCTGTGGGCTGTCACCTCTTCCACACACCAGGACAACAGGCTCATTCCTGAGAGCACGGCAGTGACGGNCGAGGGAAACTTGCTCCAGGGGGAGGCAGCTTGCCTGGTCCATCCAGCGACCTGGGTGGGAGCCAGGGCTGCTGCCTCTGCTTGGCCATGAGGGTCTCTGGGACCTCAGATGGGTCAGCTTGTAGCCCTCCCTGTCCCTGAGGCTGGCTGTGGGCTGTCACCTCTTCCACACACCAGGACAACAGGCTCATTCCTGAGAGCACGGCAGTGACGGGGCAGGAAGCCCAGCTGCTCTGCAGGGCCCTCCCTACTTTCCAGGAAACCCTGGGGCAGTGGTGCCGGGCTCAGTGTCGTCTGGGCCAGTTCCTACCATTTGGCCGCCCAGCGCCACGGCCGGTTCAGCAGACCGTCCTTCAGCAGGCCACTCGTCCCTGGGCTGCTGAAGACAACAGACTGGGGCACAGTGAGGACCAGCAGGGACCAGAGGCACAGGCGCCTGGGCCTCTCGGGCGCAAGAGGGCAGATTCACCAATCACGGAGAATGTGGGCCACAGGCAGTTGGAGGCAGCAGCGTTGTGCAGCTGTGACCCAGGCATGACCCAGCCCCTGCCTGCCTGGAGCCCCCAAGGGCCCACCTGGGAGTCCTGGCAGAGTCCAGGAGCTCATTCCAGTCCTGCTGGAATGAGCCGATGTGAACAATGAAGAACCAACCAAGGCATAAGGGCAGTGCTGTTTTCGTTCAACATTCTCGTATAACAACAAAATAACTGGAGTGTGTGTGCACTAACCCAGAGCCCCCTCCCGCCTGGGAGCCGCAGGCTCGGGTCACGCCTCCCCACGTGGGGCGTCCTCTCTGCCCAGCTGGGAGGTCCTCACAGGCAGACTGCTCTGGATGCTTCCTTCGCCCAGCTGGCAGGGAAGGCAGTGAATGGAGGTGGCCTGAGTAAGGGGGGGCCGCCCTGGAAATGGGTGGGCTGTCCCGGAGCCGACAAGGCCCCCAAGAAGGCCGGAGCAGCTGCGCAAGCGGGAGCCAAGGCCGAGAAGCAAGGCTGCGGCAGGGGGCGGGGCTCAGGCATGCTCTGAGGGGCCAGGCCCGCCAGCGTGGGAGTGGGCCGTGGCCACGGCCTGCAGAGGCCCAGCACTGGGTTCCGGGGACGCCAGCAGAGGGGCCGAGAGGCCGTCCACAGGGTCGGTGTCGTGGTCCAGCCTCCAGTAAGCTTGGCACAGAGGCAGATCGTTCGCTTCGCACAGACTCGAGCTTTTCCACCACCAGAGACCAGGGGGGCAGGGGCAGGCGGGGGCGGGAGCGGAGGAGGGGGAGCGAGACAGAAGCCGAGTTAAGAAAATAGACAGCGCCCCACGCCTGCCTCCCCTCTGTGCGGGCACTCTGCCAGCAGGCCTCCCCTGCGTGGGGTCCTTCGGCACCCTGAAGGGTGGGGCTGTCTAGAAATGGCTGACGCAGGTCCGTGACCCCAGCAGATCCCTCCGCTGATCCGGCAGGTGTCTGTCCTAAGGCTATCCTGGCCCTGCTGCCACCCCCACCCCCACCCCGGCTTCGGCCGCCCTCCTCTGGCTGGGAGTGGCTGACCCCACCGTGGCGGCAGCCAGCACCCAAGGCTTGCTGGGGTTTCTCTTGGTTCCTAGACTTTGCATGGGCCATGAGAGCAGAGACCTGTCTTATTTTCTTATTTCTCGGCCCGAGCCCAAATCAGGTGACAGGAACAGAGACCCCAGTGTTCTGTCCTGTGCCAAGGCACCAGCTGTGCTGTCACAAATGGGCCCCTCCATCAGCTGCCCCCCTCACCAGCATGCTGCTGGGGGGCCTGCGGGGGGGGGGGGGGGGGGGGGGGGCTCTGCCGCCGCGATGGTCTCCCTGGCGGCCTCCCACAGCCTGCCCTGCCTCTGGCTCCTGCCCCCGGTGCTCAGTCTCAGAAACCATGCCGGGCACAGAGCGGTGGGAGGACAGCAGAGAGTGGGAGGCGGACACAGAGCAAATTGCAAAGGGAAAGTGGGTGAGCAAGCGTGGCGGCCGGCGAGCAGGGCAGTGGGGCTGCAGAGGGTGGGGGGGCTGGGTGCTGGTGGCCCTGGCCTCCTGAGGCCCAGGGACGTGGGGGCCACCCAGCCAGCCCAGTCCACTGTGGGTGCACCAGAGACTGATGGGCAGGGAGTGGGAAGCCTGGCACACAGGCCCTGGTGAGTGACCTTGGGAGGTCCCCTCCCCTTTGCCCTTGACTTTGAGAGGTGGGTGGTCCTGTATCTGCTCGGGCCAGAGGCCCTGCCCCTGGGGTCATGGAGATAAATGGGGGGGGTGAAGGGTTGCTGCAGAACCAGTGGGGCTGTGAGCCATGTCCCCAGTGGCATCTGAAACCCTCCGAGGGACCCCCTCGGGACCCTTCTCCGAAGGCCGGGGTGTGGTGGGAGGTGCTTACCACACGTCTGCCGAGCTGGTGGGTGTCAGGGACCAGCAGCAGCCCCAGAATGCTCTGGCGAAGTCCAGAACCACTCCAGCTGGGCAGTGACATAGTGTCCCTTCCCAGAGAGGCCAAGATGGGCAGTGACCATGAGGGGGTGGTGCTGGACCCCAGCTCCAGACCACAGGCCACACCAGGGTGGGGGGTCAGACCCCCGCCCCAGCGTGGGTCCCACGAGGTGTGGAGGAGGCGCTCAAGACGCCGCAGGAGGAAGGGCAGCCTGGGGCAGGTGCCGGGGCTCCGTGTCTGGGCCAAGTCGAGTTCCCAAGCTACTGGGGACAGAGGAGCAAGGCCCCCAGTCTCTAGCCTCAGTTTCCCCTATGTAGGTTATGCCTGGACTGAGATTTCCCACTTGAGTGGCCCTTCTCACTCAAAGGCCTTAGGTTCAGGGATCTCAGTGGCCCCTGGGGGCTGGGGGGACGGGCCACACCCCCTGAGGTATCCTGGGGCGCAGTGTGGCCAGGCGTGGGTGGGGCTCTGGCCCAAGGACAAGGCCCAGCTGAATGGGAACCAGGTGGCCCCAGTACCCCGGGCCTGGCTTCGGGGCCATCCTCTGCTTGGATTTTCCCTGCTCCTCCCCAGGCCCAGCCCCACATGGGGGTTCGGTGAGGCCGTGGGGACTTGCCTCCCTGTGCTTCCTGGACAGTCCGGGGGCCAACAGGAACGAGCCCAGCCTTGGCCAGGAGGTTTGACGAAGTCCTGATTAAAAAGCTAAAGGACCAGACAGCTCACAGACAGGCGCTGGCACCCTGGGCAGGAACGCAGGCTCTGGCCCTCCCACCCCTCGAAGTCCTGTGGTTTTTTGCCCGATCCTGGGGCTGGCAGACGGCGTCAGGGGTCCGAGCACCTGCCGGGACACCGGCTTGGGCTCTGTGGCCACGACCAGGCAGGCAGGGGCCAGAACGCGGACCGACGGTCTGCAGTCTGGGCGCGGCCCTATTTATACCTGGACGAGTAATACTCCTCCTCCAGCTCGTACAGGTCGATGGCGACCTCGTCCCGCAGGGTGACAAGCTTCCGGTCACACTCCTCCTGTAGTGTGCGCAGCTGCTGGTTGCGATGTTTGATGGCATCATTCACCGAGGGGAAGTCGTTCAGGATGAGGAACTGCTTGAGGTCGGACACAAGCTTCATCAGGGACTCACCGGCTCGGACCTGTGGGCAGGCCGGGGTGTGACGGCGCCCTGCCTCCACACGCCTGACTCTGGCCGAGCAGCAGCAGCCTGGTCTCCTCATGGGCAAAGTGGGGTGGCGGCCCTGACCTCCAGAGTGAGAAGTGAGGGGCAGGAGGTGAGTCTCAGTTGGGCAGGGTCCTGGCCTGGAGGCACTGAGCTCCAGCCCCACGAGTGACACGAGCCCCCAGGCCCACAGATGGAACTACCGTCTCGCCAGACTGCCTGCCCTGCCCTTCCTCTGGGTGGGCGGCCAGCCTGCCAGCTGGGGGTGCTCCTTCGGAACCTTTTCTTACGTGCTTCCACGCGTGGGCACACGCTTACGGAAATACTGGGTGCACCTGTCCTGTGACGTCAGAAGGGACCAAAACGCAGATCCAGCTTCACTTGGGAATTTGCCTTTATGCTCATAACGAGTCTCGGGAAACTTTGTGAACGAGGGAGAAGGGGCAGCCTGTCCTAAAGCGGCGCCTGCTGCTGCCCCTCCCATGCTGGCACGGAGACCCCTCCACTTCAGGGGCTGGGTGCCTCCTACGAAGTGGTTTGCGCCCCACCCAGGAGATATGGTGAGGACCCAAAGGCACGGGTGCCCAGGCCGGGCCTGGTGACTTACGATGTTGGCAGCTCGCACGTGCATCTCGTAATTGTCCTGCTCGCCCTGAGTGGCCCTGGACACCTGTGTCTCATCCTCAATCTGGAGGACAAAGAAGGGTGTCTGAGATTGGCAGGCGCTGGCCCGTGGGTCCCTGACACCCCCCCATCCTGCCCGTCCAGCAGTCCACAGGGGGCACTGCGACCCAGACCTGGGGTGATGCTCCCCTCGCCTCTCGTCATTCTAAAGGAGTGAACAGGCACCTTCGTCTGGACAGACGGGTGCCAGCAGGCACTGACCACTGCGCCGGGTGCAGGGAGGCCCCAGGCAAGGTCATGTCTTTTGGTGGCGATGAGCCCTGTTTAGTACAGACTGGTGTCACCAGCAGTGTGGGCACTCAATAATGAGCAACAAGACAACAACTTTCTTAAGTGAGCACTTCCCAAGTGCCAAGCACCATGCCAAGCCCTTGACCCTCATTATCTTACAAAGTCCTCCTGGAAGCCTGGGTGGGCAGGCCTCAGGCTGGGGCAGGCTGGGGAGCTGGTGTGTGTCTCAGGCGGTGAATGCAGGAGCCAGCGGGCCCACCTGGCCCGTTCTAAGGTGCAGACTATTAACGGCCCCCACCCACCCACCTGGACAGGGCCCCTCCTGGGCTGTGTCAGTGTGCGGTGGCGTCAGGGCCCCCGAGTGCTGGGGGGCTGAGCCTCCTGCACTCCGGCCCTGGCTCTGCAGGTCACTAAGTCTGAGCCCCAGTCTCCTCCTCTGAAAACGGAGAGGACGGAGGGGGGACTTGCTTCGAGGAGTCTTGTGAAGATTACGACTCAGGAACCGCCCCCCACCTCAGCCCCACACGTTGTGAACCCTGAGCTCGTGCTAACTGGCCCCGCCCTCATTAGTCCTCTAGCAGGGCTTCCACGTCTGCCACGGTCACTTGACTGTCCAGCCCACGGAGCCTGGCGCTGACCACTTGCCCACACCCAGCAGCTGCCATGTCTGGGTCCTGGCCAGGCCCGGACGTGGCCACATAGAGGCCATATAGACCCAGCCAGTCATCCCCCCAGGGTCCTACGACACAGGAAACCAGAGCTCTGGGAAATGGAGTCCCTGTCCAAACCTGTTGCTACTAAGTGGTGCTGGATGTGTAACCTGGCCATTTTGCTTATTGATTTCAGAGAGGAAGAGAGAGAGAAACTGATGTGTTGTTCCACTTATTTACACATTCACTGGTAGATTCTTGTCTGTGCCCTCACTGGGGATCGAACTTGTATCCCTGGCGTACTGGGAGGACACTCTAACAACTGAGCTATGGGGTTGGGCCAGAACCTGGCACTGTAACTGGAGTTCCCTACGGAGGCTGTGTGGTGATCTGTCATTGGCTGATTTATCTGTTCACCTGTTTGCTCTCATCCACCCCATGCTGCTCCCCAGCTGTTCTCCCCACAGGGACGAGCCCCCCCCCCCACCCCGCAGGCACCGGGCCCTCGGTTACGCCCCGGGCCAGAGCAGACCCGTGCCCCGCGCACCGTCCGAGGTGGAGGACAGAGGCCGTCCGCGCACCTTGGCGGTCTTGACGATCTCCGTGAAGTTGTCCATGATGGACTTGATGTCGTCTTTCAGCCGCTTGTTGTAGGATTGCAGCAGCGTCTCCTTGCTCTGCGGAAGGGCCCTCTGCTGGGCCATGGCGGGCGCCGGTCAGGGCAGGAGGCGGAGGCCCCGGGCCGTTGTCAGCACCTGGGAGGCGGAGTCTGATGCGAAGGGGGCCAGCTGCCGCCGCCCATCCTCTGTGCCCCCGAAGACTGTGCACACCTCGGGATCCCCTCTCCGCCGAACTCGTCTGATCCCTGGCCCGCAGGGGCGCCACCGGACCTCACGCCGTCTCCCGGGGAAAGCCCGCGACACCCTGTCTGCGTCCGGCCCACGCGCATTCGCGAGAGGCCTGCGGGGATCCCGCCAGCTGCTTCCCCACCTCCATCCCTGCCCCACCTCTCCTCAGGCCTCTCCATCTCTGCACCTGGCGCCCAGCTGCTCGCTCCGCGGTCTGGCCCGGACCACCCTCCCGCCCGGCGTTCCAGCGCTCCGCCCGGGGTTCGGGGCCCGACCGAAAGACCGCACTTGCGGCCGTGGAGCCGTTCCGGGGAACATTCCACGGCGACTCCGCCCTGCCACACCCATATCTGCACCTTGTCGGCAGACCCTGGGCCGGGCGGGCACCCGGCCGGGATGGACGGAGGGGTGAATGAGCTCCCCTCGGGAAATCCCAGCTCACTGGCGCCTCTCCTCACCTGGAGCGTCCCGCCGCCGTCTCCACGCCCCTTCCGATCTCACAGACCCCACCCCCGCTTCCCGCACCCGACCTGAGGGCGGGCGAAGGTAGTCCTGTCGCTTTAAATCCCAAATCCCGCGCGTCTCCAGTTCTCGCGATCTCCGAGCTAGCATACATATTTCCCACAATTCCCTTTTCTTTCTCTCTCCTCCTGTCGTCCAAGATGGTGAGGCTCCTCGCCAGTGGGTGTGCTGGCGCTGGGTCTGGGTTCTATCCGCCTCCATCCTCCTTGGGACTCGGCCGCGCGGGAGTCCCTCCACCGTCTGGCGGGAGGGGAGCCCCGCGGGACTTGGCCCAGAGGCATTGGGCCGAGGGAGAAGGAACTAGAGAGCCCAGCGCCGCACTGCCGGGCTTGGAGCTGATGCGGCCTGGAGCCGGTCCTCGGGCCTTCGGGGAGGGGGGCTGGCCGTGCTGCTGCTGCTGCTGGTTGGGTCGGGCCCCTAAGGGGGCCGCTTTCCCGTCTGGGGGGGCCGCGCCCCGGGCCCTCCGGCTCGTGCAGATGATGTGAGAGAATATTTGCTATCCGAGCGTCGGTGCGGACGTCCCTGACCACCAAGATCGCTGATGCACGAGCCGGGCCGGGCGCGCGCGCGCGGGGAGGTTCCGGTCGGACCCGCCGCCCGCGCCTGCGGGGAGCCGGTCCAGGGCTCCTAGAGGGCAGGCGGTTTACCCGGCCTTTCTTCCTGCGCAGCCGAAGGGAAAGAAGGCTAAGGGGAAGAAGGTGGCGCCCGCTCCTGCGGTCGTGAAGAAGCAGGAGGCCAAGAAGGTGGTGAACCCCCTGTTCGAGAAGAGGCCCAAGAATTTTGGCATCGGTGCGTGCGGGCGCCAGAGCGGCCCGGCGGTGCTCCGAGGCCTCGTGGGCGGGTTTGGGGCCGCCGGGATTGGGCTTCGCGGCCTCGCCAGGCGCTCCTTGCGGAGCGGGGACATGGGCATCGCGGGACCCCTGGGTCTTGGATGTTTGTTTTCTGCGAGATGTGCGGGCGCGGGCGCGTGCACCTACGCCGCTGGGGCATCACCCCTCGGGCGGCCGGAGCGTGACCTGGACTCCGGGGTCAGAGCCTCGCTCAGTGCTGCCCTTCTCTTCCCAGGACAGGACATCCAGCCCAAAAGGGACCTCACCCGCTTTGTCAAATGGCCGCGCTACATCCGGCTGCAGCGGCAGCGGGCTATCCTCTACAAGCGCCTGAAAGTGCCTCCGGCCATCAACCAGTTCACCCAGGCCTTGGACCGCCAAACAGGTGGGCTCAGTGGCGGCAGGTGTCAGGGTGTCTGGCTACACGCATGTACTCCTGTCCACCACCTCTAGTGGACAGCGCTAGACCTTCGGCCTCTGCCTGGGGGCGGGGGGGGGGAGGAGCGGGTGTTTCGCAGTAGACTGGTCACTGAAGTTCAGGTTTCTTCATCCGGTCCCCGGAACTTGGTGGTGGCCTGACTGGGAAGGTTACGCGGGTGTGCTGAGAATTCGTTCATTCTCCTTTTTTTTTAAAAGATTTTATTTATTTATTTATTTATCTTCAGAGGGGAAGGGGAGAGGGAGAGAAACATCAATGTATGGTTGCCTTTTGTGCGTCCCCTGCTGGGAGTTGGCCTGCAGGGAACAGCCTGCAACCCAGGCATGTGCCCTGACTGGGAACTGAACTGCGATCCTCTGGTTCACAGGCCTGCGCTCAATCCACTGAGCTATACCAGCCAGGGCCTGAGATTTCTTTATTAAGACTTGTTTTTTGGGGGGTGGGGGGTGGAGAGAAACGTTGATTGGTTGCGGCTTGTGGGAACCCTGACCGGGAATCAAACCAGCGACCTCCTGCTTTGAGGGATGGGGCCCACCCCACTGAGCCGCGCTGGGCAAGGCCATCTGGAGAGTTCTCCAAGTGCAACTCACACCCAAGACGGCGCTCTCGCAGGAGTCGCGGTAAAGGGCCGGGGTTCGCGCTGAGCAGGGGGCCTGAACCAGTGGTCGTTTCCAGCTACACAGCTGCTCAAGCTGGCACACAAGTATCGGCCAGAGACGAAGCAGGAGAAGAAGCAGAGGTTGCTGGCCCGGGCTGAGAAGAAAGCTGCTGGCAAAGGGGATGTCCCCACCAAGAGGCCCCCTGTCCTCCGAGCAGGTGAGGGAGGTCGGGAGGGCGAACGGCCCCATCTGGAATCTCTGGGAAGGGTCAGGTTGCTACTGGCCCCTGCCCTTCACGCAGACCCGGTCTCGTGCCACAGGCGTGAACACCGTCACCACCCTGGTAGAGAACAAGAAGGCCCAGCTGGTTGTGATGGCGCATGACGTGGACCCCATTGAGGTATGTGGGCCCGGCCACCAGTGCCCAGAAGGTGCAGCTCAGGCTGGTGCGTTCCGGGGCCAGAGTGGGGTGATGGCCGTTCCCGTAAGGACGGGAGGTGAGCCAGCTTGTGGCTCTTGCGATGATGTGACTTTCTTACTGAATTAAGCCGTGAGGTAAAAATTCATGAGCTTTTTAACCCTGAGCTACGGCCACCCCGCTCGCTTGCGAGTCCCCTGCTGCTGCTCAGGACGCGCTCTCAGCCAACGCTGTCTTCCAGCTGGTGGTCTTCCTGCCGGCCCTGTGCAGGAAGATGGGCGTGCCCTACTGCATCATCAAGGGGAAGGCGCGGCTGGGGCGCCTGGTGCACAGGAAGACCTGCACCACCGTCGCCTTCACACAGGTTAACTCGTGAGTGCACAGTGTGGGCCCAGCACCCCAAGTCTGAGGGGACCGCCCCCCCCTCAGTTCCCTATCTCGGGGTCCTGTGTTAAGGGAACACGTGTATCTGAGCCTTTGCCAGTGATGCTCGTGAATTTCTTCAGCTGAACAAACCGTGTGGTCATGTCACGTCTGAGGCAAAAGGCTTGTGTTCAGAGCCTAAAAGGTGGCTGTCCTTGTGGGGGCGGCGGGGGGACGCAGGCAGGGACCGGGAGGCAGAGACCCACACCTCCCCTCTGCTTAGGGAGGACAAAGGAGCTCTGGCGAAGCTGGTGGAGGCCGTCCGGACCAACTACAACGACAGATACGACGAGGTAGGGACAGCTTCCTGCAGAGCGCTGCTCGTGCACATGACGCCTTCCGCCGGAGGACCGGCTGGTTCCCTGTGGGCGTCTTGTCCTGCGGTCAGCGCAGGACGACTGAGCAAGACAGCGACTGAGCAAGACAGCGCCCCAGTGTGCTTTGGGTGGGGGTTGCCCGACCGGGCTAACAGGGTTTCCCCTCATCCTTGCAGATCCGCCGCCATTGGGGAGGCAACGTGCTGGGTCCCAAGTCCGTGGCTCGCATCGCCAAGCTGGAGAAGGCCAAGGCTAAGGAGCTGGCCACCAAGCTGGGCTGAGTGTGCCCTGTGGCCTCTGTACATAAAAGTAATAAAGACCCCTTTGACCCGAGTCTCGGGCGTTCGGTGTGAGAGTGGTTGACCTCCGGGCCCGTGAGGGGACGGGGGTGGCGGCGGGCTCACCTTCAGATTGGGGCCCTTAAGTGTCAGCACTGGGTGCCGAGAACCAGGCCTGGCTCTTGTCCCCTGGGCATTGGCCTGTCTGGGCAGGAAGGACAGCGCAGCGTGTAGCAGCCAGTGGTTTATTGGTATGACTGTGCAGCTGACACAAGACCGGACACCCTGAGCTCGGGGTGCCCTGGCCCACCACGTCACAAGCCCCGAGTCCCGTGTAGGAATTTCTTCGCCCACAGGTAGGATGTGGCCGCACAGAGTCCGTACCTGAGGTGGAGACCAAGTCCAGTGAGGGTTCCCACGGGGAGGGCCTGAGCGCAGTGGGCAGGGGGCACGGACTCACCAGGTGACAATGTACTGCAAGTGCTCGTTCCGCAGGGTGACCCTGGTCTGTCCTCCGATGGGCCCCCCGGGCACTGTGCTCTCTGCGGGCACGGGAAACTAGACTCGNGCGCAGCGTGTAGCAGCCAGTGGTTTATTGGTATGACTGTGCAGCTGACACAAGACCGGACACCCTGAGCTCGGGGTGCCCTGGCCCACCACGTCACAAGCCCCGAGTCCCGTGTAGGAATTTCTTCGCCCACAGGTAGGATGTGGCCGCACAGAGTCCGTACCTGAGGTGGAGACCAAGTCCAGTGAGGGTTCCCACGGGGAGGGCCCGAGCGCAGTGGGCAGGGGGCACGGACTCACCAGGTGACAATGTACTGCAAGTGCTCGTTCCGAAGGGTGACCCTGGTCTGTCCTCCGATGGGCCCCCCGGGCACTGTGCTCTCTGCGGGCACGGGAAACTGGACTCGGTCTCCAGTCACTGCCACCTGGCCCACTGCTCCCTTGGAGCCGTCCCCGTTTCTAGCTCGCTCTTCCCCCAAGCTGCCCGTGTCTGCGCGGCCCATTTCCAGTCACTTGGGTAGGACCCTCTACTTGCACCTGGCTGGTCCCCAGGCTGCCCCTGTCCTCCCCTGCCCCTAACAGGCTACATCGCAAACAGGCACTGACTCCAGCTACTTGGGCTGGGCACAACTTACTGAAGTCTGCATCAATGAAGATGGGGTCTGTGCCTGTGAACTTGGCCATGGCCTCCAGGTCCCGATAATGCCAGTGGTTCCTTTCTGGGTGGTTCTCAGGGACGAAAGGCTTCCTGGTTTCTGCCAGCCGCACTATCCCAACGAGCTCCACATCCCCCTCAATCTAAATGGGAGTGGGGGCCGTGCTTGGGGCACATGGCACAGAGGAGGGAGGCTCCCGAGAGCCCCACTCACCTGAGGAAGGCACACTCCTACCTGGCCTTTCTGCCGCATGTTGGGGTTCAGCTTCTTCCGAGGGACAAACCCTCTGTTGACCAGGATGGTGACTCTGCAGTGACGAAAGTGTGCGGTGGGGAAAGGGCTCCACACGAAGGCCACCCCTGACACCTGCTTGAGCATCCTCAGGAACAACTCTGGTGCTGGGGGCAGGGCTCGGGCCCCAAAGCTGTGGGCCTTTGGAAGGTGCGCCTGTGCCTGCCTCTTGACTGGGGAGAGCCACCAACCCCTGCCTGGAGTGGAAGCCCCCCCCTCCCCGCTGCAGTGTGCAGCCAGGGGCCCCAGCCCCCAGGGCCTGGGCTTAGGCAGCCACTTCCCCCTGCGCCTCCCTCCACTCCCCCCTCCCAACCAGGGGGCCCCAGGAGCCCATCCCAGCCTCCGACCAGGGACCTGTGGGACCGGGACCACCCACCAGTTGGCATTCGGGAGGCAGCTGCTCTGCCAGGGTGCCCAGGGCGGGTCCTCCCACCCCTGCCCTCCCAGGTGGCCCACTCCAGGGCCAGGGAGGCCTTCCCCGGGCCGGCTCCCGCCACACTCCTCAGGCCTGCACCCTGTTCAGAGCTCAGTGCATGGGGGCAGCAAGTCCGGGAACTGTCGTGTCAAGTTCCAACCTTCAGACCCTTCAAAGAGTCGAACCTCTCCAGGCATCTTGGGTTCCCCAGGTCTTCCCAGGTTGGGTTGGAGGTGGAGAGGAGAGGAGGAATCGCCCTGCCTGTACCCACCAGGCCCGCTGGCTCACCCCAGGTCGGTGCAGTGGAAAGGTGTGATGACGTGGGCGCCACTCTGGACCGAGGAGGAGAGCCGGCCGGCCTCCCGGGCCTCCCGGGCCGGGTCCACCATGGTTCGTGGCAGCATGTACAGCTCCTTGGAGTGGTCAAAGTGCCCCCGGACCCTCACGGGCCTGTACTCCAGGTTTTTCAGCTCCATCGGGCTGCACGGGAGGGGACAAATGGAGCTGCGGCCAGGCACAGTTCCGGAGGATGACACACCCTTTTCTCCTAGGGCTACAAACCACGAAGCCCCCCTGGCCTGAGGGGTGATGGAGGTGACGTACAGCTACAGAGGGGATGGCTGGGGCAGGGCGTGCCCCTGAAGGGGAGGCCGACCCATGTGCCGCGGAATGGACCCGACCGAACCACCAAACTGTCCACATTCGCCTGAAAAGCTACAAACGTGGACTCTTGCTCAGACTTGACCTTGTGTGTGGGGAGCAGCCCGTCTGCAAGCAGCAGCCTGTCCCCTGGATGACAGCTTTGTGGGACACAGCTGCCATCTAGGATGGGCCGTGGAAGTGAGGGGAGAGGGCAGAAGCCCCATTTCGGGCACTGGGTCAAAACTCCAGTCCAGACGTGGTGGTGCCAGCCCTCTCCCACTAGCTCGGGATTACTGCTTTGGGTGCCGTCCCCACTGTGGGCAACCTCTCAGGGACAGCAGGCCTGAAGACGGGGTGAGGCCTGGATGACAGACTTCCCCATGTCCTTCAGGCAACTTCCTGGGGAGGACCCCTGATCCTGAGGGCTCCCCTCTGAGGGCTGGGGCGGCAAGCAGAAAGAAGGCAGGCTCCACGCTGACCCCTAGGGAGACCAGCCCCCGGCTGAAGGTCCCACTCACCTTGCGGGCAGAGGGACAGGCTCAGCCATAACTCTAGACTCTAGTTCTTCGATCAGCTTCAGCTTCCACTTCCGACGCTGGACCTATGGACACAGAGCAGAAGCCCAAGATGTGGCCGTGTGGGGAGGACTCGAGGCCACGAGAGCCGGAGGCCAGTCTTTACCTGCCACGTCCCCAGGCCAAAGGCGGTCACTGGGATGAGAAGCAGGAACCACCGGAGAAAGGAGTCATCTTCAACTTTGGTGGCAGGAGCTTCTGCTGTCGAACTGCCACACCTGCTTGGCCCCGAGGCCAGCCCTGGGGAGTTCACAACACGGGCTTGGGGTTGGGAGGCCCTGGGGACACCGCCAACACTGTCTAGGAGCATGGGGTACAGGGGGAGGGGGCTGCCCGAAACCTGCAGTCAGAAGCCAGACAGAGCACCAGTGTCCAGCCCAGCTCCCGACCCAGGGCCTGGCACCGAGCCCTTGGTGGGTGTTTACTGACAGAATGAGATCCAGGGCTCAGTCTTAGCTTTGCCACCAACCAGGACCCTGGGTAATTAAGTTGCAGCACCATCCCATGCCTTTGATGCAGAAGCACGCCGGGATATATTCTATGGATAAGACAAACAAGCATTGGCTGCTGCAGTTTGAATAAACAGAGATGTAAACTCAGGCTAGTGTTTGACAGGGCTCTCCTAACCGTTCTGCTTCTCCCGCCCCCCAATTATAAGAGAAAGTGTATTTGGGAAGTCACAGAGGTACCAGAAGTGAGCCAGCTGCGCTGTGTGGGCCCAGGAAACGAGTTACAGAGGCCAGAGGCAGAAAAGAAGGGCGCTTGGAGCTCAGGCGGGGGAAGGCCAGGTAAGGTGCCAGGGAGAAGATGGGAGCGGTGCGGTGCCGGTCCTCTGGAAAGAAGGAGCGCCAGCTTTGCCTTCCCATCGCTCGTACATTCAGGGGTGAGACGTACACAGAAAGTACATTTAAGCTCTCAGAGTTTGGGCCCATCGCAAGGTAGCAACAAGGCTCCTTGGCGCGAAAAGCAGGCCTGGGGCAGGCAGGCTGCCGGAGCACCCGTGGGCGCGCACGGCACGCTCTGCCGTTGTCCAGGGGTCGCGTGCGACATGCCCCGTTGGGGCCTGCTTTCCTTTAGGCCCCGGACACCCGGCTTCTGTCCTGGGTTGGCCCCTCATGAGGCCAATGAAATGTTGGTTAGTTAACGTCTCCAGCACCGAGGCTGGTAATGGGGATCATAGCTTTTCTTCGCGCACCCACAGGCCGTGCACCGTGGAGCGCAGGGCGGCTTTCCCCAGGTGCCCACTTGAACGAGTCCTCACCTGCGCGCCGGGGAACCGCGAGGATGCTCCACCAAGCAGCGCGGGCCGGGGCCTGGGGAAATGCGAGGGGTGGGTGAGCTCCCCACCCCCAGGGGCAGAACACACCCCGGCTGCCCACCCGCTCCGCAGCCCGGTGCAGCACCTGCCCCAGCCACCACACCGCCATCGCCTCGCGGAGGGTTCCGGGGTCCAGCACATTTGCTTCCGGGACACCGTCAAGCCCCGCCCCCAGCGGGTCCACGTGGTTCGAACTCTGCAAGACCGCTCAGCCATGGATGAGCTGCCCGCCGATGTGCGAGCATTCCTGCTCGAGCACCCGAGCCTGCGACTGCAGCCAGCCGCCTGCAAGGTGCGCGGAGCCAGAGTCCCCGACCTCCTCCAGGACCCCCGCCCCGGCCGGTCGCCGGGTCCCCCTGACTGCCCCGGACCTTCTGCCCGCAGGTGAGGTGTGCTCTGACCGGCCATGAGCTACCCTGCCGCCTGCCCGAGCTCCGGGTCTACACCAGCGGCAAGAAGTACCAGCGGCTGGCCCGTGCCTCCCCAGCCTTCGACTACGCCGCCTTCGAGCCGCACATCGTGCCCAGCACCAAGAACCCGTATGTGGGGCGCGGGGCGCAGCGGGGCCCACTGGCATAGCCTGGGGCTGGTCGCAGTCCGGCGGTGGACCCTGGACCCCTGAGCCGCCCTGCATGGAGCCAGGAGACCTGCGAGGCAGGCGGGGGTCCCGAGTCCGGGAGAGGTCCGTCCTCGCGGACCTTGTTGGCAGTTTTGTAACGTGAGGTTTGTCACCCAGGCCTGTGTGGAGCTCTCGAGCTCAGGTTCGCGTGTTTATTTTGAACCAGAATTTTGATTTAGCCGAGAGTGAGTTTTTGGCAGAAATAGCCAAAAGGAAGAGGGGCGGCGGCACGCTCCTTTATGGAGAACTTTCATACAGAGCCCTCGCGTGATCTTGCAGCAGAGCCAGCAAAGGCCGGCCACATGCCAGGCGAACGGCGAGGCCGCCGTCCGTGTGGGTTGGTGGTTCTCTGGGATATTTTCAGAACCCTGATACCCAGGCCCCATCAGCTCCTCGGGGTGGTTCCACGGGGAGCTGGCGTCTGGACCTCTCCTGAACTTTCCTGCAAACCGAGGTCCCCCTGCCCCTTAGGCGCCAGCTGTTCTGCAAACTCACCCTGCGGCACATCAACAAGTCTCCTGAGCACGTGCTGAGGCACACGCAGGGCCGGCGCTACCAGAAAGCTCTGCGTAAATGTAAGTGATGTGGGGGTACAGCCCGCCTGAGCCACAGAGATCCGGGCGCATGCCTGCTCTCGCGAGGGACGAGCGTCCCCAGAGGGCGGAAGTGGCGCCAGGGTCCTTCTTGGGTGGATGCGCCTGTCCCGCACAGTGGGAGAGATGCAGGGCAGGCAGCAGGCTCCCTCCTCAGTGAGTGTGGCCACAGGTCTTGGGACTTTATGTGAAACGACGCACAACCAAGCCGGTTTTACCTTGGGCCGATGGACTGTAGAGTGGGTTCCTGGGAAAGGTCATCGGTGTCACGAGGAAACGACGTTGTCAGCATGCCTGTGCTCGACGCTGCCAGGGAACGGCGCCGGGACTGGCAGGGCCCGCCTGACTCAGGAGGCCTGGGAAAGGCTCTCCGAGGGCCTCCCCAAGGGCCTCACCGTGGGCCGGGAGGTGGGACTTGCTGAGTGGGAGAGGACAGGGTCNGGCCGATGGACTGTAGAGTGGGTTCCTGGGAAAGGTCATCGGTGTCACGAGGAAACGACGTTGTCAGCATGCCTGTGCTCGACGCTGCCAGGGAACGGCGCCGGGACTGGCAGGGCCCGCCTGACTCAGGAGGCCTGGGAAAGGCTCTCCGAGGGCCTCCCCAAGGGCCTCACCGTGGGCTGGGCGGTGGGACTTGCTGAGTGGGAGAGGACAGGGTCCGAGGCACAGACGCTGGGCCTGGTACTTCTGAAGGACCATCCTTCGTTGTACTGTGGGTGGAAGAGGGGGTGGGCGAGAGCACGGAGAGTCCTGGAGGCCGTGGTGAGGAGCATGCACAATCGGGGTGCACGAACGGGGTGGAAGCCGGGAGCTGCGGGCCCGGGGTGTCTCAGCATCGCTCTTCCTCAGGATCGGGGAGGAAGAGACCATGGGTGGCAGTGCGGCCCTCCTGGTGAAGATGCCGGCTGTGGTTCCCAGCCGGGTCACCAGGTTTGGGCAGGGAAGGTGGAAAGATGGGGTCAGGTCTCAGCCGTTTGTGGGCAGGACTGCTGGCTGAGGAGTGAGTGGCAGGGACAAAATGACCCGAGTCCTCGGCCTGAGAACTGGCAGGTGCCAGTGGAGTCTGGGTCGTTGGCTTTCAGGGGAAGCTAAAAGTGAAAGGCGAGCCCCTCGAAGGGGAAGTGTCAGGGTGAGAGGCTGCTGGTGCAAAACATTCACATCCAGGTGGCACTTGTATCTAGGGAGCCGGGTGAGAAGGGACAAGGCAGGGCCTGCGCACGGGGGAGGAACCAGGTGTCTGGGGCACAGAGGAGGTTCAGGGAGTCAGAGCGGGGCTCTCACCAAAGGGCAGCCAAGGGGAGATGGGGCAGCTGAGTGGTGGGGTGGGGTGAGGCTAGAGCAGTGCAGCGGGTTTCAGCCCGCGAACGGGGGAGGGGGACCTGGAGGCTGGAGGTTCTGCGGCTTCCAGTGGAGAATAAGGCCCGTGGGCAGGTGGGGAGGAGGCTCCTGGTCCACACCAGTGTCTGGGGGCCTGTGGAGCCCCTCGCCGTGGGCAGGAAGGAGTTGGGAGCCGGACTGGCCCCCTGTCAGGGAGGGGCAGCACCAAGGCTGAGAGCGGAGAAGGGGGCTCCGCGTGGCGGTGCAGGTGCCAGGCCGAGGGTGCTGAGGAGATGCCACGTTTGGGTTCTGGTGGTGACCTGGCCTCGAGGAAGAAGGGGTGGAATGCTGGGGGTGGTTAGGTGTATGCAGGGACCCAGGCAGGGCTCCTCCACGCCGTGAATGATGGCAGGGGCTGGGGGGAGGGTGAGAGCCAGGCCCACACCATCACCTGTCCCTGGGGGAGCTGCACTGCCCTGCAGAGGCTGCCTGAGTCATTGGTGCAGGGGCAGTGGGGCCGAAGCAAGGCCCTTCAAGGGAGCCCCCGCCAGGGCGGGCAGAGGAGGTGCCAACTGCCACAGAGCCACCATGCCCGCCAGGGGCTACAGCCTCCTGGCGACGGGCTGGCGTGGCTTCCAGGTCGGGGGCCTCAGCCCCGTGTAGACCACCACCCTCCCAGCCGGAGGAGGGTGTTCAAGGCCCAGTAGACTTGTCCCGCCTTCTTGCCCGTTGGTCACACCTCTGCTGGCCTCTCCTGTCCTGGGAGGACGTGAGCTCGTGGCATTCCCTGTCACCGTGGACATGTCCCTAGGGGGATGGGGCCTAGGGGCTGAACACGAGGAGACCCAGGCAGTGTGCTGGCCTGCCGTGCAGATGATCAGTGTCATGAGCAGGGTGTGGAGTTTGTGCCCACCTGCCTTCTGCACAAGAGGAGGAGGAGGGAAGGCCAGGCAGACGGTGATGGGCCACCCCGCCTGAGAGCAGCCTTCTGGGAGCCGGAGTCCAGCGATGATGGTGGTGGCACAGCCCCGCACGACAGTGACGACAGCATGACAGACCTGTACCCAGGTGAGCGGGGACACGCCCCTCCCTCTGCCCTCCTGTTGGCTGTTGGGCGGGTTCGGGTCATGGCCGTCCTGTCCATTTCCAGCAGCAAGCGGGCTCTGGCCTGTGCCCCCTGCCTCACCCCCACCCCCCAACCTGGTCCCTCACAGCCGAGCTGCTCACCCGGGAGCACCCTGGAGGGGCCGAGCACAGGGGCATTTTGACAGACGAGGACGGGAGGCCCGGACATCGGGGGGACTCGCAGGAGGTGGCGGTGGCCCGGGAGCCAGCCCTCCAGCGCCAGAAGGTGAGGGGTGGGCAGGGCTGCACCCAGCAGCAGCTTCCTTGGTGATGGTTTTCGGTTGCCTTAGAAAGATGGAGGGAGCCCTCCGGCAGGGACTGCCCCCCGCTGGCACCACCCTGTGAGCCCCAGCCTGGGCTGCTCTGGGGTCCACACCCGCATGGAACAGGCTCCCTGGTCTCTGCGGGGCGGCTGCCAGGGTGCGGCAGGGACCCCTCTGTGGCCAGTGTGGGAATCTCGACCCCTCGGGTGGGTGAGCAGAACGGGGCTGGACCAGTCTGCATCTGTCGTGTGGCTGGGGTCAGAAGCGCTGCCTTCAATGGGGCCAGCGGGTGTGGGCCAGAGCCCCGGCCCTGCCGCCCTGCACCTCGGTGCTGACTGGCGCTGTCCCCACCACAGAAGCCATTGAGCTCCTTGAAGAAGTTGAGAAGCCGTCACCACCGGCCGAAGCGCTTCAGCTCCTCAAAGCAGTCGGGTTAACGCAGTCGCTGGATAAGCGCGCCGTGGCCTCCCAGAGTCAGGGCTGCGCATGGCGGTCCTCTGCTGGCGGCCCTTGGTGAACCCTGTGCTGCTGGAGGCTTTGCCCGCTTGGCTGCCCCCACGGCAGGGCCCTGTCCCCTGCACCCAGGACGCAGCAGGGACGGAGGGAAGGACCCTGTCTGGCCGAGGCCTGAGTGTTCCTCCCTGCAGCACCTGGAGCACCCGGGGTGGGCCCCGTCCCCTGACAGCACCCGAGGGTCACACCACGTGCAACAAACGCCATTGTTTATTTTGGTGTTTCCAAAAATCAGAATGTTTTCGAACACAACTAAGATATAAAATACAGCATACGATGAGATCGATACCTATTTTCCCACATAAAGCAAAAAATATTTTCAAAAACTATCTTTGCCAATACCAACTGGTCGATCACTTTCTGTCCCAGCACCTGCCCCAACCCGGCACTGCCGCTCAGGGCCAGGCTGGTGGCAGCAGCCTCCTGCTGGGGACTGGGGACTGGGGCCTGTACCTCCTGGCTCAGCCTGGCTCCACAGACCAACAGAGGTCGCCAGGGCCGGGGGTGCCATCCGGCGGAGCTGTCAGGCTGTGTTGGGGGTGGTGGGTGAGGCCCCTGGGCCCAGGCCGAGTCAGAAAGCAAAGAAATACTCCAGGCAGCGAGGGAGCAGGAGCGTTGACGCCCTGTCCTGCAGCCACGGCTTTGTCTAGGTGGCACTCGGGATGAGTCTGTTGTGTTCAGGTCCCAGGTGGGGTGGTGAAAAGGCGCGCCCCCACCCCCTTGGGACAGGTGGGCTCGGGCTACAGAGCCAGGTATGGTTCTAAGGGCCCTGGTGGGCAAAGGCAACTCCCCCCCCCCCCCGCCCCAGCAGCCCTTGGGGGTCAGCAGCAGGGGGACAGGAGGCTCTGCCACACTCTGACAAGTCTGGAAGGCAAAGACGGCCCAGCCCCAGGCCACCCTGGGAACCCCAGGGCTATACACTGAGCTGATGGCCAGGGAGAGCCAAGCCCCAAGAACAGGCTCTGAGGGGCCATGGGCCCTCTTCCACATCTGCCTGGCCTGGCCACAGGGGTCTGCCCCTGAAGGATCTGGGGAGAGGACAGTGAGAGGCCCAGGGTTATTCTGGCTGCCCTGGTGGCCTTTGCTAGGACGTGGACGAGTGCAAGACAGTGCACGGTGGTCACTCCCGCAGAGAGATGCGGTGCACGGCAACACCAGGAAACCTCAGCTACAGGAGTCGGGTCCCCACCGGTTAAGGCATCACAGGCGCAGTGATTTGGGCTGCGGTCAGCAAAGCAAGCAGGATGCTCTACACGAGCAACAGCCTTGGGGACACGTAGCCATGGCTGTGTGCCCTGGGAGGACCCTCAGGCCAAAGGAAAAACCCGGGCGGTGCCCAGCCAGGGCAGGCTCTGCCCAGTGTCCGCCAGGGTGTGAAGGGTCGAGTGTGAGGTAACGCTCTGTGAGCCGGCGCTGCCGCTGCCCTGCCCTCCTGGTGGTGGGCCCTGCGGGCTCTGGCGGCGGCCCTGGGCTCCACCAGGACCTCATCCCCACCGTGAGCCCCTTCAGCTCCCAGGGTGTGACCCCGTGTGAGCCACAATGGTCCAGGCCAGTTTTCTGGTTCATCAATGACTTTGACCAGGAAAGTGAGCGGCCCCTCTAATACCGCCTAGTTCTGGGCGTTGGGGCTCCTCTAAGCTTTTCTACCACCCCTACGACACGTTACAACGCAAGGCAGAGGCACCGTGGAAGCCACGGGGCGGTTCTGAACCAGGGAGTCGGACAGTGAGGCGTGGCTGGGCCATCTGAAATCATTTAGTAGTTTTAGCTAAAAACGTAAACCTTAAAAAAATAAGAGGGAGACTGCTTTGAAGGATACACAGATGTTTCTGCTCACAGTACAGCTTGAAGGCCCCCATCACCCGAGAGAGAGAGACCAGACAGGAGGAGGCACGGCCACCCGGCTGCCCGTGCCAAGCGGCGGAGGCAGGCTGACGCCTCGCCGGGGAGGGGCCGTGCTCACCGTCCAGCCAGCACCGAATGGTCAGGCTGCCGGGGGTGGGTCCAGAGCAGATTTGGCCATCGGTTTTCAGGTGTCTGCAAAGAAAGTTCTCAAACATCTGTGCCTTTCCGGAGTGGGGAGGGAGCAGGGTGCATAGACACTGGCCGCCTGTAGACCCCACCCGAACCGGTCCTCGACGGCCCCAGGGCTCGGCCGCAGGGGCTCACTACCACTCCTTCTTCTTCTCGTCCATGGAGACACCGCCGGGGCCCAGGGCCACCACGAGGAGCAGGCCCCCAATCACCGACATGGTCTGGAAGAAGTCGTACTTGAGGAAGTCGTGCATGGGCTTGTAGACGGGCACGGTCCAGAAGGCGTTGAAGTACACGTTGACGGTGAACAGCCAGACGACCAGGGTCAAGGCGGCCAGCTTGGTTTTGAAGCCGACTGCCACTAAGATCATCAGGGCGGTGCCCACGATGTTCTGCAGGATCTGCGCAGCCGGGAGGCGAGAAACACGGGCGCGTGTGAGGAGAGGCGGGCCGTGCCTTAGAAATGGGCCCTGGCACTGAAGTGTCCCTGCCAGGGCCGAGTGGGACTGAGGGGTTGCCGAAACGCCGGCTGCGAGTGGGGGGGCTGCACTGCAGGTGGGGACGCACCCAGGGGCCGCGGACAGGAGGTGCAGCAGCAGTCTGTGCGCGGCGGGTCGACGGCCCGAGACCGCTGGAGGCTGAGCCCGGAGGGAGGACTCCAGTCCCCGGGGCTCCGGCCGCCCTGGCCCTACACCCGGCCAGGCCTGCTCGGTGAGCCCCTGGGGGGCAAGGGCAGAACCTTCTCTAACTCCGCACCCCCAGCACCAAAGATGACGTGGTAAGGGCAGAAAGCAGAGGAAAAATGGGGTCAGCCTAAGGGACCCGTACCAGGGACCCGGCACAGACAGAGGCTCGGGGTGCTTGGGTCCGGAGGGCGCCGTCTCGGCACACAGGAACTGGACAGTTTGTTGCTTCCTGGGAGTCCGCCCGGCCACCCGGGGCCCTGCTCCGCGCACAGCCACACAGGGCGGCCGGGCGGCGGTACTCACGGAGAAGAAGCTGGCATCGAAGTGCAGCAGGGTCATGAACATGAGCACCAGCAGCACCCGGCCACCCAGCTGCATGTACTGCCGCGGGGAGCTCTCGCGCACCGTGGGCACCCCCGCGAACATGCTCTTCCCCTCCGAGCGGGACTCCGCCAGCAGCAGCAGCAGGCCGCCCCCCAGGGCCAAGTTCCTGCGGGGCAGAGACGCGTTCAGCACCAGGCCCGACTGGGAGACTGGGCCCTCTGCCCGCTTGCAGACCAACCAGGACACAGAGGGCACGGGTCCCCAGGGCCCCAGAGCTGTGTCCCATTTGCAGAGTCCCACTACTCACATGACTGAAGACACAGGTGTGTCTGTGGCACCAGACAGTGAGGGTCACTGAGCACCCTCGAAGCCGGTGCTGGCCTCAGCTTCACTGTGGACCAGCTGGGGCCCTGGGAACAAGTGTTTCCACCCGACCTCCCCTCCTCCCTGTGAAACCCAGGGTCCGGAGAAGCAACTTCGCTCTCACTGGTGTGCTAGGGCTCTTGGGCGGGGGAGGCCCTGTCAACACCCCCAGGGCCCCAGAGCCTGGTAGAGCCCCACCCCGCGCTCGGACAGGGATGGGGAGGGAAGTAAGGAGTGCACGTACCTCATCAGAAACTTCAGGTCCCATAAGATGCTGTAGGCGATCGTCTGGGGGACAGAGGACAGAGACACTTGGGTGGTGGCACCTTCCAAGAACCTCTTTCCCACCAAGTTACCAGCATGAGGCAGTTGTTCTGACAGAAAACGCACAAACCACCCAGGACACCCAGAACAGCCCGAGGCCGGAGCACCCCGCAGAGTCAGAGCTGAGCCTAGGTGTCCAGGGAGAGCGTGGCGGTCAGGGACTGTGGCCCAGACCCTGAGGCCGGGGCTGCTTCTCCGTGAAGGAAGACACTGACGACAAGAGGGTCCTGGCCACAGCCAACCCTGTGCCTTGCCCCGGTCAAAGACACTGCAGAGGGTGGCAAAGGGGGGCACCGGCGCTGGGTGCCCACGCAGGGTGCAGCCCGCCTGGCCCTGCATCACCACCCCAGGTCCGAGTGGCCTGGGGGAAAGACGAGCCCTGCTTCAGCGACAGCAGGAAGCAGCAGAGCCCCGCGTGCACCACCGCCCGCCCCCCCACCCCCACCCCCGGCAGCGCCGGGGCTCCGGAGTGAAGCCTGACTGCTCGCCCTGGTTACCTGCAGCGCTATGATCCCGAAGAGCCCAAAGCAGGCGTACTGCACGAAGTTCCTGCTCAGCACCAGGATGCAGCCGGCTGGGGAGGAGGAGGCCAGCGTCAGGGCACAGCCAGGAGACACCACCCAGCAGGCCCCCAGGAGCAGGGCGGCCCAGCAAGCCGCCCCTGGCAACACTCAAGCTGTGGGAAGGGGCGGGGGGGCGGGGGGGCGGGGGCAGGCCCCACCCAGGAGCCAGCCAGAAAGCTGCCGCAGGCTCGGCGCACTGCTGCCAGACAGGACGGAAGGGCTCGTCCCGGTCCTGCCCACCGGTGCACAGGGTGCAGGCCGCCCCCAGCATACTGCCTGGTGGCGGAGGAAGGCCCCAGGCCCCCGGGAGCTGCATTCCGGCCCAGTCTGTCCCCTCTTCCCTCTCCCGGACTCATCCTTCCACACGCCTCGGGTTCTCACTCCCTGCTCAGCTCCGCCCCAGCCCACCCGGCNCAGGCCCCACCCAGGAGCCAGCCAGAAAGCTGCCGCAGGCCCGGCGCACTGCTGCCAGACAGGACGGAAGGGCTCGTCCCGGTCCTGCCCACCGGTGCACAGGGTGCAGGCCGCCCCCGGCATACTGCCTGGTGGCGGAGGAAGGCCCCGGGCCCCGGGGAGCTGCATTCCGGCCCAGTCTGTCCCCTCTTCCCTCTCCCGGACTCATCCTTCCACACGCCTCGGGTTCTCACTCCCTGCTCAGCTCCGCCCCAGCCCACCCGGCTCGGCCACATCTCCTCTTCCGGGCCCTTCAGCACGGGCTTGGCCCCCCTCGTTAGCAAGGCCCCCCACAATCAGCCAGGGCCGAACACCCAACACCCAGGGAGCCCACCCGCCCCAGAGCCACTCACTCAGCTGCCCGAGCAGGTTGAGGAGCACGAAGGTGGAGGCCACCAGGTAGCCGCAGCCCCAGGTGCTGTCGATGTAGTCCCGCTGCTCGCCCCACTGGAACCACATGCGCACGCCGTCCTCCAGGAAGGTGCTGATCAGGCAGAGGCGCGCCACGTGCGGCAGGTACTGCTTCGTGACGCGGAGAAACTGTTGGGCCACAGGCACCGGTGAGGGGCCACGGCCGGGCCCAGGCCCCGCTGCCCAGGCCCCTGCTGCACACCCGGCTGGGCTGCCGGGCTCAGAGCCCACACGGCGACGGCGTGACCCTCTTCTACAACCTCCTCTGTCACCTCAGCAGACGTGTCTAGGGGCTGCCAAGCAAGAACTGCCTCGAGACGCAGCCTCTACCCCCAGGTCCGGGCCTCAGCAGCTTAGAATCTCGGGGGAAAGGGCTCGCCCAGGGCCACGCTGGCCCTCTGCCCCGACCACCCAGTGGTGCTCGGAGACCCTCGGGATGGGCCAGAGTGGAGACCTCCCTGAGATGACACTCCACTTCTGCTGCAACCGGGCGGCCTCAGAGTCAGCCAGCCTGAGCTCCCCACTCACACCCACCCGGCACCTCCGGGGCTCGCGCGCTGCCCGGCCCGTGACAGCCCCTCCGCAGAGCTCAGGGGCCGTGGGCACGCTGTTGCTGGCGAACACCTCTACGTGGTGTGGGTAGCGGCTGGGAGGCTCAGGGTTTCTGAGAGGCCCGAGTAGGTCTCGCAGACTGAAACCACAAAAGGCACGGTGGACGGCGGTTTCAGCAGCACTGACAGGCAGGTGAGCAGAGTCCCGGGCTGACGTCAGAAAGAAGCACACCGATCACTTCCGCCTACTCCGTGTCCTTCAGGGCGTGTGCTCAGGACACACGCAGGGGGACACCGAGGTACAAGTATCCCCGGGTGTGCCCCGGGCACAGCTGGGGTACAAGGGACAGAAGCCCTGGGGCACATGATAACAGAGCAGGAACTGGGGAGAAAGACCGGGGACCCACCCACAGGACTGATGCGTCAGCAGGCGAGAGTCCAAAGGGCACCAGCCAGCCCGACCCTCAAAGGGACAGGCCGATCGACGCCTGGCCCCTCTGCAGGGATGGAGACGGAGGTGCAGGCGAGAGCGTGTCTGGGTTTTTCCCATTTCTGAGAAGTGAAGGTGCAAGAAACGGTTACCACCGCCCACCGCACCGACGAGCCACTGGCCAGAGCACATGGGGATGCCGGGGTCACTGGGCAGGGGCTGAGGGAGTGAGTGGCCTCACGCTGGGTGCCATTCTCTTCCATCTGAGGGGCTGGAGCCCCATGTGGTCAGCTCCACACACGTGTGCTCAGCACTTTGGCCCCCACCCCAAAGTAATGGCAGACGTCACGATGACAGAGACAGCCAGGCAGGCGCGGAGGTCCCCGTGGGCAGAGGCAGACGCCAGGGCCGCCACCTGGCTCTGCTCCCCACCAGCTGTGTGACCACGGTGCTTTGTGGGGGGTCCATGCTACCCTTCTCCATGGTGAGGCCGGCTGGCGAAACAGTTGCTAAGTATTGCACCAGCTTCACTGAGCTGGAGAGAAGGGGTGGGATGTGGACCTGCTGTGACAAGAAGTCCCACGCACTCCCGGGTGAGCACTGGAGTCCACGCAGAGAACACACACAGGACACACACGCCCTGGCACGACTGTGCGCACCATGGCAGACAGGGCGTGGGGCAGTGGGCGCCGTGCCCGTGGGCACTGTACCCCCTCCCCGCTCCCGCCTCATGACACTTTCAAAATGCCCAGCAACGGTGCGAGTGCCCTGGCCCCCAGCAGGCAAACAGCTCTGCAGCCAGGCCTCCTGCCAGGGCCCCACCGAAACCCTAGCAACGACACAGGCCTCAGCAGGACAGAACTCCCGGGGACGTCAAAGCCGAGCGTGGGTGCTCGGTGAGGCTGAGTGGACTCAGAGACTGGAGCCATGGTGGGCCGCTGGGTGGGCCCGCCGTGGGGGACGGAGGGTGGCAGTGCTCTGACTTACTTCCCAAGTGGCACTCACCAGGCAGGCCCGCGAGCTGGCACCCTGGGCTTGGGCCTCAGAGCGCCCTGTCTGCGGGAGGCTGGCGGGCGGGAGGCCTATGGGAAGAGCCCGGGCTCTTAATTTCAGTGTCTGGGTTGGAGGATGAAAGAGCAACGGCAGAGCCTTCCCTCAGACAGGTGACTCACTGCCCTCCGCCCCCCTGGGCAGACGGGCGGGGGGGGGGACAGCCGTGGCCACGCTGTGGAAAACCTGCTGCCACAGCCCAGGCCCCATGCTCTGAACCGAGCGAGCACCTGGCTTCCAAAGTCAAGTGCGGCCTGGATGCAGACTGCCTTCCTGTCCCCTGAGTCTGGCCCGGACACAGCGGCCCTCGCCCCCGGCCACCCTCCAGCAGCACCCGAGGCGACTAGACAGGAGGGAAAGAGCCGTGGTCAACACCATGGGGCCCAGCCCGGTTTCCGCCTCATCCCTGACGTTGGTCTCGGTCAGACTTGGCCACTGAGCCCACTCCAAGCTGCTCTCGGCAGTGCCCCTAGGCCAGTGCTCCCTCGGGGGGCCGAGAAGAGCCTGGCCACAGGCCTCCGGGCAGGCAGGGTACTCCCACTAGGCCAGTGTCCAGCAGCACCTCGGTCCAGGGCCTGGGACCCGGAACGCTGCCCTCTGGAGGGACTGGGGTCTCCGAAGCTTGCGATTAAGCCCTGCTGACAGCAGCTGAGCAGCTTCAGCAACACGGGGGCTGAGGTTCCTCCTAAGGGGTTGCTACTTCGGAGGCCTGAGGGGACTCAGGAAGCGCGACGACACCAGCCTGAGCCGTCACTCTGGGAGGGAGCCACCTGCAGTGCCTGCACGGCACATACCCGCTTTCTCTTCCCGTCCCCGGCCTAAGGGCCAGGGAAGGCCGCCCGCAATTCTTGGTTAGTGAAAACTCTGAGGAGGAGGAACAGGAGGCCTGGCCTTCCTTATCACCAAGGTCAGGGCTGTCCTGGCGTGGGCCAGGCTACGCAGGCATGCAGTGATGCCTCCGGCGCATCCACCGTGAGCCCAGGACTCCCAGCCAGTCTCCTCGAGTGCTGCTCCTTGGCTTCGTGCTGCACCCAGAGGGACAGGCAGGGGTCAGCTGGCCCTCTGCTGCAGAGATGGCCGGGCTCTCTCCACGGACACACCAACCACAGGTGACAGAGAGCCTCCCTAACCGCAGGGGCACAGCCAGACGGCAGAGAACCCAGCAGCACCTCACCCTCGAGGAAGCCTCACTAACCACAGCCTTGCCACGTCTCCACCCCAGACAGGTGAGCAGGGAAGAGGGCGTCAGCACCCTGCCTTCCTCTCTCCTCACTCCTGGAACACAGGGCAGGAAGCCCTGGTGGGGGGGGGGGGATGAGGGACAGAGCAGAGGAAAATGCATGGCACCCATGGGCTGTGAGCCCAGGGCCCGACTGCAGTGGCCGTGCCCAGGGCAGCGTGCTGCGAGGCTGTCCTCGCCACCCAGCACTCTCCCAGAGGCGCAGAAGCTCCTGGGGTGACAGCCTTTGGCTGGGCTCTGTCACACGGGGACACAGGCGACAAGGGCAAGGCCGCACTGGAGAATGGCCCCTCGCTGTGTGCATGTCACCTTGGTGACCAGCCGTCAGGCTGAGCCCATTAAGTGCCACCACACCTGCTTGCAGGCGTCACATCCTGCACACCAGCCACGAGCACCAGTGCAGAGCAAGGTGTCTCTGTGGGCCACTGAGCTTACATGCCTCGGCCCTGCGGACCGGGCTCTGGTGGCAGCCGAGTGCCTGGCTCCCATGGGGAGCACACTCAGCACCTTCTGCGGCACCTGGCCCACTGGGGGTTGGAGGGCACTGTCCCAGGCTGCCCAGGGCAAGGGGCCTAATGCCAGCGCCAGCTAACCAGACGGCTCACCCTGCGCTCTCACCACTGGACCTCAGGGAAAGGTCACAGATGGCCACCCATCTGAGGCTACCCTCAGCCTCCCTCCACGTCTGAGGACAGAGACACTGGCCGGCCCCCCTTGGGCCAGGGCAGTGCGCGAGGAGGGCCGGCCTCCCGGGGACGGTACAGGGAAGGGCCAGACTTCCTGGTGTAACTGCCCGAGGGTGCACAGGCCTTTTTCTGTGATGCTCTCAGCAACACTGGCTTCCGGGTCACATCCCACTTCATTTCTGCTTGTTTTCTGAAGGCAAAGGCTAGAGAAGAGCAGGTGCGTTGCATTGTCTGATGAGCGTCCCCGGCGTCCCCCATTCCCTTCAGATTAGAAAGGCTTGGACTCTCGTCCCTGTTACTGGCCGCTCGGCTTTGCCACTGTGTGGACACACGTTACAAACCAGAGTGCAGACCCAGCTCGGCTAGACTTGCCCCCGAGACTCTGGCTCTGCTTCGTGGGCCTGCCTAGGGCAGCAGGGCCAGAGTTCAGTCCTGGGGAGCCCTGGACCTCTGGACCCCTGCGTCGCCCACCTGACCTCTGCCACCCCCAGGGCAGCTGGCCCACCCGCCGGGCCCACTCTGGTTTTCAGGCTGCGCACGCCTCCGCACCCTCACACCAGAGGAGGAACTCCGGCCTTGGTGGGCCTCGCTGGTCTTCCCGTGGCAACCCTCACCTGGTACCGCTGCCCTGCCTGCCCCACCAGGGCCTTTCCGGGCCCCAGATTCTGCTGTGTTTGTGTAAAGCAGACAGAATGCACAGAGGGAAAGAAGGGTGCACGGTTGGGGACAGAAGGTGGTGGCTGTTGGCGGGGTGCTGATCGTGTGACAGTCAGCAGCAGCCTGGCCAGAAGCCGTTGTGTTTGGACTTGGTTGTGAAATTCACTTGCAAAACCAGGCTCCTCCAGGCCGAACAGCCAGGGACCGTGGCCCTCGAGGCTCCCTCGGCTGAAAGGAGCCGACTTTCTCAAGGTTTGCTGATCGGGGAGATAAAACTGGGTCACCACCATTATGTCAATGAACACCGAACAAGGCACGCGTGGTTCCCGAGAGCCTGGCTCTGAGCAGTCTCTGACAGGGGTGCAGGTTTGAAACTGTGTCTGCAGATTCCAGGTCACAGCCCCAGGAAAGGCTGAGCTCCACAGCAGTGCCCCCACCCCTACTGTTTCATAACACTGGGGACCCAGCCACCCCTGGGGACGAGGAGGAAAATCTTGTTCACTGATAACTAATCAGAAAACACTCGTTTTTTGTTTTCTAAAAAGCACACACAAGCCTTCCAAGAAGCGCAGCCACAGAGTTGGGTGGCTGGGTGTCCCCCTCCCCTGGAGTTGGTGACTGGCCCTCACTGCTCTGAACTTGGGCAAAGCCTATACCCACACCTGTCTGGGCCACCGGCGGGCAAGGACGGGCTTGCAGACTGAAGCCCCCCCACCCCCAAGACTGGGCATTACGTCCCCTCCGCCTGCCTGGACTTCTGATCTGACAGCCTCACTCAGCCGCCTGCCTGGCGGCTCTCCTGGCCTGCAGAGGCGGGCCTGGGAAGGAGAACCAGGAAAGCCCGGCGTCCCCTCCTCCCGGGCTTGTGTAAGACAGATCCTCATTCAATTCTGCCCTGGGGCAGAGTCCAGGGAGGGAAACTGCGGGGTCAAGGGGACCCCACTGAGTCCACACACCTGGAGAAGAGAAAAGAAAAGGGCTGTGCTTTCTGCAGTTGGGGTGCATACCAGGGCGCCCCCTTTCCTCCAGGAGGACCCCCAGACTGCCTTGTCTGACCAACCCCGCTTCAGCATCCAGCTCCCCACCCCGCCTCCTAGGAGTGCCCAGGCAAAGGAGAGGCGGGCAGGGATCACCCCAGCAGCCGGAATGGGGGGGGCGCTCCCCGAGCCCCTCAGGGCTGGGGCCGCGGCCTCAGGGGGCGGAGAGGCAGCTGCTCACACCCCTCGCCTTCCAGGAAGGCTCGGGCCAGGCTAAGGGAACGGGTCACCGGAGCTGAGTGCCGAAGCAGGGCCCGAGAATACACCCCAGACCGTGGTGAGGAGGCGAGAGAGGGGCAGGCTGGGCCCGGGGGCTGGGTCTGGGGGCGTCCCAGGCCGGGACAGGCAACGAGCCCAGGCCGGAGGGTCGTGGTTGGGGGGAGGGGGTACGATCCCAGCGGTGGGATCCGAGGGGCGAAGGCACGGCCCAGGCTTCGGGGAGACCCTGCGGGGATCGGGGCGGAGGGCCGCCTCTGGGAGCCGCCGGGGCGCGGGGCGCGGGGGTGGAGAGCGGGGGACCCGGAGGAGGAGGCCGGCGGAGGGGGCTCGGGGGAGGGGGCCCGGGGCGGGGAGGCCGCCGGGCCCGCAGGCCGCACCTGGTCGGCGAAGTCCTCGGCCGTGCCCATCAGGTCGTTCTGGCCCATGGCGGCGGCGGGAGGCTCGGCTCACTCGCTCGCTCGCTCCGCGTCCGGCCGGTCGGCACCCGCGCCCTTTGCGGCCTCCACAGGAAGTGCCCGGCGGCCGCCCTGGCTTCTTGTCGGCGGCTCCAGCGGCTGCCACGTAGGCCAAGCCTTAAAGGGGCCGCGCCGGCGGGCCCGCCCGGGCCGCGCCTTAAAGGGGCCTCGCACCGCGCTCGCTGCCCCGCCCTCCGCGCCCTTAGGCCCGCCCGCCACGCTCCTTCCCCGCCCACTCTGCCCGTCACGCGCCCGGCTCCGCCCACCGCACTCGGAGCTCGCCGGCCCCTCCTGGCCCCGCCCCTCGCGTTCGGCCCCGCCCACAGTGTTGGACTCTTCACCCAGCAGGAAATTTAAAGCGGTTAGGCCCTTAGGGCCTGCTCCTCAGAGGGACACACCGGTGGCCCTGCGGCTGCCGTTTGGGCAGGAGGGTCACGTGGTCAGGCAGACACACCCCGGACTGAGGGTCTTCCCCAGGGTGGGGGATGGGGTGCTTGCCAAGACGCGGTCCCGACTGAACATGCTCAGTCGAGGGTCCCACTGCTGACGCCGGCTGGGGGAGCACCGCTAGCACCCCCCGGAGGGAGATAGAGGACTGGAGTCATTATGGAAAAGTACAAGGTGCCGAGGTGTCCCCTGGCGGGAAGGCTGGGGGAACAAGGGCCCGACTGTCTGGGATAAGCCGCAAGGGACCTGGACCTCTTGCTGCCACCCCGAACCCCTACTTGGTTTAACGGTCGCAGTCTCAGTAGAGGCTGCAAGTGTGGTCTCCCCCGCCAAGGAAGCACTGGACTCACTTTTTGGCCGGTGACGGCCTCCAGCTTAGAGGGCACCCCCAAAGGTGGCCCTGGGTGCCCTTTGCCTCTCTGGGCCTCACTTCACCCCTTTCTGAAACTGTGGGTGAAATTAAGGACTCCCCAGCCTCATCTGCCTGAATGTTGCCCCTGGAGGAGAGTTCTGTCCTCCTCTCCCACCCGTCTGTGGGCTTGGGCCCATGAGGACAGGACACCCAGAATGCCGACAGTTCATAGGAGCCCCCAAACTCCCAACACACCTTGTCAGTAGTCCCTAGCGGGGGGGGGGGGNGGGTGGGGGGGGGGGGCTTGGGTCGTTTCCTTGGCCTGTGAACAGGAAAGCTGCAGAATTCAAACCCATGGACGTCTAATTAAATGCCTCTGTGCGTAATACATCAACTCCACGCAATGTTCAATGTGGCCTTTGTGAAAATGCCATTCTCCTAAAAATCATCTGTACCTGAGACTTTCTCGCTTTGGGTGGGAGGACTCCAGGGCAGCCCACCGGTGGTGAAGCAGGGGTGTTTTGGGGGGGGGGCCAGAGGTTTAGAAAGCGAAGGTACCGTTTCAGGGGAGAAAAACGTGGCGATCCGACACGCTGGTGTGTTTTCTGGTTTGCCGCCCCGGATGAGGGCCTGAGCATCTCGCCGCAGCGTCACCTGCTCAGGACGCTGCCCGTTACTCCAGGAGCGGGGTTCAGGCTGCTCACAGGGGCTGGGTCACAGAACCCTCAAACTCTTCTGGACTCAGAAAGTCCCAAGACCCGAGGTTCTGCCCCCCACACCTCTCCTCTGTGCCCCACCCCACCTCCTCTATCCATCATCCAGCCCTGCCCCAACGCCCGTGTATGTGCGGCAGCCATCTCTCAGCAGGTCAGGCTCATGGCCAGGCTCCAGGGTCAGACCCTGAGTGAGTTCCAGTCTAATCTAGGCCGTCTCAGCTGCAGCCTCAGGCAGGACCTGGCCCCTGGGCCTCTGCTTCCCCCAGCGTGGACACAGGAGATGGAGGTTGTGGGGACCGGCGTGCAGAGTGCACCACACGCTGCCAGGCACACACGTGGCTGTGCCTACGATTATACCAGATACTTTCTTGTTTGGATGCCCAGTTTGGGGGACGGTGCTGGAAGGTGGTGTGCGGGCGGAGAGAGGGACAAACTGAAGGCGGGCCCGTGGGGAGAGCTCTGGAACCGGCCCCAGAGAGATGGGCTTGGGTTCAAGCCTCAAACAGCTCCTTGGCCTTCCCGGTCATTTTCTCTATCTGCCAAACGGGGTGGGAGGGAAGGCAGGGGGAGCCGAGGCAGCCTGGGAGCCGAGCGCACTTTGGGGAATGAAAAGCTGGGCAAGTCTCCCGAAAGCCTCAGACCCTTTCCGCTGATAGGTGTTGGACCAGCTGAGCCCCGGGGCCTTGGGGGTGAACCTGGTGGTGGAGCACAGGAGAACCAAAGGAAGGCTTGTGCTGAAGCAGGTAAGCGGCTGTGCCCAGGTACCCAGTGAGGGTGGGTCCCCCTGTCGAGAGGCTTCCTGATGAGACAGGTGCAGCTTGGACTCCTGGCCAGCCGCCTCCAGGCAAACCCAGTCAGGCGGGGGCATGGAGGTAGCGTGAGGCACTCCAGCTTCCCCTCACATGTGGCCGTCACCCTGATGTAGAGAAAGTGCCCCTTTTCACCCTGACAACAGCCACAGCCAGTCATTCAGTGAAGTGTCATCTCATTCAGTCCCCGCTGGCCCAGCAAAGCAGGGGCCACGGCCCCACTTTGCAGTCCCAGGCAGGTGGAGGGGCTCTGGGGGGCTGAACGCACACCGGGGTCACGCAGCTCCAGAGATGATGTGAACTCAAGCTGCCTCCTTGGGGGCCACCAGTTTTACAAAAGTGGGGCAGGGACTTGGCCAAGGTCACACCGAGCTAAGAACCGGACACCAGGCCCTCTGTGCGGCACTGCAGGGTGCAGTGGGGACTGGAGGGGGACAGCCCTGTGTGTCCAAGTCTGGCGGGCCTGGTGAGCTAGGGGCCCAGGGGGACGGAGCTGGCACCTCCTGGTGGCGGAAATGGTGGGAACACATTGAGGTCAGGGCACCTGTGCAGGTGGCAAGCCCTTCCACTCTGCCTCCCGTCTGAGGCCTTGGAGTCCTCACCCACCTCTTGCTCTATCGCTGGTCCATGTGGGGACGGCCTTGTCATCTCACGGGCAAACAGGAGCTTTTTTAAAAAAGATTTTTTATTTACCTTTAGAGGAGAAGGGAAGGAGAGAGGGAGAGAAATATCAATGTATGGTTGCCTCTTGAGCATCCCCCACTGGGACCTGGCCTGCAACCCAGGCATGTGCCCTGACTGGGAATCGAACCACGATCGTGTGATTCACAGGCCCGAGCTCAGTCCACTGAGCTACACGAGCCAGGGCCAAACAGGAGCTTTTTAAAAAGTCAGTGCTGGTGGTGTTGATGGTGCTGGTGGTGCTAGAGATGGTGGTAATGGTGGTGGTGGTAGTGGCGGAGGTGGTGTTAGCAATGATGTCGGAGAAGGCTTATGGCAGGTTTACTGAACTAGTGCCGGTGCGTCCCTGCAGGTGGAATGCCTTGACAATCACCACGCCAACGAGGCCCTGGAGGAGGTAACCCTGGGTGGCTCCCTGCACTCGGAGTGATGGGGAAGCTTGGGTGGAGGCAGGAGGCTGGGAACCAGTTCTCGCCTCGTGCTGCCGGAAGCCAGAGCGGCAGGCCACCAAGGGCATCTGGGCCCAAACACGCGCATGTCCACCTGGGCGCAGACACCTCCGGGTGCGGGCTCTCAGAGGGCCGCAGGTGCGTGTCCACCCAGTCCCTGGGCGCATCTCCCAGTAACCGTCTCCTAAAAGATGTTTTCAAAGACAAAAATGCCCGTTGCAGTAGGAGCCCTCGAAAGCACAGAGCGGTGCGGCTGGGGTGCTGTGCACCGTTTCACGCCCCTTCGCTCCCCCAGGCGGAGCCGGCGGAGCCGTCCTGGCTGTAGCTGCAGCGAGGACAGCTGCGCGCACCTCGGTCGCTCTGAGGAAGCTCTGAGCTGCGTTGCACTCTTGAATTGCACTGGGCGGTGTCTGCCGCCCTGTGTGACAGAGGGTCTCTCATTGTCCTCGGCCTGCAGTGGCCAGCTTTCAACCCTTGCCCACAACACAGCTATTCGGTCCCCGGTGTGACTGACAAGCAGGGATGGGCCCAGGCCGCATTCCGACAGAGGGACAGAAAGCCCACCTGTGGCCCCCAGACCCTCACAGCCTCCCACGTTCCAGCCCCTTCCACGGCCCCCGGGCAACCTGCTGTCGTGTCCAGCCCATTCACGCGGGCACAGTCCTGGATCTCAGTCATGGTGGGATGGTGGGAGTCCTTTCTGCTGCCTGCCGTGTCCCTTGTCACCACACTTCCAGCTGGGGGCGGGGACAGGGGACCCGCAGGCAGGCCAGGGCACCTCAGTACCCCCTCTCCCATTAGCCCCCCGCCTTCTTCGGTCACCCCTGCCCGTCTCTCTTCCTGCTCCGCCAGGCACTTGGCCAGCGTCGGGGCCCTCAGTCCTTGTGACACCCCTGCTAGGCAGATGCCACGGCCACACTCTTTTCAGGTGAGGCGAGGAGGCTCAGAGAAGTTGAGGAGCTGCTCCTCCGTCACACAGCACAGGCTACATGTACCTGCTGGAGCTGGGACCCATGCCAGGTCATGTGGCTGCTGACCACCAGCCAGCTACACACTATCCTACACACTGTCCTGTGCAATCTATCCTTTTGCCCTGCCTGCTCGGAGCAGGAAGCTGGCGTTTTTGTTGGCCTGTGGGACAGGGAAGCACAAACTGAGAGTCCGGGCCCCCGACTGCCTCCCCTCCTCTGTTCTTCTGCCCACAGCTGATGCCGCTACTGAAGCTTCGGCATGCCCACATCTCCATCTACCGGGAGATGTTCATCGTGTGGAACAGCCAGGTGGGTCAGAGCCACCAACGCCTGTGGCCAGGGCCACTCAGCAGCCGCAGGAATGGCGAACTGCCGGCAGAGCGCCGCGTGCCGTGTTCCCCCTGGGATGGTAGTGGCCACCCTGACTGGGCACTTTCCGGGGCCGCACTGGGCGCTCTCTCGGCATTGGCTCAGGTGTGCCCCAACAGCCTCAGTGGGGTCCTCCCAGTCTCTCACCCAGCTGGTGGCCGGGCGGGAGGCGAGGCCAGGTGTCTCTGACTCCGGCACCTGACCTGTTCGGCCCCTGAGCTGGTTCTGCAGCCAGAGGCTCCCGCATGCCCAAGGGTGGTGTCTTGCTCTTTGCAGAGGGAGCAGGCAGGCCTGGGGGTGGGGGTGGCCCCTTGCTGCCCCTCCTCAGAGCCCCTGGCCCGGTGCGCCCGGGCCTCCTGGGCCCCGACGCCCACATGCACAGGGACGTGCGCAGCCTGCAGCCAGGTCCAAGTGCAGGTGCGGCCGGGGCGGGGTGCGGCCGAGACCCGAGCAGGGGCCGCTCACAGGGGCTCGAGTGCCCCGGCCACAGTGGGCAGAGCTCCCCCAGCCACCACGGACCGCGAGTGGCCCGGGCTTCTGGGGCAGAGCTGCGGCACCTAGCCAAGGGGCCCCTGTCCCCAGCAGACCTCCTCGTTGTTGCTCTGCCTGGTGATGGACTACAGCAAGGGAAGCCTCCAAAAGGTCATCGAGAAGAAGAGGGAGGCAAAGGAAGTCATTGATTGGGAGGTGAGACAGACCGTCCGGGGCCACCTGGACCCTTATGGCGTTGCAGGCCCCCCAGTGGAGGTGGGGCAGAGGGGACGGCAGGGCCCCTGGGGCCTGTCCGCCCGTGTCCCGGCGTCCATGTGTACAGCCAGGCATGCTCACACGGTTGTCCTGTGCAGTCTCCCCCTGGAGCGCCACACCGTCCTGGTCAGTCAGGACCCAGGTCTGGCCTCTGCTGGCCCCGAAGTCTGCACGCGCCGACTCGGGCCTGGCTCCTCACGAGGCCCCCTTGAGGCCCACCCGCGCCGAGCGCACTGCGGACGGCCTCCCTTTCTGTGGCTGCTGCCGCCTCGTTATGGCCACGCCGAGCTGGCGTCCAGTCGGGCTGCGAGGGACAAGGCGGCCCTGAACGTGGCTGGGGTTCTTTTGGTGACCCAGACACTCACTTTCCCGGGCCGAATGCTGCGGTGAGGAGCCCCCGGGCTGCAGAGCAGGCGTGTGCAGCCACGTTCCCGTGTTCTGCACCGGCCTGGCGGCCCCGGGCTCGCTGCCCCCGCCGGCGCGAGCGTCCCGGCTCCACATCCCGGCCGCACTTGGGCGAGCCGGCCTCTTCACTCAAATGAAAGAAGACACTTAGCTTTAGTGGTCGTGAGTGACCAGAGCGAGCACTTTTCAGCCACGTGGAAACCCTCTCTTGTATCTGTTCGGGTTTTTGCTGGTTCAGACCCGGCCTGTCTGTTTCCTGGTGATCTGTGTGAGCTCTGTCTGCGTCCAGGCAGTCCTCTCCCGCCTGCGGCTTGCCAGGTCTCCTTTTTCTCTCTCATCTTCACTTACTGGGTTGAGAGAGAGAGGAAGAGAGGGAGACAGGCAGGGAGAGAACCATCGACCCGGTGTCCCCTTCTCACACACTCACCGCTGGTCCCCGTGTGGCCCTGACCAGGATCAGACCAACAGCGTCTGGGCATCGGACGTTCTGGGCACCAGAGCTGCCCGGCCCAGCTGGCTCTCTCAACAGGGGAAGTTCCCCGTCGCAGTGAAGTCTGCCCATCAGCATCCTCGCTGGGCTGGTGCCCCGAGTCCTGTAGGAGAGGCCCCTCCTGCCCCAGGGCCACGTGGTCACCAGAGCTAGGTCGCAGTGGCTTTCACAGTTAGGCCCACGGTCCGCCCCAAATGGCTCCTGCCTGCCCGTGTGCTGAGCACCTGTGTTCGGGGGCATCCCACATCGTGTCCGTGGGGAGGGGCCGCCAAGGCGGCTCCCCTGGGGGCGGTGGGGCCTCTCCAGCCTGGGAGTGTCCGTAGAAGCCCAGCCCGTGAGCCGGTGAGCCAGCCTGGGCTGAGGGCAGGCGAGGGAAATCCCAGGGTCCTGCACACTCGGGCACTCGCTGACACCCCGGCGTGGAACCTCAGGGACACGGCTGGGTGGTCACTGGCCTGGAGCTGCACTTGTTTGTGATGTTTGTTCCAGAAAGTTCTGTCAGGGCTCTTTCCATTGTAATGATCGGTGAGCCCAAGCAGGCACTGAGGACTTCACCCTCTCTGCCGCCCAGTTTGCCCACGACCACGGGTGGGGTGTGGGCCCAGAGCCGCGGGGCACTCGGTGTCCCCTTGTGGGGACAGGAGTGTGGGGTCCGAGCTCTTAGCTAGTGAGGCCAGCGCAGCTGGGCCGGTCCTGCTGGCCCGGGGGGTCTGGGACCTGGACGAGCAGCTGCAGGGCCCCCGCTCGCGAGGCTGCAGCCCCCTTGACGCCACGCCTCTCCCTCCCCCCCCCCCCAGTGGATGCACAACGTGCTGGGCCAGGTGCTGGATGCCCTGGAGTTCCTGCACCAGCTGGACATCGTCCACAGGTGACCGGGGTGGGGGGCAGGCTGCCCCTGGAGGAGAGGCGCCCAGTCTCCCCGACACCAGTGCCTGCCTGCGGGACCCAGGGAGATGGGTGGGGCCGGGGCTCGTGCGCCTGGCGCCCACCCAGAGCGCCGTCTCACCGACCTGCAGTGAGGCGCCCTCCCCACACGGCCTCGCCGGGGCGAGTGGACTCGGCGGCGGTTCTCAAGTACAAGGAAAGAGGGCAGATAACAGCACTCTCCGGGCCAGACGGGAGATTAGCTGCCGTGGCCTCTGGCCCTGGTCGGTGGCCCGACCGTGATCTGCCCCTGGCATCCATGGTCTGAGGGCTGGGAAGGAGGTCAGGTGGGATCAGTGTCCTGGGTCAAGGAGGGGAAACCAGGCGGACCCTGTGTCCGAGGGGAACACTCAGGGCTCCAGGTCGACCCCCCAGCGAAGGCCTTGAAGCTCAGACCTGGGAGGAGCCGCAGGAGGGGCGGGTCCCCACCTGCAGGAGGCTCAGTTTTCTGCAGTTTAAAATGCCGGCTGCATTTCCCGTGTCTAGGAGGAAAGTGGGCTGCAGAGGGGCCTCCGTGGAAGGGAGGGGCGGGGCTGGGAGGGGCAGGGGTAAGGTTCAGGGTGCCTGCCGGCCGGTGGCGGGGGCCCAAAGCTGTCCCCTTGGTTTCAGGAACCTCAAGCCCTCCAACGTGGCCCTGGTCAGCCGCAACCACTGCAAATTGCAGGACCTGAGTGCCGCTGCGATGATGACCCACAGAGCCAAGTGGACCATCCGAGCTGAGGAAGGTGGTCGGGGCCCCCCTGGGGCTGGGTCGGCTGTGGTGGCTGGGGAGCCACGGGGGCAGGGCTGTCCACCTAAAGCTGGCTGCTTGGAGTCCAGTGGGCGGTGGCCGCTCTGGGGGCCGGAACATGGTGACGTCAAAACTGTCCTTGCTCCGAAGGTCCCCCAACAATCCTCCCGGGCTTACTGAGGCTCAGACCCTGCGCGGAAGCAGCAGCCCGCTGGGGTGGAGGGAGGCACATGGCATCCACACAACCCCCGGAAAGTGCTGACCACCGTCGGGGGAGAGGGAGGGGCTTGGAGGAGGACAGTGACATGCACAGATGGGAGGCTGTGGGGGGCCAGGAGCTGAAGTGACCCCGGGATGGAGAAGCTGGGGAGTCCCGGGCATGAGCTCCCCACCTTTGAAATGACAGTGGGGCAGAGGGAGCTGCGTGTGGCCTCGCACAGAGTCGGGGAAGGAGAGGACTGCCGTGGCAGGGCGCCCAGGAGCCCTGGGGACGCAGGTGCTGGTGGCGCTGACCTGCTATTGTTGATGCACAGGGGACGGACGGGTGGACGGACGCGTGAACAAAGGGACAGACGGGTGGGTGGACCTGCTGGGTGGCGGAGGGGGGGGCCCTGGCAGCCCCCCCTGCTCTGTTGGACTGGACAGTGGAGGTCCAGAGGAGGAGGGGCTGCCTATGGCTGACCAGGGCCTGACAGCTGGACCTGGGGCCCTGCTCAGTAGGCTCCTCCTCTGGGGTCAGATTAAGAAACTAGGGCGGGGCAAGTGGAACTTTGCCTGCAGGTCCTGACGTTTAAAGGGGCAAGATGCGCCCTGACCCACCAGGCTCTGCGGGTTGGGCGTCACCCTGCAGGTCGAAGGGTTGTGGGTTTAGTTCAGGCCAGGGCACAGGCCTGGGGTTCTGGCCAGGTCCCCAGTGGGGGCGGCGTGCGAGAGGCAACCACACATGGATGTTTCTGTCCCTCTCTTTCTCCCTCCCTCTCCCTCTCTCTAAAAATAAATAAAGTCTTTCAAAAAATGAAAAAAAAAACCAATAAAGGAGCGAGATGTTGCAGAGGGTGCAGATTTGAGCCTTCCTCCTGCACCCCACAACAGCCGCCTGGAGGGCACCTGCAGAGGCAGGCAGCGTCAGGAAGACCAAGGGCGGGGGCTGGTGGGGGGCCCGCCCTCCCTCGCCCTCCCTCGCCCTCCCTCGCCCTCCCTCGCCCGGCAGACGCTGCCCTTTGCCTCCCTGAGCAGGGTGGCCAAGGGCTTCTTTCTTAAGCTGCTGCTTCCCCGGGGAGGCCAGGACTCACGCCCCCCTTCTCCTGCCGACAGACCCCTTTCACAAGTCCTGGATGGCCCCCGAGGCCCTCGACTTCTGCTTCACCCAGAAGGCCGACATCTGGTCCCTGGGCTGCATCATTCTCGACATGGTCAGCTGCTCCTTCCTGGGGGTGAGCCCCAAACCCCACACCCCCGGCCGGTGCCCCAGAGAGCCCCCACCCCCACGCCTGCCCCTGGCCCTGGGGAACCTCGGCCCCAGGCCCCTCCAGGTGTCCTCATCACCCGTGGCGGTGGCAGGACAGGCCCCGGGTATGCCCGGGAGTCCCCGTTTGAGTTTAGGATGGGTTCGGCTGCGAAAGCCCGGCCCTTCACCAGCCGGACCTACACTTGTCACCTGTGGGCTGGAGTGGTGACACGTCCCCACCGTGGGGCCTGGTGCAGCCCGAGGGACCCCGCCAGTGGGCAGGAAGGAGGGTTGTGCCCCACGGCCCTGGACACTGGCTTCTCTCTGAGCCACCACCCCTTCCAGAGGCCTCGGGGGTCTGGTGGAAGGTGGAGGTGGCAGCCAGGTCTCCCCGCCTGCTTGCCGCTCACTCTCCGGGTGCCAGGCCTCCTCATCGCCCCGTCCCCTCGCAGGCCACAGAGGCCATGCTGCTGCGCAAGTCCATCCGGAGCCAGCCTGAGGGCCTGCAGGCTGTCCTGCGGACAGTGCAGGAGAGGCGGGTCCCCCACACCAAGGCCTTCTGTTCCCTTCTGCCCGAAATGCTGCAGGTCAACCCCTCAGAGCGGGTAACGGCCAGGTGAGCTCAGGGTCTGGGGCTGCCTGCACTGCAGTTTCTCTCTCTGCACTTCTCCTCTGCGTTTTGAGCCTGGCGCCCCCCCCCCCCCCGCCACCCCCGTGGGCAGAGGCCACGCCCACCCTGCCTTCCCCAGCCCAGTCTGGTGACGTGTCCTGGAGGACAGACAGAACAAGACCGCCTTCTCCATCTGGCGAGGGGCGTGTGGCCCCAGGATACGGCAAATGTGCTGATACTGGTTTATTTTCAAAATGAGAAAAGTGAACCTGTGGCACTGAAGCCGGCCTGGGCTGTGTCTGCCTCCAACCACGGCGGGTGCGAGAGCTGCTGTTTGGTGTGTTTTTGTGGAGGGAGGGCTCACACGGGTGGAGACTCAGTCCCTCCCAGAGGTGGACTGCTGGGGCGCCAGGGGGGCTCCCCTGTGACGCATGAGAGGCGTGCCAGTCAGAGTCCACATGGGAAGGCTGGGGCCAGCATCCGCCTCGGCAAGGCCATCCCGAGAGTCCTGAGACTGCCCACTGTCTGTCTGTCCATGCATCTGTCCATCCAGGAAGTGCTGCAAGGGTCAGTTCACCCGCCACGTGGCTCTGTCGCCCTCTCCAGGGAGGTCACTTACCGGGCCCTGGAGAGCTGCAACTTCAGGTCCCCGAGAGGCATCCTGGCACCGTACCAGCGGGCGGTGCCCGAGTTCATCTCCCGCATCCTCCTGGAAGGCGACGTGGACAGCATTTTAGGTGACGAGGGCGCCCAGGCGGGGGCCATCATGGGGCTGCGGTGTCGTCGCTCCCAAGGGTCAGTGCCCTGCCCGAGTCCCCTTCCCTGCCCCTGCGGCCGCTGAGCAGCCTCCTCCCGCCACGCCCCTGGTCGCCCAGCACCGGCCCCCACAGCCAGAGAGTCCCCCGCGCGGCAGCCCTCTCTGCCTGGTTAGTGCTCGTCCAGAACCCGGCTGGCAGGCGCATCCCCGTGGGGGGAGAAAGTGCAGGGGGCTCCATTTGCAACCAGACACCCTCAGGCCTCCAGCACTGGCCCAGCACCCCAACCCCCGGTGCCTGCCCCGGGCTCTACCACTCGCCCAGGCTGGGGCACGGGAGCTAGAGGCCATTTCAAGTCCCAGGGTGGCTCTGCCCTCCCTGCCCTGTGTCCCCGTGTGGGATGTGGGTGGGCTGCTCACTCCTCCACCCACCACGTGGCTCTCGGCAGGGACCCCGTGCCATCTGCCCACTCTGCCCCGTTTCTGTGGAAGGGCGCCCACGAGGCACTAGCTGCTCAGCTTCCCTGTGTCTCCTGGGCACGGGCTCTGGAGGCAGGCAGGACCCCCCCACACCCTCCTGTCCCCTGCAGAGGTCATGCACAACTTCCCCAGGCGGCCTGAAGTGCAGCTCGAGGTCATGAACAAGCTCCTGACGATGCCCGATGACCAGCTAGGTAGGGACCCCTCCACTCCCCTCGCCCAGCTCCTCTTGGGGGGGGGCAGACCTCACTCCACACTCCCCAGCAGTGTCCCTCACACTTCTCAGGCTGGTCTCTGTCCCCCTGGGGGCCCGTGCCTTTCTGACCCGTTTGGATGAGGCTACGGTTCCCTGTGGCCACCGCCTCCCAGCGCGGGGGGCGTGGCGTGGGGCCCCGAACCGTCCCCCAAGGCCTCTCCACCAGAGCGCCCTGGCTGCTGCCCCAGACACCACCGCTTCTGGCAGCCCCCGGCGGCCCCCGCGCGCCCCGGAGCCCACGCGAGGGCCTGGGTGCTTCCGTGGGACACACTCCTGGGTGTGCAGGGTGGTAAGACCTCACGCTTTCACAGACACTGAAAATTGCCCTCCACGGATGTGCCCACTCACCCCCCACCTAGAGGGCGTGAGGCCCGCCTGGTTGCCCCACACTCTCCGTCAATGAATGCGACCTTTTTAACTTAGCGAACGCGCGGCTTCCTGAAAGGTACCCGCTCAGCCTCCGTCTCAGCAGCTTGAAAACTACATCCGCTTACTCATCCATCTGTCCGTCCACCCACCCAGCCGCTTATTCCAGTCATCTGCCCACCCATCTGCCGGCCCCCCACCCTTCCGCCAGGGTCTGCCCCACGGCCCCAGAGCAGAGGCCCCATCCAGACCCCGCGTGGCAGCAGCACAGCCCTTGTGCTGGCCCTTCCCCTGCACCTCCCGCCCCCTCCCCCATCGCGCCCTCCAGAGCAGGCCCTGGACGGGCTTTTCCTTCCTGCAGACACCAAGGGAGGCTGCTGGGCCCCTTCCCATGGCGGCTTTTCCTGCCCCCGAGCCTGGCCTGCCCCAGACAGGTCTGGACAGGGACTGGCCCTGGCCTGGCTTCCTGGGCCCCAGACTTCAGGCCGGACAGGGAGGGCCTTGGAGAGGGAAGCCGTGGTGGGGAAGGAGTGGGCCAGGATGGACCCTTGGCCCCCGGCCCACCGCTGCCCCTCACCCCTTGCTGGTGTGCAGCACAGCCGGGCAGGAAAGCCCCGGGACCCCAGAGGGGCACTCCTGGGGCGGGCGGGGCCAGGGGCTGCGGATGGGCATGCCGGTCCAGAGCAGTGCCCTTCGGTGTCCGTGTCTGCGCATGAGCGTGGCTGCCGGGGAGCTCTGGTTGCAGAGTTGTGGCCCTGAGGACAGGATGCCAGGGCGGCAACATGCTGAGCACAGTCACCCTGCCTCACCCCCTGCGATGCCCCACCGACGCAGCCCCCTCTGGTGCCCGATCTGGCCCACACCCCCTCCCACCCCTGCCTGTCTGCCAAGTGTCCCCCCGCCACCGTCCTGCCAGGTCTGCCGTGGCCAGTGGAGCTGGTGGAAGATCTGGTGGCCATCATGAAGCTACACCAGAGCATCCTGGACCTCCAGCTGTGTGGCGGCTCCCTGTTGCTGCGCATCCTGAGCCAAGGTGGGCGCCCACCCTGGCCAGTGAGCTGGGTGGGCTCTTGGGAGCCCACACTGCAGGTGCCAGCCCTTCGCCACTGGCCGCGTGACCAGGCGGGTCCCCCACCCGTGGGTCCTTCACCCCCTCACGCAACAAGCCCTCACGGGGTCCTGCTTTGTGGCGGTGGGACCAGGCCAACCTTCGCTTCCTGCGCAGAGAGTGAGGGGCTTCCGCCCCTAGCCCCCGGTGCTGGGGCTGACCCCGGGCTTCTTCCGTTGGCCGAGCAGCGCCGGAACAGGACCCGGCTGAAGAGGCCCAGAGGGGCAGCTGGATCGCCTCCTTCCTGCTGAGCACCATGCAGAGCCACCCGGAGGCCCGGCAGCTCCTGGTCATCGGGCACAGTCTCCTCACTGTCCTCTGCAGCCAGGGTACGTCTGCCTGCCCACTGGGCTGAGGTGGGGTCCTGGCAGTGCAGGGGACCCTCGGGGGGTCTGTCCCACCCGCCTGTCCTGTTTCCTCTCCTTCCCTCCACAAGTGGGCACTGGCACTGACCGGGCTGCGTGCCAAGGCTGGCGTTGCTCACCCCACTGCCCGCTGGGCTCCTGAGGCCACGGGGGAGGGGCAGTGCCCAGGGCTGCACATGCCCGCCCCTCTCCCCAGCACCTGGTCAGGAGCCACAGATTCTCACCTGGAGGCCTGTGGCAGCCAAGGGCAGCTGGGCAATGGACTAGACAGCTGGCCACACGTCACTGGTGCCACTTTGGGGAGGGGACAGGGTGCGTCACAACAGCAGGTGTCCACCGGAGTGGCCTGTCAGGTCATCTGCCAGGAACCAGCAGGATCCCAGAGGGATCAGGCTGCTCAGCGGCCCAGGAGGTGGGGCTGGGGCCTGTGGTCCCGGGGCCGCCCACCTGGGACGGGCCCAGCAGGGGCCCTGTAGTGGGGCGTGCACCACAGGACGGCCTGCCTGGGGAGTGTGGGACAGAGGTGGTGCTCTGGGAGGGCTTCCCGGAGGAGGTCTCCTTCATGGTCCCAACTCCACCGGCCTGCAGAGCACACTGCGGAGGAGCTGCGGGAGGCCGGGCTGCTGGAGCACATGCTGGGGCACCTGGGCACCTGGGCCGACCACAGGGACGCCTCCCTCGCCAGCCTGCGCCTACTCTGGACCCTGCTGGTGGACGGTGAGTGGGGCCCCCTCCTCGGCCTGTTTCTTGTGCTCTTCAGGAGCCAGAAGCAGAGGGCAAGAAAGGTGAGGAGAGGCCCAGGCAAGGAGCTGTCCTAGGGGGTCCCTTCCTGGGGTGCCTCCTGCCCAGGGGGATTGCCAGCGCCCACACCCTGGGATTTCCCCGCGGTCCCTGGTTTGGGAAGTCAGCCCACCCTCATTCGTGCTGTGGAGATGGGCCCCAGCCAGGAAGTGCAGGGTCCCAGTTATGACGGATTGAAGAGGCCACTCCAGGACACATTGTTATTGGACCCAAGGTTGAAGATAGAGAGACTCTACATAGCAACAGAGAAAAGAAGTTACCAGAAGGTCGCCAGGTGGGAGGTTGGGGGATGGGTGAGGAGGTGGGGGAGTAAGAAGTACAGGTAGGTAGTCACAGAACAGCCCGGGGATGTCAAGTACAGCGCAGGAAATGGAGAAGCCGAAGAACTTGCACCCGTGACCCACAGACATGAACAAGGGTGGGGCAATGGCCTGAGGGAGTGGGGGTGCAGAGTGGAGGGGAGAAAGGGGGAACTCAGGCCAGCACGATCAATAAAGGAAAGAGGTGGGCTCCCGCCGCACTGCCCGCTCCCCTCCAGGCCCCCCGCCTCCAGCAGCACCTGGAAGGGAAGGCGGCTCCTGGCCAGCAGAGCCCGCCCGCACCCAAGCCCTGCCTTGGGACTCAATCCCCCTGGTGGGCTGGAAATCACCCCTGACCAGCCATCTTCCCGTCTCTGAGGGCGGCTGACACAGCCCCCTCTGCTGGCCTTGGTGGGAGGCAGCGGTGGGGGCCTTGCACAGAGTCCAGCAGGCGCCCAAGCATGAGGTGTCCCCTGGCCTGGCTCCAGCTGACGCCGTGAGCAAGGACCTCCTGAAGAAGGCCCCGGCCCCCGTCACCGAGTTGCTGGCCACCTACCCAGCAGATGCAGACATAGCCGAAGCCGGCTGTGCGGTCCTCTGGCTGCTGGCCATGCTGGGTGAGCCTCCTGGGGGGGGTCTGGGGCCGGGGGCCCGGGCCCCCGAGGTGACGTGCGGCGGCACCAGCTGCTGCGCNCCCGCCCGCCCCCCCCCCCCCCCCCCCCCGGCAGGCTGCATCGAGGAGCACCTGTTTGAGGAGGTGGCGGCTCTGCTCCTGCAGAGCATCCGGCTGCACCAGGACGGGGCGCTGCTGGTGAACAACGCCTACCGGGCACTGGCCAGCCTCGCCCAGGTGTCCGGTGAGCCTGGGGCCGGAGCGGCTGCCTGCCGCTGGGAGGCGAGGGGGAAACTGGCTGTCCCTCCGGGGCAAAACACCAAAGAAGGAAAAGAGGAGCAAACTCTCCCTGGAACGCAGAAGTTGCCGTGGAGACACACACACTTGTTAGAACTTTTTTTTCGCTCTACTCTTTCTCAGACCCTCCTCGTCCATGGGGAGTGGGCCCAGGTTTTCCAAGCACCTCGCTCCTCAAAACCGCCCAGGAGGCAGGGTTGTCTCAGTGCCCTGCCCCAGCACAGACCCTGAGGTGTCACCCATGCCCAGTCCTAGCCCGCCAGGGTCGCCAGCTGGTGTGTGTGGGAGCTCCCACCCCCTCCCGCCAGGTCTGGTCCCATCTGCGTGCCCAGCCAGGCCAGGCTCAGCCTCCCAGGGCCTGGGCCTGAAGAAGGGAGTGGGGCCCCCATCAGTCCCGGGAGGGGCTCTGAAGGGCGCGATGGCATCTTCCCTCTCAGACGGAGGCACCCTGCCTGGGGCCCCCAGCTGGAGTCGGGTGGAGGCGAGCTGCCACCCTCATGGGACGGTGAAGGGGCTGAGGCCCTGAGGGCCACCACCAGGCCCACGAGGGGTGGGGTTGTCAGGACCCACTGGCCAGGAGCCCAGAGGCCTGGCTACCCACTGGCTGTCCAGCCACCTCCATAGAGTCAATCCCCCCGGGGCCCTAGGAGGGTGTGTGACGCGCAATCCATGCAGCATTGCGGCCTGTGCTTCCACAGACCCCACCCACAACACGGGGTGCAGCGGAGCACCCCTTGGGAGCCCCTTCTTTCCACCAGGACGCGAGGTGGCAGCTGCCCTGCACCTGCGGGAGGGGGTGGCGACCTCGGAGGCCTCTGCCAGGGCCAAGGCCCGTGCAGTCCCAAACACTTAGCCCTTGATAGCTCTAAGGCCCTGTCCCCTGACCACACCCCACTGCCAGAGGACAAGGAGCACAGGCAGCTGCAGGGGAATGAGTGATCCCCCCTCCCCTGACCCCCAGAGCTGGCAGCGCTGCGGGTGGTGGTGCCGGAGGACCGTGGCAGCGGCCTCGCCCTCATCCGGGAGACCTATGCGAGGCACAGGGACGACCCGGAGGTGGTGGAGAACGTGTGCCAGCTGCTGGCCCAGCTCGCCTCTCACCGTGAGCGCCCGGGGAGCTGGGGGCAAAGGGGCAGCGGAGGTGGCTGCTCCCAGCCTGCCTGGTGGGATGGGGGGGCTCTTGGAGACAGGCCTGGTGCCCACTGTGCATGGAGCCCACCCAGGCCAGAGCCCAAGCAGGAGGGACCCAGCCTTGTCCTGCCGGCCCCTCCTCTGAAGCACCTGAGCTGCAGCCTGGTGCCGCAGGCTGGCGGGGCTCAGGCTCCTGCTCTGCCTGCAGGGGACATCCTGTGTGAGCTGGTGTCCAGCGGCATCGGGGCCCTGGTCCAGGAGATCAGGGAGCGCTTCCCCTCCAGCCTGGTGAGTGTCGAAGGGAGGGTCTCCCAGGGGCCAGGCTTGTGTAGCAGGGGCCTGGTGGCCAAGAGCCTGACACCCTGTCCCCGAGCTAAAGGGGAGGGGCAGGCAGTCCTGGTCACAAAGGGGCTCCTTGTGGACGAGACTGCCCGTGGGAAGGGACCGACTGAGTGTCCCCTCTCTTCCCAGGAGCTGGTCTCGTATGCAGAAAGCGTGCTCCTGAGACTGGGGGGGACTGGGCTGCCCTGCTCTGCCAGGGCCCAGGGGCTCTGGCTTGAGGACACCGACACCCTACCTGCCCAGAGCCTTCTCCCCGCCTCCCAGAGCCGCGCACCCGAGAGGCGTTCTTAGGGGGAGGCAGGCAGCCACGGTGCTGGACTCGTCTCCCTGCAGCCTCAGCCCTGGCCCCATCAGGCTGCCACACCGGACGGACACCGCAGGCCTCCCGACTACTCCGAACAGGGAACGAAACGGGCCCCAGCTGAATAAAACCTCGTTTATTAGTTCCTTTGTTCCGCAGTGGGCCCGGACCTGTCTGTGCCCGCAGCAGGGGTGGTGACACCTTGGGCTTCACGCACACGGGGGCTCCCGTGCCAGGCCACCCAGGGTGGCACACCGGTGCCCATGGGGGAGGCGCTGCCTCAGGGACTGACCGACGTCACCTTGCTCAGCGGGGCAGGCGGTGGTGGCGCAGGAAGTGGCACCGCCACCGGGAGTCGCCAAGTCCAAAGGCGGCCGAGGGAAACTCCCGGCTGGGGCTGGGGCTGTTCTCAGGGCGTATGTGCTGCCACGACTCTGCTGCCACTCCGGGGAGGCGTGGCCTGCCCTGCGACGTGGCCACAAGTGCCTGTGGACGGGGATGCAGCGGCGGCAGCCGGGCGCCTGCCCCGGGCCTGGCGCTCCCACTCCTTCCTCACCAGGACGTAGAGTCTCATCGCCACCCGGGCGTCCTGGACCTGGGCGACACCACGCACCCGTGACTGTCCCTGCAGGTGACAGCACAGCCACACGACAGACACTGGGTGGGTGAGGAGAGAGCTGAGCAGGGCGGCGCTCCTGCGACTCAGGGCCCTGGGCACGGAAGGGACCTGGCAGCTGGTGCGGGGCCTCGGAGGACGGCACAGGTCAGGCCCGCAGCGCAGGATGGCGCACCTCCAACCTGATGCGAGGTGGGGCATACGGCGCCGGACGGGCAGAGCCCAGAGGCCACAGCACAGCAGCTTCAGGCACTGGGACCCACGGCCCCGCACTCCTACACCCGTCACCAGGGCTCATCACAGAGGCGCCCTGCCCTCTGCCCAATGGGGGCAGTTAGGGTTTGACCCCCTATAACATGCCCCCCCCCCAGGGCCAGGTCACTTTTTGTGGCCCTGCAGGTGACAGACGCTCCCACAGCAAGGGCAGGAACGGCCCCAAGCCCGGGGGCCTCGCCCAGGACTCGCTCACCGAGCAATGCTCTGCCTGCTGCACGCGGACACCCAGGACTCTCTCTGCCAGCAGCTTCAGGGACGGCCTTCCGCTCTGTGGGGCGGGGACAGCACACAGCCACGCTGGGAGGGGCCCCCACTGAGCGCCCTGCCCTGCAGTGATGCCCTGCTGGCAGCCAGTCCTGGGGACAGGCTCTGCCCTGGGCACCTCCAAAGGTCTCATCAGAGACCCGAGGTGGACACAGCCCAGCTGGGTCACAGCAGCTCATGTGGGTGGCCTTTAGGACTCTACTTCTTCCCTTGGGGCTCCTTCTGGTCAGGGTAAAGGGGAGACGAAAACCCCCAGGGGCAGCAGAGCCACTGCGACGTGGGGGACCGCCCAGACGCACCTGCACTTGGCTCTGGAAAGGCTTGTATTTCTGCGTGTCCCGCACCCTCCTCTTCGGGTGATCGAGGAGGAGCACCTGGAAGGAAAGGCGGCGCCGTTGGTGTCGTTCGGTGCCATAACTCACGTTTTTCCAATGACCCCCTACAAGGAATTCCCGTATCACACACGTGAATAGAGAGAAACTGCTGTGAACTTGAACTTCTGCAAAGAGCCTCACACCGACTCCAGGTGGCGCCACATCGGCAAAAATGATACAGTGGAACCTGGAGGCGGGAGGAGGCCTGTCCCCGTCACCCGTCAGCCAGTTGGTTCTGGGGGCAGAGGTCGGGAGTCCCCATAGGTCGGGCCGTCTTCCAGGTGGCACAGACCCCGCAGGGGCGCCCCGAGCGAGGACAGGACACTGCCCGGTTCTGCCTGCCCCACTGCTCTCCCCAGGCCAGACCCTCAGGGAGCAGAGGGGACAGGCCATGCTGCCCGGGACCCTTTGCGTTCAGCCACCCCCCGTCACAGGTTCCCCATGGCAGCCGCCGAGAGCGGGCGAGCGCAGCCTTGGCAACCCGAGGCTCCGGGACAGGACAGGTCTGAGCGGGCAGGTGAGGAAGGCTGTGCCCTGTGGAAGGTGCTGGTGCGGTGGGCAGGGCCGCCCCAACCTCTTGGGGGGAACGCCGGGGGTTAAGGGCGACGGAAGCCCTGCAGTGCAGGGCGCCCAGCCTGCTCCTGCACACGGGCTCGGGTCAGACTAGCCCCACCCCCGCATGGGCGCAGGCGGGCAGGGCGGGGCCGCACCTTTAGGTCGTTGTGCAGAGCGTGTCCCACGAGGACCCGTCCTCTCAGCATGTCCGCCACTTCCTTCTGCACAACTTCAAACTGCTCTCCTGAAATCGAACCGCAGCGGTCCTGAGTGACAGGTCCCAGTCACCCCCTGGTCAGGCCTCTGGGACTGGCCGGCTGAGCTCCGCCCTAGGACACCAGGCCCACGCGACTCCACTGCAGTGCGATGGCCGCCACCCCCCACCCCACCGGGGAAAAGGGCCCGAGCAGCCCCGAGTCCGCTATGGAACAAGGCTCCTGTCCGTGCCTCTCCACACACAGGGGAGAACAGACTGGTCTGCAGCTGTGGACGGTGGGACACGCAGCTCTGGCCCCCGAGCTCTGGGGCCTCTGCCCCGCTGTCACAGGCACCCCTCGGGGGCTGCGGGCCCCCCATGACTCTGCCCCCACCCCAGCGGGACTGGGGCAACGCAGGGTCGCTGTCTCCTGGGTGCAGAGATCAGGGTTCTGAGGAAGGGGACCCAGTGGCCTCCCCCTCGCAGAGCAGTGGCCTCAATCCCCCAGTTTCTAGGACCTCCTGGTCTCCAACCTTGGCGTCAGGTCAGACGCCTCTCTGCTCTTCCCGCTCAACAGCCAGCCCACCAGCAAACCCCACAGACTCGGCCCTCAGGGTGTCTCCAGACCCAGGCCACATGCTGTCACCTCCTACACCTACCTGCCGACCAGGTCACCAGCTACACCTCACCCCCCACCCCACCCTCAGGCCCTGGCCCCCCGCTGTGCACGGCCTCCCAAAGTCGTCATGGGTTCTCAAGCACCTGTCTCACCTCCCCGCCCCCCATCCCCGACTGGTCTCCAGCTCGGTCCCTGCTGCCGAGTGACACAGAGCAACTCGGGGATAGTGTTCTGGTCTTCAGGCTGGGCCCCCCAAAGACCGCCAGCCCAGGGAGGGACCCACCCCTCTGCAGGTGTTCTGGCCGGATGCCGCTGACCGCCGTCCTGTAGTCGGTCACCGGCTGGGCCGGCTGCACGTACTTGTCATAGACACACTTTCCGTACTGGTTCACGACGGACACGCGGGCGGCAGCGCTCTCCTCCCCCGAGGGGCCCACGCCCACCATCTCACAGTCCATGGCCACGGCTCTCGTCAGGCTGCAGGGCACAAAGGTGCCAATGTGGTCAGCATGGCAGGACCCTGGAGAGGGCACCGACGGAGCAGAGGGGCGGCTCCTCCTGAAGGCCCCCACCCTCTTCGCCCTAGGCCCTGCCACGCACCCGCCGAAGGCCTGCTGCTTCTCCAGCGCCAGGCCCCCGTCCTTGCCCCCCAGCCGCTGCCTTGCTATCCGGGCGGCCTCTGGGCCTATGGCCGCTTCGATGTCCACCGGGTCCACGTCATCGAACCAGATGTCTTCTCTGCAAGGCAGAGGGGCAGGCTGACTGTGCCGTCCGGGCTGACGCCCAGCAGCTGGCGGCCGGAACTGTAACTCTGGACGCTCCACGTCACCGCCTCTCTGTGCAGAAAGCAGGCTGGTTGTCAGGGACTGGGAGGCACCGGTGGTGTGGCCAGTGCGGGGTGGCGATGTGTGTGCACCGCCGCCCACCCAGGAGATGCAGCAAACCCACGTCGATGAAACAGACATGCAGGCCCCAGTGCGCACGCAGNCGGCCCCAGGCCCCCCCCCCCCCCCCCCCCCCCCCCGCCACGCAGGGAGGTAGCTTCCTGCCCTGGACGCCAAGTCCTTTGGGCTCAGGTTGCAACTCACTCCCTTAGAGATGGCTCTCCGGCCCCAACGAGTGGCCAGCTCCTACCCGACCACGCCCGCAGCATCACAGAGACAGCAGCACCAACGCATCCTCTGGCCCCCTCCTCACCCTCTTGGACCATCAGCCTCAGCAGGGCAGGCCTGCGGCAGCCGCTCTCCTTCCAGGCTGCACGCGTGGCCTGATGACGTGAGCCAGGCCCTCAGACGCTCCTGCTCTGCATCCCTGAGCTACCCAACAGCCCGGTGACACCTGGCCTCCAGCAGAGCCTTTCAGAGGTGGCCCCTGCCTCTGTACCCTGCCCATGTGAATGACCACCAGAGGACCAGTGAGGGGCTGCTGGGTGCTTGGCACCCCGCATCTCACCCCCACCCGACAGACAACTCACATGACCAGAGGGGGTAGGCTTGGGGATGCCGGGAACTTGCCCCGAACCACCCAACTATTGAGATGTAGGAACTAGCCCCAGACTCCAGGGAGTCTTCCTGGCTTGCACTCATTCATTCCACAAACCATAGGGGGCGCTGGGAGCCCACTCTGCCCTGCCCCACCCTGCCCCAGAGACAGGGCAGCTCTGACATGGCCTGCCCTCAGTCTGTTGGCCTTCCAGGGGCAACAGGGAGTGGGCGCAGAAACACACAGTGCAGGGCCCAGAAAGGGGGGGCTGCGGGAGCAGCCCCACCTTGGTCCCCTGAAGCAGCTGGGCCCTGGCCGCCATGACTGTCCTCAGCGTGATGATGACCGAGGCTGGCTGCAGCTGGTGGCAGGAGAGGCCGAGCCGGGCAGTGTGGCTAGTCCTCTGTGCGGCACTTACTCAGTGGGCGGGGCTGGAGTCCCAGCGGCAATCACCTCCTCCGCTTTCCGCTTCTTACACGTGAGGTTCCCTCGCTGTGGAGCAAGGTCACCATCGGTCCTTCTTTTGGTTCCCTTCTCACCTCGCACTGCTCTGCTGCCCTTTGCGGGAGGTGCGGGGCCCGAGGGGGCCTCCTGGTGTGCCGTTTCCACACCCGTCTGGCCTCTCTTTGCTTTTCGACTCTGGTGGAGGGTTTTGGGCTGCTTCTTGGAATCCACCTGAGATGCGACAAGAAGCTTTTCTGGGGCCTGCGGTTTCTGTTTCAGCAGCTGATGGGACACAAAATAAGACGCGTGACAACTCGAACTGGATACCACACACACGAGATTGAAATAGCCTACATGTGCCTCTGTAAACACACACACACCCCAGCCACACCTCAGCACGCGTCCCATGGACATCCCTGGGACTCGCTCTCCAAAGGCCTGAGGACAGCCCCCTTCACTCTCATCTGGGAGTCACTTCAGGCGAAGAACTGACGAGCTCAGGTCCACACCTTACCCACCCAGAGACTAAACGAGCACAGGCTCCTTCACTCTGGGCCTGAGGGAACGCTGAGCAGCTTCCGTGTTCACGGTTCACTGAGAGTTCACTCCAGACTCATTTCCTCCAGGTCAGGCCCACAGGCTGGTGCACGGACACCGCTCCCAGGGCTTCCCGGGCTGCAGCCGTGAGGGTCCCAGGAAGAGCTACGGTCCTGGATGCACTGGCAAAGCTCAAGGTCTTCCCACCGTAAGCATCTCTTTGCTCAATTTCGCTTTACACTCTCAAAACTAAGAGGCAGAATCACAGCTCCAGAAGCCAGAGAGGACCCTGAGTGGCCCGCGGGAATTTCATGGGTCCTGTCGTCCAGGCAGGGGCTGACAGGACCTCCATCCTAAGATGCCATTGAGCAGGTTAAAAGACTCCAGAACAGACTCCAGAAAACGGTCAAAGAAACTCAGGGTCAGCAGCAGCCAAGTGCATGCGCTCACCCCCCCCCCCCCCCGCCCCGTCCTGGGTTTTGTGGGTCCACCCGAGAGCACTCGCTGGGCGTCCCATGTCCTCTCTGGAAACCAACAGTAGCAGCCAACTCCAGGTGAGCCCTTGCCAGTGAAGAGCACGGACCGGTGGCGGGCAGAGAGTAACCTCCAGGTAAGCACAGCCCAGCGACACCGGACAAGGCCGCGGGATCCGGCGTGGGACTCCGGTTCTGCAGACCCATCTGCAGTCCTGGGCAAGCCGACGCTTCCGGGCTCATTTCCTTGTCGGTAAAACGGAGCCAGTAGAGGAGGCCCACCTGAGAGCGCGGGTGTGACTGAAACGCGCACACACCTGGACCCTCTGACAGGGTCCGCGCATTTTAAAAGCTCAGTAATCGCGGGCAGCTGTCACCCACGGTGCGTCTCACTGCTGGGGTCCTCTGTGCCAACTTCCTGCTTTTTACAAGGTTCTACTCCAACCTGCCTCCAAGGCTCGCTTTCCGCCCCCCGCCCCGCCCCGAGTCTCGCTTCTGGGTTCCGTCTGCGGAGACCCGGGAAACGAGCGCAGCCCGACTCCCACCTCCTGCAGCGCCTTCCAGTTCTGGGAAAAGTCCTCCGGGTCCTTCGGAGGGCGCAGTTCAACCTTGGGGTCGCTTGTCGGTCTCTTGCTTACATCCCGCGCTTTGCTTTTCCACAGCTTCTTTTTTTCCTTCCGTGTTGGCTTCTGGACAAGCTCTGGCTCAGCCGCGGGGTCGCCCGGGGCGCTCTTGGGGGTCGGCACCTTCGCCTTCGCCATCCTGGCCCCACCTAGGGCCTGAGCAGAGCGCGGCGTCCAAACCTAGGCCGGCGGCAGCCGGCGCCCCGGCCCTCCCCAGACCGGCCCCCGCACCCATTCGGGGCGCACTGTCCTCGGCTGCGGGCTCTGCCAACCAACTCACCAGCTGCAGGGAAACCGGCCTCCCGGACCCCGCAAGCGAATCCGGAAGCGACCCCACGCGGATCTAGACACACGCACCCCAGCGCCCGGAAGTGCTCTTCCTTCCCTGACCTGCCGAAACCCAGCCCTCCCCTCTAGTTCCGCGCGGCAGGGAGCAAGGCGGGGGTTTTTGAGCGCGCGGGAAAGGGTCAACACCCCAGCGGGCGGCGTTCGGGGTAGGCGACCTAGGACTGGGTCAGGGTTAGCCCAGGATCCCACGAGAGCCAGGATGGGGATGAGACGCAGGCGCCGGACGGGAGCTGGGGGGCCGCTATCGGTGAAGCACCGCGGCCGGGCCGGCGGAGCGCCGCGCGCAAGCGGCCGCAAGGGGGCGCGAACGTCCAGGCCTGCGGAGTCTGGGCCAGTCCCGCTCGGCGCGGCGGTCCCCAGCTCGGCGTCCCGGGCGTCTGCCTAAGGGAATGGGGAAACTGAGGCCCAGGGGCTGGAGGGGGGCCCCAGGCCACACAGCCTGGTTCTCCAGGGCCATAGGGCAGCAAAGGCACCGCAGCGACACCCGATAATGACAGCGTTGTGAGGGTTGTACTCTAGTTATTACTTGGCGTGACACGAGGAAGGAGAAAGCGCCGGCTCGCGGGGCGCGGCCCTTGGCAGCACCTTCCCGAGCAACGGGTCAGACTCTGTCCACCTGCCTGAAGTTGCCACCCGCGGCTCTGCGTGTGTGCGGAGCCGCCCGGGAAGTGCGGATGGTGACTCTGCGAGGTGCTTCCGGACAGCGGCGCTGCCGCGAGGATGCTAAGTTGGGGGGCAGCGGAGACAGACGGGGGTGGGGGTGACCGGACAAGTGCAGGACACCCAGAGAAGTCGGGGTTTCGGATAAAGGGTCATGTTTAGACTGAATGCCTCCCACACGATGGTTGCAGTGTTTGAAATTCAAATTTATGTGAGATTCACATTTAACTGGCTGCCTTGATTTTTATTTTCTAAATGAGGCAAGCCTTCCCTGGAGGGCCGCTGAGACGGGGTCCTGAGGGAAGGCTGCTTGGGGAGGTGGCATCTGAGCCAAAATGTGGGCAGGGAGCCCGGGGCTCGAGACACCAGCAGAGCCCTGCCTGGTGAAGCCGGCTGAGCCGAGGCGGGGCCGGCGCTGTGGGCAGAGGGGGGCTTCTAGAGCCTCGGGGGCTGTGGAAAGGAGTTTGGACATGTGATCCTGAGGGCAAAGGGACGAGGGGCCTGCTTGTAGCAAGAGTGACACAATCCTATCTGAGCTGTAGGAAGGTCACTGCCGCCGGGTGTAAGGACCAGGAAGGGGAGTGAGGGACGGGGACGCAGAGGCCGGTTAGGGCCGATTACAGACGCCCGCCCAGGCCCCTGGTGGTGCTGCTGGGCTTCAGGCCGTGGGTCAGTGTCGGTCACGGAGAGAGAGCGAGGAGTGGAAAGCCTGTGAAGGATAAGGGGGGTGCGGCTTGGGTGGGGGGTGGGCCCAGAATGCACGGATGGGCGTCCTCCTGATCACCGAGGGCCAGGGGAAGGCAGCAGGTGGAAAGCTCCCTACTGAGACCCCTTTTCACCGCCCACACCCTCCGGGTTGGGGGCTGTGTCCAGGGGGTGAGAGAACATGACCTAGTGCTGTGGAGAGCGTGACCAAGAGCCTCCGGGCAGGGGCGTGGCCTGCCGGGCGGTCTGCGGTGCCCCACTGTCCTGGCTCTGTGACTGTCCCTCGTGAGCAGGCCCAGAAGGAGCAACCGTGACAGTGAGCTGAGCGGGAGGGGCTGTTTCCCAGGGGCAGGTCCTGTGGGGCAGGGCTGGAGTCTGCCCCGGTGAGGAAGGGGCCAAGGAGAGGACCGTGGAAGGTCCCAGAAGGCAGGAGCGTCCACACAGGAGGGCGGCTTGTGGGAGGCCCCAGGCGGGTGAGAGCCCGTCGCAGTCGCCCGGCCAACCCCTGGGCCGCGCTCCCTCGGCTCCTTCCTCGGGGCTGGATGTGAGGTCTCCCCCCTCTGCCCCAGGGGAGGGCGGGGAGGGTGCAATGGGAGGAGCCTCTGGCGGCCGCCCCCCCCCCTTCTGGCTGCTGCCCTGGGAGGAAGCTCCCAAGAGTAAACACAGCAGGAGGGCCCCGCCTGCCCAGCAGGGTCTGTCACATTCCTCGCTGACTGGGGCCAGCTGCCTGTGGCCAGGATGCAGGAGCCTCAGCCCTGGGGGACCTGCTTGCGGGCAGTTCTCACCGCCGCCTTCCTCCTGGGCTGCTGGGGACGCCCTGCCGGCCCGCAGGTGGGTGAGTGTCGGAGTCCTGGGGCCCGGGCTTCCTGGGTGCTGAAGCAGCTCCCTGGGGAGAGAGGTGGCTGCCTTGAGGTGTCCTTTCAGCTTCCCGGTTTGCGCTGGAGGTGGGGGTGAAGCATGCCCGCAGAGGAAGGTGCTGGTCTCAGGTGGTCCGCTCAGGCGGTCCCGCCCCCACGGCTCCTCTCCCCGCAGCCCCCACTCGCCGCTGCCTTGCCTTTTGCCCCTCCCCCCTCCCTGGTGTGCCCCCTCTCTCCTCACCTCTCCCTCTCTCCTGCAGGGATTCCTTTGGACTTCGGAGCCCGAGGGGGCGACTCCCCACCTGCGCCCCGATGCTCCCTTGGAAGGTGCTTGCCCTAGTGTGTTCCTGGCCAGGACCTCCCCAGCGCCTGCAGGGTGTCTCACCGTTGGGTCTGGGTCGGGGGTGGTTGGTGGCTCTGCTGGGAGGGGTCAGGGTGGCCCCTGGGGATGAACTTCCTGCCCCGTGGATGGATGAAAGCTGGCCGGGTGTTCTGGACGGAGCTGGGGTCTGACCGTGGGGTCTGCTCAGTGTCTCCAGAGAATGTCACTAAGGGGCCTGTGCCCTCTGCTCCTGGGTCTCCGATAAGAGTACTCCCGTTGGCTTCTGGCCACGGATGTTAATAATGTCCCTTGGGGAGAGCGGCCCTGCGCCAGGTCCAGCTGCAGCCACAGCCCTGCCCTGTCGCCCGAGCCCCAGTCTGAGCGCTTCTCCAGGGCGCCGGCTTCTTTCAGAGCGCAGCCTCTGGTGCCCTTGATCAAAACCCCGGTGGGGACCTGGGGGCCACTTGTAACTGACTTCTCCAAGGTCTGGGTGAGAGGCGCTGACCGGGGCCTGGGGCTGTGGGGGGCCCTTGTTGTGGGGGGGTCACGCAGTTTCTGAAGGACCAGGCTTTCCTTGCTGTGATGGGGTGACCTGTTCTCCAGTGTGTGCTCAGTGTGGGGTTTGGGGGTGACCAGGGCATAGAAGCCACACAGTAGCCCCCCATCCCACATTGCCACCCACACCCGGAAACGTCCGGCACTCCTGGGACCAGGGCCTGTGAGGTGCCTGGAGAGGCCATCCCCCTCAGACACAGCTGTTTCTGTCCTCTTAGCTGGCCGGTGCCATCGGTTCTCACGGTCACTGTGTCCAGTGACATGACAGAGCTTGGGATGTCTCAACCCTCTGAGCGAGTTTACCCCTGAGGGGTCAGGAGGCCCTGGGTGTCCTGAACCTGTTTTCCGGGTGTCCGGGCGCTAAGAGGCGGCTCCCAGAAGGCCAGGGCGGGGGGAGGACAGGGCAGGCCACTGTCACTGTGCCCCCAGGAGGCAGGTGCCCTCCTGTTCCCCCACATCGCCCACGAGAAAGCTGGGGCTCGGGCCTACCGACTCCCTAAGTGTAAGTGACCAAAACAGGACTCCACCACTGTGTCTGCCAGCCCAGGAGCACAGGGTGACAGAGTGGCCTGGCCCTGGGGGCCGTGGGGACTGTGAGGGCCATCGGGGAGGCTGACCAGGCGGCTGGAGCCTCAGTTTGCCTGCTTTCTAGAACCTTTGGTCTCACCGTGCCTCTTCCTCCCTGGCCAGGCCGCCCGTCCTCTCTTCTCCAGAGCCACCCCCTTCCAGTCCTGCACCTGGGGCTGCTGGTGGCCGTGGGCCCCGACGTCTACCAGGCCCACCAGGAGGACACGGAGCGCTATGTGCTCACCAGCCTCCACGTGGTGAGTGCCCTGTGGGGCGGCGCTGCCCACATGGCGGGGGCTCCCCGAGAGCAGCGGCCAGCCCGCCCCCTTGCTCCCCCGGAACCTGGGCCTGGGGTCTGCCCAGGGGTCTGCCCCTCGGGCAGGGCTCGTGGCCTTTCTGGTAGTTGGGACTCTGCACACCTTGCTCAGGGCCCAGGGCTGCGGGTGGGGAGCCGGGCCTGCTCTTTCCTTCCTCCTTCCCCTCTCATGGGGGCGGAGGTGGGAGAGGTCCCTTCTCCACTCCCTAGTGCCCCCTGCATCCACTTGCTACTTGGGTCCCTTGGCGGGGACCTTGGCTTCTGCCCCAGATCCACGGGCACCTAGGTCGGGGCTGCCTGGTGAGTGGTGGGACTGCTCGCAGGCTCCCTCAGCTCTGCCGGCCTACCCACCCCGGGCTCCTGGGAGACAGACGGGTCAGCAGGCAGGACTCCCCATTGTCTTGGGCATACAGAGGCAGCAGAGAGACAGGTGTGTCGACAGCCCGAGGCTCCCGTTCCACCTCAGGGACTCTGCGCACCCGGGCCGTAGCGGGAGAATTCCCAGGTGAAGCATGCGCAGACAGGACCTGCTCGGGGCAGTGGGAAGCTCGCCCACCACGCCGTCGGGAGGTCGATAACGGAAGATCGCCAGCGCCGAGCCCAGTTCGGTGCAGCTGGACACAATCTGAGAAACCCACACAATGTATACATTCTGTTAGAAGCAGTCGGGCCAGAGGGGTTTTAGGAGCATTTAGGGAATTAATCCCAGCTGCTGACGGACAGCCCAGGCCCCGCCCCCATCCCCTGGGTGGCTGCAGAGAGGGGAGGGGCGAGGGGAGGGGCTGGCAGGCGCTGTCCACCTACAATGTGGGGTACTTGGCACCACTTGCTCCCAGCGTCAGGACGCCCGCCAGTCTCGGAGCCCCTCCCTGTCCCTGGGTCTTGGGGTCACACCTACGTGGTAGCCCCTGACAGGCTCGGGTCACGGTCAGGATCAGTCCGCTCAGCTTCCCACCTGCAGCCCTGGAGGTGACAAACATTTTGTCTGTGTCACTCTAAGGCTGCTGTTGTCAAGCTTTGGGGTCTCCCCACTTCGAACATGCTGAATTTCGGTCACCAAGCCCGTGCTCCCTTGGGTCACTTGCCTTGTGTTACAAGGACTGAGGACAGCTGGGTGGTAGGTGGCAGGCAGGCTCCCGCAAGACGGTGGGCTTGTGGTGGTGGCCACTGTCCACATGGCCCTCGCCTTGTGCCCACTGCATTGCCCCTGAGTCTGCCCCTGACCACGGGGCCTGCATCTGCATTCCACAGACAGGGGCGCCGAGGCTCTGAGGTCAGGGGACCGGGCCCTGAGTACTGGGGCGGCAGCGACGGAGCCCGGGGCAGACTCAGGTCCCCTGAGGCCAGCGGTCGCTGCGTCTCTCTCCGGGTGCCGTGTCCCATTTAGTGGACAAGCTGGTGTCGACCACCATCAGCTTCTCGACAGACGTGTGCAGAGAGCCCACGGGGGCGGCCCAGGAAAGGGCTCTGGGAGCGGAGGCGTCAGGCCACCTCTTGGGCACGGGCAGGTCAAGCCAGCAAAGGTGGGGAGGAAGGTGCTTCAGGAAGACGGGCAGCGAAGAGCAGGGACAGGGCGGATCGGCCGTGAGAGCAGCAGCTGTTGTTTGAGTGGAAGGTTCCAGACCGATGACCATTGTCCCCATGCTGTGGTTTCGGGGTTTCTTCTCTGCGTGTTTGCTCCGACCGTCTCCCAGCCTAAGGACTGGGCTCTAGGTGTCCCCCACCCCTGCCACGCTGAGGGAGCCCTCTCCCCGGAGACCCCCAGACGTAAGCAGCTGCAGGGGGCTGGCAGCTGCCCCCCAAGGTCACCCTCCTGCCCCCCCAGGGTTCGGAGCTGCTGCGGGACCCGTCCCTGGGGGCCCAGTTCCGAGTGCACCTGGTGAGGATGGTCACCCTGACGCAGCCTGAGGTGGGTGCCGGGCAGCAGCCCCGAGTCTGCGAACCCTCTCACTTCCTCCCGTGGAACCACAGAACCCCGGGTGGTGGCGGGGCTTCCGGCCAGCACTCAGTCTCCCCACCTGTCACACGGGACAGTAACAGGGTCGGTGGGGGGACGGAGGTGCCACAGCAGCTGCGGGGCGTGGGTCCAGCACACAAGGGCTCCGTCCCCGGTCGCCAGGACGCACCAGACATCACGACCAACATCAGCTCCTCGCTGCGGAGCGTCTGTGAGTGGGGCCGGACGGTCAACCCCCCAGATGACGCAGACCCCGGGCACGCTGACCTGGTCCTCTACATCACCAGGTAGCCGAGCTGGCCGCTGGGAGCTGCGCCCCTGGGCCTTCGCATCCTCGGTACTGCTCACCCGGCAGCAGGCGCCTCAGGGGCCTCTTCTGTCTCCCCGAGGTTCGACCTGGAGCTGCCTGATGGTGACCGGCAGGTTCGGGGGGTCACCCAGCTGGGGGGCGCCTGCTCCCCGTCATGGAGCTGCCTCATCACTGAGGACACCGGCTTCGACCTGGGGGTCACCATTGCCCACGAGATCGGACACAGGTATGTGGCCCCACGAGCTGTCGCCCGGCCAGGGCAGGAGCTGTCCAGGGGCCCGGGGGTGGGGGTGGGGCAGGTTGAGGTTGGCAGGGGGCCCTGGCGCTTGAAGGAGCCTGCGCCCTTAACCCCCCGGGGTCAGGGAGTGAGGGGGTGGGCTGGGACAAGGGTTAGGGCTCTGGCACTTCCTGATTCCTGTGTAACTAAAGGACACTTAGAAAAGAAAAGAGCAAAACAGAGTTGGGAAATATGGTTTGGCCCCGGCTGGTGGAGCTCTGTGGACTGAGCGCATCCTGCGAACCAAAGGGTCGCCAGTTCGATTCCCAGTCAGGGCACAGGCCTGGGTTGTGGGCCAGTTCCCAGTAGCGGGATGTTTGATGTTTCTCTTCCACACATTGATGTTTCCACACATCGATGTTTCTTTTCCTTTCTCCCTCCCTTCCCCTCTCTCTAAAAATAAGCAAAAAAGAAAATGAGGTTTGTAGGACACTCAGGTGAAGAAAAACTAAGCTGTAAAAATTATCCCAAATCCTACCGCTTAGAGAGAACTTATGTTCACATGTTATGTTTAGCTTTAGTATTTCTCTACAGAAACATAGTTTTGTATTTGCAAAATTGGGATTCCACCGTGTTTTGGTTTGTTACCTGCCTTTTTAAGGCAACAGTATATTTCTCCCAAACATTTCCTCAAGGCTTTCAAAAAATTGTTTACTTTGTGTACCCTAATTTATTTAATTAATCTCCTATTGGAATATTTATGCTATTGCTGAATTTTTCCAATTGTGAAAAATTATGCATTTTTTTGGTCTCACACTTTCGTTGATTTTATTTTACATTTATTTCTTTTTTCTAAGTATTTTATTTATTTTTAATTTATATTTTTTATTATGCCGCTCTGCTACAGGTGTCCTGATTTTTCCCCCTTTCCCCCCTCCACCCAGCACCCCCACTCCCTGAGGCCATCACCCCACCCTTGTTCGAGTCCATGGGTCACACATGCAAGTTCTTCGGCTTCTCCATTTCCTGCGCTGTACTTGACATCCCCGGGCTGTTCTGTGACTACCTACTTGTGCTTCTTAGTCCCCCACCTCCTCACCCATCCCCCACACCCCCTCCCATCTACCAACTATCAGAACGCTCTCCAGATCCATGATTCTGTCTGTTAGTCTTGTTTGCTTAGTTTGTTTTTAGATTCAATTGTTGATACATTTGTATTTATTACCACTTTGTTGTTCATAGTTTTGATCTTCTTCTTAAATAAATCCCTTTAACATTTCATGTAATACTGGTTGGTGGTGATGAACTCCTTTACTTCTTTCTTGTCTGGGGAGCTCTTTCTCTGCCCTTCGATTCTGAACGACAGCTCTGCTGGGTAGAGCGACCTTGGCTGTGGGTCCCTGCTTCTCATGACCTTGAATGTTTCTCGCCAGTCCCTTCTAGTCTGCAAAGTTTCTATTGAGAAAGCAGCTGACAGTCTTATGGGAATTCTGAAAGTAACTAACTGCTTTTCTTTTGCTGCTTTTAAGGTTCTCTCTTTATCTTTACTCTCTGGCATTTTAACTATGATGTGTCCTGGAGTGACCTCTTTGCATCCATCTTGTTTGGGACTCTGCTTCCCGGACTTACATGTCTATTTCCTTCACCAAATTATGGAAGTTTTCTTTCACTATTTTTTCACATAGATTTCCTTTTTTCCCCTCTTTCTTTCTTCTCCTTCTGGCACCCCTATGAGGAGAATGTTGGAATGATTGAAGTTGTCCCAGAGGCTGCTGACACTCTCCTCATTTATTGTTCTGATGGGTTTTTTGTTCCTTATGTTCCAAGTCATTGATTGGATTCTCGGCTCCATCCACTCTACTGATGTTTCCCTGTAAATTGTTCTTTATTTCAGTTAGTGTATCCTTCATTTCTGACCGGGTCTTTTCTGTGCTGCTGGGGTCCTCACTGAGTTCCTCGAGCATCCTGATCACCAGTGTGTGGAACTCTGCGTCTGATTGGTTGCTTATCTCTATTTTGTTTAGCTGTTTTTCTGGAGATTTGATCTGTTCTTTCATTGGGGCCATGTTTCTTTGTCCCCTCATTTTGGCAGCCTCCCTGTGTTTGTTTCTATGTTTTAGGCAGAGCTGCTTTGACTCTGGGTCTTGGTAGCGTGACCCAATGCAGTAGGTGTCCTGTGGGGTCCAGTGGCACAGCCTCCCCGTTACCCAAGCTGGGTCCTCAAGGTGCGCCCTTCACCTGGGCTGAGTACACCCTCTTCTTGTAATTGAACCTTGACAGCTGTTGGCAGGTCAATGGGAGAGATTTACCCAGGCCACAGCTGACCACTGACCACCAGCCTCTGCCCTCCGGGGAGGATCAGCTGTGCAGGGGCAGGGTGGGGGTGCTCCAGTGTGGTCTGTAGCAGCACACTGGGTGTGCTGGCCCTGGGGTTTCCCGGGTGGCTCAGGCCGAGGTCAGCCCCCACCTGTGTTCTGCCTGGGGCCCCCTGCCTGAGCTACAGAGCAATCTGAGATGGCTGCTCCTTGTGCTGGGCCTGGGATTCCCAGGGGAAGCCAAGCTGTGAATCTGGGCTGGCTGCTGCCATGCTGGGCCTGGGGCTCGGTGAGGCCAGCTGTGCAGGATTGAGAGGATGTAGGAAGTTCTGCCACTTGAGCAGAGGCCATTCATATGGAAAAGCAGCCTGGGTGGGCCCGTGAGTTGGGTGGGGCCCGTTTCCGGGGATCTCCAAGGCGGGTCCCACGGCGTTAGCCAGGTTGTTGGAGTCTCAGATACTGCACGGGTCTGCCAGCCAGCTCTGTGCGGGGAGGGCCCAGAAGAGGGACAGCAGCCTCTGCTGACCTTGCTGCCAGACACCTCCGCCTCCCCCTGCATGCCACTGGTGCCCCTCAAGCTGCCACCCTGCTGCTGGAGCCCAGAGGGCTGGGTCTGAGTAGGTGCGTCCTTGTGTGGGTTCTGGAAGAGGAACTGCTTGGGGCTCCAGGAGTTCCTTCCACCGACTCAATCCCTGCGGGTTTTTGCAGCCAGAAGTTGTGGGGACTTACCTTCCTGGCACTGGATCCCTGGGCTGGGGGGCCTGGTGTGGGGCTGGGACTCCTCGCTCCCCAAATGTCCCTCCGGAGTGTTTATCCACCACACGTGGATGTGGGGCCAGCCCGTTCTGCCTTGGTGCCCCTCCTACGGGTCCGGGTGGGTGTGGTTTCTCTAATTCTGTGTAGTTGTCAGACTTCTGTTCAGCTCAGCCTCTGATGGTTCTGAGTGACGGTTGCTCTGCATTTCAGTTGTAATTTTGATGGGGTTGAGGGAGGAGGTGAGCCGTGTCTGCCTGCGCCGCCGTCTTGGCTGGACGTCAACATGACGCACCATCTTGGCAGATGTTCACTCTATCTACTACCACTCCTAAGGTGGTGGGTTCCTTTCTTGTTGATTTTCAGGTTTTTCAGAGGTTTTCTTTATTTATTTTTAGAAAGAGGTGAAGGAGAAGGGGGGGAGAAAGAGAGACATCAATGTGTGATCGCCCCTCATGTGGCCCCCACTGGGGACCCAGCCTGCACCCCAGGCCTGCGCCCGGACTGGGAATCGAACTGGCGACCCTGTGGTTCCCAGGCCCGTGCTCGCTGTGCTGAGCCACAGCAGTGGGATTGATTTTCAGTCTTTTAATTATGAAACATCGCCTACGAGCTGTGAGCGGGGAGACTCCCCTGGGAAAACATGAGTCTCTGTTCTCTACCTTCCTCTCCACTGCTGCCCCTTTCGCCCCTCTTAGCGCTTCTGGGGAACCCCTCCCCCACCGTCCCCCATCTCCCGCCCTGGCTGCCCGCGGCGGGGCTTGCCACCCCCACCCGCCCCCGTATCTCCACTTGCCTCCTCCCATGCCCCCACACCCCAGGACGATTCCTCCATCTGTCGTTTGGAGGGAAACTGGAGTGGGAGGGATGGTCAGAGGCCTGCACATCTTCTCGGACACCGTTTTAACCCCAAATCACAGTCCTGAGCGCGACAGCGCCGGCCCCAGGTCAAGAGGGTGCTCTCCGGTGGGCACCCCGCGCGCCGCAGCGCGTCCTCCCCAGACTCACAACGCCGCAGATTAGTTTGCCTGCACGTTTCTAAGGCCTCTCGGCGTCTGTCCACCAGAAAGAGGCGCCAGCCACCCGCGGCCCCGCTGGGGCGGGATGCTGTGGCCGCTCACTGGGGACTCGCTCTGCCCGCGGGGTTAGCAGGTGGCTGGCCAGGGGGCCAGGCGGTGACATAGTGGGAGGACGAGCTGCGCCCGGTGGCCCCAGGGCGGCAGGCGTGCAGGAGCGGACTGGGGGGCGGGGCACAGCCGCGCCCAGCACCGCCCTGCACTCCGCAGCTTTGGCCTGGAGCACGACGGCGAGCCCGGCAGTGGCTGCGCGCCCAGCGGCCACGTGATGGGCGCCCCTGGCGCCCCGCCTGCCCAAGGGGGCCTCGCGTGGTCGGCCTGCAGCCGCCAGCAGCTGCTGCACCTGCTCAGGTAGCCGCATCCTCCACCCTGGGCCCTGCCCCGCCCCTCAGCGCCCCCATCCCGTCCCACTCGGTGCCCCTCACCCCCTTCTCTGCCCTCTCTCGGCGGGCGCACCCACCTCTTTGTCCTGTCCCCGCCCTGGGTCCCACCCCCACCGCCCCACCCCCTTCTCTGGTCCCGCCTCCCCTGCGCTCCTCCCAGGTGGAGAACTCTCATACCCCCAACCCTAGCCCATCCCTGCACCCCGCCCCATCCGGTGCCCACCTGGGCCTGAGCTGGGGCCATGTCACAGCACAGGACAGGCGCGCTGCGTGTTGGACCCTCCGGGGCCGCAGTCCGGACCCACAGGGCGTCCCCTGCAGGCACACCCGGGTCTCTACTACGGGGTGGATGAGCAGTGCCGCATGGCCTTCGGCCCTTCAGCGGTCGCCTGCACCTTCGCCAGGGAGAACCTGGTGAGTGCCTGTCTCCTGCTGGGGCCCAGACTTCCCGCCCGCCAAGTTCCCCCTGCCCACACCCAACAGCCCCTCGGCCCCTGCTCCAGCCCCACTGTCCACTGTGGGCGCCCCGGGGCCGGCTGTCAGTGGTTCCTCAAAATTCGGAATCTTTTAACAAGGCCCCACGTTTTCGTTCTGACTGGGCCCCGCCAGTTACATGGAGCTGGTTCTAGCATGGCCCCCGAGGTGTTCAGCCTACATCAACAGGTACCAAGGGGTTCTGACCCAGAGGGAGCCAGCTGGAGGACTTCCTGGAGGAGGTGTCCCTCCTCCCCAGCTGAACCCTGCAGCAGGAGGTGAAGGGGGACAGGTGCCCCCATGACAGACTTCCTCCCAGGGCCCACTTTCCCCTCTGCTGGCCCCTTCCATCATGCAAAACATCAAGAGCTGTATCTTAGCATTTTTATAAAATGTGTATACTTTTGTGTGTCACTATAAACATAATATTACGAACTAGCACATTTTGCGATGTGAAAGTTTTTTTTTTCCTTCTGACTTGGGAAGAAGTGAAAACATGTTCATGGGCCCCTAAAAGACCTGTGGGCCCCGGGTCCTGGTTAGAGCAGATGCTGGAGCTTGTTCTCTGTGGGGGTGGGGGGGCAGATGGCCCTGTCCCTGTCCCCAACGACCTCACAGGCTGTGCCGGCCACCCGTCCCCCCTCCCAGGACGTGTGCCAGGCCCTGTCCTGCCACACAGACCCCCTGGACCACGGCAGCTGCAGCCGCCTGCTCACCCCTCTCCTGGACTGGACGGCGTGCGGCCCGGAGAAGGTCAGGGTGGGGGAGGCAGTGTGTGTGAGTGTGTGCGGGCGTGTACGGGTATGCTCATGCGGGCTCGGGCAGGGAGCTTGCAGCCTGGCAGCCCTCACTCCCGGGCAGTAGACAGGAGGGCCCCTGAGCCAGGGCAGAGGGCCCTGGAGCTTCCTGTGGTCCCCTGGTCACACGCGTGGTGCCTGCACCTTCTGGTGCGGGGAGCCCTGTGGGTGCAGGTGCCTTGTGGGACACCCAGTGCCCTGACCTCTGTGCTCTGTAGTGGTGCTCCAAGGGCCGCTGCCTCACCCTGGCGGAGCTGCCTCCGGTGGAGGCCGTGCATGGGCACTGGTCTGCCTGGGGCCCCCCCAGTCCTTGCTCCCGCTCCTGTGGAGGAGGTGTGGCCATCAGGAGGCGGCAGTGCAACAACCCCAGGTATGGGTAGGGAGGGGGGAGTGGGGGCGCCACGCTGCCTGGTTGGGCGTCTGTGGGCCACCTCTCACGCCTTGGGTCTCATGGGCATTTGCAGGCCTGCGTTCGGGGGGCTTGCGTGCACCGGCGCCGACCTGCAGGCCGAGATGTGCAACACCCAGGTGGGCCTGCTCCCTGGGCTGGGCAGCCCCTGGGCCTGGGGGGAGCAGAGGGGCCGGCGTGGCTGTCTTTTGTGGTTCACACCAGAAACTTTGAGGGTATGGGGTGCTGCTGACGCTGGCACCAGGACCGTCCTGTGCTCAAGAGTGGGGGCCCTGAGTGTCATCCCCCACCCCAAGGCCATCTGCTACCAGGGCCCCCAAGTTGCTGTGGTGAGAACCATCTGTCTGTCCATCCCCAGCACTGCCACTCAGTGTGCCTGGGTTCTTTCAGTTGCAAATTTGGGGTCAGACTGGCCGTTTTGAGTGTGACCAGTGGCATGGAGCACGTGCCCGGTGCTGAGCGGCCACCACCTCTGTCCAGCCCCGAAGCATTTCCGCTGCCCACAGGGGTGCCCCATGCCCTGCCCTGGGGCCTCGGTCCCGCCAGTCCCCTCTCTGTTTCAGTGGGTCTGCCTGTCCCGGATGTTTCCTGGACGTGGCATCACACAGCGCGGGGCTGTTCGCGCCCAGCTTCTTTCCCGTGCGCCATGTTTCCGAGGCCCCTTGTCGAGTGGGGGTGTCGGGGCTTCGTCCCTGTTCATGGCTGCAGCCACCCCACCATGTGGACGGGCCGAGTGCGTCCCTGCCCTCATCCGCAGTGGTTGCTTGGGTTCCTTCTGCCCTTCAGCTGTTGTGAAGACCATCGGCCTGAGCCGCCTGTGCACGCGGGCTCCTTCGAGTCCCGTGTCCAATTCCCTGGGGTAGACACCTAGACCTGGAATTGCAGGTCACACAGCGATTCTGTGTCTGGCTCCGTGAGGGACCGCCAAACCTCCCCCACCCACCCACCCACTACAGCACAACCCTGGAGCCAGCCCTGGGTGGGGGTCCGATTTCGCCACACACTGGGCGGCTCCTCCTGTCTGTGGTACTGACCTGGGCCCTCACTGATTCCTGTCCATGAACACCTGTCCTTGGTGAGGCCCAAGGCCCCCCTCTGTGCCTGCCCCACCCTCTCTGGCCAGGCCTGCGAGACCACCCAGCTGGAGTTCATGGCTGAGCAGTGTGCCCAGACTGACCGGAACCCTCTGCACCTGTCCCCAGGCAACGCCTCCTTCTACCGCTGGGGCCCTGCCCTGCGGCACAGCCAAGGTGGGGCCTGGGGCTGCGGAGGGGAGCCTGGCGGGGCCCTGCAGGGTCACTGCCATGCCTGCGCCTTGCCACCCCTGCATCTGGGTCCCTTGTCCCTCTGCCTTCCCAGGGGATGCTCTTTGCAGACACATGTGCCGGGCCATTGGCGAGAGCTTCATCGTGAGGCGTGGGGACAGCTTCCTGGATGGGACCCGGTGTGTGCCCAGCGGCCCTCCGGAGGCCGGGACCCTGAGCCTGTGTGTGAGCGGCAGCTGCAGGGTAGGTGCGGCCAGCAGAGGGCGCCTTTCCCGTGCCCGCGGCCCCAGGCCGGTCCCAGCAAAGCCAAGGGCCTCCCCCCTAGGGTGAGGGTGTGAGCGCTGGCCCGTGAAGTTACCACAGGGTGACGCTGGGACACAGGGCTACCTGGGTCAGCGTGGCGAAGAGCCGCGCTCTGACCTGGAGCAAGTCACGGCTTCCTGCGTGGGCGGCAGGGGCTCCCGAAGCGGCCCCGTTTGTCAGGCAATGGAGCGCTCAGGGCAGCGGGCGTCCTGGGCCAGCCCCCCAGTGACACGCGGCCCGGCTCCCCTGCCACTCCCCTTCGCACAGACGTTCGGCTGTGACGGCCGGATGGACTCGCAGCAGGTGCCAGACGTGTGCCAGGTGTGTGGGGGCGACAACAGCACCTGCAGCCCGCAGAGCGGCTCCTTCACCGCGGGAAGGGCCAGAGGTAGGGGCGGCCCCTGACCCCCCGGAGGCCGGGCTGCCGCGGGTACTGGCGCCATCTGCCGGGGCTGGGGCTGGGGGTGGGCGGTCCCCACGCTGGCTCAGCCCCGGCGCCTCCCAGCCGGCCTCAGCCTCCGCCCTCCACCTTGCTGGCCTCCCCACGCGGCTCAGGGGTCGGGGGTGGGCCAGCCGTGGGGCCTGTGGTGCGGCTGTAGAGGCTGCGGGCCTTGGCAGCTGTGATGCAGACGCCGGGCTGCCTGCCACGGCCGGCCGGCCTCGCCGCGCCTGCCCCGGGAGTCCCATCAGGAGCCATGTTGGACCTGGAAAATCTCTGACCTGGATCTTTGTAAAAGAGGTCGGGTCAGGTGCAAAGTCAGTGCTCGGAGGGCCAGTGCAGGACTTGAGTTCCGCCTCCCTCTGGCAGGCCCCAGGCGGCGCCCAGAACCCTGGCCCGGCCCCGCCCCCTCGCCGGGGCCCCGCCCCCACACGGGCCCTCCAGCCTGGCCTTGCTTGCCCCCTGTGCCGGGGGGCTCCCTACTGCCTGAGGCAGCCCCATCGCATTGTAGCTTTCAGTGTTGAAGCCCTTTTTGTACCCCTGGAATCTGCTCCCCGGAGGGTGACATAGGTGACGGAGACCAACCACCCTCCTCTGCTCCCCTCAGAGTACGTCACGTTCCTGACGCTGCCCCCCAACCTGACCAGCGTGTATGTCGCCAACCACAGGCCCCTCTTCACGCACCTGGGTGAGCTGGCCCGGGCACCCCCCCTCACCAGGTTGGCCCCACCTCCGAGGCCGAGGGCAGGGTCCCTGCGACGCCCTCACAGCTGACACCAACTTCAAGTTCGGGGTTCCCTGGACCACCGTCGCACTGGATGGATACTAGAAGGGCTTGCAGAACTGAGGGACGTCTTGCTGCTGGTTAGGGCCGCTGACAGGAAGGAAACAATAAAACCAGCCAGGGGAGAGACGCCGGGCAGGGGCCGGGAAGGGTCTGCGTGGCACCGAAGCCTGACACCGTGCACAGAGTGTGGCCAGCCCAGGGAGCTCAGCCAGGCAGTGTCTGGTTTCTGGTGGGGCCTGATTGGCTGCTCACGTGGATAATCTCAGTCTCGGGGTGACCGATGCCCAAAGCCCACCAGGTCACATGTTCGGTCTTCCGGGTGGGACCAGACCCCTCCTTGAACAGAGGCGCCCCTCGAGGCTGCGGAGCACACCGGCCGGCCCGGTCAGCACCGCTGAGGGGCTCTGTCTCCAGCGGGTGCCCGCCTTTGAGTCTGTGGTGGGGCCGCCCACCCATGGAGACCGTGTGAGCGTGCTTGGCGGGGGCCAGGCCCGTGGTGTCCCCCCGGCCCTGGGAGGAGGCAGTGTCGCTGCCGTGAGGGGCCTTCTCCGGTCAGGCGCTGGATGCGTCTTGGAGGGTGGGCCGCAGACCGCCCGACCTGGACACCAGGACAGCCTGCTCCCAGGGGTGGGTACCAGCGAGGACATGGCGGTGTGGCTGCGGAGGTTACCTCCCATTGGCCCATTCCTTCAACTGGCACCTCCTCTGGAAAGGGTGGGTACCCCCCCCATGCTGACAGCCTCGCCGCGCCCCCCCACAGCGGTGAGGGTCCGTGGGCGCTACATCGTGGCCGGGAACGCCAGCATCTCTCCCAGCACCACATCCCCCTCCCCGCTGGAGGACAGCCCCGTGGAGTACAAGGTGACCCTCACGGAGGACCGGCTGCCGCACCTGGAGGAGATCCGCATCCGGGGGCCCACCCGGGACCACGTGGAGATCCAGGTGACCAGGAGGGCGAGGTCAGCCTGTGCACTCGCTCTCGGGCCAGGGTGTGGGCCTGCACCTACCAGGCACTTTAGGGCTATCTGTCCCCACCCCACCTGGAGCTGCCGGAGGCTGGGACGGTGTCGTTCTCTGTGCTGTCCCCAGAACCTGGTGTATGGTCACCTCAGCAGTGGCTCCCTGAGCAGAAGAACTAGGCCTGGAGGAGCGAAAGGTCCTGAGCGGGGGGTGGGCGCGGGCAGCAACCCCAGGCGGCCGCCGGACCCGCCCCAAGCCCGTGTCCATCTCTGCAGGTTTACCGGCGCTACGGCGAGCAGTACGGCGACCTCAGCCACCCGGACATCTCCTTCACCTACTTCCGGCCCAAGGTGCAGCCGGCCTGGGCGTGGACCGCCATGCGGGGGTCCTGCTCTGTGAGCTGTGGGGCAGGTGAGGCCCGGGGCAGGGCTTGCCCGAAGCCTGGTGCGCCCCCTGAGTGGAGGCGGCCTAGCCTCCCTCTCCCTTCCCAGGGCTGCGCTGGGTGACCTACAGCTGCCAGGACCAGGCCGGGGACCAGTGGGTGGAGGCTGCCCGGTGCGGAGGGAGCCAGCGGCCAGCGGCCTGGCCAGAGCCCTGCAGCCCCGGGCCCTGCCCTCCCAGGTGAGTGCTGTGTGCATCAACTCCATCAGTGTCCCTGTCCTGCAGGCAAGGACACCGAGACACAGTGGACACAGGTGGCAGTGACCCACACCTGATGCGCATTGTCTGCAGGTGCACACGCCTCCTGTGAACTCAGGGGTCACTGTAGTGGAGGAGACCCCATGCTGGAAGGAAAAACTGGGGGGTCATGATGGAAAGCGCCTGGCTGCCACTGCCCTGGGCAGGTGTGCTTGGCAGGAGCAGAGGGTGCAGGATGAGGCTGCCCTACTGGGTGTGGGGCTGGGGCAGCCGCCCGCCTGCCCTTTTATACAGGTCTTAGACCTGGCTGCAGCTAGGGGACACCTGGAGAGCTGAGGGCTGGGCTGGCTGTCCTCAGGTAGTGTGTCCAGGTACCTGGAGGGACTCGGGGCCCAGCCCAGACCAGGGAAGTGAGTCAGCGGGTCAGATCTGCCTGCCTCCCACCTGTTCCCTGAGCCAGCCTGGGGACCTGGTTGGGGCCGACATTCCGTCCCTGCCTCCCTCAGCTGGGCAGCGGGAGACTCCGGCCGTGCAGCGTGCTGGCCCAGAAGCCTGCGGTGGTGGAAACCCGCAACCCCCAGTCCTGGGCCCTGGGGTGGGCACAGAGTGCAGTGCGGGCTGGACTGTCCCTACCAGGACTCGTCCCTGCACTGAGCCCCGCCCCTGCGAGGGGCCCCTTTTCCAAGGTCTCTAGTCAGGTGCCACCATCCTGATGGCAGGCAGTGTTGGCCCAGAGTAAAGAGGCTCCAGAACTGCCTGTCATCCCGGAGACCCTGGACGGGCCATTTCTGTCTCTGAGCTTCCGAGTCCCTGCTCAGGGAGAGGCTGCGAGGACCGAGCGAAGCCGTGGATTAACGCAGCAGACGTCATTCATCATTACTGTCATCACTGCCGTGGGGCCTCTCGGCCCCTCAGTGTCCAAGCTGACAGTGGCTTATTGTTCTGGTTTGCTGCTGTTTGGGTGGGTGACTGGGGCAAGTCCCCTCCCTCTCGGGGTCCCAGTTTTGGTACCTGTCCACTGGGTAGGGGGTTGGCCTTGGTCACTGGTGGCCCCCACGTGGCTCTGGGCTCCTCTCCCCTCTCCTGTCCCCGCCGAGTGCTGGCCCTGCCCAGAAGCCGCCCGACACAGCAGCCCAGGCGACCTGTGGCTCTCAGGGTGGGCACACATGTAGAACGACTTCTGGGCCCTCCAGGGCGGTCGGTTGGCCTCTGGCACCTGCTTCTGGCGCCTGCTGGGTGTCAGGGTAGCCGCCCGATGACGGAGCCCCAGGGAGTGGCCGGGGGCTTGCTTCTTTGTGAAGCCCTCTCCGGGGTCTGGGATGCGGGCAGCAGGCTCTCCCCACTCCTGTGGCCAGGCCGCACCGAGAGCCTAATGGCAGAGGCAGGGCCTGAGGGCTGTCCTGGGCCTGCAGGGGGGCAGTGTCCGGCCTGTGCTCGCCTGCCTGTGAAGCAGACCCGGCGGTACAGAATGCAACGTGTACGCAGGGGGCAGGGGGCCTGGAGGTGGCAGTGACTGCTGGGCCCTGCTCCCCGAACGAGAAGTCGTCTGCTCCTGAGCCCTGTGCCGGGATATCATGTCCACTGCACAGGGGCCACGTGAGTGTCCTGGGCAAGGGGGTGGCTGGGGCGCTTGAGTTCTCGACTGGTCCAGAGAATGGGGAGCCCTGGATCCCGGCCAGAGAAGAGGATCCTTCTGCAGGGCTGCTGTCTGCCAGGCCCCTTGTCCAAGGACAAATTTAGGAACAGAGCGTAGGGCCCTGGGGAAGCCTGTCCTGCTGGCAGGCTGGGCTTCGAGACCCCCACCCTGTTAAATGTTGCCTGGCCCCAGCCACACAGCAAAACGCTGCCCGGCTCATGCCTGGTGCCCAGGGGCTCCGGGCCAGGTGCTGGTGATTTCAGACAGTGGTTCTGCCCGCCCTGTCCCCTGGAGGCGGCTGGGGACTGCTGGCCCGGTGAGCGGGCCAGTCCAGCCCCTGAGCTCCTGCTCACAGCCCCGCCCCCAGGGGCCACTCAGTGCTTCTGCAGAGGCAGCGGGGTGCGTGTGGGGAGGGCCCCCGGTGGTGGGGGGCGGCGGAGCAAGTCTCCCTGGAGAGGATCTGCCAGCAGAGGAGGGTCCTGGGGTGCTGGCGACCACTTGTCTCTCCTGAAGAGATCGGGGAGGGTGGATGTGGTGGGGCCTGGAGGCAGGTGCCCCTAGACCCACGACGTGTTGTCCTCTGCAGCGGGACCCCCGGCCTCCGGGAGAGGGGGCCGCGTTCCCACCAGGCAGCGCCAGGCCGGAGGCTCAGGCCACACACACGTGGACGCCGCTGGCGGGGCCGTGCTCCGTATCCTGCGGGAGAGGTGAGGCCCGGACACCAGCCCCCGTCTGCCCCTCTCACCTGCCTGTGTCGGTGGCTTCCGGAAATGCAGAATACATGGGGGTGTGACACAGCGTCCAAGGGGGTAGGGGCCAAGTTCAGGCGGCCAGGTAGGGCGTTGGGTGACTGGCCCAAAGGTGGGGGGAGATCAGGAAGCTGGGCGATGCTGGCACCCGGAGCGCATCTCTTCAGGTCCAGAAAGGCTGCAAGAGACGGGCCCCAAACTGGGCTCTGGTCTAGGGGCCAGGCCAGAGGGACACAGTGACCTGAAGGTGGGCCACCCTCTTCCGAGCCGCTTGCCGGGAAAAGCTCGGCATGTTCGGCATCAGGACCGGGATTTCTTTGGGGGAAACTCCTAGTGCCGTGTTTCTGAGAAACGCCATCAGAGGCGTTCCTGTAGCGACTCTTTTCTCTAATTGTGTCTTGTTTTTCCTACCACAGTTGCACTGATGTTTCCCCCACTTTTCCCCCTCCACCCAGCACCCCAACTCCTGCACCCCATCATCCCTGCACCCTTGTTCATGTCCGTGGGTCACACATGCAAGTTCTTCGGCTTCTCCATTTCCTGCGCTGTACTTGACATCCCCGGGCTGTTCTGTGACTACCTACTTGTGCTTCTTAGTCCCCCACCTCCTCACCCATCCCCCACACCCCCTCCCATCTACCAACTATCAGAACGCTCTCCAGATCCATGATTCTGTCTGTTAGTCTTGTTTGCTTAGTTTGTTTTTAGATTCAATTGTTGATACATTTGTATTTATTACCACTTTGTTGTTCATAGTTTTGATCTTCTTCTTAAATAATTCCCTTTAACATTTCATGTAATACTGGTTGGTGAGGATGAACTCCTTTACTTCTTTCTTGTCTGGGGAGCTCTTTCTCTGCCCTTCGATGCTGAACAACAGCTCTGCTGGGTAGAGCAACCTTGGCTGTGGGTCCCTGCTTCTCATGACCTTGAATGTTTCTCGCCAGTCCCTTCTAGTCTGCAAAGTTTCTATTGAGAAAGCAGCTGACAGTCTTATGGGAATTCTGAAAGTAACTAACTGCTTTTCTTTTGCTGCTTTTAAGGTTCTCTCTTTATCTTTACTCTCTGGCATTTTAACTATGATGTGTCCTGGAGTGACCTCTTTGCATCCATCTTGTTTGGGACTCTGCTTCCCGGACTTACATGTCTATTTCCTTCACCAAATTATGGAAGTTTTCTTTCACTATTTTTTCACATAGATTTCCTTTTTTCCCCTCTTTCTTCCTTCTCCTTCTGGCACCCCTATGAGGAGAATGTTGGAATGATTGAAGTTGTCCCAGAGGCTGCTGACACTCTCCTCATTTATTGTTCTGATGGGTTGTTTTTTGTTCCTTATATTCCAAATCACTGATTGGATTCTCGGCTCCATCCACTCTACTGATGTTTCCCTGTAAATTGTTCTTTATTTCAGTTAGTGTATCCTTCATTTCTGACCGGGTCTTTTCTGTGCTGCTGGGGTCCTCACTGAGTTCCTCGAGTTACCTGATCACCAGTGTGTGGAACTCTGAGTCTGACAGGTTGCTTATCTCTATTTTGTTTAGCTGTTTTTCTGGAGATTTGATCTGTTCTTTCATTGGGGCCATGTTTCTTTGTCCCCTCATTTTGGCAGCCTCCCTGTGTTTGTTTCTATGTTTTAGGCAGAGCTGCTTTGACTCTGGGTCTTGGTAGCGTGACCCAATGCAGTAGGTGTCCTGTGGGGTCCAGTGGCACAGCCTCCCCGTTACCCAAGCTGGGTCCTCAAGGTGCGCCCTTCACCTGGGCTGAGTACACCCTCTTCTTGTAATTGAACCTTGACAGCTGTTGGCAGGTCAATGGGAGAGATTTACCCAGGCCACAGCTGACCACTGACCACCAGCCTCTGCCCTCCGGGGAGGATCAGCTGTGCAGGGGCAGGGTGGGGGTGCTCCAGTGTGGTCTGTAGCAGCACACTGGGTGTGCTGGCCCTGGGGTTTCCCGGGTGGCTCAGGCCGAGGTCAGCCCCCACCTGTGTTCTGCCTGGGGCCCCCTGCCTGAGCTACAGAGCAATCTGAGATGGCTGCTCCTTGTGCTGGGCCTGGGATTCCCAGGGGAAGCCAAGCTGTGAATCTGGGCTGGCTGCTGCCATGCTGGGCCTGGGGCTCGGTGAGGCCAGCTGTGCAGGATTGAGAGGATGTAGGAAGTTCTGCCACTTGAGCAGAGGCCATTCATATGGAAAAGCAGCCTGGGTGGGCCCGTGAGTTGGGTGGGGCCCGTTTCCGGGGATCTCCAAGGCGGGTCACACGGCGTTAGCCAGGTTGTTGGAGTCTCAGATACTGCACGGGTCTGCCAGCCAGCTCTGTGCGGGGAGGGCCCAGAAGAGGGACAGCAGCCTCTGCTGACCTTGCTGCCAGACACCTCCGCCTCCCCCTGCATGCCACTGGTGCCCCTCAAGCTGCCACCCTGCTGCTGGAGCCCAGAGGGCTGGGTCTGAGTAGGTGCGTCCTTGTGTGGGTTCTGGAAGAGGAACTGCTTGGGGCTCCAGGAGTTCCTTCCACTGACTCAATCCCTGCTGGGTTTTGCAGCCAGAAGTTGTGAGGACTTACCTTCCTGGCACTGGATCCCTGGGCTGGGGGGCCTGGTGTGCGGCTGGGAAACCTCACCCCTGAGATCCCTCTGGAATTTTTACCCACTACGTGTGGGTGTGGGACCAGCGCGTTCTGCATCTGCGCCCCTCCTACCAGTCTGGATGGACGTGGTTTCCCTAACTCCATGGTTGTCAGACTTCTATTTAACTTGGTTTCTGACCATTCTGAGTGATGCTTGGTCTGTATTTTAGTTGTAATTTTTTTTAACATTTCATTGATTTTTATTTTTAGACAGAGGGGAAGGGAAGGAGAAAGAGGGAGGGAAACATCCGTGTGTGGTTGCCTCTAGTGTGCCCCGTACAGGGCACCTGACCGCCACCCAGGCATGTCCCTGACTGGGAGTGAAACAGGTGACCCTTTGGTCCTTGGCTGGCGCTCAGTCCACAGAGCCACACCAGCCAGGGCTATTTTAGTTGTAGTTTTGATGTGGCTTTGCTAAGAGGTGAGCCGTGTCTGCCGATGCCGCCATCCTGCCTGGACGCCTCACATTCTTTTATCGCCTCCCACTGGACAATAGCCACTTGTTCAGCACCTGCGGTGTGTCTCCCAGTCCCTTCCTTTCTCCCCTTTAAACCTCTGGCTACACGTCCCTGCTGGGGAGGCACGAGTGCGTGCACACCCCTGAGGCTCAGAGAGGGTTAGTTGTCTGTCCGAGGTCACCCAGCTGGGGAGTGGCAGGGGCAGGACGCACACTGTCTGCCAGAGCTCCTCAGAGAGCCTGTGCTGCCGCCTGACTCTCCTCTCGGGGCGCGGGGTCCCCGCTTTCTCCCCACAGGCCGGATGGAGCTGCGTTTTGTGTGCATGGACTCGGCCCTCGGGACATCTGTCCCAGAGGAGCTGTGTGGCCCAGCAAGCAAGCCAGGGAGCCGGCAGGAGGTCTGCCAGGCTGCCCTGTGCCCGGCTCGGTGAGTGGGGAAGCCGACTGTGCAGGTGGCAGCAGCCTGGGTTCCCCGGGCCGGAAGGCATCTTACCCTGGGGTGTGGCCTCTGGTGGAGCGCTTGGCCTTCCGCCCAAGACCTGAGTCTTGGCGCCGTGCCCAGTGACCTGCAGTGGGGGGTGGGTGCCGCTGGCTATGTGCTGTGTGAGGCTGGGCCACAGGCACCCGTCCCCCTGCCTCACTCCCAGCGCTGGCCAGTTCCCCTGGCCCGGCCCCTCTGGGACTGTGGCCCTGAGCCCTGCCCCAACAGGTGGGCACCTTCCGAAGGAGACAGGCAGTCAGGCGGTCCTGGAGGGCTTCACAGATGCCGGGTACAGGATGCTGGGGGTGCACGTGGTTGGGGGACTCATTCTGTCATCACCTGTTCTTCACTGAGCACCTCCTAATGCTGGGCCGTCTGAGGCTGGGGGTCACAGCAGTGAACCGGTCAGACAGGCACCCGGCCCCTGGGGCAGACGCTGGGGCAGGGGGAGATGGACGACAGGAAACGCAGGTGGGAGGCACTCACCTCGGGTGATGGGGGGTGTTTGGTGCAGCGTGGTGAAGGGCTCTCCACCAGAAATGGACGTCTCAGCGGGACCCGGGGTGCCCCGCCCTCCCCCACTGCCCTTTGGGCACGTCTGCCATTGCCCTCATCTTCCCCATCTGTGCAGTGGGCTCTTCTGCACGCTCTCAGTCCCTGCAAAGCCTCCCGGTGGCCATCTAAGGCTGGTCCCCCAAGAGCGAGCCCTTCTGGGCCCTTCCTGGTGTGCGGGAATGGGGGAGCCCTGGCTTCTCCGGGCCCTGCCCTGACTCCGGTCTGCCCAGGTGGCGGTACACGCTGGCGGCCTGCAGTGTGAGCTGTGGCGGGGGGCTGGTGCGGAGGGTCCTGTACTGTGCCCGGGCCCACGGGGAGGGCAAGGACGAGGAGATCCTGCCAGACACCCAGTGTCAGGGGCTACCTCCGCCAGAGCAGCAGGAGGCCTGCCACCCGGAGCCCTGCCCACCCAGGTCAGCGGCCCTCGAACGTCCGGGCAGTGGCCTGAGCTCGCGGTGTGTGTAGACGCCAGGCCAGGTGCCCCGGGGACTGAAGGACAGCTGATGGCTCAGGAGACTGTTCTGGGGACACGGGACCGCCTGGCAGGCTGTGCTGGGTGTGGGCGTGGGGGGCGTTGAGGGGAGGCACCAGTAGGCGGGGCCTGTGGGCCGGCCCAGCTGGGCCCTAGCATGGACCATACAAAGGACGCAGGACAGGACAGCGCCAAGCCCGTGGGGCGCAGGGACCAGGGTGGGGCCCCGCAGGGAGAGTGACGCTCGCCACCTCTGTCACAGTTCTTCCGGGTTCTCCTTCTGGTGCTTCTGTGTTTTCGACGATGGGATGCTTTTCCGTCTGGTCCACGAACGTCCGGGAAAGGCGCAAACACACCTGCGTGCAGTGCCCCAGGTCTAACAGGTGTCACCACAGGGCCCTGTGCCCCTGCCCCGTCTCTTGTTTTTAAAGAAGTGCGTCTTACAGACAAGACCGAATTTGAGTGTTAACCCCTGAACTCGCTTCGGTTTGTTTGGGGCACGTTACAAAGTCGGGAGCAAACATCGTCATTTTTCCAAAGTGCCGACCGGCAGCGTTCGTCGGCTCTTCCCTGGTGGCTCTTCCGTCGGCCCCTCGGTTCTGTGTACGTGGGGCCTGTGCAGGGCCTTTCTGGCACATTCTGTTGGCTCCCCCTCCCTGACTTCCGTCCCAGGCCAAGTTGTCCCAAACAGGCGGCACTAGAACCCACTTGCCCCGCCCCCAGCGTCTGTGGTTTCACCGCTCATGTGGATGTCCCCT